>NC_037338.1:4800000-5453007 GCF_002263795.3 Bos taurus | reverse complement strand
GGGTCGCTAAGAGTCGGACACAACTGGGCGACTTCACTTTCTCTTTTCACTTTCACGCATTCGAGAAGGAAATGCAACCCAGTCTGGTGTTCTCCTTTTCATACTGTTCATGGGGTTCTCAAGGAAAGAATACTGAAGTGGCTTCCCATCCCCTTCTGCAGTGGTCCAGGAGAAGGCAACGGCACCCCACTCCAGTACTCTTGCCTGGAAAATCCCATGGACGGAGGAGCCTGGTGGGCTGCAGTCCATGTGGTCGCTAAGACTCGGACACAACTGGGCGACTTCACTTTCTCTTTTCGCTTTCACGCATTGGAGAAGGAAATGGCAACCCAGTCCGGTGTTCTTGCCTGGAGAATCCCAGGGACGGGGAAGCCTGGTGGGCTGCCGTCTATGGGGTCACACAGAGTCGGACACGACTGACGTGACTTAGCAGAGCGTAGCGTAGCATCTGCAGTGGTCCACTCTTGGTCAGAACTCTGCAGCATGACCCGTCCATCTTGGTGGCCTTATAGGGCATGGGTCTTAGGTTCATTGAGTTATACAAGGCTGTGGTCCATGTGATCAGGTTGGCTACTTTGCTGTGATTGTGGGTTCAGTCTGTCTGCCCTCTGAAGCCCTCTCTCAGCCTCTACTGCCTTAGTGCGGTTTTTCTTACCTTGGACTTGCGGTATCCCTTCACGTCTACTCCAGCAAAGCCCAGCCTCTGTCCCTGACCTCGGACCTGGCGTATGTCCTCTTGATTCCACTTAGGACCTTGGTCGTGTGGTATCTCCACTCGGCCGCCATTCCTGGCCTTGGATGTGGGATTCTCTTCTCAGCTGGTCGCTACCGCAATTGGCCTTGATCCGTGGACCTAACATTCCACGTACTTACACAATATTGCTCATTAGAGCATTGGACTTGACTTCCGTCACCAGTCACATCCACAACCGGGTGTTGTTTTTACTTTGGCTCTGTCTCTTCATTCTTTCTAGAGTTATTTGTCCACTGATCTCCAGTAGCATACTGGGCACCTACCGACCTGGGGAGTTCATCTTCAGTGTCCTGTCTTTTGTCCTTCTCATACTCTTCATGGGGTTCTCAAGGCCGGAATACTGAAGTGGTTGCCATTCCCTTCTCCATGGACACATTTTGTGAGACTTCTCCACCGTGACCCGTCCCTCTTGGGTGGCCCTACACGGCATGTTCTAGTTTCATTGAGTTAGACAAGGCTGTGGTCCATGTGATCAGATTGGCTACTTTGCTGTGATTGTGGTTTCAGTCTGTCTGCCCTCTGATGCCCCCTCTCAGCTCCTACCATCTTACGTGGGTTTCTTTTACGTTGGAGGTGGGGTATCTCCTCTCAGCCGCAGCTCCTGACCTTGGATGTGGGGTATCTCATCTCGGCTGCTCACTGTTCCAGTTTGCCTTGATTGTCATCCTAACATGCCAGGTACCTATGCAGAATTGCTCTTTCCAGCACTGAACTTTACTTCCATCACCAGTCACATCCACAGCTGGGTGTTGTTTTTGCTTTGGCTTCGTCTCTTCATTCTTTCTGGAGTTAGTTCTCCACTGATCTCCAGTAGCATATTGGGCACCTACTGAACCTGGGGAGTTCATCTTTCAGTGTCGTATCTTTTTCCTTTTCATGCTGTTCCTGGGGTCTCAAGGCAAGAATACTGAAGAAGTTTGCCATATACCTCTCCAGTGGACACAGCTTGTGAGACCTCTCCACCACAACCTGTCTGTTTTGGGTGGCTCTAGATGGCATGGCTTAGTCATCGCGTTAGACAAGGCTGTGGTCCGTGTGGTCAGATTGGCTGACTTTGCTGTGACCGTGGTTTCAGTCTGTCTGTGCTCTGATGCCCTCTCTGAGCTCTTACCTTCTTACTTGGGTTTCTGTTACGTTGGACATGGGGTATCTCTTCACGGCTCCTCGAGCAAAGCGCCGTCCTGCTCCTTACTTTGGATGTGAGGTATCTCCTCACGGCCTCTGCTCCTCACCTTGGACGTGGCATATCTCCTCTCGGGCTCCGCTCCTGAACTTGGACATGGCATACCTCCTCTTGGCCACCCCTCCTGACCGTGGACATGGCGTATCTCCTCTTGGCCGCCCCTCCAGATCTTGGACGTGGCGTATCTCCTGTTGGCCTCTCGCTGCTCCAATTTGCCTTGATTCGTGTACATAAAATTCCAGGTTCCTATGCAGTATTGCTCTTTATAGCACTGGAATTTCGTTCCATCACCAGTCACATCCACAACTGATGTTTTTGCTTTGGCTCCGTCTCTTTATTCTTTCTGGAGTTAGTTCTGCATTGATCTCCAGGAGCATATTGGGCACCTACTGATCTGCGAGTTCATCTTTCAGCGTCCTATCTTTTTCCTTTTCATACTGTTCATGGGGTTCTCAAGGAAAGAATACTGAAGTGGTTTCCCATCCCCTTCTGCAGTGGTCCAGGAGAAGGCAATGGCACCCCACTCCAGTACTCTTCCTTGGAAAATCCCATGGACGGAGGAGCCTGGTGGGCTGCAGTCCATGGGGTCGCTAAGAGTCGGACACAACTGGGCGACTTCACTTTCTCTTTTCACTTTCACGCATTCGAGAAGGAAATGCAACCCAGTCTGGTGTTCTCCTTTTCATACTGTTCATGGGGTTCTCAAGGAAAGAATACTGAAGTGGCTTCCCATCCCCTTCTGCAGTGGTCCAGGAGAAGGCAACGGCACCCCACTCCAGTACTCTTGCCTGGAAAATCCCATGGACGGAGGAGCCTGGTGGGCTGCAGTCCATGTGGTCGCTAAGACTCAGACACAACTGGGCGACTTCACTTTCTCTTTTCGCTTTCACGCATTGGAGAAGGAAATGGCAACCCAGTCCGGTGTTCTTGCCTGGAGAATCCCAGGGACGGGGAAGCCTGGTGGGCTGCCGTCTATGGGGTCACACAGAGTCGGACACGACTGACGTGACTTAGCAGAGCGTAGCGTAGCATCTGCAGTGGTCCACTCTTGGTCAGAACTCTGCAGCATGACCCGTCCATCTTGGTGGCCTTATAGGGCATGGGTCTTAGGTTCATTGAGTTATACAAGGCTGTGGTCCATGTGATCAGGTTGGCTACTTTGCTGTGATTGTGGGTTCAGTCTGTCTGCCCTCTGAAGCCCTCTCTCAGCCTCTACTGCCTTAGTGCGGTTTTTCTTACCTTGGACTTGCGGTATCCCTTCACGTCTACTCCAGCAAAGCCCAGCCTCTGTCCCTGACCTCGGACCTGGCGTATGTCCTCTTGATTCCACTTAGGACCTTGGTCGTGTGGTATCTCCACTCGGCCGCCATTCCTGGCCTTGGATGTGGGATTCTCTTCTCAGCTGGTCGCTACGGCAATTGGCCTTGATCCGTGGACCTAACATTCCACGTACTTACACAATATTGCTCATTAGAGCATTGGACTTGACTTCCGTCACCAGTCACATCCACAACCGGGTGTTGTTTTTACTTTGGCTCTGTCTCTTCATTCTTTCTAGAGTTATTTGTCCACTGATCTCCAGTAGCATACTGGGCACCTACCGACCTGGGGAGTTCATCTTCAGTGTCCTGTCTTTTGTCCTTCTCATACTCTTCATGGGGTTCTCAAGGCCGGAATACTGAAGTGGTTGCCATTCCCTTCTCCATGGACACATTTTGTGAGACTTCTCCACCGTGACCCGTCCCTCTTGGGTGGCCCTACACGGCATGTTCTAGTTTCATTGAGTTAGACAAGGCTGTGGTCCATGTGATCAGATTGGCTACTTTGCTGTGATTGTGGTTTCAGTCTGTCTGCCCTCTGATGCCCCCTCTCAGCTCCTACCATCTTACGTGGGTTTCTTTTACGTTGGAGGTGGGGTATCTCCTCTCAGCCGCAGCTCCTGACCTTGGATGTGGGGTATCTCATCTCGGCTGCTCACTGTTCCAGTTTGCCTTGATTGTCATCCTAACATGCCAGGTACCTGTGCAGAATTGCTCTTTACAGCACTGAACTTTACTTCCATCACCAGTCACATCCACAGCTGGGTGTTGTTTTTGCTTTGGCTTCGTCTCTTCATTCTTTCTGGAGTTAGTTCTCCACTGATCTCCAGTAGCATATTGGGCACCTACTGAACCTGGGGAGTTCATCTTTCAGTGTCGTATCTTTTTCCTTTTCATGCTGTTCCTGGGGTCTCAAGGCAAGAATACTGAAGAAGTTTGCCATATACCTCTCCAGTGGACACAGCTTGTGAGACCTCTCCACCACAACCTGTCTGTTTTGGGTGGCTCTAGATGGCATGGCTTAGTCATTGCGTTAGACAAGGCTGTGGTCCATGTGGTCAGATTGGCTGACTTTGCTGTGACCGTGGTTTCAGTCTGTCTGTGCTCTGATGCCCTCTCTGAGCTCTTACCTTCTTACTTGGGTTTCTGTTACGTTGGACATGGGGTATCTCTTCACGGCTCCTCGAGCAAAGCGCCGTCCTGCTCCTTACTTTGGATGTGAGGTATCTCCTCACGGCCTCTGCTCCTCACCTTGGACGTGGCATATCTCCTCTCGGGCTCCGCTCCTGAACTTGGACATGGCATACCTCCTCTTGGCCACCCCTCCTGACCGTGGACATGGCGTATCTCCTCTTGGCCGCCCCTCCAGATCTTGGACGTGGCGTATCTCCTGTTGGCCTCTCGCTGCTCCAATTTGCCTTGATTCGTGTACATAAAATTCCAGGTTCCTATGCAGTATTGCTCTTTATAGCACTGGACTTTCGTTCCATCACCAGTCACATCCACAACTGATGTTTTTGCTTTGGCTCCGTCTCTTTATTCTTTCTGGAGTTAGTTCTGCATTGATCTCCAGGAGCATATTGGGCACCTACTGATCTGCGAGTTCATCTTTCAGCGTCCTATCTTTTTCCTTTTCATACTGTTCATGGGGTTCTCAAGGAAAGAATACTGAAGTGGTTTCCCATCCCCTTCTGCAGTGGTCCAGGAGAAGGCAATGGCACCCCACTCCAGTATTCTTGCCTGGAAAATCCCATGGACGGAGGAGCCTGGTGGGCTGCAGTCCATGGGGTCGCTAAGAGTCGGACACAACTGGGCGACTTCACTTTCTCCTTTCACTTTCACGCATTGGAGAAGGAAATGCAACCCAGTCCGGTGTTCTTGCCTGGAGAATCCCCAGGATGGGGAAGCCTGGTGGGCTGCCGTCTATGGGGTCACACAGAGTCGGACACGACTGACGTGACTTAGCAGAGCGTAGCATAGCATCTACAGTGGTCCACTCTTCGTCAGAACTCTGCAGCATGGCCCGTCCATCTTGGTGGCCTTATAGGGCATGGGTCTTAGGTTCATTGAGTTATACAAGGCTGTGGTCCATGTGATCAGGTTGGCTACTTTGCTGTGATTGTGGGTTCAGTCTGTCTGCCCTCTGAAGCCCTCTCTCAGCCTCTACTGCCTTTGTGCGGTTTTTCTTACCTTGGACTTGCGGTATCTCTTCACGTCTACTCCCGCAAAGCCCAGCCTCTGTCCCTGACCTTGGACCTGGCGTATGTCCTCTTGATTCCACTTATGACCTTGGTCGTGTGGTATCTCTACTCGGCTGCCATTCATGGCCCTGGATGTGGGATTCTCTTCTCAGCTGGTCACTACTGCAATTGGCCTTGATCCGTGGACCTAACGTTCCATGTACTTATACAATATTGCTCATTAGAGCATTGGACTTTACTTCCATCACCAGTTACATCCACAACCGGGTGTTGTTTTTACTTTGGCTCTGTCTCTTTATTCTTTCTAGAGTTATTTGTCCACTGATCTCCATTAGCATACTGGGCACCTACTGACCTGGGGAGTAATCTTTCAGTGTCCTATCCTTTTGCCTTTTCATACTGTTCATGGGGTTCTCAAGAATTCTGAAGTGGTTGCCTTTCCCTTCTCCAGTGGAACACATTTTTTGAGACCTCTCCACCATTACCCGTCTCTCTTGGGTGGCCCTACACGACATCGATATTTTTATCGTGTTAGACAAGGCTGTCGTCCATGTGATCAGATTGGCTCCTTTCCTTGTCTCTGGTTTCAGTCTGTCTGTCCTCTGATGCCGTCTCTCAGCTCTTATTGTCTTACTTGGTTTCACTTAGCTTGAATGTGGGGTATCTCTTCACAGCTGCTGCAGCATAGCGCAGTCATTGCTCCTTACCTTGGACGTGGGATTTCTCCTCTCACCGCCGCTGCATACCTTGGACCTGGCGTATCTCCTCTCGATCGCCACTCTTGTCCTTGAACATGGGGTATCTCCTCTCGGCTGCTTGCTGCTCAGTTTGCCTTCATCCGTGAACCTTATATTCCAGGTTCCTGTGCAGTATTGCTCTTTACAGTATTGGATTTTCCTTCCGTCACCACAGTCACATCCATAATCAGGTGGTGGTTTTGTTTTGGCTTCATCTCTTCATTCTTTCTGGAGTTAGTTCTCATTGATCCCCGGTAGCAAACTGGGCACCTACTCACCTGGGGAGTTCATCTTTAAGTGTCCTATCTTTTTTCCTTTTCATACTGTGCATAGGGTTCTGCCAGGGTCCAGCCCCAGCAGGATCCAGGGGTACCCTCAGGATGATGGCATAGGCAATAAGAAAGTAAAAAGGGAAGAGGAAGAGTCCTGATCTTCCTTGGTTTACACAGAAAGCCAATAAAGCTCCTGTGTTCCAAGGAGTCATCCTGAAAGAAGAACAGAGAGAGAAAAAAAGAGAGAAAAGGAAAAAAGAATGACACGGGGAGACCCAAGCTTCAGTGAGCGAGGCCCATAACTTTATTTTCAAAAGGAACTTTTATACCTTGACTTGTACATAGAGGGAAATGAAAGATGCAAAGTCATGCAGAGTCAGCCCAAACATTACATCTGTTTTGTCTTTATCGAAAGCAGGATTTTTTCTGCATACCTTTCCCACAAACAATGTTGTGTACATTATCTTCTGGCCTTTGAGGCCTGTGGACATTTTATGACTCTTTTTTGATAAAGGCTGCTCAACCAGAAAACCTATTTTCCCTTGAAGTGTGTTTTCTTTATATTTCTAATCTATGTCAGCCTCAGAAAGTGCTAAACAGAATTGCGTTCTCACGGAGCAAAGGTGCAGTGAGTTACAACAAAGAAAGAGCCAATTAGCTCAGAGGTCTGATGTGGTGAATTCCAAGGCTGCTGCTTGTTTTCCTTACATTCCAACTATGTTAACCAATGCACTCCCAAGTGCACAATGGATAAGGGATATGGGAACTCGGCAGCAAGCATTGGCCCAATAATGAAGCCCTTTACCAGTACTATCTTTTCTAATAATTTTTCATCCCGTAAAGGACTCTAAGCTCATTAGGAGTTTTAGAATGTTTTGGCTTCCCGTGCCTTTCAAGGTTGGGGAGTTGTGAACAATCACGTGCGTTAATTGCAAGAGTCTGGATAAATCTCTCAGGCAAGCTAGAAGCCATCAGAGGGGTTTGAATTGAAACACTCCTGTCATGTCCAGGAGACTTACTAACTAAAGCCCCAAGTTGACTTCTTCCAGAGAAAGGTGGTCAGGGATAGCCCCCTGTTAATGTCAGAAGAGTTGGTGAAAGGCACAATATAGTAAGACAGCCAGATTCTGGTTTTGGGGTAGATGCTCAAGCAGATCCAGGGAATCCCTCGAGGCCTGATCCGCCTTTGCCTGTCAGGTTCTCTCCAGGCATGACCTTTGTCATGGGTGGGATCTCCCATGGTGGCTCCCGGCAGGGTTCTCAAGCTGGGAATACTTAAGTGGTTTGCCATCCCTTCTCCAGTGGACCACATTTTGTGAGACCACCATGACCCGTCTGTCTGGGGTGGCCCTACACGGCACGGCTCACAGTTTCAATGAGCTAGACAAGGCTGTGGTCCATGTGATCAAATTGGTTAATCTTCTTCATCATTCTCTGTCTGCCCTCTGATGGAGAAGGACTAGAGGATTATGGAAGCCTTCCAGTTGGAAATATTGACTGAGGGGCAAACTGTATCTTGTTCTGCTGGGCGGGGTCATGCTTAGTAAATCTTCAATCCAATTTTCTGTTGAAGGGTGGGGCTGTATTCCCTCCCCATTATTTTACCTGGAGCCAAACCTTGGTGGAGGCCATGAAGCTATGGGGACCTTCTTAAACTGTTCCATGCGCACACTGCTACACTCAGTGCCCCTAGCCCTGCAGCAGGCCACCACCGACCCACGCTTCCGCCAGAGACTCCTGGACACTCACGGGCAAGTCTGGGTCAGTCTCCTGTGGGGTCACTGCTGCTTTCTCCTGGGTCCTGGTGCACAAGGTTCTGTTTGTGCCCTGCAAGAGTCTGTTTCCCAGTCCTGTGTAAGTTCTGGCAGCTCTATGCTGGGGTTAATGGTGACCTCCTCCAAGAGGGCTTATGTCATACCCAAGTCTGCAGCACCCAGAGCCCCTGTCTCTGCAGCAGTCCACTGCTGATCCGTACCTCCTCAGGAGACACCCAAACACAGTTCTGGCTCAGTCTCTGGGTCCTGGTGTGCAGAAGGTTATATTTGAGCCCTCTGAGCCTCTCTGGCAGGTATGGGGTTTGATTCTAAATGCGATTTCACCCCTCCTACTGTCTTGCTGGAGCTTCTCCTTTGCCCTTGGACGTGGGGTATTTCCTCAAAGTTGCTCCAGCCCTGGCACAGCTGCTGCTCCAGCCCCTACCGTCTTGCTGGGGCTTCTCTGCCCTTGGACATGGGGTATCTCCTCACAGTTGCTTCAGCGCCAAGCAGCTGACGTGGGGTATTTCCTCACAGGAAGTTGATAATTGGGATATCCAAGGGCAGGGGGATTTATTAAACATTCCTTTAAGATTTAAAAAGTCATGCCATCTGAATCTTCCCAGAAGACAGGGTTAAGTTCAGTAGTTTTTTAACAAGGTATATAACGGTTGGTTCATAAGGGAAAAGTTTGGGATCCAGTTGTGACAGTTACCTGCCAATCCTGAAAACCTTGCAGTTGGTTTTGAGCTTTAGGGCATTCAGGATGCAGTGCTGCTGTCTAAATGCAGTCCTTGTTTTGAGATTAAATGTCCTAAATAGTGAACTTGAGTGTGAACAAACCGTAGTTTTTCCTTAGAGACTGTGTCACTTTCAGACTAGAAGTTTAGCCGATAGAGGCTATGTTTTCTTGTGAGAACATTTGTGGAGGGGAGCAGAAATATAAGTCACCCTCAGGGAGAGTGAAGCCTTCAGGGAGCTTGATACCATCTAGATCAGCCTTTAAAGTTTGTGAGAAATCAGAAGGGCTTGCAGTGACCCTCTGGGGCATTAATCTCCAGGCGTATTGCTGTCCTTCCCAAGTAAAGGTGAAAAGATACTGTCTGGCTTTATCTACTGGGGTACTAAAGAAAGCATTGTGTAAATCAGGCACAGAAAAAATACTGCTGTCGGGAGGGATGAAAGCTGATAAAGTGTGGGGCTGAGGACAGCAGTATCATAATCAACGATACTGATTATGTCTCATAGATCCTGGACAAACCTGCATCGCTGGCTCTTTGGTTTCTTCACAGGTGAAATAGGAATGTTGTGGAGAATGGTGCAATGGATAATGAGACCCTGGGCTTTACAGTCTCATATTCCTGAATTAATGTCTTAAAGGGCCTCTATTTATAAGATACTAATTCTGGGGAAAGGTTTTGAGGGATCTATTTGGATCTCCGTAGAAGGTGCACTGTGGATTCTGCCAATATCATTTGAGGATTTTGTCCATAAGGAGGGTGGTAGCTGATCCAATAGAGATGTATGATTAGTGTTCTTGGAATTGGCCATCAGAGACAGAGCAAATAAAAGATATTGAAGGGGCATTTGATTCACCTAATTGGCTATTTTTGTTGCTGCTGTCAAGTTCTAGAATTATTTCCACCTTTTAGGAGAATAATAATCTGTTATGATATTTTTCTTAAATCTCAACCAAATAAATGAATAAGAGCAGAGGAGCTAAGGAGAGAAGGATGGATATCTCCAAAAGGGACTAAGCAAAGGGGGGTAAATTTAGAGCTAGAAAGCTAGTGAGGTTTTTTAGAGACCCAAATATTTGAACTGTTTAGAACTCTGAAGCAGGGACTGTTGAATGGTAATAGGATTGAGCACTGAGAGTGTAGCTCTGATGTCAGTAGGGACAGAAAGAGTCTTTTCCAGTCTGGAGAGTGGTGTTTCTCCAGGACAGTTGGGAGAAGGATTGGGAAGACCCCCTGGAGTCTTTCAGGAGACCTGTCACTGGGGACGGGGAACATTGGAGAGGCCTTCTGGAGGGCTGGAGGTACCTGGAGCACTTAAACATGGAGCAGTATTTCTTTCAAGGTCCTGGCTTTTTGAAGTAATGACAGAGACCCCTTGCAGAGAACATTTGGTCCTGTTCAAAACATCCCTGGGCAAACTACGGGAGATAATGAGGGATAGGAAGGCCTGGTGTGCTGCAGTCCATGGGGTTGCAAAGAATAGGACACAACTGAGCAACTGAACAGCAACAACAAAACATCCCTCGAGACATCTGGTCTATGATTTGTCAAATAATGCAAACATTTCACTTTGTTAAAATTTTATTATTTTTATTGAAGTTCATGATGATTTCGATTTCACATTTATTCTTGTTCTTCCTTATGAAGTTCAGCGAGGTTATTCTGCAGTGGATGAACAGTTGCTGTTCTCATACACATATTGACCTGATTATTGGCTTTATGTTAGTTATATATGTTAAAAATGTTGGTTGTGTGAACTTGATTTTGTTGGTATCGTTATGAAGTTCGTGCCCGTATTTGAGTGTGACCACCAAAAGTCTGGATGATGACTTGTTCATTGCTGTGCTGTTCATCTTTTCAACTTCAGTAAACCTCTCCATTGAAGGATGATGCACTGCCATCAGCTTTTGAAATGTGCTTTGCTAGCCTTCCACAGTGTAGTTTATCCTTTGATCACCATTCACTCCTGATGTATAAACATTTCAAGTTTCTAGTGGAAATCCTGGAGCTCTGGTTTTCTGCCTCTGCCATGCCTTCCACAAACCTATACTCTTTCAACATAATTCAGTCATTGACATCTTCTTCTGCATTCTCCACAGTGTACTCAAAAGTTCCTTCACATCTTCCAAAGGCGTAAGTGGAAGTCGCCACTCACCTACAGGTGTGTCTTTCTGTTGTCACGTATTCTTGTGTTAGACCCAAAGAAGATACTTTTTACCAACATGATGGTGACAGTGAAGCAAGCATCCTTTAATTCCTTTTTTTTTTTTTTGTTACTTTTTTTTTTTTAATTTAATAGAAAATTATTTAATTAGTATACATGTGTTCCCCATCCTGAACCCTCCTCCCTCCTCCCTCTCCACACCATCCCTCTGGGTCGTCCCAGTGCACCAGCCCCAAGCATCCAGCATCGTGCATTGAACCTGGACTGGCATCTCGTTTCATACATGACGTTTCACATGTTTCAATGCCATTCTCCCAAATCTTCCCACCCTCTCCCTCTCCCACAGAGTCCATAAGACTGTTCTATACATCAGTGTCTCTTTTGCTGTCTCGTATACAGGGTTATCGTTACCATCTTTCTAAATTCCATATATATGCGTTAGTATACTGTATTGGTGTTTTTCCTTCTGGCTTACTTCACTCTGTATAATAGGCTCCAGTTTCATCCACCTCATTAGAACTGATTCAAATGTATTCTTTTTAATGGCTGAGTAATACTCCATTGTGTATATGTACCACAGGCTTTCTTATCCATTCATCTGCTGATGGACATCTAGGTTGCTTCCATGTCCTGGCTATTATAAACAGTGCTGCGATGAACATTGGGGTACACGTGTCTCTTTCCCTTCTGGTTTCCTCAGTGTGTATGCCCAGCAGTGGGATTGCTGGATCATAAGGCAGTTCTATTTCCAGTTTTTTAAGGAATCTCCACACTGTTCTCCATAGAGGCTGTACTAGTTTGCATTCCCACCAACAGTGTAAGAGGGTTCCCTTTTCTCCACACCCTCTCCAGCATTTATTATTTGTAGACTTTTGGATCGCAGCCATTCTGACTGGTGTGAAATGGTACCTCATAGTGGTTTTGATTTGCATTTCTCTGATAATGAGTGATGTTGAGCATCTTTTCATGTGTTTGTTAGCCATCTGTATGTCTTCTTTGGAGAAATGTCTATTTAGATCTTTGGCCCATTTTTTGATTGGGTCATTTATTTTTCTGGAGTTGAGCTGTAGGAGTTGCTTATATATTTTTGAGATTAGTTGTTTGTCGGTTGCTTCATTTGCTATTATTTTCTCCCATTCTGAAGGTTGTCTTTTCACCTTGCTAATAGTTTCCTTTGATGTGCAGAAGCTTTTAAGTTTATTTAGGTCCCATTTGTTTATTTTTACTTTTATTTCCAATATTCTGGGAGGTGGATCATAGAGGATCCTGCTGTGATGTATGTCAGAGAGTGTTTTGCCTATGTTCTCCTCTAGGAATTTTATAGTTTCTGGTCTTACGTTGAGATCTTTAATCCATTTTGAGTTTATTTTTGTATATGGTGTTAGAAAGTGTTCTAGTTTCATTCTTTTACAAGTGGTTGACCAGATTTCCCAGCACCACTTGTTAAAGAGATTGTCTTTAATCCATTGTATATTCTTGCCTCCTTTGTCAAACATAAGGTGTCCATATGTGCGTGGATTTATCTCTGGGCTTTCTATTTTGTTCCATTGATCTATATTTCTGTCTTTGTGCCAGTACCATCCTGTCTTGATAACTGTGGCTTTGTAGTAGAGCCTGAAGTCAGGTGGGTTGATTCCTCCAGTTCCATTTTTCTTTCTCAAGATCGCTTTGGCTATTCGAGGTTTTTTGTATTTCCATACAAATTGTGAAATTATTTGTTCTAGCTCTGTGAAGAATACTGTTGGTAGCTTGATAGGGATTGCATTGAATCTATAAATTGCTTTGGGTAGTATACTCATTTTCACTATATTGATTCTTCCAATCCATGAACATGGTATATTTCTCCATCTGTTAGTGTCCTCTTTGATTTCTTTCACCAGTGTTTTATAGTTTTCTATATATAGGTCTTTAGTTTCTTTAGGTAGATATATTCCTAAGTATTTTATTCTTTTCGTTGCAATGGTGAATGGAATTGTTTGCTTAATTTCTCTTTCTGTTTTCTCATTATTAGTGTATAAGAATGCAAGGGATTTCTGTGTGTTGATTTTATATCCTGCAACTTTACTATAATCATTGATTAGTTCTAGTAATTTTCTGGTGGAGTCTTTAGGGTTTTCTATGTAGAGGATCATGTCATCTGCAAATAGTGAGAGTTTTACTTCTTCTTTTCCAATTTGGATTCCTTTTATTTCTTTTTCTGCTCTGATTGCTGTGGCCAAAACTTCCAAAACTATGTTGAATAATAATGGTGAAAGTGGGCACCCTTGTCTTGTTCCTGACTTTAGAGGAAATGCTTTCAGTTTTTCACCATTGAGGATAATGTTTGCTGTGGGTTTGTCATATATAGCTTTTATTATGTTGAGTGTTCCTTCTATTCCTGCTTTCTGGAGAGTTTTTATCATAAATGGGTGTTGAATTTTGTCAAAGGCTTTCTCTGCATCTATTGAGATAATCATATGGTTTTTGTTTTTCAATTTGTTAATGTGGTGTATTACATTGATTGATTTGCAGATATTGAAGAATCCTTGCATCCCTGGGATAAAGCCCACTTGGTCATGGTGTATGATCTTTTTAATGTGTTGTTGGATTCTGATTGCTAGAATTTTGTTTAGGATTTTTGCATCTATGTTCATCAGTGATATTGGCCTGTAGTTTTCTTTTTTTGTGGGATCTTTGTCAGGTTTTGGTATTAGGGTGATGGTGGCCTCATAGAATGAGTTTGGAAGTTTACCTTCCTCTGCAATTTTCTGGAAGAGTTTGAGCAGAATAGGTGTTAGCTCTTCTCTAAATTTTTGGTAGAATTCAGCTGTGAAGCCGTCTGGACCGGGGCTTTTGTTTGCTGGAAGATTTTTGATTACAGTTTCAATTTCCGTGCTTGTGATGGGTCTGTTAAGGTTTTCTATTTCTTCCTGGTCGAGTTTTGGAAAGTTGTACTTTTCTAAGAATTTGTCCATTTCTTCCTCGTTGTCCATTTTATTGGCATATAATTGTTGATAATAGTCTCTTATGATCCTTTGTATTTCTGTGTTGTCTGTTGTGATCTCTCCATTTTCGTTTCTAATTTTATTGATTTGATTTTTCTCCCTTTGTTTCTTGATGAGTCTGGCTAATGGTTTGTCAATTTTATTTATCCTTTCAAAGAACCAGCTTTTGGCTTTGTTGATTTTTGCTATGGTCTCTTTTGTTTCTTTTGCATTTATTTCTGCTCTAATTTTTAAGATTTCTTTCCTTCTACTAACCCTGGGGTTCTTCATTTCTTCCTTTTCTAGTTGCTTTAGGTGTAGAGTTAGGTTATTTATTTGACTTTTTTCTTGTTTCTTGAGGTGTGCCTGTATTGCTATGAACTTTCCCCTTAGGACTGCTTTTACCGTGTCCCACAGGTTTTGGGTTGTTGTGCTTTCATTTTCATTCGTTTCTATGCAAATTTTGATTTCTTTTTTGATTTATTCTGTGATTTGTTGGTTATTCAGCAGCGTGTTGTTCAGCCTCCATATGTTGGAATTTTTAATAGTTTTTCTCCTGTAATTGAGATCTAATCTTACTGCATTGTGGTCAGAAAAGATGCTTGGAATGATTTCTATTTTTTTGAATTTACCAAGGCTAGCTTTATGGCCCAGGATGTGATCTATCCTGGAGAAGGTTCCGTGTGCGCTTGAGAAAAAGGTGAAATTCATTGTTTTGGGATGAAATGTCCTATAGATATCAATTAGGTCTAACTGGTCTATTGTATCGTTTAAAGTTTGTGTTTCCTTGTTAATTTTCTGTTTAGTTGATCTATCTATAGGTGTGAGTGGGGTATTAAAGTCTCCCACTATTATTGTGTTATTGTTAATTTCTCCTTTCATACTTGTTAGCATTTGTCTTACATACTGCGGTGCTCCCATGTTGGGTGCATATATATTTATAATTGTTATATCTTCTTCTTGGATTGATCCTTTGATCATTATGTAGTGACCTTCTTTGTCTCTTTTCACAGCCTTTGTTTTAAAGTCTATTTTATCTGATATGAGTATTGCTACTCCTGCTTTCTTTTGGTCCCTATTTGCATGGAAAATCTTTTTCCAGCCTTTCACTTTCAGTCTGTATGTGTCCCCTGTTTTGAGGTGGGTCTCTTGTAGACAACATATGTAGGGGTCTTGTTTTTGTATCCATTCAGCCAGTCTTTGTCTTTTGGTTGGGGCATTCAACCCATTTACGTTTAAGGTAATTACTGATAAGTATGATCCCGTTGCCATTTACTTTATTGTTTGGGGTTCGAATTTATACACCATTTTTGTGTTTCCTGTCTAGAGAATATCCTTTAGTATTTGTTGGAGAGCTGGTTTGGTGGTGCAGAATTCTCTCAGCTTTTGCTTGTCTGAGAAGCTTTTGATTTCTCCTTCATACTTGAATGAAATCCTTGCTGGGTACAATCATCTGGGCTGTAGGTTATTTTCTTTCATCATTTTAAGTATGTCTTGCCATTCCCTCCTGGCTTGAAGAGTTTCTATTGAAAGATCAGCTGTTATCCTTATGGGAATTCCCTTGTGTGTTATTTGTTGTTTTTCCCTTGCTGCTTTTAATATTTGTTCTTTGTGTTTGATCTTTGTTAATTTGATTAATATGTGTCTTGGGGTGTTTCGCCTTGGGTTTATCCTGTTTGGGATTCTCTGGGTTTCTTGGGCTTGGGTGATTATTTCCTTCCCCAGTTTAGGGAAGTTTTCAACTATTATCTCCTCAAGTATTTTCTCATGGTCTTTCTTTTTGTCTTCTTCTTCTGGAACCCCTGTGATTCGAATGTTGTAGCGTTTAATATTGTCCTGGAGGTCTCTGAGATTGTCCTCATTTCTTTTAATTCGTTTTTCTTTTATTTTCTCTGATTCATTTATTTCTACCATTCTATCTTCTAATTCACTAATCCTATCTTCTGCCTCTGTTATTCTACTATTTGTTGCCTCCAGAGTGTTTTTAATTTCATTTATTGCATTATTCATTATATATTGACTCTTTTTTATTTCTTCTAGGTCCTTGTTAAACCTTTCTTGCATCTTCTCAATCCTTGTCTCCAAGCTATTTATCTGTGATTCCATTTTAATGTCAAGATTTTGGATCAATTTCACTATCATTATTCGAAATTCTTTATCAGGTAGATTCCCTATCTCTTCCTCTTTTGTTTGGTTTGGTGGTCATTTATCCTGTTCCTTTATCTGCTGGCTATTCCTCTGTCTCTTCATCTTGTTTAAATTGCTGAGTTTGGGGTGTCCTTTCTGTATTCTGGCAGTTTGTGGAGTTCTCTTTATTGTGGCTTTTCCTCGCTGTGTGTGGGTTTGTACAGGTGGCTTGTCAAGGTTTCCTGGTTAGGGAAGCTTGTGTCGGTGTTCTGATGGGTGGAGCTGTATTTCTTCTCTTTGTTCAGTCACGCTGTGGGGAGGGAGGGAGGGATGCTGCAAACAAATAACACTGGCGTGTGCTCGCAGTGCCTCAGTGCCCAGTGCCTCACACTGGGTCTGCCCCTGCTCACGGCGCATGTAGCCTCCCTGCCCACACTGCTTGGGCTCTAGGTTGTTCCGCCGGGAACAATCCGAGGCTGGCCCTGGGTTGCATGTGCCTCCCAGGTCCAAGCCGCTCAGGTTCAGGCACTCGGGTAGTCCTCAGAGGCGCAGACTCAGTTGGGCCTGAGTTTTGTGCTCTTCCCAGGTCCGAGCAGCTCAAGTGACGAGGGTTTGGCGAGCGCCAATGCTGCGACTTATCGCCTCCCCGCCACTCGGTTATCTGGGTGTAAAACCGGTGCACCTTCTCAGGCAGATGTTAACCATCCAGACCCCCAAGAAGTTTTAGTTAGCAAAGAAGCCTGCTTACAGTTTTATAGATAATGTCTCTCTGGGGCTGCGATTGCCCCCTTCCGGCTCTGGCTGCCTGTCACCGGAGGGGGAAGGTCTGCAGCCGGCTATCTCTGTTCAGTCCTTTGTTCCGTGCGTGGGCCTGGCGGTCTTAGGTTAGGGCTGGCTTTTCGTGTGGTAGATATCCCACAGTCTGGTTTGCTAGCCCAAATTATTTCGCTCAGATAGTGCCCAGGGTATTCAGGCCAGATTCTTACTCTAAGCGATGCAGCCCGCGCTGCGCCTCCCTGCCCAGCCCCCGCTTGCTAATGGTGCGTGCAGGCGTCTGCGCTGCTTCTCCGCTGGGGGAGTTACCGTAGGACTCGCAATCTTCGAGTTTTAATTGTTTGTTTATTTTTTCTTCCTGTTATGTTGCCCTCTGTGCTTCCAAAGCTCGGCACAGATTCGGCAGTGAGAAGGTTTCCTGGTGTTTGGAAACTTCTCTCTTTTTAAGACTCCCTTCCCGGGACGGAACTCCGTTCCTCCCTCTTTTGTCTCTTTTTTTGTCTTTTATATTTTTTCCCACCTCCTTTCGAAGAGTTGGATTGCTTTTCTGGGTGCCTGATGTCCTCTGCCGGCATTCAGAAGTTGTTTTGTGGAATTTACTCGACGTTTAAATGCTCTTTTGATGAATTTGTGGGGGAGAAAGTGTTCTCCCCGTCCTACTCCTCCGCCATCTTGGCTCCTCCCCCCCTTTAATTTCTGTATTTGGTAGGAGTCGTCTAATAACATTTATATTCGCAATCTTGAGATCTGTCGTGCACAATAAAGGGTTAATGTTGTGATTTCTTTCCCATGCAAATGCAGGTAGCCGCTAGTTTTCTTTAACTTCATTCAGAATAATTTTGTTAGATTGTATGGTGACAGCTGTCATATCAGCATGCGTATTGAAATTGGTGAATTTTTGTGTGCGTGCTAAGTCGCTTCAGTCGTGTCTGACTCTCTGAAACTGATTGGACTATAGCCCCCCAGACTTCTCTGTCCATGGGATTCTCCAAGCAAGAATACTGGAATGGGTTGCTATGCCCTCTTCCAGGGGATCTTCCTGACCCAGGGATCGAACCCACATCTCTTATTTCTCCTGCATTGGCAGATGGGTTCTTTATCACAGTGAAAGCAACATTTTCAGCTTATTATGCTTTGTTATTTCAAGAAAGGTAAAAACACAATTGAAATGCCAAAAAAAAAAAAAAAAAAAGCTCAGTGACATTTTAATTCATCATGTATCATGAAATCCCAGTCTCAGCTGCTACTGCAGGGTTCGAGCCCTGACCCCACGTGCTGTTACCAGCGAGGCTACTGGGCAAGAAGCGAGACTGTCAGCAATACAGCTACAGCACAATTATTAGACTAATAAAACATGATAGTATTTTTCAGATATTAATCCTGTAAACCAAAAGTATAAAGAAATGTTACTGGCTGTTTGAACCCAGGGATGTTTCCTAAGCCTGGGTGTTTTTTGACAGGACCAAACATGTTTTTGACAAGACCGTTGAGTGTGGACCAGATGTCCACATGGATGTTTTGGACAGGACCAAATACCGCTAATCGGATAATTTGTGAGATAAACTTTGAGTGGATAGATTCTGGATTTCCAGCTGGACCAAGTTGTAGACCTCTGTTTTAGTGTAGTTACATATGTATATGTATCGTTGTTCAGTAGCTGAGTCACATCCTACCCTCTTGTGACCCCATGGAGCCACCAGGGAAGCCCGTGTATATGTATTGTTGCTGCTAAGTCACTTCAGTCGTGTCCGACTCTATGGGACCCCACAGACAGCAGCCCACCACGCTTCCCCGTCTCTGGAATTCTCCAAGCCAGAACACTGGAGTGGGTTGCCATTTCCTTCTCCAGTGCATGAAAGTGAAAAGTGAAAGTGAAGTCGCTCAGTCGTGTCCGACTCTTCGAGACCTCATGGACTGCAGCCTACCAGGCTCCTCCATCCGTGGGATTTTCCAGGCAAGAGTACTGGAGTGGGGTGCCATTGCCTTCTCCATGTGTATGTATTGGTGACCTTCAAAATAAAATAGGGTTTTTATCAGCAACTTTGGTTTATCGGTAGTCGATTTCTGGTAGGACATGCAGTGTACATCTTTCCCAGTTGGGGCCTGTAATTGATGATCACTTCTTGTTGATGATTCTTCTTTTGGGGTCTGTAACTGATGGCACTTTCTGTAGTTAATGTCGGAGTGGTATGGCATGAGCAGCCCTTCTGGCTTCCTGACTCCACTTTAGTGAAGTTTCCCTTTAAAAAGTTTCACTATATATATTTTATTTGCATTAAAATTATATATGATATAATATTTACAGTGTAATTAATATATAGTGTTAGTCGCTCAGTCATGTCTGACTCTTTGTGACCCCACGAACTGTAGCCCTCCAGGCTTCTCTGTCTATGAGATTCTACAAGCAGTAATACTGGAATGGATTGCCATTCCCTTCTTCAGAGGATCCTCCTGACCCAGGGATCAAGCCCAGGTCTCCTGTGTTGCAGGCAGATTCTTTACCGTTTGAGCTACAGGGGAGTCCTATAATTATATATATTATATACATATAATTATATATAGTCCTAAAATTATATATAATTTTAATGCAAAAATACATATACATACACATATAGGTAGATAGATCTCTACAGTTATCTTTTATTTTCTCCCCTGTGTCTAAGTGGATATTTTTCCTTTTCTGTTTTTCTTTTTTAAAAATAGTTTTCTGTGTCAAGCCTTTAGCCCCTGAACTTGAGGTTTTTCGTTTCCATCTGACTGGAGGGAGAGGGGGTGGAGAAGAAACCTGCAACCTCAGGCAGAAGCTCTCCCCAGGACAGCTGCCGACTGCAGCACCATCCATCCCCGTTACCCCTTTTTCTTTTAATTTTTTTCAGGATGGCTTGTATCTTTTTTCTTTATCTCTCTCTCTCTCTCTCTTTTTTTTTTCGGTCTCTCATCTGTGCATAACTTTTTTTTTTTTTTCTTTTTTTCCTTTGGTGTGGCCTGATCAGCTCCTCATGGTCTTGAGAGGCCTCCTTTCTATGGTACCCCAGTCCACATCACAGGGGGCTGGTCTTGGTCCAGGAGAGCAGAGGTGCAGCATCCTGATTTGGGAGGAAGATGTAGCATTTTCATAGGCAGCAACACGCATGATGCCCAGACACGTTGGCCAGGAGATCTGCCGTTTCCTATGAGCTGAGAAGCTTCCCAGGTGGCTCAGTAGTAAAGAATCCTCCTGCCAGTACAGGAGACACAGGAGTTGTGTGTTCGATCCCTGGATCAGGAAGGTCCCCTGGAGAAGAAATAACAACCCACTCCAGTATTACTGCCGGGAAATTCCATGCCCAGCGGAAACCTGGCAGGCTACAGTCCAGAGGGTCACAAAGAACCTGGTGGAGCAGACACAGGCTAAGAAACGTCCTCAGGTCCTGGGGGACTGGGGACAAAGCACTCCTTCCCCATTTCCTTTTCCTTTCTTTAGGAAACTGAGTTATAATTTACACAGAGCAGTGGATGTTGAGCTGCCGGTCTCCTCAGAAGGGATCTGTAACATCCTGCTGGGCCAGGGACAGGCCGCACAGCAGCAAGGCAGGCGACACTCACTCTGGAAGCAGCCTGCACACGATTAGGCCCATGGCTTCCCTGAGGAGGGCTCCTGGCACCGTGTCGGCCTTTCCCACACTGGAACCAACACCTGGACTCTGCTGGGGACACCCCTGAAAGGGCAGGCCGGGGGGCCATCACTCATAGAACGGGGAGGGGTGACTTAGCTGGGCTTTTACCTTGGTTGCTGAGACTCAGATTCAAACGCAGACAGTTATCCTAGTCACCCTCCAGTTGGCCATCCCAGAAGTGAGGCTGGCTGGGTAGAGAATCAAATGGGATGTTAGGTATCCCAGAGTGGGCCAACTAGGGGTTTACCATTAACATCAGCCTGGACTACAGCACCCGAGAGTGCGTGAGGGTCGCAGAGGCCCGGGCTGCGAGGGCCGCCTGCAATTCAGGCTGGAAAACCACGGCGGCGATGGCAGCCAGAGCGATGGAGCCCAGGGGTGCCAGCAGCTGGCTGTGCCTCCAGAGGCAGTGTGGGCTAGTCCGTGCGTCTGTCTAGTAAGTCAGGAGCAGTCATGGGCATGCCACTCTGTCAAGGACAGAGTCGCCCTGCTCGCTGCACCAGCTGTGTTAAAACATACCTACAGGATTTTTTACAAAGATGTCTTTTTTTTTTAATATAAATTTATTTATTTTAATTGGAGGTTAATTACTTTATAAAATTGTATTGGTTTTGCCATACATCAACATGAATCCACCACAGATATACACGTGTTCCCCATCCTGAACCCACCTTCTACCTCCCTCCTCATATCATCCCTCTGGGTCATCCCAGTGCACCAGCCCTGGGCATCCAGTATCCTGCATCGAACCTGGACTGGCGATTCATTTCTTATATGATATTATATATGTTTCAATACCATTCTCCCAAATCATCTCCCCCCTCCCCACAGAGTCCAAAAGACTGTTCTATACATCAGTGTCTCTTTTGCTGTCTCGCATACAGGGTTATTGTTACCATCTTTCTAAATTCCATATATATGCGTTAGTATACTGTACTGGTGTTTTTCTCTCTGGCTTACTTCACTCTGTATAATAGGCTCCAGTTTCATCCACCTCATCAGAACTGATTCAAATGTATTCTTTCTAATGGCTGCGTAATTGCATCGCGTCTTCGTTGCATCATGTGGGACTCTTTCCTTGCAGAGTGCAGGCTCTCTAGGTGTGACATGAGGGCTTAGTTGCCCCGCAGCGTGTGGGATCTCAGTTCCTGACCAGAGATAGAACGAAAGTCCCCTGGGATTGGTTTTTAAGATTTATTTTTTCGGGGGGATTTCTCTAAGTGTTTTTTGGCTGTGTTGGGTCTTCTTTACTGCACGAGGGCTTTCTCTAGTTGTAGTGAGTGGCGGCTGCTCTCTGGTTGCAGTGCACAGGCTTGTCATTGCAGCGGCTTCTCTCGATGTGGAGCGTGGGCTCTAGGCGTGCGAGCCTCTGAGGTGGCAGCACGTGGGCTCAGTAGTTGTATGCGGGCTTACTTGCTCTGAGACACGTGGGATCCTCCCAGACCAGGGATTGAACCTCTGTCCCCTGCATCAGCAGGCAGATTCTCACCCACTGGACCACCAGGGGGAGCCGGCAAAGTGGATTCTTACCCACTGGAACGCCTGGGAAGTCCCAGCCCACACGGAGGTGACTGAGTGGCAGCGTGGGGAGGGTGGTGCCGTGCCGCCCAGGGCCACAGGGAGAAGCAGGAGGTCCAGCCGAGGCAGGGCCTGGAGAGGGGAGAGAGCGGGCGGAGCTTGTGTTGTGAAGACAGGGAGACAGCAAGGCGCGGGCTGGTTTGAATAATGTCGGGGGCCCTGGGCTGTAGGGTGGCCTCCGGCTGTCTGGTGCCAGCCCTGGGTGACTCGGGCAGAGCAGTCTTGCCTCCCGGCAGGTAAGAGCCATTGGAGGAGGTGGCTCAGGGTGTGGGTGCTGCATTGCTTGGTTTTCCTGTGAGAGTCATGGTTCTTGATGGTGTCTCAGAATTGCTTGCCAAGGGAATGGATACATGCACGTGCATGGTTGAGTCCCTTCGCTGTTCACCTGAAACGATCACAGCATTGTTTACTGGCTATACCCCCAATACAAAAAAAAAAGTTTAAAAAAAAAATTCAGACCCAAAAAAAGAGAAGAATTTGCTGCCAAGGAAGGGGCCATCTCTTCCCTGTCAGCGAGGCTCCCAAAATGTCAAAGTGTCACAAAATATGGACAATATGATTAAACAAGCTCATTGTAGCATTCCGGCTACAGCCTCTGTTAGAGGTTTTTACTCTCAGAATGAGTATTTCTCTGCAGGGGCTGAGCCTGGGGGCACCCCCCTCTGTGGGTGCAGACCCACTGCTGCATTTGGGGAGCAAAGAGACAGCTCTGCAGAGCGGGGTGCTCCTGGGCAGAAAGATCGGGCCTGATAACAGTAGAGTGCACTGGAGAAGCTGGCCTGGCTCGTGAGGCTGGCTTGGCTCTGTGGCCCTTAAGGGCAAAAATGGAGCTTGCAACATGGATTACCTCTAACTTTTTACCTCTAGGAATCTTTGTAAAATCTTGCAGGTAGACCTTTATTGTTTAATATGCTCTTATAATGTGAACGGTTTGATCAAGTTTCCCACTGGCTTATCTGCTCTCATCCTGCTGACCCGTTCCCCACCCCTGTCCCATACACACAATTTCCCACTGAACTCTGGGGAAAAAACTTACCAGGTCAGTGAGTTCTATTTGTATATTGCTTTTTTCATGCTAGCAGAGGATGGTGTCATCATAGCATCTCAATTTGATTGTTTTGGAATGATTTTACCAGTTAAGAATTTGATATGTATTTTTTTTACTATTTAATCAGAAGGGCAGGTTTGAACATAAGTCAATGGAGATAAACTCAGAAATCATGCTTTTTCCTATTTAGAGATAGGCAGTGTGTTTTCACGTTCAGAAAATGTAGATGATTCCTCTGGCTTTCCTTTTATTTCCTAAGTTCAAATCAGAATTCAAGGTGTAATGACAATATTTGACATTTCTTGTTGCTTAAGTGAGACCAGACTTCAGTGTTGCGATGTTTACTTCATGTATTCTTGAACTGTTTACTTTCTCTCACTGGAAATGTATATCTAACATGTGGCATTTGTTGTAAATAAAAGCGTTGTAAATGTCCTTTAATAAATACTTGTACCCGAGTCATAGGATAGAATGACTGGAAATTAGATCGAATCAATATGCAGGATATTGTGTGATTTTCCATGGATGCTGTCCAACCAGTTACCGCAAGCTTGGTGGTGGTGAACAACAGAAATTTATCATTTTGAAGTTCTTGGGGTTAAAAGTCCAAAATCAAGGTGTCAGCAGGGTCACAGTTTTTCCAGAGGCCCCTCTGGAGGAAGGTTTCCGCATCTTCCAGCTCCTGGTGGCTGCCAGCGCACCTGGGCTTGTGGGCAGCAGAGCTAATCTGTGTCCTTAACGTGCCCACCTTCACTGCGTGTGTCTGTGTGTCCGGATCTCCCTCTTCTTACGGGAAGGCACCAGTCATTGGATGTAGGGCCAACCCTGATCCTGCATTACCTCTTCTTAACTTGATTCCATGAGGAGCCTGGAGGGCTATAGTCCATGGGGTCGCAAAGAGTCGGACGTGACTGAGCAACTAACACTTTCACTTCAGCATGGAGGAGGGCAGAGGAAAGTGGAGGAAAAGTCACTCAGTCGTGTCTGACTCTTTGCGACCCCGTGGACTGTAACCTACCAGGCTCCAGGCAAGAATACTGGAGTGAGTTGCCATTTCCTTCTCCAGGGGATCTTCCCGATCCAAGGATTGAACCCTGGTCTCCCGCATTGCAGGCAGACGCTTTGACCTCTGAGCCACCAGGGAAGCCCCCTGGTCATTCACTTCAGCATGACCTCATCTTAACTTGATTACATCGGCAAAGACCCAGTTTCCAGAGAAGGTCACAGTCACAGGTTCCAGTTGGACGTGAATTTGGAGGAACACTATCCAGCTCAGCACAGATGTGGGGCTCTTCCACCTTAATCCAGGAGTAGAAAAATCAGGGAAGAGGCTATCAGTGGCGTTGCTTTAAAAACAAAAATCACTTCTTAAAATCAGTTCTGTCCAAGGCAGATAAGATTTTATTTTATAGAATTTCCAGAAAAATTTTATAGAGACTGAAGCTAATTTTTTTTTCAGGGATGGGGAGGTCATGTTTCTTAAGAAAAGGAATGTAAAATTCCAGGTACAGAGCTAGGTATGACAATGCATATTTATTTAGAATTTTTAAAGAAGTAAATTAAAAATATATAAAGCTGGCATACCACACTCATCATAAAACACTGTAAGCTCTTTTTATTAACTATTTGACACCTTTCTGATACTTTTCCTTCCCTTTTTAGTTGGTTCCATATACATTGACCACCTCCTCCTTGAGACAGTTTTGTACTATATTAGTTTCTCAGTGATATTTAAATTCTGTCTGTAGCTTGGTTGTTGAAAAACACAATTTAGAACTTTCAGTCCTCATAAATAGTTATTTGTAACATTATTTAAATTGTTAGGATTGTTGTCATAATTGGGAAAGCCTAAACTGAGATTCTCTTATACATGAGCTGTGAGATTCAGGCCTTTATCAAGGTATAGTGATGACTAATCCTAAATCCTTCATCACTGTCCAGTAGAATTTTCTACGATGGTGAAAATGTTGCTTATTGATGCTAATGTGGTAGCTGCTGACCACAAGTGGTTATTGAGCACTTGGTGTAATTAGTGTGGCTAAGAAACTGAGTTTATGTTTAATTCCATTTTAACCCTTGGCTTTTCACCCAGCAATCTGCCCCTTCCAGCCCCAGGGCCCCCCTCTGACTGTGTCAGCAGACTGGGGACCTGAGCCAGTGAATTTGGTGAACCTACCAAGGATGTGGAGGTCCAAAAAAAATTGTCTCCCTCACTCACCTTCGTGTGCTCAGAATGACTGTTGAAGCACCATGTTTAATAAAGAAAAGACTGGAATTCTAGAACAAGTTCCTTTTGCATATTCTTGAGGCTTCTTTCAAAGCATGAGGTTCAATATGTCTTTCAGGATAGACCACATGATGCTGCAGTAACGAGCAAGCCCCCAAACCTCATTGTCTTCAAATGGCAAAGGTTGTCATGTATTTATTTTACCCACGTGTCATATTCATGCATGGTGGGCACCAGCGATGCGTGGCCCAGGTCCTCTTTAATGCGAGACTGGTGCCCTTCTGCTGGGAGAGTGTCTGGCTGTCGGCCCCTTCAGATGGCCATGTCCCACCAGGTCTCATCCGTTCCTGGGGAGACTCACATTCGGTAATTGATCAAAGTGATAGGAAAGGGTCCAGCTGTGTCAGCCCAACAGAGGGTCCCACGTGGGAGCCCAGCAGAGGCTGCTGTTGCACCTGCATTCCGGCTGGACATCCCCCTCTGCACGTTCCCCCTTCCTTCCTTCGGTGTGGATCTCACAGGCATTGTTCCCAAGGGCCTGCCTTAATAAATGTCTTGCAGGATACACTCTTGTCTCAGAGCCTGCTTCCCTAGAGCCAGCCTGCAGTGGTTTCATACCAGGCCAGGAAATCAAGTCTTAAAATGAGGTGTTGGAGCTGGACTACTCACCACTTTCTTGCAGTAAGATCCCTGTCCCTGGCTGGAGAGCCCCTTGCATGAAGTGACCATATAACTGTGAAACTTTCCCTGGTGGTGGACTGAGATGGTGTCCTAGCAGAACGACCAGTTCATGCCATCTGTCAGGCCTTTGAGAAATGCAGGTGAAGGGCATTGGAACTGGGTAAGGACACTGGAATTGGGTAGCTATTGATAAGACTGATGGATGCTCTAGACAAAGATAAACGCTATAAACAATTTATTGCCAGTAAAAATCCCTGGGGAATTCCTCCTGGACCTAGTGAACCTACAGAAGTAGCTTAAAGAAGATGCCAGTGCTCCTTCCTAGAGCAGCGGACACCATGGGCCCCTCAGAATCCACCCCCAATACCCTCCTTGTCACTAAGGCTGTGTGCTCAGTGGCTCAGTCGTGTCTGACTCTTTGCAACTCTATGGACTGTAGCCCACTGGGTTCCCCTGTCCACGGGGTTCTCCAGGCAGGAATACTGGATTGGGTGGCCATTCTCTTCTCAAGAGGATCTTCCCAATCCAGGGGTCGAACCTGCATCTCTTGTGTCTGCTGCATTGGCAGGCAGGTTCTTTACCACTGCGCCACCTGGGAAGCCCCACTAAGCCTATAACTAGGGCTAAAATCACTTATAAAACCCAACCAGGGACAAGACCTCATCCATGTATACCAGCAGAAGCCAGAGGACAGTGCATGGAGTGGGATTCTGTGGGCGCTTCAACAAAGGGATCGGAGCATAAAGTTGAGTAAGAGAGAGCTGACGACTGTGGGAGAAATCTGTTGGGATTCCAGATCCATTTAACATGCTGGAAGGACTCCAGGGAACGGGAGAGTGGCTTGATGAACGAGGGTACAGAAACCCTAAAATCCACCCCAGGGCTGATGTGGGGAAGTGTGATACAGAGCCCACGCCACCAGTGGTGCTTGAGATTAGAGAATGCCGAAGCAGGAGAGGCCACAGAACACACGCACCTTCCGGCAGCAGGAGAGCCGTCGCAGCGGGGCAGAGGTGCTGCCGACCGCAGAGGGCTGCAGGATGGCGCTACAACAGAGCGCCCCCGGGGCAAAAGAGGTGGACAGCCACCACGGGAGCCCCTCAGATTGTACCGCTCGGAGGAATCAGGGAGCGTGACCAAGAGGTCAAGGGCAGTTGCCCCAGTAGAAACGCACATTCTTTTGCCCAGTTTCCATGTCTGAGTCAGTGTCATACCCAGAGCCTGCTGAATGAAGAAGAGACCAGCTCCCCAGGAAGAGGGGGAGCATCACACCACGGTAAGTGTCTCCTGTCCTTCTGTAGGGGTTGCTTCAGCTAACAGTGCAACGGGGGAAGAGTAGCAGCTCACATTTTAGAGATTCTTGCATGTAGGACCCATATTTCTATTGCTGTCCAGGTATGTGTGTGTGCTCAGTCGCTGAGTTGTATCCGACTCTGAGACCCTGTGGACTTGAGCTTGTTGGGCTCCTCTGTCCTTGGGAATTTTTAAGCAAGAAATACTGGAGCGGGTGGCCATTTCCTCCTCCAGGGCATCTTCCCGACCCAGGAATGGAACCCCAGTCTCCTGCATCTTCTGCGTTGGCAGCATGCTTTACCACAGTGCCACCTGGGAAGCCCTGTCCAGGGACATCCAACATCGCCTTGGCACCCCTTTTGCAGTGGGGTGTGTGCAGTCCTGGTCAGGACTCAGCTCCCTCTGGGTCCATTGGTTCACAGACTCCCTCCACCCTGGTGGTCATTTCCCTAGTTCCTGAATGTGTGATCAGATTAGACCTGTTGGCTCTTTGGCTTGAGAGGTCAGAGCTGTGATAGCGGGGAGGGGCAATCAGAAACTGCTGAAACTGTCCCCGCTGGCTTAGTCAGATGGCGAATTGAAATAATACCACATCCAGTGGGGAGGGAGAAATCAACATTAAGTATCAAAAGAATGCAGAGGTAGTGGTCCCACTGACTCTGCATTTAACTTCCTAGTCAAGCCCTTGAAAAATCCCAGTGGATCCTGGAAAAGGGGAGTAGATGCTCCTAAACTGAAATGAGCTTTCACCCCGATCGCAGTCTGCAGTACCAGTCTGCTGTTGTTTTTTTTTTTTTTTTTTTTTGGCCAGGACAGAGGAACTTGGACAGAGGCAGCTAGTGTGCAGACGTTGGCATTTCCTATCAGAGGAGAGGCAGTTTGCATTCACACGAAACCAACATGTACACTTAGGGTTTTGTCCCAGGACTAATGTTGACCCACCTGCCGTAATTACATGGTCTGAAGAAATCTGGACCACGTGCAAGTTGGGCAGAGCATCACGTTCACCCACTGTACCACTGAGAGCGTTCTGACCAACCTGGGTGAACGAGAAGCAGCCGGTGCGTGGGAGGTCCGGGAAAAACACTGCAGAACGTGGGAGATAAACCCTCTGAGGATTCAGGGCCTGCCACCTCAGTCTGGTGGTGAGAGGCTGGAGCGGGACAGCCCACCTGAAGGAAAGGGGGCATGACACCATCTTGTGCCTCCCACAGTGAAGAAGGCAGCACAGCATCTTGTTACCCTTCTTGGGTTTGGAGGCAGCAGGTTCCATATCTGGGATTCGGTTCCCACCAGCAGACAAGATGAAACATGCCTGCAGACTTTGTGGGAGGTCTGGGCTGTGGTACAATGATCCCTGGCATTTGGGCTGTATAACCTGGCAGATGTATCGATGGGAGAGGAGCTGTGTTTCTTTATGGAAAATCACAATAGGAGGAGCACAGCACACACTCCTTTGCTCTGCAGAGCAAGCCTGTGCCTCTTACATCTTTCAAAAAAAAGAAAACAGTTCTAGTGTGCTGCAGGAGGCTGGCAGAGATGGGACCCTTGACCAAGGGGCATATAGTGGCTGTACAGATGACTGTGACAAGCTGGGTTCTGACAGCCCCTGCCCCAGGACAAGGGGTGTGGGCCCACAAAGATTCATTTTATGGTAGAGGCGGTCTACAGTCAAACAAGGCGGGTCAGAGGGGACAGCCAACTCTGCGACCCACAGCCCAGGTCTCTGTCTCCACCATCCTCCCGCCAGCGAGGCTCCTCAGCACCT
This sequence comes from Bos taurus, assembly GCF_002263795.3. Classification (NCBI taxonomy): domain Eukaryota; kingdom Metazoa; phylum Chordata; class Mammalia; order Artiodactyla; family Bovidae; genus Bos; species Bos taurus. Next base: position 5,423,768 of record NC_037338.1, on the reverse strand, counting down.
TCCTGACACTGACCGGGAGCTTGTGTGCAACCAAGCGAAGGAGGAAGGAAAAGTCCGACTCTAGTTCATGGTCCTGTGGGCTTGGTACACGTGTGGAAGCTGAAAATAGATGGCAGCTTTATACTCCTACAGTCAAGGGTGGTCTTGAAAGAGCTTTTTAGTAGCCCTGGTTCCTCCATCCGTGGAATTCTTCAGGCAAGAATACTCAAGTGTGTTGCTAGTCCTTTCTCCAGGGGATCTTCCTAACCCAGGGATTGAACCCATGTCTGCGCCATTGGCAAGCAGATTCTTTATCACTGAGCCACCAGAGAAGCACCTTGAAATGGTAGCAAGGGGGAAAAAACTAAACTCCTAATTCTAAGCGCTGCAGATTGAGATGTCTTTGTTCTCAAAGGTAGATCTCTGCATGGGAACATGTGAGACTCACTGAATTACAAGCTGTCATTGTATCTGAACACGTCAGGGTCACCAGCAAGCAGGAAGAAAGTCACATCCTGAAGGGGGTATTTGCCCAGGAGCGGGAGGCAGAGCTGCTGCACACGGGGGAGAAAGGGTATGCATGTGAAGCCGGGTGACGCACAAGGACGGGAGACTCTTGGAACCCCCTTGGTTAGTGTTGATGTGAATGAACAAGCATCAGCTCCAGCCTAAGAAGGGCGTGTAGACTAGGGCTCATACATCTCAGAGATGAGGTTCTGGTCATCACATTGGTGAAGCCACTGAGACCAGCAGAGTTGCTAACCGAGGTGAGGGGAGCCTGGAGTGGACAGTCCAGGAGGGAGACCGTGGTCATCAGATGTGGCCTCAAGAGCAGCACCAGAGGCATCTTACTGTTCAGTTGCTAAGTCATGTCCCACCTTTTGCGACCCCATGGACTGCACAGCATGCCAGGCTCCTCTGTCTTCTGCTGTCTCCTGGAGTTTGCTCAATGTCATGTTCATTGAGTCAGTGATACTGTCTCATCCTCTGCCACCCTCTTCTTCCATCTTGGCCAGCATCAGGATCTTATTTACATCTTATGAAGAAACGCTGTGACAAACCTAGACAGCATATTAAAAAGCAGAGACATTCACCAACAGAGGTCCGCATGGTGAAAGCTATAGTTTTTCCAGTGGTCACGTGTGGATGTGAGAGTAGGACCATAAAGAAACCTCTGTGCTGAAGATTTGATGCTTTTGAACTGTGGTGTTGGATGAAACTCTTTTGAAAGTCCCTTGGACTGCAAGAAGAACAAACGAGTCCATCCTAAAGGAAATCAGTCCTGAATATTCACCGGAAGGACTGATGCTGAAGCTGAAACTCCAATACTTTGGCACCTGATGCAAAGAACTGACTCCTTGGAAAAGACTCTGATGCTGGGAGGGATTTGGGGCAGGAGGAGAAGGGAACAACAGGATGAGATGGTTGGATGGCATCACTGACTCAATGGACATGAGTTTGAGTAAGCTCCGGGAGTTGGTGGTGGACAGGGAAGCCTGGTGTGCTGCAGTCCATGGGGTCGCAAAGAGATGGACATGACTGAGTGATTCTACACACACGCACACAACCTCCTTTAAAGTGTCCCCAGGGAAAGAGGCCATGGGAATCTTGAAGGGGCTGCTTCTGGAACATCCAGTGGAAGAAGGGGTGGAAGTGGTGTGTCTGAGAGGCACAGGGTGGGCTGCGGTGAGTGCTGCCACGTGCTGCTGCTCAGGCCCCTTTCAGCCAAGGACAGTTTGCTCTGGGGCTGGAAGTGCCCTCTGCCCCCAGCCTTCAGCTCTGCCTCTTCTGGGCTTGCCTAACTGCAGAGAGTCCCTACAGCTCAGACCCAGGAGTGAGTGCAGCCAAGCTCAGGACACCTTTGAGAGGTCATTCCAGCTCCAGCACTCCCCGTGGGGTCAGCCCAGCCTGTGGTCTTGCTGCTCTGCCCATTTCTGCCTCCTGCCTTTCCCTTCTGTAGATGTTGACTCCAAGGGCATTTCTTTTCTCTTTTTAAAAAAAATTATTTTTAATTGATGATTGCTTTACAATATTGGTTTGGTTTCTGTCATACATCATCATAAATTAACCAGAGGTGTACCTATGTCCAAAGGCATTTCTTAACAAGCATCCCACAGACCAAGACTCCATCTCAGAGTCTGTTTCCCAAAACCCAGCCTGCAGCATTTCTCATATCAGTAAAATAGACAGCGGCAGGACGTGTGAGCGATGAAGCCTGTATCTGGTGGCAGCGTGTCTGGTGCGCAAATGAGAATGTCGGCCTCTTGGCAACTGGGCACAGACTAAGGGCCCAAGGAGGGGTGGGTGGGCTTCCCCTGGCCAACAGTGGTTTCCCCAAACCCAGAGACCTGGCTGGGCCATGCGGGAACGCCTTGCCTAGGTTCCCAAGTCCTTGTGACCTGGCGCCTAAGGGCTCAGGGCCAGGCCAGGTGGCCACAGGCAGACTGGGTGAGTGCTGAGGCCCTGTGTGGCAGGCAGAATGACTCCCCAAGAGGCCGGTGGGCTTCCCTGGTGGCTCAGTGGTAAAGAATCTGCCTGCCAACGCAGGAGACCCAGGTTTGATCCCTGAGTCAGGAAGATCCCCTGGAGAAGGGAATGACAACCCACTCCAGTATTCTTGCCTGGGAAATGCCATGGACAGAAGAGCCTGGTGGGCTACAGTCCATGGGGTCACAAAGAGTTGGACACGACTAAGCAACTCTCTCTCTCTCTCACACACACACACACACACACCTCTTGAGATGGGGAGATGATCCTGGATTATGTGGATGGGCCCACACAGTTAAAAGGGTCCTTAAAAGCGAGAGAGAGACAGGGAAGTCAGAGAAGAAGATGGGGCAAGGGAAGCAGAGGTCAAAGCAATAGAATAGCTGGCTTTGAAAATGGAAGTGAATCATGAACAAGGAGGGTGGGCAGCCTTGAGAAGCTGGAACAGGCAGCGAAACACACTATGCCCCAGATCCTCCAAAGGAAGACAGTCCTGATGACACCTTGATTTTAGCCCAGTGAGACCTACGTGACATTTGACCTTGACGGAAGGACTTTTCACATTGACAGGTGGGGGAAGTCATTCCGGCTTACACATGATTTACCTTGAGCTTTATGATCACTAGAACGGTTTGTTTTGTGGCCCATCAAACATGCATTGTGCACCTGCTTTAACTTTGAAAGGAAAGAATACATTTAAGAAATAAAAATGGAGTCACTGTGGTTCAGGCATCGAAAATGAAGCCGGCTGGCCATTGTGGATATGGTTTCAAGCACGAGCCTGCCTCTCTGAGAACCTACGTTTCCCGAACTGTGTCAGACTCAAGGACACCAGCCGTTCTCAAAACACCTGTCAGCAGCTTCCACCTGCAGCCTTAAGGTCTCAAGGTCTCACCCTTGTAACTGCACCCATTCCACACCCCTTGCCTAATGAGCGCCCTTCCTTCTTGCCAGCTCTAGTTATTATTCTTGACAACTTACATATTTTGTGGGTTTTTCCTTTATAAGCCTCCTCCACTTTGCAGACCAGCAGAACACAATTCAGCTGCTTCTTGAATCTGTCTTCCGAGCATGAGGTGCTCAGTTGTGTCTGACTCTTTGAAGACTCATGGACTGTAACCTGCCAGGCTCTTCTGTCCATGGGGTTCTCCAGGCAAGAATACTGGAGTGGTTTGACATTCCCTCCTCCACGGGATCTTCCCAACCCAGGGATTGAACCTGGGTCTCCTGCAATGCAGCAGATTCTTTACTGCTGAGCCACCGGGGAAACCATTTTGCTGAGTTAATCCTTAAAATATATATTTTAAAATACTGGAAGAGTGTCAGTCACAGGAACCTTGGAGTAAGTTGTTTTTAACCAAACAAAAGGATTTTCCTTTTGGAGGGAGGGCATGGCAACCCACCCCAGTGTTCTTGCCTGGAGAATCCCATGGACAGAGGAGCCTGGTGGGCTTCAGTCCGTGGGGTCTCAAAGAGTTGTTTACAACAGAAGCAACTGAGCACGCACACATGGAACATTTAAATGAGTTTCACAAAATTCTGAACCTAACTGTACAAACAGTGAAAGATGACACTATGAGGGGATGTTAAACCAGAGCAGACCAGGGTCAGGTGGAAGGTCTCACCTGTGGCTACAAAGTCAGCAGCATAGCAGAAGAAGGATGAAGGGTCTCCATGAAATGTACCCGCAAAGTTGCTGATTTTGCAGCAGACCATTCTATTTAATGCTCCCCCCTCTTCCCCATGGTGGCACAGCAGCAACAACCTCCTCCTCCAAAAGAATGTTTTGATGTCGTTTCTCTCTACTTACAATTAAGAATCATTAATAACTGCCAAGCAAGGAGCTTTGAAAGGTGGCCCTTGGGGCAAGATGCCTGGCTGAGTCCTGTGGCTCTTCCCCTTCAGCCGGTGCTAGTGTGAACGCCATGGGATTGGAAGTCAGTTCTAGGTTCAGATTGTGCCTCAGTCACTCACTACATGGTGCCGGTGACAGCCTCACTGGGCTTCCCTGGTGCTCAGCAGTGAAGAATCCGCCTGCAATACAGGAGACGTAAGAGACAGCTTCGATCCCTGGGCTGGGGAGATCCCCTGGAGGAGGGCATGGCAACCCACTCCAGTGTTCTTGCCTGGAGAGTCCAAGGCTACAGTCCTTGGAGTCACAGTGAGTTGGACCCAACCGAAGCGACTGAGCACAAGAGCAACAGCCTCAATAAACTTAATTTCCCTCACCTGTGAAATGGGAATAATAAACACCATCTGGAAGGGTTATTATGAGAATGGATGCGACAGTGCATGTAGACACAGTAGGCACTGAAGAAATAGAAGCTCTTGTCACCGCTGGTTACAGACCAGACTTCTTTTTTCTGCCTGGAACCCAGAACTGATGGGTGGAGCTCTAGCAACCCTATTGTGATCATAATGTAACCTTGTGGACCTACTTCAGGATTGATGAAGCAGAAAGCAGAGCAATGTCTCATGACACGGTGGAGTCACCATAGCAACCTTGGGTCACCTGTACCTCTATCAGACTTTAGATTATGTGAGAGAAAACACCCCCTAACTTGTTTAAGCCACCATGCCTTGACACATGTTAACCACAGCCTTGATTTTTCATAGTGGGTTTCTGAGGGAAAAAAAAAAAAGTCACTACAACTTTCATCAACTGTGAGCCAGGAAAGATTATACAAGAGTTCCCAAATCCTATAACAATGAAAACAGTAACAGGAAAATTCTGCAAGCTTACTTTCCGGGTCAAAGGGAACACTAAGACTGTTGCCTCCTGGCTGCAGTGGGGGATTGAGCTGTGCAGAAAGGAGCGTCTTCCATCCCTTCCAGGGGCAAATCCTTCCTCAAATCCAAAGCCACCTAGACAGCCTCCCTCTACCCTCCTGCTGGCGCCCGTCCCATCATCTCTATGCCGGCAGCGACCCCGTGTGGCCATTTCCCAGTACTGCTGCACCTGCTGCTGCTAACTCGCTTCAGTCGTGTCCGACTCTGTGCGACCCCATAGATGGCCATATGCAATTCCTTCAGAAGAGACCTCTGAAAGTCGTTTCCCTCACTCACATTTAAAATAAAGGAGGGGCTTAGTCACCCATCCCCGGACCATCACCTCTCACGTAACAAGCCCCCATTTTCACCTCCTGCCTGAGGCTGGAGGTTATACCAAGGCAGAGTTTGCCTGGTTTCAAATGTTTGCCTTGATCTTTACACCAAGTTTCAGCAGCCTGGATTTGGGGAGGGCTGGGGGGCGGGGTGGGAGGCGGGGAAGAAGGGGGCAGGTGGAGGGGCCAGTAGAGGGCAGCAGCATAGCTTGGGGTTAAATGTTAGCTCAGTACCTTGAGGTCCCACCACCACCTTGCTGTCCCCGCAAACAGTGCCCAAAGGGGTCGCCCTCGGCCGGCTTTCTGAGCTCAAGTGTCGGCATGGCCAGCATGCCAGAAGGACATTTGTCCCCATAAGCTTAGCTGACCTCTTCCCAGTCACAGCTGCTTCCGTTGCCTCTCCTGTGCAGTGAGATGAAGGCAAAATGTCTAGCAAAAACAATCTGGTGATTTTTTAAATAATGAAAAAATAGAGCAACGAGAAGCTGTACTGAGAAATGGCCACACGGTGTCGCTGCGCACTCAGAAATGAAGAGATGGCTTTGGGGACGGAGCTGCCCTTGGAAGGGACGAAGATGCTTCTTTCTGCACAGCTTAGCCCCCACTGCAGCCAGGAGGAAAGAGTCTTAGTGTTGTCTTTGACCCAAAAAGTAAGCTTGCAGGGTTTTACTGTTACTGCTTTCATCGTTATAGGATTTTGGAATTCTTGTGTAATCTTTTCTGGCTCACAGCTGATGAAAGCTATAGATCCTTTCTCGCATGATGCTCAGTTGTGTCTGATTCTTTGTGACCCAGTGGACTGTAGTCTGCCAGGCTCCTCTGTCCATGGGGTTCTCCAGGTAAGAACACTAGAGTGGTTTGCCATTTCTTCCTCCAGGAGATCTTCCCCTGACTTAGGAGTCAAACCCATGTCTCCTGCCTTGGCAGGCTGATTCTTTACCACTGAGCCACCTGGGAAACCCCACTCTCTCTCTGAAAAGATAAAATACCCACTAGGATAAATCAAGGCCAAAGCCTGTGGCTCAGAGGGTCCTGAAGGTAAGTTTGGGTTCTATCGCCCCCTGCTGGATGGATGATGAAAAGACCCACAGAGCCACTGCAGATAGCTTTCAATCCCACACTGGCAGCATGGCCCACTTCACTTACTGGAGACTTGATTTTCTTATTATAAAATGGGAACGCTGAACTCCACCTTCGTCTGGAGTTAAAGTTGCTAAAGCACGTGGAAAGGCATTAGTAGGTGACTATGTGCCTCCGTGGTTGGGCACTCAGGAAGGAGAGGCTTGGGGAGAGGTCCATGGGCTGGGATGTGGTTACCGAAAGTGGGGTCTGGCTTCTCTCAGCTCAAAAGCCAACAAAGAGAGGAAGTTGGTAGAAAAGAAAGTTGGTAGAAAGGCCAGCAGCCCAGGGGATGCATGCATGCTCAGTCCTGACTCTGATGCCTGGGGGGTGGGGGGTGTGGAGAGATGGGGGGGGTCAGACTCATGTCCAAAGGCTGACACCCTCCCCCAATCCTCCCCCTGCCCTCCCCCAATCGAGGGGCAAGAGCTTTTATAGGCAAAGGGAGGTGGGTACATGCAGAAACAGCATGTCGCCTCTGACAGCCGTCTTCAAACTGGTCATCAGTGGTCTGACCAGAGTCATCTTTTTTTTTTTTTTTTTTTTAGGTACAGTTAGTCTTCAGTTACAGGGTCGGCTTGCTCCCATTTCTTTGAGGCCAGTTCTGGGAGTGTGGCAGTTCACGTCATGGCTACAGTCTGGTCATCATGTAATTAACTTCTTCCACCTGGTGGAGGTTTCAGTATCTATAAGACAGCTCACAGGGTATGGCTCAGAATATTATCTATAGCCTCTGAGAAGGAGCTGAAGGTCCTTAACTTTGCTTAATGACTATTATTATTTCGTTTTCCTTTGTTTCTGCATTTTCTCACTTCTCTGATTAAACTTATTCTTTGGCTAAAGTTTTTCACAGACAAAAGGCAGGCTGAGGACATGAGGGAGAGGGGGTGGGCGGGGACCACAGGGTCCTGCTGCATTTCCATCTGAGCATGGGCGTGTTTGCACTTGGCTCCCCAGGTGGCGCTTCTGGTAAAGAACACGCCTGCCAATGCAGGAGATGTAAGAGACTCGGGTTTGATCCCTGGGTCAGGAACCATGCCCTGGAGGAAGGCATGGCAACCTACCCCAGTATTCTTGCCTGGAGAATCCCACTGGCGGGCTACAGTCCATGGGGTTGCACAGAGTCGGACATGACTGAAGCGACTTTCGGTGCACTTGGTCAGGAGGGGCAGAATTAGGGTTAGGGACCAAGAAGCAGAGGAGGGGGTGGAGCACGGTGACTACTGGACGGGCCCAGCGGATGCTAAGGCCTAACCAGTGCGTCTGTCAAGGAGCCCAGGGAAGGATGGGCGAGTCCTTCCTCCGGAAGCCCCAGGGAAAGGAAGAACTAACCCCGCCCCCGCCGACCCGAGTACCCAGTGCGCAGTAACTGCTCCATAAATACTCAGTGGACCCCCGCGCTCACCCACCAGCGGCCCCCGGGGCCTGGACCAGGGCTTGAGTTTCTCCCACTGTGGGACTTCTAAGGACTCTGCCTCCTCTCGCTCTGAAAAGGTGCCTATTTTTAGCTTCAGTGCCTGTGGAGCCGCTCTGTCGAATCAGTTCAGACCTCAGCCAGGAAGGGCTCAGATTAGAGCCGGGAGATGATCTGAGCTCAGCAGCCCCGGAGTAAACACAGGTTTAGAAGGACCTGGGCCCTGGGAGGTTCAGGAGTGGGAGGAATGCCCTGCCTGGTGGAGGGAGGCGCTCCCAGCCTGCTGGCTACCTGACCCACAGAAGTGGACTTCATCCAGGAAAAACAGGTTTTGCACTCATTTTGGGAAGCTGATGAAATTTTTACCTTCAAAAGGTCCTAGATATAAAAGTTAAGAGGCAAATGAAAGAAAATAAGCCACAAAGCCATGGGAAGTGATTTTGAGCTTACTTAGAATGTCCGGCTCCCCTGGGGCTCCTTCCCTGGCTTACCCTTCAGTCTTCTCTTGTTCCCGGCTCCTGGGACCACCATCCCAGCCACAGTGTAAAGCTAACAGCAGCAGCAGTTATTGCCAAGGACGGCCCTGAGCATGGTGGGGGTGCTTCTCCCCAAGTGGGTGTGGTCTATGGAAGGAGCACCAGCCCAGAGAGGTTGTGCAACAGGAGTGGTGCAGCTCAGCGTTTGAGCCCATGCAGCCGCCTCTTCCTTTTCTCATCTCTGCCCTGGTGCTCTCCTGTAAGGAGCTCGATTGTTGCTCAGTCACTCAGTCGTGTCCGAATCTGCAACATCATGAACTGCAGCACACCAGGCCTCCCTGTCCACCACCAACTCCCAGAGCTTGCTCAGGCTCATGTTCATTGAGTCAGTGAGGCCACCCAACCCTCATGTCCTCTGGCATCCCCTTCTCCTCCTGCCTTCCGTCTTTCCCAGCATCAGGGTCTTTTCCAATGAGTCAGTTATTTGCATCAGGTGGCCCAACTGTTGGAGCTTCAGCTTCAGCATCAGTCCTTCCAATGAATATTCCAAAGAACTGATTTCTTTTAGGATTGACGGGTTTGATCTCATTGCAGTCCAAGGGTCTCTCAAGAGTCTTCTCCAGCACTCAGGAGCTATGAGGGTTCATTTTATGTGTCAACCTGGCTGGGCCATGATGCCCAGGTATTATTCTGAGTGAGTCTGTGATGGTGTTTTTGGACAAGATTAACATTTGATTGATGGATGGTGAGTAGAGCAGAGGGCCCTCAGTCATGTGAGCGGGGCCTCCTCCAATCAGCTGCAGGCCTGAGTAGAACAAAAGACAACCCCCACCCCCAGTGAAAGAGAATACCTCTCACCTGAAGTCTTCAAACTGGAACATGAGCTCCTCTTGGTTCTACGTAGCTTCCAGCCTTTGGACCTGACCTAGGACAGTGGGTCTGCAAATTTTGGGCTTGACAGCCTCCAGTACGTAAGCCAATTCTGTATTTTATAATTTAAAAAACTGCTTGTTTATTTATCTTTGGCTGTGCCGGGTCTCTGTTGCTGCATGTGGTCTTTCTCCAGTTGCAGCGAGCGGTGGCTTTTCTTGATGCTAGACATGGGTTCAGGGCTCGAAGGCTTCGGTAGTTGCAGCATGTGGCCTCCGTAGTTGGGTGCATGGGTTTAGTTGCTCCATGGCTTGTAGGATCTTTCCGGACCAGGGATCGAACCTGTATCGACAGGTGGATTCTTAAGCACTACGTGCGTGCACACTCAGTCGCTTCAGCTGTGTCTGACTCTGTGACCCCGTGGACTGTAGCTGGCCAGGCTCCTCTATCCGGGGATTCTCCAGACAAGAGTACTGGAGTGGGTTGTCATGCCCCTCTCCAGGGCATCTTGCAGACCCAGGGACTGAACCCGTGTCTTTTATGTTTCCTGGATTGGCAGGCAGGTTGTCTACCACTAGCATTACCTGGGAAGCCCTCTTAAGTGCTCGATCCCCAGGGAAGTCTGAGCCAATTCTTTCTAATGAGCCTCTTTCTTTCTCTCTATACATCCTGTTGGTTCTGTCGCTCAGGAGAACCCTGGCTACTAGAACGCTTTGCAAAGCCTGTGGTTTTGGTAGCTCCAGGGCACTTGGTGTAGCACCCAGCTCATGGGGGCAACAGAAGCATTTGTGAGCCCAGGGGTCCCCGTGCAGTGGACCCTCACCCCTGAGAAGGGCATTTGCTCTTCCCCGACCCCTGCAGGCTGGTGGAAAGAGGTACAGGCCCTGGGAGCAGGACAAGAGTGCCTGACCAGTGAGGGTCAGGGCGAAGCAGGGAGGAGGTCAGCCTGTGGTCCCCGAGAGGGTCCAGGCTGGATACTGATCCTTGTCGCTGTTGACCAAAGCAGAGGGCAGGCTGTGTGCCACGTGGCAGGGGGATCCCCAGGGGTGCAGCGGGCAGCAGAACCAAGTGTCTCAAAGGTAAGTCCCCGTGTGGGCCTGGGGAGGGGTTTGGCACTCTGGGAACTGTCTGTCACTGCGGGAGCAACATAGTAGCAATAATAAACAGCAGACTGATCCCTGGTTAGATTTTGTTATCTAAATTCTCCTCAGTGCATCCCTTGCTGCCAGCACCAGCGCCCCCACTCCCACCATCCTTGGTGAGAAGCCCTTAGAATGTCCAGGTCACTGAAATAAAGTGTTTCGTTTGCTTTCTTACTATTCTGGTTATTTTTTAAAACCTGATTCCCATGACCCACCTCCCAGAATATTGGAAATAAAAGCAAAAATAAACAAATGGGACCTAATTAAACTTAAAAGCTTCTGCACAACGAAGGAAACTATAAGCAAGGTGAAAAGACAGCCTTCAGAATGGGAGAAAATAATAGCAAATGAAGCAACTGACAAACAACTAATCTCAAAAATATACAAGCAACTCCTACAGCTCAATTCCAGAAAAATAAATGACCCAATCAAAAAATGGGCCAAAGAACTAAATAGACATTTCTCCAAAGAAGACGTACAGATGGCTAACAAACACATGAAAAGATGCTCAACATCACTCATTATCAGAGAAATGCAAATCAAAACCACTATGAGGTACCATTTCACGCCAGTCAGAATGGCTGCGATCCGAAAGTCTACAAGCAATAAATGCTGGAGAGGGTGTGGAGAAAAGAGAACCCTCTTACACTGTTGGTGGGAATGCAAACTAGTACAGCCACCATGGAGAACAGTGTGGAGATTCCTTAAAAAACTGGAAATAGAACTACCTTATGATCCAGCAATCCCACTGCTGGGCATACACACTGAGGAAACCAGAATTGAAAGAGACACGTGTACCCCAATGTTCATCGCAGCACTGTTTATAATAGCCAGGACATGGAAGCAACCTAGATGTCCATCAGCAGATGAATGGATAAGAAAGCTGTGGTACATATACACAATGGAGTATTACTCAGCCATTAAAAAGAATACATTTGAATCAGTTCTAATGAGGTGGATGAAACTGGAGCCTATTATACAGAGTGAAGTAAGCCAGAAAGAAAAACACCAATACAGTATACTAACGCATATATATGGAATTTAGAAAGACGGTAACAATAACCCTGTATAACGAGACAGCAAAAGAGGCACTGATTTATAGAACAGTCTTTTGGACTCTGTGGGAGAGGGAGAGGGTGGGAAGATTTGGGAGAATGGCATTGAAATACGTATAATATCATATATGGAATGAGTCACCAGTCCAGGTTTGATGCACGATACTGGATGCTTGGGGCTGGTGCACTGGGACGACCCAGAGGGATGGTATGGGGAGGGAGGAGGGAGGAGGGTTCAGGATGGGGAACACATGTATACCTGTGGCGGATTCATTTCGATATTTGGCAAAACCAATACAATAGTGTAAAGTTTAAAAAAAAAAAAAAAAAAGCCTGATTCCCTTGGAATATGTGGGGAAACGTTCCCTTAAAACTGGAATAGAATATCAGCCATAGTACAAGTCATGGGTAAGCTGGTGGTCATACTTTTAACAAATGGAAAGAAACAGGCAAAATAAATGTTAACAATATAGTTTATTTAACTTGGTTTGTTAATTCAATATATCATCCATATAAAATTAAGAATGAGTTATTTCACTTTCGTGTGTGTGGTGTCTTTGAAATCCAGTATGGATTTTAAACTCAATACCCATCTCCACTGGGACCTGACACCCTTCATGGGCTCAATAGCCAGATGTGTAAAGTAGCTTTGGAACCCACAAACCCCAAAGCCTTGACCCATCGGTGGAATGAGTCTCAGTCAAGTTGGTGGCTGCTTAGAGCTCCTTAGCACTTAGAGATGTTTTGTTTGCTTGGTTTTGTTGTATTTTTTTTAACTTTTAGTTTATTTATTGGCGGTGCTGAGCCTCTGTTGCTCTGCACCGGCTTTCTCTAGTTGTGGTGAGTGGGGGCTATTCCCCGGTTGTGGAGCACAGGCTGTAGGGCATGCATGCTCAGTGGCCGTGGCCCACCGGCTTAGTAGCTCCGCAGCACATAGGATCTTCCCGGACCAGGGATCGAACCCGTGTGTCCTGCATTGGCAGGCGATTTTTTCCGCTGAGCCACCAGGGAAGCCCTGATTTTGTTTTTTAATAGGACACATGGATGTACCATTTAGCTCTAAGTATTGATGACACGTGGCCATTTTCTCCAGGGGAGCAAATTCTCTTTGGTTCAAAAGCACAAGCAGAGTGCTCGCCTCCTGGAGTGGAAGGGTAGATGCTAAGGGGAGAGTCTCTACTGTGTCTTGGTGCCCATGACCCAAAGGCAGGAGCCTGCTCCCAGCAGAGCAATGAGAGCAGGCAGGGCGGGCGGGTGGCCGGTGCGGGCGGGCTCAGCAAAGGCTTGGCCCTCGGTGGGTGCTCTTTGGCTTCTCCATCTTTGGTTGCACTGTTAAGTTTCCAAGCACACGCTGCTTCCTTCACTGGCCTCGAGGTCAGTGCTGGGCTGTGGGCTTCAGTAGATCCTAGGGATTGAGCACCTACACAGAAGAGCAGCCCTTTCCCACTAGGCGCCTGAGGCAGCTGAGCCCCTGGGCGGTAGCCGTATGTGACCTCCTGTCTCTTCCTGGTGAAAGATGAGATCCGACCTTGGGGCACCCGCTGCTCCCCAAGACCCACATTCTGGGAAGCAAGGGCTCTGCATGCTCAGCTCTCCCGCCAGGTGGGCCCTTCCCTCTGAGGACCTGCCCAGACTCAGGAAGGACAGACGGGAGTGGGGGTCAACCATGGAACCTTGCCGCCCAAGTCGCCCCCATGGTTCTCTGCCCTCCTGCCTGAGTCAAACATGGAGAAGAGGGACGTGAGAGTGTCCTGTAGTCATTTCCCGGGCCGTTTTGTGCCCTCTTCCCTACCCTGTCTGGGGACTCTCCTTCCGAGACGTGGACGGACGGCAGGAATGGAGGCTGGATTCTGGGCGTCCCAGCTGGACTTCTCCCCGGAGGGTCCAGGCAGCTAATCCTCACCCAAGAGGCCTGTGCAGGCAGGTGAATGAAGCCTGAGTTCCCACCTGGCGGACTGCACTGGGCCCTCTGCCACCACAGACATCCTGGCATTGTCACTTCATGGCAACCCTGGAGTCAGCTGCAAATCATCTGGAACCCGGGACCCTGGCAAGAGTGTTATATTCTTCAGGGAAGGGGCGATGAGCTTCAGATGATTACTCAGGACGCATGCCTCCATGCCCATTCTCCCACTCACTGTACCTCTGTGCTACATTCGTATCTTTCCCTGCCCAGGACGTCCAGCCCTTTCTGTTGCTGGTGGTATTCCATTATATGAATAGATATATTGGGTTGGCCAAAAAGTTTGTTCGGATTCCCCCCTGAACAAACTGTTTGGCCAACCCAATACATTTAGGACTACACTCAAGTTCAACACATTTTGTGTCTAACTTACTGCATTTGTGTTTTCCCTCTGTGTAAAAAGTTGTAAAAGTCATCCCAGGAATGCGTACCGCCCAGTACAAAGTCTGGCAGCTGCACACAGCTGCAAGGAGTTCTCATCCATGTGAATATTTTAGGATGCCCAGCACACAACCTAAAACAAATGTAAAATACACAGTACTCTTTACTGTAGAACCTATATAGTTAGTGGATCCACACAGACTTCTAAGAATGTTTTTCTGGAACTCTTGTACCTTTAGCCACCCTGTGGTCAAATCTCAACAATGATGTGATAAACGGAGGGGTTTCAATGTGTCACATGATTTTTGTTCTTGTTATTTTCTATCTCTTTTCATCTTGCTTGCATGTAACCAGCTTAGCCAATTTCTCTGTCATTTGATATTTTAAAAATATTTTTCTTTTTTTTTAAGTATTTATTTATTCGACCTTTCCGGGTGTTAGTTGTGGCACTCAGGGCACGCAGGATCTTTGATTTTCATTGCTTCCTTGTGGCATGTGTAATGTTTAGTTGCAACATGTGGGATCTTGTTCCCTGACCAGGAATCGAACCTGGCTCCCTGGCACTGGGAGAGGAGAGTCTTAGCCACCAGGGACGTCCCATGTCATTTGACATTTTGGGGACTAGAAACTGAAAAATAATTCTACACTGTGAGTGAAAATCATGAGACCAATTGAAGATTTACAAAATGTTCTGTTTGTGATCTTGTTGTTTACATTTAGAAATGATATAGATTTTAAGCAACTTTGTTTTTCAGCTTATACCTGTAATTTCAGGGACTCACTGCTGCTGCTGCTGCTGCTGAGTCGCTTCAGTCGTGCCCGACTCTGTGCGACCCCATAGACATCAGCCCACCAGGCTCCCCCGTCCCTGGGATTTTGCAGGCAGGCATACTGGAGTGAGCTGCCATTGCCTTCTCTGAGTGACTCACTATTTCTTGCAAAATCTACAATTAGTCTTTATCATCTTATCACCGACACCAGTGTCACAAAATCAGGTGACAGATAAGTGCATAATACAATCTGATTTGGCAGAGAACTCACTCATATCATTCTAAATGAATAAAACCTCCCCATAAATGTCTATTGTTTACAAGGCAAAGTGAACCAACAAAGATGTATGTCACTCATTTGTCAATGAGGTAAGCAACTTCTTTGCTGAAGCAGATAACAGTTTGCAAATACTGGAAGAATATTTGCTCAGTTTTTGAGCTATTTGCAGTGTAATCGTTACAGGCACAGCCCTCTTTTACATTTAGTCTGCATTATTAACATGTTTGTCGTATTTTCTCAAATCTAGACAATCATGCAAATAATAGATCACCCCCTGGTTTGCCGTGTTTGTGTAAATACTCCCAGCCCAGCCAATTTCAAGCTCCTGAAATGTTATCATAAAGAAGTGACACCCAAGCTTGTTTGTGAAGGACACATCTGCGTTAACTGGATGGACAACGGAGTGGGTGCTCCAGGCAGAGAGAAAAGCAGTGTGAGAAAACGCATGGGGGGGCTCCAGTGGAGCGCGAGGGGCCACATGCAGGCTGCGGAAGGCCTCGTCTACCCAGGAGAACAGATGGTATTTAGTTCAGGTGTTCCTTGAATGGACTCACTGTGCTAGGGTCTAAGCTAAACACTGTCCTATTTAATCCTCATCAGAACCCTATGAAATAGGAATTTTCCACATAAGGAAATTGTCTGGCTTAGAGCAGTTGACTGACCCACCTAAAGTCACACAGTAAACGGTAGAGCTGGGATTTGAACCTAGATGAGTCTGATGCTAGAACTCTACCTGTGCACGCATGCTAAGTCTCCTCAGTCGTGTGTGACTCTTTGCAATTCTATGGACCATAGCCCACTAGGCTCTTCTGTCCATAAGATTCTCCAGGCAGGAATTCTAGACTGGATTGCCGTGCCCTCCTCCAGGGGGTCTTCCCGACCCAGGGATCAAACCTGCATCTCCTGCCTCTCCTGCCTTGGAGGCAGATTCTTTACCCCTGAGCGACTGGGGAAGCCCGGATCTCTACCTACAACCTCTTAAAGAGCTCTCCTTTTTTATAGGGAATCCAGGCAGAAAGTGACGGGGACTGAGCCAAGTCTGGCTGTTGTAAGGTCAGAGAGAGGAGGGGAGACTCAGACAAGATCCTGTAACCAACCAGGTGTGGGAGGTAAGAGAGGAAGGGAAGAAAATATGTCAATGGAATTGTTAACAGGAACAGTTGCGTGACTGGTGCTACCATTAACCAAAGCTAGGTATAGACTCGGACAAGAGCGTGGGAAGGGAGCTGATAAAGCGGGCTTGGATATGCTGAGTGGAATGCAGGCTGAGCATCCAGGTGGAGAATTCTAGGAGGCAACCTCTTGTGGTTGCCAAGAAGGGGTGGGGTGGGGAAGGATGGGTTGGGAACCTGGGATCAGCAGATACAAGCTCTTACTTATAGGACGATAACAGGGACTATATTCAGTATCCTGCGATAAACCATAATGGAAAAGGATATGAACAAGAACATGCATGTATGTATAACTGAATCACTTTGCTGTACACTAGAAACTTCACACAATATTGCAAGCCAACAATACTTCAATAAAGTAAGTTAAAAGAAAGAAACTCGGCCCAGACGTTAGCGGAGAGCCTGCCTGTTGGCCCAGGAGTGGACGTCATCTTCCTGTGGGTGGTGGTCTCACCTGTGCGCGTGTGAAATCAGCTGGGGGCGGGGTTGGTGGTGGTGGCAGCATTTGGCTTCAATCAACCAGATTCGAAGAGCCCACAAGGAAGAAGAGTCTTTCTCTTTCGGCGGTGTTACCACTTGGCTGAGTGTTCCTGGAAGGCTGATTTTGATGACCGCAGAGTCTAGTCAACAGTAAGAAAGCAATCCTCCTGAAAGTTGCTGAAAGTGTCAGAGATGGGCCGTCTCTTGACTTCCACTGGGAGGCCTCAGTGGCTTGAATGCAAGCCAAGCCTGCAACCCCCAGGCCCAGGCTGCCCTGCCAGGTCTAGTCTAACTGCTTTCCTGGGGACCCCATCCTGGCCTCTTTGGGTGAAGGAAGAGGGGACCCTGCTGACTGAGAAAAAGAGGGGCTCCTGAGCCCTGAAACTCCCTACTGGCCATGAAGCTCAGCTGTTTTCCTTTATAGGAGAATAAGAAGCTGCTGAGCTGCCTGCAGATTCCCGGGTGCCTCCAAACATGTGTATTCATTAGGTCTGAGGCAGTGCTCGAGAATCCTACCGACTACCGACATGGGTCTCCTGATTTTATATATATGGCCTTCCCCGGTGGCTCAGTGGTAGAGAATCCACCTGAAATGCAGGAGACATGGGTTCAATCCCTGGGTTGGGAAGATCCCCTGGAGAAGGAAATGGCAACCCACGCCTGTATTCCTGCCTGGAGAATCTCACGGATGGAGGAACCTGGAGGGCTACAGTCCATGAGTCGAACATGACTGAGTGACTAAGCACACACACAGCAACATTAAATGTATATATGCATATATGTGTATATATACGTATACCTATACGAAGTGACAGTATTATTCGCTCAGTCATGTCCAACCCTTTGCAACCCTGTTTTGCAACCCCATGTTGTAGCCCGCTAGGCTCCTCTGACCATGGGATTCTCCAAGCAAGAATACTGGAGTGGGTTGCCATGCCCTTCTCCAGGGGATCTTCCTGACCCAGGGATTGAACCCAGGTCTCCTGCATTACTGGCAGATTCTTTACCATCTGAGCCATGAGGGAAGTTGAATACAATATATGTGTATATACATATACATGCATATATATACATATATTGCATATAAACATGTGTATATAGCTATGGAATTTTGACTAAATGTTTGGACACCCCATGGCCCAGGCAGGGTGACATAAACCAATCCCTCACCTGCCCCAGGTGAGTCTGAGGCTGGGCAGGCCTGAGAGGACCATGCTGGGAGCAGAGGAGATGGAAACTGGGAAGGTGGTTGAAGACAGGTCAGCTGAGAGTCCGGGAGGGTCATGTCACCAGGATCTGGGGGGTTTCAGAAAGGAAGGAGGGCCAGCTGTGCCAGGGAATGGGGCAAAGTGGGGCTGCTGAGGACCCGGGCTCTCGCCGTAAGAAAGTCCCCAAGGCCTGGGTGGAGTGGTCAGCAGGGCCTGCTGTGCTGGGCAGGAGCTGGGCTGAGAAGGAGGAGGGCTGGCAGGCGGGGCTTTCCGCAGACCAGCAGGGAAAGCAGGAGAGACACCACTCAGCCATCCGAGGGGAGCCCAGGGCCGGCTGCCCGTGACGGTGGGCGGTGGGAGTGTTCGGGGAAGGTGGGAACTAACCCAGTGGCTGGAGGGACTTGTTCAGCCCCTGTGCCTTTTACTGGAGATCATCCGCAGGTTTTCTAACAGGCAGTGGCTTACCTTGATTTCGGGTGGTGATTCCACCCAGCAGTTCCTTCCAGAAACCTTTACCCGTCAAGCGACTTGTACCAATATTTGGAGAGTAGACACGCATGCCCTCGGGCTGTGTTCACAAAAGACTCTTGGTATCCACTTTCTGAACGGCTCCTGTAACAAGTTACCCCAAAATGGATGGCCTGAAACCACGGGAACTTAGTCCCTCACAATTCTGGAAACCAGAAATCCAGAATCAAGGTGTCGTGGGGCTGGGTTGGCCTGGAGGCCGTGGGAGAGACTATCCTCCCTGCCTCCTCTGGCTTTGGGTGGGGTTTGATGGTGCTTCTTGATCCATGGCCAAATCAGCAAGGCCCCTGCCTCAGTCTTCACATGGCCTTCTCCTCTATGTATCTCTTAAAAGATACTCGACATTGGATTTAGAACCCCTGTAGGTAATCCAGTATGATCTCATCTTAAAATCCTGAAATTAATTTATCCACAAAGACCCTTTTTTTATTTTTTTAATTTGGCTGTGCCAGATCTTAGCTGCAAGATGCCAACTCTTAGTTGCAGTACGTGGGATCTAGTTCTCCCAGCAGGGATCGAACATGGGTCCCCTGCTTTGGGATCTTGGAGTCTTAACCACTGGACCACCAGGGAAACTCCCCTTTTTCTAAATAAGGTCACATTCACAGGGTCTGGGGATTACGACGTGGACGTGTCTTTGGGGAGGGACCAATCAGTCTACACTACTACTTGCTCGTGAAACCTTCTAGACAGCAGAGGAGACCTTGAGCATCTAAGACGAGTGACTCAGGGGTCCCTGAGAGGAGGGGCCACAGGGGTCCTGGAACAGAGCTCCTACAGGCCCACTGCACAGAGGAGAACGCTGAGGCCCAGAGGGGAAGTGGCAAAGCCGAGGACAGACTGGCAAGACTTCCTCTCTGGACTCGCAAATCCTTGTGCCTGGAAACAACATCCCTGGGCCCTTTTTGCAAATAGCAAACCTTGTTGGAACATCTTTTCTTCGATCCGGAAGTCACGGTCATGAGCAGACTCAACTCTCAAGGCCA
Source organism: Bos taurus (assembly GCF_002263795.3). Classification (NCBI taxonomy): domain Eukaryota; kingdom Metazoa; phylum Chordata; class Mammalia; order Artiodactyla; family Bovidae; genus Bos; species Bos taurus. The sequence continues at coordinate 5,404,354 of NC_037338.1, read as the reverse complement.
GAAGATAGGGAGCAGTGACCTATTGATTTTGGCTGAAGCTCTTAAAGTTTCTTGGCTTGTGTAAATGATTGTCCTCTTCAGCTGATGCCTGGAATCCATTTGATTTTTCTTGAAGAGCACAGCTGATTTTAAACGTCATCCATTGTACACCTCCATGGCTAACCTTGGGGTTCCTTTGTAGCTCAGACAGTAAAGAGTCTGCCTGTAATGCAGGAGACCCAGGTTTCACCCCTGGGTCAGGAAGATCCCCTGGAGAAGGGCATGGCAACCCACTCCCATCTTTTTGCCTGGAGAATCCCATGGACAGAGGAGCCTGGTAGGCTATAGTCCGTGGGGTCACAAAGAGTCAGACATGACCGACCAACTAACACTACTACTACTGAGCAGCTAACACTTTCACTTCCTTTCACTTTCATGGCTAACCTGCAGTAGATTTCAGACGAAAGGTTTGTTTGTCATTGTGAGGTTTTTGTGGCGGGAGATGGGATTGTGTGACAAGCTGGAGGAAGGGCCTGTGTTCAAAACCATCCCTGATCTTTTAACTGCTAAGCTGTGCGACCTGGGCCAATAAGCTAACCTCTCTGAACCTCCTCTTCTCCACCTGTGAAATGGGTTGATGACACCCAGCTCTCTGTCGGCTTGGGCCTTGGTGACACGGCTGTGAAACACCAGCATGTAATCTACTCGACACATAACTCCGGGTTTTGCCTTTTAAGGAAAAGGTGCTTACAGTCTAGAAAGGAAGGGAGAACTTGTTGTTCAGTCACTAAATCGTGTCTGACGTTTTGTGACCTTATGGACTATATTGCACACCAGGCTTCCCTATCCTTCACTATCTCTCAGAATTTGCTCAAACTCATATCCATTGAGTCAGTGATGCCATCCAACCATCTCATCCTCTGTTGCTCCCTTCTCCTCCTGCCCTCAATCTTTTCTAGCATCAAGGTCTTTTCTAATGAGTCAGCCTTCCACATCAGGTGACCAAAATATTGGAGCTTTGGCTTCAGCATCAGTCCTTCCAATGAATATTCAGGGTTGACTTCCTTTAGGATGGACTGGTTTGATCTCCTTGCTGTTCAAGGGACTCTCAAGGGTCTTCTCCAACACCACAGTTCAAAAGCATCAATTCTTTGGCACTCAGCCCTCTGTATCGTCCAACTCTCATATCCATACATGACTACTAGAACAACCATAGCTTTGACTATACAGACCTTTGTCAGCAAAATGATGTCTCTGCTATTTAATACGCTGTCTAGGTTTGTCGTAGCTTTCCTTCCAAGGAGCAAGCGTCTTTTAATTTCATGGCTGCACTTACCATCTGCAGTGAAGCCTGTGGGGCATCTGCAGTTAGCACTCTCATTTTACAGGTGGGTGAAGGGAAGCTTAGTGCAGGGAGGTGACCTGCCTGATGTCACATTGCCCCTCAGAGCCAAGGGAGGCTAAAGGAGCTCAGGCTGGATTTACAGGCTCAGAGAAGGACGCCTCAGCTGGAGACAAGAAGCAGGGCTCCAGGACTCCAGTGTCACGGGAAGGGTTGAACTGGGTTTGAACAGATGCTGGGTGTGAAGCGATGGCCTCGCTGGTCTCTGCCCCGGGGGCGGTCTGCTCTCCTCAGCCCACAGCGGCTCGTCTCGGGCTTCCAGAAGGACTTCCAGCCCCTCTCCAGCGGGGGTGGAGGTGCTGCAGGCTGGCCAAACTTTAGGGGCGAAGGAGACGCTGCTGGCGCTCGAAGCTTCCTCACCAGGTTGCTATCGTTCAGTTGCTAAGTCATGTCCGACTCTTTGCAACCCCATGGACTGTAACCCGCCAGGCTCCTGTCCACGGAATTCTCCAGGTAGGAATAGTGGCGTGGGCTGCCGTTTCCTTGTCCAGGGGATCTTCCTGACCCAGGGATCAAAACTGCGCCTGCTGCATTGGCAGGTGGATTCTTTCCCACTGGGAAGTCCCCTTTACCAGGTAGGGGGACCGTCATTGTGGTCCAAACCGTGACACTCTGGAGTTCTTAACCATTCATCCCGGACAGGAGGTGTCAGCCGGGGCTGTCCCAGCAAACCAGGTCATGTGGCCAGACTGTCAGGGAGCAGCCAGATGCCTGGGCCTTCAGGACACGGGTCACATGTAAGCAGCCCAGCACAGCCCTGACACCCCAGCTAGGGTGGGGGTTTGGGTGGCAGGGCTCAGGTGAAGGCATCCTGACCAAACAGGATGTGGCTGGCAAGAGACCCTCTCAGAGCCTCCTGTAAAGGGGAGTAGGGGCGGGGGGGGCCAGGGAGAGATGAAAGCATCCTGTCTCTCTGGAGGCACCTGGACGACACACCTGTGGCCCCTGCTGGGTTCTGGGAACAGAGAAGCCCAAACCTCCCACCGAGAAGGGACTTTCTCACTGGCAAAAGGAAGACGCCACTGGGGTTGTTATTTGAGTAAGGCAGGCAAGAAAACCCAAACCCAGTGTGCGCTCCAGTCTCTAGAATTACCCCGGACAAAAATAGCCTTGGAGGTGGTTTTCCTTCTTTTCACCCAGCCAGCTACTTAGAGGGTCTGCGGTGCGTCCCGTGTGACCATGTGCCCCAGAACTCTCAGGGGCCTGTGTCCAGACCGCTGCTGGAGGCCCTGCCCTCGGGAGGGGATTTCAGCTCCCCTGGTCCCTGGGGGGAGAAGCAGACACAGGGAAGGGCCCTAAGGGTGAGGGTGAAGACGGGCGAGCTGGGTTGGAACACGGAGGGAGGGGATGATGCTGGACGGCATAGGTGGCTTGGGGAGGGGGTGGGGGCAAATGTCCTCTCGTCCTACTGGGACCCTGGCCAGGGATGTTGTGGACCCACGTGACACATCGGTGAGCAGCAGGGCTGGGACCCCCTGGGGTCACGGTGCCCTTCTGGGGCCCACCCTGCGGTGTGACTGACACATAAGTGCTGGGCTTCTCTCGGGAGCAGAATGTATCCACTGCGCAGCAACATCCCACGACTTTGCTTTGTCTCCTAGGAAATAATTAACCAGTGCTTGTATGATATCAGAAAATTGCTAATTATGGCAATGAGAGAAGGCAGTGATCTGGGAACTTATGGAGCTATCGTTAGCGATGACAGAAAAGGAAAATATTTGACTGTTTGGTGCTGTGCCTGGGCTCTGTGGAGGAGGCGTGAGGCGAGGCGAGGCTTGGCACTGAGCCAGGCTCGGAGCCCCTGGGCGCAGGACTCCGCTAGGTCCTGGGCATGGTGTGGGTGTCCTGGGCTGGCAAGTCCAAGGAGCTGTGAGGAGCCCCTTGGAGGGCTGCGCTTGGGCCCTGGCTGACTGCCCCGAGCTCACACACTTACACACATACTCATGTTCACATACCAGCCTCACACACTCGGATACATAATCTCAGGTTTACATACACATTCACACAATTCACTCACATATACACTCACAATCACACACGTACACCTGGTCCCCAAACAGTCTACACACACACGGCTCTCACATGCTCACACACTCATGTATACATAGAACAGACACATACACCTGGTCTCACACACTCGCACACACACGGCTCTCACATGCTTCCACACACACAGCACACCACTAGCAATCACACATATATACCTGGTCTCACACACTCACAATCTACACACACACAGAGGTGTCACATGCTCACACACTCTCATGTGTACACACACATACACAGCACACACAAACGCACTTTAAACCCAGTTAGAGCTCTCTTCTCCTCAAGAAAGCGGGCACGTTAGTGTCTCAGGCTCAGGGCCCTGGCTTAGATACTGAGCCCTCCTTGTCACCTTGAGAGAGTCAAGTCCTCACCTTCCACGGTCTCTGGGCATTGAGGGGAGGACGGACCTCCAGGGGGCGACAGAGAGAATGTTAGCAACGCCTGGCATAAATCCTGCTAAGATGCTGCAGCTTCAGCAAATGTTGGTACAAACAGTACTTTCAAGTGACTGCAAAGAAGAAAATGTCACATCGCCGCGTGTCTTATCTGGGGAATAACGCGTGATGTGGAGGGGCTGCCGTGTGGTGTGGAGCCCTGGGCAGGGGTGAGGACCCACCTGTGCCACCAGCTGGTGGATGAGGTTTTGCCATTTGCTGACCAATTGCCATAAGAGTCAGTGTTTGCAGAGGGTCCTCTCTGGGTTCCCTGCGCCCATGCTCTGCTCAGCTGTCAGGATACCTGAGATACCCACGAGCCTCCTAACCTGGGCTGGGTGGCCGCTCATCTCTTAGCCGCATCCCCCCGTCAATGGCCATACTCTGCCTGGAAAACTAGGCTTCTTCTCACTCTAGATTCACCCCTAAGATTGGCCCTGTCCCAAGGCTCTGAATCCTCCCAGTACTCCAGGGTCAACCCACGTGACTGGCAGCCTCCTAAAACTCAAAGGCCTTCCTTTCTTTCTTTCTTTTTTTAAATTTATGGAAGTATAATTGATGTACAGAAACATTATATAAGTTGCAGGTATACAATATAGAGATTCACATAAAGGTTATACTCTATAGAGTATAAAATATTGGCTATAATCCCTGTGTTGTATGATCTATCCTTATAGCTTATTTTATACGCAATAATTTGTACCTCTTTATCCTCTATTCCTATATTGCCCCTCCCCTCTCCTCCCTAGTAACTTCTAGTTTGTTTTCTATATCTGTGAGTCTGCTTCCTCTTTGTTATGTTTGCTAGTTTATGGTACTTTGTAGATTCCCCATATAAGTGATATTATACAGTGCCTTTCTCCGCCTGACTTTTGTTTTACTTAGCATAATGTCCCCCAAGTCCATTCATGTTGCTGCAAATAACAAAATTGTGTGTGTGTGTGTGTGTGTGTGTGTGTACTGCTCAGGCTCTTTAGTTGTGTTCGATTCTGTGTGACACTATGGACTGCAACCCTCCAGGTTCCTCAGTCCATGGGATTCTCTGGAACAGGTTGCCACGCCCTCCTCTAGCGGATCTTCTTGACCCAGGGATCAAACCTAGGTCTGCTGCGTTGCAGGCAGATTCTTTACTGCTGAGCCACCAGGGAATATACATACATGTATATATACACGTATATATATGTGTGTGTGTATCTGCTGCATCTTCTCCATTTATTCATTTGTTGGTGGACACTTAGGTTGCTTCCATATCTTGGCAATTGTATACAGTGCTGCTATGAACACTGGGGTGCATGTATTTTTTCAAGTCATTGTTTTCATTTTTTTCAGGTATATACCCAGAAGTGGAATTGTGGGTCATAGGGTAATTCTATTTTTCGTTTTTTGAGGCACTGTTTCCATAGTGGCTGTACCAATTTCCATTCACACCCACGATATACGAGGGTTCCCCTTTCTCCACATCCCCACCAACGTTTGTTATTTGTGGTCCTGTTGATGATGGCCGTTCTGACCAGTATGAAGAGCTCAAGGAGGGGCATGATCAGAAAAAGCTGAGGTGGGAGTGAGGGAGACACATGAAGATACACCCTAAATTGGTTTCAACCCCCTGGAAGCTCTGTGTCCCTTCCTGTGATCAGCTGAAAACCTGATACCAGTTCTGTCCATTTCTGGTCCTGAAAACCAACGCAGACAGTGTGCAAGTGCCTGGGAACAGTAGTGAGTGAGACATGGCTGTGCCTTCAAGGAATTTACAGTCTATGGGGAAGATGGATGTTAAACAAAGGTGGGAATATGAACAACCTCTGTGTGTATGTTTCAGAGCACCATGGGAACATGTACCAAAGACAGGAACTCAGCTAGTCTTTGTGTGTGTACATGCTAAATCGCTTCGGCTTTGTGGTATCATCTGCATATCTGAGGTTGTTGATATTTCTCCCCACAATCTCCTTAAAAGAATCAAGGGAAGCAATAGCATTTGGGTTAAGAAGTGTGCGTTTCCCACTTTTCTGTGTTGACTCAGTTCATAAAAATAAGCAACTCTGGACGGGGAGCCTGGTGGGCTGCCGTCTATGCGGTCGCACAGAGTCGGATTCGACTGAAGCGACTTAGCAGCAGCAGCGACAGCCTTGAGTTGTAAGAGTCTGTAAGGTTGGAATGCATTTGGTGGGACTAAATGAGAAGAAAAAACAGAATCCAAAAAATCCAGAGGAAGCTCTGAGAGGTCTGGGGTTGCCGGCCTTTCCCTGAGTCCGGATTGTGTTAAAGGGCACTGGCTGTGCCTGAGCCTGCCCTGGCGTGGCGAGGTTGAGGTGCCCCTGGTATCCCTAGAGCGGATAAGAGAACCCGAGCCCCTCTGAGTACTGAGCCCCTTCGGCCTCCAGGTGGCGCTCTAAAGCCAACGTCCCGCTTCTACCTTGGAAAGAACCAGGTGACCCCACCCCCAGGTAATTAGGAAAGTCCAAGGTTGAACTTTCTAGAAGTGCAGGGGGCGGTGAAGAGGGGTAAGAAAGCATCCTGCCTGCTGCAGGCTCCGTCCCCAATGGGGTTTTTATTCACATCTTACATACTTTATAGCCGGGGGAACTAGACCATTTCTAAGAGGTTCAGTTCTGCCCATCTCCGCTTTCCTCTCCCCTCCCATCCCTTTTTCGAGCACCTGCAGGAGGCTGTCTACAGAGCCAGAGAGGAATGACTGGCTGCCTGAAGGTCCGTCCTCCCCCGGCTCCCCCGGCCCTTTCCCATTCCCTTTTATCCCGCTTCACGTTCTTTTCATCAGCTCACTTCACCTGGTGCCCAGGGACCCACATGCCACCAGGAGGGCTGCCTCCATCTCCTTGTAGCTCACAGGACCTCGGGCAGGAAGTACTGAGATGCCAAGTCCACACTGTGGCGGGGAGGGAAGGTGATTTGAGCACAGAATGAGAGAGGACAGGTCGACCCCTGCTCACTGGGGGATCCCTCCTAGCTCAGACCCTGGTCAGGAAGACACTCTTCCCTCCAAAGAGGCAGAGGATGAATCTGGGGTCTTGGCCACAGTTCAGGTGGGGAGCGAGGGATCAGAAACGGTGAGAGCCAGGGGCCCAGGCTGTGCAGGCTGTTGGGTGGCCAGGACAGGGTGCTCCACATGGAGGGAGGCCCTTAGCAGAGTCCTAGGGGAACCAAGTCTTCTCTGCAGTCCCTCCCGTAAAACCGCCGAGGCTCACTCTGAACCTGGTGGCAGAAATGATGTCCCAGTGCAAACTTTGCAGGACAAGCAAAGTCCAGAGAGGAGAAAATGTTGAAGCCAAGGGATCTGGCTCAGCTTAGAACAGACGCCGGCTCTTCTCCACGTGCCATTAATAACATTCTTACTTTTGGCAGTGCAGACAGTTGAAACTTGATGTCAGAATCTGTTTATATTACCCAGAGATCGTTTTATATGTCTATGCTCAAGTTAAGTATATAAGAAATTGCCTTATGTCTCATTCTAGAGCAAGAACCTGCTCTTCCTTTGTCTTTATGTTCATGGAAGCTCTTCTGGGGCTTGTCACAAACAGGTTTCTGGTTTCGATGCCCAGAGCAATGAAACGGGCCACAGTCACACTTAAGGGACTTCTCAGGTAGCTCAGCAGTAAAGAATCCACCGTCCCATGCAGGAGACACAGGTTCAATCCTGGGTTGGGAAGATCCCCTGGAGAAGGAAATGGTGACCCACACCAGTATTCTTGCCTGGGAAATCCCACGGACAGAGGACCCTGGTGGGCTACAGTCCATGGGGTCAAAAAAGAGTGGGACACGACTGAGAGACTGAGCATACACACTTACAGATGTGCTGAGAAGCTGCCTTCCTGCCTGGTTCTCCAGCTAGTCCATGTGTATAGCTGGGGGCATGAAGAAGAAGTCTCTTCCTGGTTTCCCAGCAAAATACATCCTGAGACAAGGTCTGATATGACTGGTTAATTTGGGGCTATATAAATAAACGGGGTGGTCCCAGGAAGCAGGCGTGAGGGAGGAGGAAGGGGAGAGATGTGTGATCCAGCTGGGCGCTGCAAAGGGTCACTGGATGTTGCTCCTTGGGGCTCTGAAGAACCTTCTGGAATAAGATTCAGAGCCCTCTCCCTGAGCATTGCAGGGGGAAGCATGGCCTCCCCTCCCACCCTCACAGGCATTAACTTTGCACTTTCAGGTAATGTGTGGGTGAGACATTTTCCACGGGCATCCTCAGCATCAGAGAGAAGACCCAAAGCAGGTGTGGCCAGGCAAGAAGCTGGCTGTTCACACCTGCGTGAGGCTGGTCCCCAGGACACAGGCTGGAACCAGAGGTGAGGCAGATGGGAGGTGAGGTGACTCACCAAAGGTGACCCCCTCCCAGTGCAGAGCACGCTGCACGAAAAGGAGCTTAGATTACCCTGTAGACCATTGCACAGACATCTTGAGCTGCATCCGGATGCACTGCTCGGGGAAATATAGCCATACCATCAAGGCTGTCTCTGCAGAAGACAACAGAAAAACAAATCACATTGCAGGAAATCATGTTTGTGAAGTTCATCTTGAATGCTAGTGCTTGAGGAAAGCAGGTTTCCTTGGAGAAATAGACTGAGCAGTTAGGGGCTCCTGGAGATGAGCCAGCGCTTCTGGGAGTGTCATTGCATCTGCCTCCACGGCAAAGGTGGGCACATCTCTCCCAGGTGGACCCAGATCCCCAACACCACTTGTGCAACATCCGCCCTTGATTCTGGTTCACGTTTGGCTCCCAAAGGGAAAGAGGGTTAGGAGGTGGATAGGGTGTTTCCTGAAGAAACTCCGATGAATTTCAAGAGAATGAGGAAGAGGAAGAGGTTAGAGAGGACGTGGGTGTGTGTGGGAGAGAGGGTCTCCAGTGGAACTGACTCATGCTCTGCATGTGAATGTTCATTGCAGTGGTCCCCAACCTCGTTGGCACCAGGGACCGGTTTCGTGGAAGACAGTCTTTCCTTAAACCAGAAGGTGATGGTTTTGGCATGAGTCAAGGGCATTTCATTTCTTGTGCACTTCATTTCTGTTATTATTACATCAGTTCCACCTCAGATCATCAGGCATCAGACCCTGGAGGTTGGGGACCCCTGATTTACTGGATGCTGGAAGACAGAAGGACCATGGTGGGAGCCTGGGGTCGGGGAAGGCACATGCCTTATGCTGATCGTCTTCTCAGAAGGACACACGAGGAAGCCAGCTGCAGGCGCCGACCCAAGAGCTCGCATGGACCCCAGGGTCTGGGTGGCTGCTTGGCGGGGGGGCCGACATGGAGGGGTTTGGAGGATGTGTACAGTGGTGGGGCACGCAGATGGAAACATGAGTTTCCTAGGGTGAAAGTGCAGGACACGGAGACCCCAGTGATAAGCTTCCATTAAAAAAAATTGTTTTGCTAACATCTCACTGTAATGGAGAAGAAGCTTTGAGAGTCACCTGGTCCTGCAAGTCTAGCCCCACAATACTCTCACAGGTCAAGATTTATCTGAAATGCTCAGAGGAGGCCGTCATAGATGTTGATGCATATTTCATCGTGTCTGGCACACTGCTAATCTCACAAACAGATTTATGAAAACATAATATTTGTTGTATCATATCCATGCATGCCTGCTGTCACTTCAGTTGTGTCTGACTCTTTGTGACTCCATGGACTGTAGCCTGCCAGGCTCCTGTGTCCATGGGGATTCTCTAGGCAAGAATACCGTAGTGGGTAGCCAGGGGATCTTTCCTCCTCCAGGGGATCTTCCCAATCCAGGGATCGAACCCAGGTCTCTTATGTCTCCTGCATTGGCGAGAAGGTTCTTTACCACTAGCGCCACCTGGGAAGCCTTTGTGCCATATCCATGTCTTAGTAAATGTGGTTACCTTGCGAGGTAGAGGGAGGTCATGGCCACAGCCTCACTTTTGGGATGAAGCCGAATTCCCGAGATGCAGGGACCAGACGAGGTTGGCCTGGCCCCGTCAATAACCACCCTCCTTGGTCTATAACCTTGAGGTCCCCCTTGCTGGGGAAGCCCCTGCCTGTTCTGACTCTGCAGGGAGAGAATAGCTATCTCTCCTTTCCGCCTGGGCAGGCAGCAGAGCAAGCCGAGTATTAATAACATGGTTGGAGACGGCGGCCTCAATCTTATCTGAGCTCGAGAGGAGTCTGGCTCGTTATCCTGTCTGCCGCCCTCAACTTATCTGAGGAACCACACAGTGCGGATTCATCCTTCAGCCCCAGCGACCCTTCCCTCCTTGGAAACCTGAGAGTCTTCGCTTCAAACACGGCCCTCCGGGCCAGGCATCCGATGGGCCTGGCTCCCCTCTGATCTCCCGGAGCCTGGGAGCCGGGGGTCCTGGCAGCTGGAGTAATTCTATGCCTGCAATCTGGCTTCTTTTCTTTTCCTGGACAAGATTTATAAGGCAGGGTATAGTCTTACCGCAGTCATTCCCAGGAGAGGCCCTGAACCCCTGAGTCTCCACAGCCCCTTTCAGCTCCTTGCAAGTTCACGTTAAGATGGGCTTTTAGATAAAGTGAGGTTGATACTTAGGGCAAACCAAATTTGCATGTGATTGAGAAACTGCCTTCCACAACTCGAAGGATGGTGTCATAGCCCTCTGGAGGGAGGGGAGTAGGGAGAGGGGAGCTGTGTCTACCCGCCAGGCTGTGTGGAGGAGCAGGCGTGGGCTTGGAGTCAGGAACAGAGCAGATGGGCATCTGAGCTACCTCACCGTGCTGGCTGTGTGACTTGGGGCTAGTTACTTGACCTCTCTGTGCACAGCTTCCTTAGCTGGAAAAGGAGGGTACTAACAGGCTTGCAGGGCTGTTGTGAGATAATAAATATGAAGCACTATCTCAGGTGCAGAGAAAAAGGTCAATACAAGTTAGCTATTATTATGAGGTCATTTCATTAATCCATATAAGCCACGGACAGAGGAGTCTGGTGGGCTTCAGTCCATAGCATCACAAAGAGTCAGAGACGACCTAAGTGACTAAGCATGCACGTAAGCCACGAGTCAATGGCTTTGCTGGTGTTGTTTGATAAAGGTCGTAACTGACAAGTGGACAGTGTCACATGCAGAGACGCCGCAGCCCAGGAAGCGAGTGGAGGGACCAAGAATCAGACCCCAGGCTGTGATCCATCCCCGCCTGACGCTACGTCTAGTGGTCCAGGTACTTGCTGGCTAAGGCTGTTGAGGATCGAGTGGGTGCTAAGTGACATGAAATAATAAATTACACAAAGCATGTGTAATTGTGCGCAAGGCATGACCCCTGCGTTTGAGGAGCTGGAGACACATCCACATGGGGACTACAAATGCCGTGGGCGCAGGCGTCTCCCCTTCCACGGTGGGAGGTGACAGCGTGCTCCATCTGCAGTGAATGCCTTTTATTTACCTGGCGATGTCAGTTCCAGACGGCCAGGCCTGGCTGCTGATCTGAATAGTAATCAGCTTCTCATGTCTCCCTGTCTTTGCGAGAACCCGAGATCCTAGCAGCCTCCTCGGGCGGGGCTTCGGCCTTGCCGAGGGAGCGTCTGCACAGATGCACAGCATCAGGTGTCCCCGTAGGTGGCAGCCAGGGATGAAAAGGGCTTTTCAACTTGGCTGACAGTTTCATGTAAAAAGCAAAACAGAGTAAACACTTGTTTTTGTTGGCCACGGCAGAGAGACATTTGTACTTTTGAACAATTACTCAAAATGACTTTCTATTGGAACCTCCATTTTATTTTGTCTGTTTTTAAAGTCAAAATGCTCCTAGTCTCTTGATTTGTCATTGAGTGCCCCAAGAAATTGTGACCACAGTGCTACACCCCACTCGAGTTTCCTATACACAAAGGGGGTTGTGTGGGAGGAGTCCCTCTGTACACCATCACCCAGAGAAAGGACGTGGGCTGTTGTAAGAGTGGTTTTTTATTTGAATGCCCTTGAAATTGGATCCAACCATTCTTTCATTTGGTATTTATTTGCTCTGTGCACTGTCGGACGGATTGAGACCCTGCCGTTGGGGGCTTCCACTCAAGGCAGGGTTCTGGAAACTTTAGCCCAAGTATTGTTTAGGCCCTTCCTGCTGTCCAGCTCTCCCTGTTTCCTCTGCACCCCTGCTCTGACTAGGTTGTGCTGGGGTGCAAGGCAGGAGAGACGAACAATGCCCAGCAAGCAGCTGGGCATTGCTCAAGGAGGACTCCCCGCCCCCAACTCAGAAGCTTAGCCTCCCTGTGGATGTCCAGCCTGCACCATGCCTGTCACCAACCCCTGGGAGGATGCAGAAAAATTACTGCAGGGACTGCTAGAGAGGTTTCCATTCCCACAACTAAATTTATTCCATCAGAGTTTTTTCTTTGCTTAAGCCTAATTGGTGCAGTCATTATGTCAGAGTGAATATTGCTATTTTAGTCAAAAGCAGTAAACTAGAAACGACATTCTGGATCGCCTCTCCTCCCTGTCCTAGGCTAGTATCCTTAGGAAGGAGCCCACAAGACCTGATTGCATCCTGTTGCTGCCAGCGCAGACCTTCCAGGGCCCTCAGAGAACAAACAGAAAACTGGCCTGTGGGGTTTGCCAAAAATAATTTTAAACAAGGTGGTGCACAGACATGTGTATAGACTACACTAATGTAGATAGAAAGAATAGTTCTATGCTACTTTCCTTCTGGGCTTGAAGATGTGAGTTCCATCCCTGGGTCAGAAAGATCCCCTGCAGAAGGCAATGGCAGCCCACTCCAGGATTCTTGCTTGGGAAACCCCAGGCACAGAGGAGCCTGGTGGGCTACAGTCCATGGGGTCACAAAAGAGTCAGACACGACGGAGCGACTAGACAACAACAACTTTCCTTCTGGGATGGGTTGTTGTATCCTGTAGGGCTCCTCCTCATCATATAGGATGCCGGGCACAGTAGCAGGGGAAGGGTGTGCTTGTTGAATGAGTGAATGAACTCTGCAGGGCCCATGCAGCGTGATGCTGGGCCATGCTCGTGTTGCCTGAGGCAAACTGAACCCCAGCTCCACTTGTGGTGAGCTCATGTCCTGACTGTGGGTGTGCTGTGACAGTTACCAGTGATGAGGAAAAAAACAATCCCAAATGGAATTCATGTTTATGTCTCCATCCAGCAAAATGCGTATCAGATGACAGAAAAATCAGAAATGTCTGTAGATAAAATTACAGCGCAAGGCTTTACAAAGTCATCAAGGTAAATCCTATTTTGTGAAATTGCCACAAAATCATGAATGTTTTCATGGCCCTAATTCAGAAAACGTCCCTCAAACAAAGAACATCTTGGTTTGATTGCATTTGTTTTGGAGCCCGTATTGTGCGGATGTTTTTCTTCTGTGTGTTATAAACATGTAAGGATAGTAAGGGAAAACCTAGATACTTTTTTACATGCATAGATTTCCAGTCGGCACTTACATGGAGGACTAAAACACAGTTAAGTGGGTTAAATGGAATCAACATGCACTTAATCTAGTCCTCGTCTAATATTTAGGACTTTATGCTTAGGGTATCAGCTCTCTGGTGTTTTGTGTGTATTTACAATATGTCAGTTAAGACACACATATCCCTTGCAGGTGGCACTGCCCTTGATAAGTAGATGGTTCTTGGACAGTTTCCTGAGACGTGAGGGAAGTCTCACGAAAAGCCCATGATCCTGTTTTAGGCTGCGTGTATGCTATTGTGTTCAACTCTTTGGGACCCCATGAACTTTAGCCCACCAGGCTCCTCTGTCCATGGGATTCTCCAGGCAAGAATACTGGAAAGATCCCCTGGAGAAGGGGATCTTTCCCACCCAGGAATCAAACCTTGTCTCTTGCATTTCCTGCATTGGCAGGCAGGTTCTTTTCTAGCTGAGCACTGGAGAAGCCCTAGTTTAGGCTAAAAGCGTGTAATTCCGGCTTTGCTGTATTTTAATGTGTAGCCTTACACTGGGAACTATTGTAGACAGTCTAAGTTTCTCTTAGCAGGATGTCGAAAATGAGCTGTTGTATTTGTTTTCAAAGGCAAGCATCACAAAGTCCACAAGCTAGGTGTCTTAAACCACAGAGATGTGTTTTTTCCTGGTCTGAAGTCTTCTCAAGCCTGTCCCTGTGGGTGACTAAAACATCCTTACAGACTTGTTTCACTGCATCTTGGAGATTTCTTCGTTTTCAGGAATCTCACCTGGTTGTGGTCATGCCCAGGAGAGATTTCAGTCATGCTCAGACTTCAGTTAGCTTTCTAGCACCAAGACCCTCCACTTGTGCACTGCAAATCTGTCCTGCCAAATTCTGATCAGTCTGTGCATTCTGTGTCAGCTGTACCTGACTCTTTGCAACCCCGTGTACTGTAGCCCACCAGGCTCCTCTGTCCATGGGATTCTCCAGGCAAGAATATGGAGTGGGTTGCCATTTCCTCCTCCAGGGGATCTTTCTGATCCAGGGATCGAACCTGAGGCTTCTGCATCTCCTGCACGGGCAGGCAGATTCTTTACCACTGAGCCACCTGGGGAGCCTACGCTGGCCCAAGGGGCCCACAAAATGCATTGTAATGGCTCCAGTATTGTTGGTGGCTTTATCTTTCTCCCTGGTCCAGTCCTGGCTGGCAGTAAAGGCATAAGCCCTACAAGACTGTCCCAGGTTCACTTGATGGCTTGTCTTCGCCACAAGAGCTGCTCTCAGGGTGAGAATCAGCCTGGAACTGTCCCCCGCCCGCCCCTCCTCTTTACTCCCCTGGCTCCTGAGCTGCTGCTGAGTTCTGCATGCGCAGCAGAGCCCTCACAGCTTCCTGAGCAGTGGGGAGGCTGTGGGTAGGAAGGGGAAACGGGGGTGGCCAGGGGCTGCTGCACCTGGGCTGAATCAATGGCCACGTTGTAGAGCAGGCTCCCTGGGGGTGGCCGGAAGGCGGGCTCTGGGACTGGGGGTCTGTCATTGCCTCTTGAGGTCTTGGTTGGTTTTGCACACGTTTGTGAGTGTGATTTGCACCTCCAGTGACTCATCTGCAATGGTCCTCCCTCCTGACTCATATTTTCTTCTTCCTAATGCATTTCTGTCTATCTCTGTTTTTTCTGATTTTCTTCAGTTGAGTAACCTGGAGAAGCGGAGGCTTCGGATGAAAGAGAGAAAGTATTGGAGTGGGAAAGTCCACTGAGGTTATTCTGGAAGGGTCTGTGTTTAGCTAGATCGGTGGTGGTCAGCCAGCTCGCACTGCCCTGGTGCCAGCACATCATCTGCACTTCCGTACCCGCCCGCTGAGCCCTTCTCAACCAGACCTTAAAAAGGACTTCTCACCCAACTGAGGCTTCAAGAGACTTAAAAACTGCTCACTCAAAACCCACAACCAACCACACTCTTTTTAAAAAATTTATTTTTAATTGAAGGATAGTTGCTTTACAATATTGCTTTGGTTTCTGCCATACTTCCACATTAATCAGCCATAGGTTTACATATGTCCCCTCCCTCTTGAACCTCCCTCCCACCTCCCGCCCCATTTCTCCCCTCCAGGTTGTCACAGAGTCCCTGTTTGAGATCCCTGAGTCATGCAGGAAATTTCCATTGGCTATCCACTTTACATCAGTTCAGTTCAGTTCACTTCAGTTCAGCCGCTCAGTCGTGTCTGACTCTTTGCGACCCCAATATGGTAGTGTATATGCTTCCAACTGCCCTTTTTCAAAGCTTGTATCTGTTTTGGCTGCACTGGGTCTTTGCTGCTATGCCCAGGCTTTCTCCAGTGTGGCAGCAGGGGTGCGGTGTGCCGGGGTGTGCTGGCTTCTGTCTTGTGGAGCATGGTCTCTGGAGGTCGGGCTTCAGTAGTTGTGGCGACGGGCTTATTTGCGCCATGGCATTTGGGATCCTCCCAGACCAGGGATAGAGCCTGTGTCCCCTGCGTTGGCAGGTGGATCCTTAACCCCTGGACCGCCAGGGCAGTCCCCCAGGTGCGATCTTTGATGTGATATGGAGTCTCCATGAACCTGCAGCGTGGCCTTGGCTGTGCCTCCCCTTGTTTATTCACGCCGGAGATGCGTGTCCTCTGTGAAGTATCGCCTCATGTGTTCCTGTGTGTAAGACCATCACGAATAGCTCCTGCTAATATTCCCTGGCTTGAGATGTGTTTCAGAACTATACTGCAACACTGTCCTATCTTTTTTTCTTTTCTTTTTTTCAAAAAAATTTATTGACGTGTAGCTGGTTTACAATGTTGTGTTAATTTCTGCTGTACAACAGAGTGACTCAATTGTACATATGTATATGCTTTTTCATATCCTTGTGCATTATGGTTTATCACAGAATATTGAATAGAGTTCTCTGTGCTACACAGTAGGACCTTGCTGTTTTTCTTTTTTGCTGATTAAATGACTCCAGGTTACTTAAAATTCCAAGGTTTCCAGGAATGTGCATTATTTCCCTTCTAGAGACAGGCTGCCAAAAATTGGTAATTAATTCTCTACCTTCTTTTTTTTTCACACTGATATTAACTCTATTACTGTTGCCATTGATTATTTTGGATGTGGACTCATATGAGCCAAGCTGCTCTGAGCTTGCATTTTTCACTTTCCACATCAGTATAAAGAGGTCTAATTCACTCTTAAGACATGTACAGTATTCTACTGTGTGAAGCTGCCAACATTTATTTAATCTTCTTTAGCGTTCACTTGGGTTACTTGTATGTTTTTAATACTTGCAAGTTTTTAAGCAAAGCCACAAGGAACATTCCTGAGTCTCAGAGCACTCATAGAATGGTTCTGGAGGTTTAAATAGAAATACCAGGTCAAGAGGTATGACCTTGAAACATTTCAGTAGATACCACAAGTCAAAAATGTGTACTGCGACCTCCCTGGTGGTCCAGTGGCTGAGACTCTGTGCTTCCAAGGCAGGGAGCCTGGGTTCAATCTCTGGTCATAAAACCAGATTCTGCACACTACAACTAAGAGTTTGCATGCCACAGCCAAAGCTCCTGCATGCTGTGACCAAGACCCAGTGCAGTCAAATACGCAAATACATCTATTTTAAAAAGTGTATATGTTTTTAAAAGCTTGCTCCTTGGAAGAAAAGCTATGGCAAACCTAAACAGCATAATAAAAAGCAGAGACATTACTTTGTCAATGAAGGTCTGTCTAGTCAAAACTATGGTTTTTCCAGTAGTCATGTATGGATGTGAAAGTTGGACCATAAAGAAGGCTGAGCACCAAACAATTGATGCTTTTGAACTGTGGTGTTGGAGAAGACTCTTGAGAGTCCCTTGGACTGCAAGGAGATCAAACCAGTCAATTCTAAAGGAAATCAATCCTGACTATTCATTGGAAGGGCCAATGATGAGGCTGAAGCTCCAATACTTTGGCCACCTGATACAAAGAGCCAACTCATTGGAAAAGACCCTGATGTGCTGGGAACGATTGAAGGCAGGAGGAGAAGGGGATGGCAGAAGATGAGATGGGTGGATGGCATCACTGACTCAATGGACATGAGTTTGAGCAAGCTCTGGGAGATAGTGAAGGACAGGGAAGCCTGGCGTTCTGCAGTCCATGGGGTTGCAAAGAGCCGAACACAACTGAGTGACTGAACAAAAGCAACAGAAAGTATACTGATTTATACTCTCATCAGCCGTGGACCCCAGCATCCATTTATTTCTTACGCCCTCACCAGTGCTGATTCTAATGGCCCATTTTTGGCTTCAGCAATCTGATCACTGGAACAATAGGTCACTGTAGTTTAGTGCACATGTTTTTTTTTTTCTTTTTTTAATTTTTTTCTTTAATAGAAAACTATTCAACCAGTATACATGTGTTCCCCATCCTGAACCCTCCTCCCTCCTCCCCCCCCACACCATCCCCCTGGGTCGTCCCAGCGCACCAGCCCCAAGCATCCAGCATCGAGCATTGAACCTGGACTGGCATCCCGCCCCACACATGACGCCTCACATGCTCCAATGCCACCCCCCCAAATCTTCCCACCCTCTCCCGCCCCCACAGAGTCCACAAGACCGTTCTACACATCAGTGTCTCTCCTGCTGTCCCGCACACAGGGCCATCGCCACCATCCCTCTAAACTCCACATATATGCGCCAGCATACTGCATTGGTGTTTTTCCTTCTGGCTTACTTCACTCTGTATAATAGGCTCCAGTTTCATCCACCTCATTAGAACTGATTCAAATGTATTCTTTTTAATGGCTGAGTAATACTCCATTGTGTATATGTACCACGGCTTTCTTATCCATTCATCTGCTGATGGACATCTAGGTTGCTTCCATGTCCTGGCTATTATAAACAGAGTGCACATGTTTTGATTATCTCCTGAAAAAAGTTGAGCCAGTGGTTTCCCAGGCTTGGGCTGTTTCCTCCTCCTGGCCAGTCTGCGCCTTGACTCTTTTCTCATCCCTTTACATTTATGTAATTGGGAAGTGCCCGTGAATTTTAGTGGTAGCCTCAGCAGAGCCTACAAACCAGCTTCAAATTTATGCCCTAAGTTCAGAGCAGAGATCGTGACTTTTAGATCAGAGGTACCCACGCGGGCTTCCCGGGTGGCGCTAGTGGTAAAGAACCTGCCTGCCAATGTGGGAGATAGAAGAGATGCAGGTTCAACCCCTGCATCAGGAAGATCCACTGGAAGAGGGCACAGTAACCCACTCCAGTGTTCTTGCCTGGAAAATCCCATGGACAGAGGAGCCTGGCGGGCCTACGGTCCAAAGGGTCGCACAGAGTTGGACATGACCGAAGCGACCTAGCGTGCAGCACACACTCACCAGCACGGGCTTCCGTTAGCCCAGCCAGGAGCTGGTGCACTATCATCAGATCTCACCACCGAGATACTTTCCTGCTGCCTTGATAGAATAGAATGATGGCAAAGGGAATGCGAGCATCTGAGGGTGGTTGTGTTTCATAGGAAGGTGGCTTTTCTCCAGCCAATCAAGCAGCCTTCTTGACCAGCTTTCAGAGTGTGATGTCCCACTGAAAGTCAACTTTCAGGAACAAAGCCATGGCCATGGAGATTGTAAAATTCTTGAGGGCAAAGATCAAGTCTTATCCTCATTCGATACCCACCCAATTCCAACAGTCTTACCCATGATGAATGTGGATGAATCTGGTGCTGTCCTGAATCTGAAGGGCTCCAGTGTGTGTACTGTCCAGATTCCCCAGGTGGTTTGACCTGTCTCCCAACCCCACACCCACCCTACCCACTCCCCCGCACCTACCTGCCACTCCTTGGCTTCAATTTAACCTTGCCTAATGAGGCCTGGAAAAGAGCCAGTTCCAGAACTAGCCAGAGACCTGACTTGTCCAGGTGGCCCTCAGACCACCCCCAAAGCCAACCTGGACCTCTGCCCCCAAGTGAAACTTGTCATAAAGCAAGAGCCATGTTTCTCCTCTCAGACACATACTCCTGAAATTAACTTGTCACCACCCTCGCCAGGGTCCCTGCCTGATGGAAGGCAAAGCTATGTCGACTCATGTACTTATATCTGATTTTTTTTAAAGAAGAAAAATGCTTCCACTTGTAGCACTGCGTGTATTTCTTTATAATTTCTGAAGATTAGTGTTTGAGTACCATATTGCTCTCATAGCACTTGGCCGAAACGTCATTAAGCCTGCTTTTGCTAAGCTTCACACTTCCAAGTGTGAATAACGTAACTCGTTCAACCCCACTTTTAGAAAAAGAGGAAACATGCAAAGCTCATTAGAGGTTTTCAGGCATTCTTTCAGGATTTAATTGCCAGATTTTATACCCCATTAGAGCCTTTCCAGCTCTCTTTAGGAGCCATTCCTAAAATCAAGACTTTATTAACACTTTTGAACACATTTGCTCTGTGACAGCATCTATGAGAGGAAAAATTCCTTCCCTTAAATTTTCCTACCTGCAGAAGAATATTGTGGACTATATAGTATGAATGGAAACTTGGAGAGGGCTGTGATCGGTGAGGAGAGATTGTGTTGCAAGTGACTGAAAATTCATTGAGGAGTCAGGAAATGGTATGGTTAGATACACTGGAATAACTCAGCCAGGGGAGGAAAGAGCCTGATGAGTGACTTAAAAGAAGAAAGCTAAATTCTTTCTTTTATAAACCTTTCAAACTTTTAATAATTGGTGAGCATTTCCTTGCAGTTCTGTGTACATTTAAAATTTCCCTTTGAAACTCCATTTTTGACCAGTAGATTTTTAAAAATAAGGATTTGTTGATTTATTTCTTTTTGGCTGTGCTGGGTCTTTGTTGCTGTGTGCGGGCTTTCTCTAGTTACAGAGAGCGGGGCTACACTCTAGTGAGGAGCACGGGCTTCTCACTGCAGTGGCTTCTCTTGTTGCAGAGCAGGGACTCTAGTGCACAGGCTCAGTAGCTGTGGCTCCTGGGCTTAGCTGCCCCACAGCATATGGGATTGTCCCACACCAGGGATCAAACGGGTGTCCCTTACACTGCAAGGCGGATTCTTAACCCTTGGACCACCAGGGAAGCCAGACTGTTTTTAGAAGTATATTGTTTAATTTCCAAGGGTTTAGAGATTTTTCTGTGTTCTTTATCTTGTTGAGGTCTAATCTAATTGATTCCATTATGAAACAGAACATGATCTGCATTTTTTTCAGTGCTTTTACATCCTTTGAGATTTGTTTTATGGCCCAGAATATGGTAGGTCTCATTTCACATACAAGTGCTAGGTAGGTAGGTAGATTTCACATACAAATGATCATGTATAGTGGCTGTCTTTCTCTGACTTGTTTCACTTAGCATAATACACTGTACTAGGTCCACCCATGGTGTTGCAAATGTCAGAATTCAGTTCTTTTCCATGAGGGGGTGTGTGTGTGTATAACACATCTTCTTTATCCATTCATCTGCTGATGGACACTTAGGTTGCTTCCATGTCTTGGCTATTGTAGAATAAATAACGCTGCTACAAACACTGGGGTCCATGCCTCTTTGCAAATTAGTGTTTTCATTTTCGTCGGATGTATACCAGGGGTGGAATTGCCTGATCATATATAGTTTAATTCTTAATCTTTTGAGGAACCTTAATACCATTTTCCATAGTGGCTACACCAATTTCCATTCATACTGATGGTATACAAGGGTTGCCTTTTCTCCATATCCTCACCAACATTTGTTATTTGTAGACTTTTTGATGACAGCCATTCTGACAGGTGTGAGGTGACATCCCACTGTGGTTTTGATTTCCATTTCTCTGATGATTAGCAGTGTTGAGCGTCTGTTCACAAGCCTATTGGCCATCTGGATGTCATATTTTGAAAAAATACTGTTCAGCTCTTCTTCCCATTAAATTTTTTTATATTGAGATATAAGCTATTTAAATATTTTGGATATTAACCCCCTGTTGATCATATCATGTACAAGTATTTTCTCCCATTCAGTAGGTTGTTTTTTATTTTGTTGATGGTTCCCTCCCAAAAGCTTTTAAATATATTTAGACTATTTATATTTAAACATTGATATGTTAGAACTAAGTCTGTCCTTCCATCACTTGTTTCTTTCCTCTGTTTCTCATTTGTCTGTTTCTTTGTCCTTGTCTCCCTATAGATACTTTGCACAAATTTTAGAATTACATTTTTCTTTGCTTATAGTATTCTGAGTGTATCCTTTTGAAAAGGCTTCTTAGTGATTACTCTGTTACAATAAACAATGTGACTTGTGACCATCTACTATTACTAGCGTTTTACCACTTCAAGTGGGGCTTGGGAATCTTACCTCCACTGAAGTACCTTCAGCTCCGCTACACTGACTTACGTGTCAGATGGTGTTATTTTTGTTTACATGGTGAAATATGATTCGTGAAACCTAGGAGTAAAAGGATAGCCTGTTGTATATATCCATAAATGTTCTCTTTCCATTGTTATTTTCTTCCTTCCTGGTGTTCCAAAATGCTTTCTTTTACTATTACTTTTCTCTGTGTGGAACTTGTTATAGCCATTCATTAATGGTAGGTCTGCTAACTGCAAATTTTGTGTTTGCCGACTGACAATATTTTTATTTCCTCTTTATCTTGAAGGATAGTTTTGCCAAATATAGAAATTGTGCGTTAGCAGTCTTTTTCCTTCAGTTCTTAACAAATATTCCCCTGCCTCTGGTATTCGTGGTTTTCAGGTGATGAGAAACCTGCTCTCATACAATTTGCTGTCCTTCTCTTGGTAATGTGTCGTTTTCCTCTGGCTGCTTTCAAGATTTTGTTCTTTTTTTTTTTTTCAGAAGCTTAATTGTGATGTATCTTGGCATGGGTTTCTTTGGATTTATCATGTTTGGGATTCACTCAGCTTCTTGAATTTGTAGGCTGATGTCCTTTGCCACATTTGAGAAGTTTTCAGTTATAATTTCTTTGAATCCTCTTTCAGCCATAGTCTCTTGCTTTCTCCTCTGAAACTTTGATGTGACAAATGTTGGATCTTCTATTATTGACACACAGATCCTTGAAATTCTTTTTTTGTTTGCTTGTTTTCTTTTGTTTTATTTCCATTTATTTTCTTTCTCCTGTTCAGACTGTGTAAAATCTATTATTATTTTCTCATTTACAAATTCGATCATCTCACATCTCCACTCTACTATTGACCTGATCCAGTACTTAAAACGGAGAAGGCAGTGGCTCCCCACTCCAGTTCTCTTGCCTGGACAATGGACGGAGGAGCCTGGTGGGCTGCAGTCCATGGGGTTGCTAAGAATCAGACGTGACTGAGCAACTTCACTTTCACTTTCATGCATTGGAGAAGGAAATGGCAACCCACTCCAGCGTTCTTGCCTGGAGAATCCCAGGGATGGGGGAGCCTGGTGGGCTGCCGTCTATGGGGTTGCACAGAGTCAGACACGATTGAAGCAACTTAGCAGCAGTACTTAAAAATTCCAGTTGTTGAGTTTTTCAGGTCTTCAATTTCCCACTGATTCTTATTTATTTATTTTGGCTGTGCTGAGTCTTAATTGTGGCATGTGGGATCTAGTTCCATGACCAGGGGTCGAATTTGGGCTGCTTGCATTAAGAGTGCAAAGTCTTACCCACTAGACCACCAGGTAAATCCCCCACTGGTTCTTTTTGTGTTTTGTTTTCTTTTTAAATAACTTGTGTTTCTTGCCAAGATTTAAATTTTTTTCATTTGTGTCAACAGAATTGTAATGGATTGTTGAAACATTTCTATAATGACTGCTTTACAATTCTTGTCGAATAATCCTACATGTCTGATTCCTCTTAGTATTGCCCTCAGTGGATTGTCTTTTTGCACTTGGGTTGTGGTTTTTTGGTTCTCTGTATGACTGGTGATTTTTAATTGTATCCTGGACATTTTAGTGGAGAAAGAAATGGAACCCTCTTCAGCATTCTTGCCTGGAGAATCCCATGGACAGAGGAGCATGGCAGGCTACTGTCCATGGAGTTGCAAGAGTTGGACATGACTTAGCGACTAAACCGCAACTGGACATTTTAGCTATAATGTTAGGTGACTGTCTTAGGTTTAGCATCCAGACTAATTTCTTGAGCTAAGGTTGCAAAAACAATTAAATCTCACAGCCTTCCTGGTGCTATTTTGATTTGTTTGATATATCTGGTGCTGAGGTTTCTGCTGGTTGCTCCTTGTGCTGCCATAGAGGGTGGAGGGAATTTCTCAGCTGGTGCCTGTAAATGAGGGAAGGGATGCTGCAGGTCCTGGAAATAAAGAGTGATTCCTGGGCAGGCTCCTCCCTGCCTTTGGGGGCAGAGAGCACTTCCTGGGATGGGTGCTTATTGTGGCAGATTCCCTCTTGCTGATGCTGCCCTGCATCTGGTGTCTCTGGGTTGGAGTCTTTATCAGGAGACAGAGATGCTTCCTTGGCTCAGAACTTCCTATGGAAGAGCCCCCTTGCCAGGACTTTCTGGCTCCCTGGTACCTCTAGATGGAGGAGGGTGTCAAGCCAGAAGGAAAGGAGAACGCTTTTCCTTGCCTTGTTTTGTAGGCAGGGTTCCTGATCCATCCCTTCTGGCATTTGGGGGGCAGGATTCCTGCTCTGTCCAGGGGAGGAATGTTACCTTGGCCATTTTCTATTGCAGAATTGGGAGTTGCAAAACAAGAAGGCTGTGTCACTTTCATCTCACGGGTCAGGGGTTGAAAAAAGAAAAACACAGCCATGTTGCCTTGTTGTTATTCCACTTGTCAGTCTCTCTGTTTTCCTCTCTCTATTTTTCAGAGCTCTCTTTAGTTGCCTCTTACATTAAAGCAAAAATATTTGGGGCCTAGGGCCAGACAAAGTGTTCTTGCAAAAGTCACATCTGAGAAAGGACTATTAGTTAAAATATACAAGTAACTCTTAAAACTCAATTATAGGAAAGCAAACAACCTGAATAAAAATTGGGCAAAGACCTGAACAGACTTCTCACCAAAGAACATATACAGATAGCACAAATGCATATTAAGAGATACTTCCCATTATATGTCATTTAGGATTTTCAAATTAAAACAATGAGATACAACTACACACCTATTGAAGTGGCCAAAATCCAAATCATTGTCAACAGCAGATGCTGGTGAAAAGGTGGAATGACAGAATTTTTTCAATGTTGGTGGGAATGCAAATGGTATGGCCAACATGGAAGACAATTTAAAAAAACCAAACTTACGCTACATTCCAGCAGTTTTGCTCCTTGGGACTTATCCAAGTGAATTGGAAACTTACGTCCTTACAAAAATCAGTGCATGGATGTTTAGAGCAGATTTATTCATAATCACCCAAACTTGGCAGCAACCAAGATGTTCCTCAATAGGTGAATGGATAAATAAATTCTGATATAGCCAGACAATGCAACGTTATTCAGTGCTAAAAAGAAATGAGCTATCAAGTCATAGAAAGACATGGAAGATCCTCATTGCATATTACTAAGTGAAAGAAGTCAATCTGCAAAGGCTGCATGTATGATTCCAATTACATGACATACTGGAAAAGGTAAAGCTGGACACAGTGAAAGAGATCAGTGGTTGGCAGGGGTTAAGGAGGACGGAATGATGAAAAAGTGGAGCACAGAGAATTTTGAGGGCAGTGACTTTATTTTGTATGAAACTACAGTGGTGGATGTCATTATGCATTTGCCTAAACCCATAAACTACAACCCTGAGCGTGAACCCTAAAATAAACCCCGAATGTTGGCTGAAGATGTGTTAGCATGTATTCGTGGGTTGTAATAATGTACCACTCAGGTTGGGGGTACACGTAGAGCCTTGGTGGCTCAGATGGTAAAGAATCTGCCTGCAATGCAGGAGATGTGGGTTTGATCCCTGGGTTGGGAAGATCCCTTGGAGAAGGAAATGGCAACCCACTCCAGTTTTCTTGCCTGGAGAATTCCAGGGACAGAGAAGCCTAGTGGGCTACAGTCCATGGGGTTGCAAAGAGCTGGACACGACTGAGCGACTAACACTTTCACTTTCGGGTGGGGAGTGTAGGGGAGGCTGTGCGTATATGGGCACATGTACTTTCTGCTCACATTTGCTGTGAACCTGAAACTGCTCTGAAAAGCTACTCTTTTTTTGGTTTGTTAAAAAAACCTCAATAGTAATACAACAACAACAGTTTAATCATAAAATGGGTAAAAAAAAAAAAAAAACATGAACAGACATTTCCCCAAAAGGTAGATAAATGGCAAAAAAAAGAAACCCAAAAACAAAAAACCCACATGAAAAGATGTTTAATATCATTGACTTTCAGGAAAATGAAAATGAAAATGATTATAAACTGATCAGAATAGCTAAAATTAGAACATAACAACACTACCCAATGCTGGTATGAATGTGGAGAAACTGGATCACTCACACATTGCTAGTGCGAGATGTGAAATAGTCCAGCCATTCTGGAACATAGTTTGGCAGTTTCTTACAACACTAAATGGAATTATCATGTGTGCTCAGTCGCTCAGTCATGTCTGACTCCTTGTGACCCCGTGGACTGTAGCCCTCCAGGCTCCTCTGTCCATGGGATTCTCCAGGCAAGTATACTGGAGTGGGTTGCCATTTCCTTCTCCAGGGGATCTTCCTGACCTCCTCTCCTCTGTCCATGGGATTCTCCAGGCAAGGATACTGGAGCAGGTTTCCATTTCCTCCTCCAGGAGATTTTCCCGACCAAGGGATTGAACTTGTGTCTCTTGCGTCTCCTGCATTGGCAGGCGGATTCTTTACCATTGTGCTCTTGGGCACTTATCCCAGAGAAATGAAAACTTAAGTTCATAGAAAAAAACTACATGGATGCTTGTGGAAGCTTTATTTGTAATAGCCAAGAACTGGAAACACTCTAAAAGCCTTCAATGGTTAAACAAAATGTGGTGCACCCAGGCCATGGTATACTAATCAGCAATAAATAGGAACCCAAATTGACACATGTAGCTACTTGGAAGAATCCCTTGGATGGGTCTACAAGGAAGTAGGCTGAGTGAAAAAGAAAAAAAAAGAAAAAAAAAGCCAATCCCCAAAGCTTACACTCTATATAATTCCATTTATATAATTTTTGTTGACATGAAAAAATGTAGAAATGGAAAACAGATTGGTTGTTGCTAGAGGTTAGGAATAGACCAGGGTCAGAGGAAGGAAGTGGGTGTCTGTAAAAGGTCAACAGAGGGGTCCTTGTAGTGAGGGAGCCGCTCTGTATCTTGACCGCTGTGTTGAAAGCATGAAACTGCACCTGTGATGAAATTGTGTGGGACTCAACACACACCCACACATGAGTGCAAGCAAAACTGGGGTGATCTGAATAAGATCGGTGGATTGTGTCAGCCTCGTTTGATATCCTGGTTGTGGGGTTGTCCTACAGTATCGCAAAGTGTTACGGCTGGGAGCACTGGGTGACGCTGTGTCTGCGTTATTCTGAGTCTATAGCTATTTCAAAAGTTTCAACTTAGAAAGGCATTCACTTCTCTCTTTTTTTTTTTTAACACTAAAAGATAATTTATTAACTTGTCTGTTCTGGGTCTTTATTGCCGTGTACAAACTCTTAGTTGCAGCGTGTGGGATCTAGTTCCCTGACCAGGGATTGATCTGGGCCGCTTGTATTGGGAGCACAGAGTCTTAGCCGCTGGACAACCAGAGAAGTCCCCATTCACTTCTTTGGATAAACTGTAGGCCAGGTCTGCATGTGCAGGAGCCCAGGTGTGCAACAGAGAATAGGTTTAAAATTTATTTGGTGAATTCCCTGTGGCTGACTGGCAATTCTGCTGTCCCCCTCCTCTCCTCCTGGGTTCTGAGGAGCAGGTGATGGAGTCCCTCTTGGTCAGTTCTCCTTTTCCAAGTACAACTGATTCCAGCGCTCCACACACCATGGTGATTGATGAATCTTTTCCGAAAAGAGAACTTGTGAGGGCTTTCCTATAGGTGTTATTTCCCTGTTATTGTTTGTTTTGATGAGAAAAATAGATGTGCTTAAAAAAGAAAGTCAGTTTCTGTTGGGATGGGCAGAAAGTTTGTATGGGTTAACATCCTGTGGAAAAACCCGAATGAGCTTTCTGGCCAACTGATACATATTAATAGATGTGAAATGTTATGACTTACTAAAATGCTAATAATTCTTTATGGTTAAAATTTAAGCACAAAACTTCTATCATGATAAACCTGAATAATTATGTGTAGTACTAATGGAGGTTAGCAGTAGGGAAGGCAGAGTGAAATTTTTATTGTTTATTTGTAACTAAAAAGAGCCCAGCCAAAGCATAACTGAAGAGAAGTTTAATTAAGACTTTGGAAATACAAATAGAAAATGTCAAGTCAGTAATTCTGCAAAGAAGTCAAATTTCTCCAGGTTCCTAAAGGTGCTCTGTGGACATTCTGCACTCTTTATAAAACTGGTGCTGATTTTTTTTTTTTAATAACTATCATGTTATGTTATAAACATTTCTCCAAGTCAATAAAACATTAATGAACATCATTTTTGGTGGCTTTATAATGTTCAACAGGATAGATATATCATCATTTTCTTAACCATGAGACATGTAGATTATCTGATATATATATATGTGTGTGTGTAAGTAAATACATATATATACACACACCAACATATGCTTCCCGGGTGGGTCAGTGGTAAAGAATCTACATGCCAATGCAGAAGACTCAGGAGACACAGGTTCGATCCTTGGGTTGGGAAGATCCTCTGGAGAGGAAATGGCAACCCACTCCAGTATTCTTGCCTGGGAAATTCCATGGATAGAGGAGCCTGGTGGGCTACAGTCCATGGGGTCACAAAGAGTCAGACATGACTTACTTAGTGACTGAGCATGCACACATGCCATAATATAAATATATATATAGAAAATACCATGGAAATATAAATATATATCCATGGTATTTATTATGGTCTTATGTGATATTCCCAGCAGAATTACCAGATGAAAAAGAATGAACATCTTGATGTAATATGATGCATTTTGTCCAAAAATTGTTTTCCAAAGGTGTATAAATTTACATCCCCTAGAATAGAGTTCACCATTGGAAAGCCTTTCCAGAACCCAGTGATGTATTTTTAAAGAGAAACATGTGCTAATTTAAAACAGGAAAATGGTATCCCATCAATGTTTTAAATTGCTTTTTCTTGGTTGTGAGGTGGGTAATACTTCCCCCCTGTGTGTCTGTTAACAATTTGAAGTCCTTTTTGAAAATCATTTGTGTCCTTTGAGTAATATCTATGAGCGATTCCATCGATTTTATTGATTACACAAAATTCCATTGAGAAGTGAAACTAATTGGCTTAATCACTTTTCTGCTATTGGATGCATGTTGTTTCTGAAATCTACTATTATAATTAATTCTTTTATTACAGAGAAGATGCAAAAATGTGTTCTATATGTCACTTACTGTTTGTATAGCAGTGAAGCAGTCAAAGGGATTTGCTTACAAAGGGGTTTGTTTCCCCTGTATGTAGAAGCAACTTCCCAGGTGGCACTAGTGGTAAAAAAAACCTTCCTGCCAATGTGGGAGACATATGAGATGCAGGTTTGATCCCTGGGTGGGGAAGATCCCCTGCAGGAGGAAATCGCAACCCACTCCAGGATTCTTACTTGGAGAATCCCCATGGACAGAGGAGCCTGGTGGGCTACAATCCACTGGGTCAAAAAGAGTAGGACCTGACTGGAGCAACTTAGCATGCATGCATGTAGGTAGAGGAGACAAGCTCTAAGCAATAAGTGTATTATATGTCAGCAGGGCTGAAGTGCTAGGAAGGGTGAGGAGAAGAGAGGGGTGGGTCGGTGGAGTCTACGCTGTTTGACAGAGTGTTCAGAGGTCTAACTGCAAAAGGCCAGGAAGAAGTAGGGAGCAAGCCAGGCAGATATCTGGCAGAAAGTATTCTGGACAGAGTTTAGAGCAAGTGCAAAGGCCCTGAGACATGTATTAGAGAAAGGACAGGACGCCAGCGTGGCTGGTGTGCAGTGAGTTAGGAGGAAATGAGGGGATGTGAGGTTATAGAGGTTGCTAGGAACCAGATGATACTGAGATGTAAAGACTTGGGCATATAAGTGGAATGATAGGGATGATATTGGCTTATATAGTTTTTAAAGGCCCTTTTGGAAGAAAAGCTGTGACAAACCCAGACAGCATATTGAAAAGCAGAGACATCAATTTGCTGACAAAGGTACATATAGTCAAAATTATGTTTTTTCTAGTAGTTATGTACAGATGTGAGAGTTGGACCTTAAAGAAGGCTAAGTGCCAAAGAATTGATGCTTTCTAACTGTGGTGCTCGGAGAAGGCAATGGCACCCCACTCCAGTACTCTTGCCTGGAAAATCCCATGGATGGAGGAGCCTGGTAGGCTGCAGTCCATGGGGTCGCTAAGAGTCAAATACGACTGAGCAACTTCACTTTCACTTTTCACTTTCATGCATTGGAGAAGGAAATGGCAACCCACTCCAGTGTTCTTGCTTGGAGAATCCCAGGAACGGGAGCCTGGTCGGGCTGCTGTCTATGGGGTCGCACAGAGTCGGACACGACTGAAGCAACTTAGCAGCAGCAGCAGCAACTATGGTGCTGGAGAAGACTCTTGAGAGTTCCTTGGACAGCAAAGAGATCAAACCAGTCAATCCTAAAGGGAATCAACCCTGAATATTTGTTGGAAGGACTAATGCTGAAGCTGAAGCTCCAATACTCTGGCCACCTGGTGCAAAGAACCGACTCATTGGAAAAGACTCTGATGCTGGAAAAGGTGGAGGACAGGAGAAGAAGGGGACAACAGAGGATGAGATGGTTGGATGGCATCACCAACTCAATAGATGTGAGTCTGAACACACTCCAAGAGATGGTGAAGGACAGGGAAGCCTGGTATGCTGCAGTCCATGGAGTTGCAAAGAGTTGGACATGAGTGAGCAACTGAACAACAGTAAAAAAAAGTTACCGTACAGAGAGTAGATTGTAAAGGGGAGGAAAAGGAGACGGGGGAGTCAATTGGGCCACTGAAATATTCTGGTAAAGTTATGGTGTACATGGTAGAAAAAAAAGAGTTTGGAATTTTAGACATAGTCTGAAGAATTGGGTTAAGAGTTCACCCTTCCAATGCAGAGGGTGCAAGTTTGATCTCTGGTTGGAGAACTAAGATACCACATGCCTTGCAGCCAAAGAAACTAAAATAAAAGAAGCAATATTGTAACAAATTCAATACAGACTTTTAAAATGATCCACATTAAAAAAAAAAACGATTGAAGATCAGGAAATAACTGATCTTTCTATTTTTATTTATTTTTAAAATGAATATCATCTTTTATTACAATTATGTTTATATATTTTATACATGCTACTTGCTCATCCTGGCAAGCAGATCTCCACCCCTGCTCACCAGAATCTCACGTCTACAGGCAGGCTTTTGTGGGGGCCAGTCGCCTACGCCACCCAAAGGGTCTCACCAGCACCCTGCTCTCTCAGAGCTGTGTCCAGGGCTCCCACCATGGGAAGGAGCGGCGGGTGTACACGGCAAGGCCAGGGGAGGGCGAGGAGCCTCCCCGCCCGCTGTCCAGCTCGTGGAACAGCTGAGCGCACGCCCTCTGGATCACCCCACCCTCCTTCAGCAAAGTGTCATGAGACGCTGAACGGTCTGCGGGATCAACTCCATTTCCACCGGCTTTTGCTCTGTCTTTCGGCTCGCGATGCAGGCTGTCCCCTCCGCGACGCGAGCTGAGACAACAATTCTCCCACAGAGAACACGTTTCTGTCAGATTCTCCACTCGGGTCCTCAAAGAGCCGCCAGACCGCGGAAGGGACCATGGCCCTCGGACCACAGTCGGAAGAACCTTCTACCTGAGTGATTAGCAGCTGCTTTCGCCATCGTCGCTCAGAGCTTGTGGACATTAAAAACACCTTGAAGCAGCCCTTGCGGGAGACATCCCGCCTCTGACGCTGCGGGTAGGCACGGCGTGCGCGACACACACTTCCGCTTCCGGCCACTGGCCCTCCTCACCCGCCTAGCACATAATGTGTGTGTTACATGTACATGTATGCTTATTATATCTGTGGTATAAAAACACGTGTTTCTAGAAGCTGCCATAGCTACTGATGCTTGTGTCCCCGCCCCCCCCCAAATGCATATGTTGAAATCCTAATTGCATAAAATATATGTATACTGCATATATACGTTTGTATATATGAGGTAAAAAAGTGTTTCTAGCATCTACCATAACTACTGACAGTTGTATTCCCCCAGAATTAGTATATTGAAATCCTACCAGCACATAATATATATATTATGTATATATGTGTGTCTATCTACAGGTACATATATATGTTTATATATCTGTAATTTTTAAAAGAGTGTTTAGAATTTACCTGGCTCAGTTGGTAAAGAATCCACCTGCAATGCAGGAGACCCTGGTTCGATTCCTGGATTGGAAAGGTCTGCTGGAGAAGAGATAGGCTACCCACTCCAGTATTCTTGGGCTTCCCTTGTGGCTCAGCTGGTAAAGAATCCGCCTGCAATGCAGGATACCTGGGTTGTTAAGATCCCTTGGAGAAGGGAAAGGCTACCCACTCCAGTAGTCTGACCTGGAGAATTCCATGGACTGTATAGTCCAGGGGGTGGCATAGAGTCGGACATCACTGAGCGACTTTCACCACTGATGCTTATGAGCCTCCCGGGTGGCGCTAGTGGTAAATAACCTGCCTGCCAATGCAGGAGTCATAAAGGGACACAGGTTTGATCCCTGGGTTGGGAAGATCCCCATGAGAAGGAAATGGCAACCTACTCCAGTATTCTTGCCTGGGACATTCCATGGACAGAGGAGCCTGGCGGGCTACAGTCCATGGAATTGCAAAGAGTCGGACACGACTGAAGCGACTTATCGTGTACACGCACTGATGCTCGTGTCCCCCCGAAGTTAATATGTCGAAGTCCTAATAGCACATGATATATATATTATGTAAGTGCAGTGCTTAGTCGCTCAGGCGTGTCCAATATAAGTATATGTTTATATGCATATATATTTTTATGTATCTTTGGTTAAAGAAAACAAAGTGAACTAATCTTTTTTAAAAGGAAAGATAATAATTCTCTGGGCATTGAATTTTATTTTTCTACTTGGGAAAAGAAGGAGAAAAAGTTTTCCCATAAGTTGCCTAATCAGCATGGTGGCCCTGGCTTCACTCAGCTGGTTAAATGGACCCACAGGGAATTCTGTTACAGGGTCAACCAGGTCTTTAGGGACGACCAGTACCTGCTTGGGCGATGGGATGTTAAGCCGTGTAAAAGGTGTCCTTCCTGCACCCGGATCCCTTCAGTGAACAAATAGGAAACTTCTACCTCACAGTCTTGCAGAGAGAAAGACAATAACAGAATTGGTGCATAAAATGTAAGGAAGATAGAGGTTTTAGGGGTAGGGATGGAGATGAAATTTTAAAGAGTGGTCAGGAACAACCTCACTTTGTTTTAAACTGAAACATAGTTGACTTACAGCTCTGTGTTTATTTTTGCTGTACAGCAAAGTGATTCAGTTATAAGTGTATATACATTCTTCTAAATATTTTTTCCGTTGTGGTTTATCATAGGGTAATGAGTAGAGTTCCTTGTGCTCTACGGTAGGACCTTGTTGTTTATCCATTCTATATATAGCAGTTTGTGTCTGCTGACCCCAAACTTCCGATCCATCCCTCCCCCACCCCACTTCCCCTTGGCAACCACAAGTCTGCAGAGTATGCTCACTTTGAATGTGATGTTTGGGTAAATACCTAGAGATGGTAAAAGGGTGAACCTGTGCCTCTTTAGGGGAAGATTGTCCAGGCAGAAGGAACAGAAGATACAAAGACATGTTTGAGGAGACCACAAGGCGGAAGCAGGTGGAGAGCCCGGGAGAGCAGAGAGGCAGGTGGGGAGCCGCGTCAGGGATGGCCTCGCAGGCCACAGTAAAGACTGGCTCATCTCCTGAATGAGATTGGGAGCGATTGGACTAATCCTAGCAGAGAAGTGCCATGTTTCTGACTATGTTTTAACAAGGGCACTCTGCCCCCAGGGTTAGGGTAGACCATGGTCGGTGGGAAGAAGCAGGGAGAGCAGCAGGAGGTCCTGGAGTCACCCAGACAAGAGGAGACGGTGGCTTGGCTCAGGGTGGATGTCCCAATAGCCATGTACTGCTTTTGTGGGGTTCTCACCCTACTTTTTCAGACTCCATGAAGGAAGAGACCTACATAACTTAGATACAAAGGGAGTCTACTTAATGGGAGCAGTTTGACAAGTTCTCCTCTCAGGAGTAAACAGAGAACAAGTGAAAAGTAAGAGCCTTCCGTGCAGGAAGGAAGCCAAAAACTATGGTCCAAGAATAACTGTGAGAATATGGTTGGATTTCTTGAGTCTTACAAGTTCTCCACGGGTATTAGTTTTGCACATAATTCCCTTTCTAGGTAATGATAGAGACAATGAGATGTTGGTAACAACAAAAATGATAATGAAAGTGATTCTCAGATACACCTAGAAATGAAGTCCGGGAAGCTCACTTCCTTGCAGCCAGGCTGAATTGGAAAAGCAATCACAAGAAACTGAGTCCACAGTAGCAACTCTGAAGGGCTCTGGTCCTCTGCGGTGGGGGAGATGGTTGTTGATTATAACTCTTCAGAGGCCTTTGAGCTATCCAAGAGGAAGAGAAAAAAAGAATGTGTGTGTGTGTGTGTGTGTTTTTAATGCATTTCCTGGGAACTGACCACCTCTAAGAAGTCATGTAGTATCAGCCAGCCTTCTCCAGCTTTAGAGAAGAACTATGGGCATCTCAGTGAACACCTGTGGCATTTTGTATTGGAAATGATGGGTAAAATGATGGGGATTTAGTTCCAGCAGGCTTTTGCTCATTCACAAGCCCATATTTTGGACCTTCTTGTGGAAAACGACTCATTTCAGATCACATCCCTGCCACTCACAGTGGCATCCTTAAATATCCACAAGCGGGCGGCTTGTGATTTCCTCAAAATTAATATTTCCAATGACAACCGGGATTCCCTATTAGTGGAATTTGGGAAATCCAATATGCCTTCCTATCCCCAAATTATTAATAGACCCTCAGTTCCTCACTCAGAGAACTTTGCAATGCCGATTAAAGTCTTGGTTCCTGCAAGAGATGTTTACACTTTAGTATGAATGAATTATAATTAATTTTGTGCCACATGTGGAGATAAACACAGAGATTGAGTACCTCTAAGGACCCGAGGATAAACTGGGAAGCCAGTCGTGATTTAGAAAAGAACTTTTCTTGATTCTCTGTGTTGACTTTACCCCTTCTACTACATGAGTGCTCAGTCTCTCAGTAGTGTCCAACTCTTTGTGACCCCATGGACTGTAGCCCACCAGGCTCCTTTGTCCATGAAATTTTCCAGGCAAGAATATTGGAGAGGGTTGTCATTTCCTCCTCCAGGGGATCTACCTGACCCAGAGATAAAACCCGCATCTCTTGCGTCTCCTGCATTGGCAGGCAGACTCTTTTTTGTTGTTGTTTTTTTTTTTTTTTTTTTAATTTTTTTATTTTGTATTGGAGAATGGCCAATTAACAATGTTGTGATAGTTTTCAGGTGAACAGCAAAGGGACTCAGCCATACACATACATGTATCCATTCTCCCCCAGACAGGCAGATTCTTTACCACTGCGCTACCTGGGAAGCCCTCACCCCTCCTACTAGTGAATGTAAAATGAAGGAAGATGCTTTATCCTAGGAGAAGTTTTATAGCTGATAAAACACATGCATGATCTTACTTGGTCTTTATAGTAAATAACTCATGAAGTAAGTGTAAATGTGGTTCCCATTTTCCAAAAGAAGCAAATAGAAAAGAAAGGTAAGGACCACCCCAGGTCATGCTGTTATTAGATGCTAGAGCCAGAATTTCAGCCCGGGTCTATGAATTCCAAATCATGTGTTCTTTCAACTACACTAATGTGGATGGAGCCAATTCTGTTTTTTTCCCCAGAGAATTTAAATCTCAGCTAGTACTATTTAATGCAACACAAAAATTATTTTAAAATAATTTTAAAGGAGTTTCTTAGAGCAACGAAGGGAAGAAAAACGACAAGCACTCTTTCATAAATTCATCACTACAATACTTTAGCTCCATTTTTTCCCCCAAATGCCCCATCCTGTGAAGGATGCATAGAATTGCTAGGCCATGAGCCTGTGTTTGAGAATTCACTGTTTTAATTCAGGCCCTCGAAGCGGCATCCGTGTGTTCTGACAAATAAATTAAGGCACTTTTCAGAATTGGCCCTTGCTGGGGAGGCGGAGGGGGCTTTGATTGAGTTACTCTAGACCCCAGGAGAAATGCTAATGATATTAGCATTCGTGCGCGTAGGAGTCAACAGGAGTCTGCCTTACCCGGGAGTACCTGTGTTGGTGGCCTGAAAGTGGGTCAGGGATTTTTTTTTTTTTGAAGATAAACATTGTTATATTTCCATATTAAACTCTATGTAGGTCAGTGCCTACCTAAGGGCTCTCGGTTGATATCGCAGCTGTGAGAATCAGAGTTGTGTGTGTTTCTGTCACACAGGGGTTTGGTGGCTGACAAGTGGCTGCATGTGTTGCAGGGGAAGAACACAGGGGTGTAGGATGGAGGAGAGAGAGGAGGAAAGAGCATGCTGCCCCCGGTCTCCCTGCTCCCGGGAAGCAGTAGCCTTGGGACAAGAAGCACAGACAGTCTCTCCCTGCCCCCAGCCAAGGTGGGGCGTTTTGATAAAACAGGGACCTTCCAGGACTTAAGGAGTGAACATGAACTGCACTCCCATGTCAGGAGGCCTTGGTCACCTTCATCCTCTCCCTCTGGCTGGTGGGGGGCCTCTTGGGGCCAGGAGCAGGCCCCCATGGAGCCTAAATAAGTCTGTGTTGAATTTGGGGGTGCCACTGAGGGATGACCCAGCACTGAGTTTGTTCAGCAATGCCACTGCATCTCTGTACCTCGGAGCCTCGAGGTGAAGCCTGGGATCCTCCACCCTAGGTAGGACTCTGATGGTGAGGCACCCTAGAGAGGAGACCCTGACGATGAGGACATCCTAAGTAGCACTGTGATGATGAGCGTACCCTAGGTAGGACTCTGACGATGAGGACGCTGATGATGAGGACACCATAAGTAGGAGACTCTGATGATGAGGGCGCCCTAGGTAGGATGCTGATGATGAGGACACCCTAGGTAGGACTCTGCTGATGAGAAACTGAATGATGTCACTGCCCTCCCCCCTCATGCCTGTTAATTAGTTTTTCTGTGATGTCAGGGTTTCCCACCTGCTTCTATTAAAACATTCAAGTTAGAGAAAAACCTGTCGGGGAAAGAAAGGAGTGTGTGTGTGTGTGTTACATTTTTATTGAAATGTCTGAATGTTTTTTAAACATAAACTTTAAAAGAGTCAGACTGCCAATTCAGTTCAGTTCAGTCACTCAGTCGTGTCCGACTCTTTGCGACCCCATGAATTGCAGCACGCCAGGCCTCCCTGTCCATCACCAGCTCCCGGAGTTCACTCAGACTCACGTCCATCGAGTCAGTGATGCCATCCAGCCATCTCATCCTCTGTCGTCCCCTTCTCCTCCTGCCCCCAATCCCTCCCAGCATCAGAGTCTTTTCCAATGAGTCAGCTCTTCACATGAGGTGGCCAAAGTACTGGAGTTTCAGCTTTAGCATCATTCATTCCAAAGAAATCCCAGGGCTGATCTCCTTCAGAATGGACTGGTTAAAAGAACAGTCATATAAAGTGATTTTAGCCACGTGACATCATTTCCCTTTATCAATGAGGAAGGTTTAGGCTGGTTGATGTAATATCTAGGGGATTCCCTGAAGACCCTCTTCTGCTTAGGAAAGCCTAGGGCGTGAGGAGGTCACAGATCACAGGGAGAGCAGTCAAGACCTTGGCTGAGGCCATGCGACGATCACAGCATGGACTCTGTGTCCAAGAGGGCACCGGACAGCCTGGCCGCCAGATGAGGTCTCACGCACGGCGACACCAGGAGCAGCCCGTGCTTCTCCGTTGGTTCCCCTTCACAGATGGGGCCTGGGACCCAGCTTTCAAAGGGAATATTTTTAATGCTGGTGTGCAGCATGCCAGGGGACCTGAGTTCTCACCCACCAACTGCACGGGATATCAGACAATGTATTTAGTTGCTCTGAACATCTCAAAATTCCTTCATCAGTAAAATGAGAACAGTGATTTTGTAGATCCTGCTTCATGGGTTTATTTGAGGGTTAAATTTGTGAAAAATTTTCTAAGCAGAGGATCTGGGGTATAGAGGTGTTTACAATGAATGATGACCACAACAGTGTCCTTAGAGGGTTCCGCAGGACTGCGTCGGGCACATTTTGACTTTGCCTCTGTGTGAAGGTTGTGGGTGCATGCTAAGTTGCTCAGGTGTATCTGACTCCTTGCGACCTCATCGACTGTAGCCCGCCAGGCTCCTCTGTCCGTGGGATTCTCTGGGCAAGAATATTGAAGCGGGTTGCTATGCCCTCCTCCAGGGGATTCCTGACCGAGGGATCCAACCCACATTTGCAGGTGGGTTCTTTACCACTAGCGCCACCTGCCTGCCCGTGATATGGGAGAACCTCTAAAGCATGTCTGTATGCCTTCAGATAAAGAATATGTTCACAAGCTATAGAGTTCCTCAGCTGAGTATTCACCCAGCATGCGTAGGAGGTGATACTACTGAGTTGTGAAAGTCCTGGAGGAGGAGGAGAATTAGTAGTGTGGACATTGTGGACATTGGGGGACCAGCACACCCTCCCCCAGATGCTGCTGGAGATGTCCCCTGGCTGTCAGCCCTCTTTAGGAATAACTGCTCTGTGCAGAGGTACAAAGGCACAGACCTTTCCACTCACTTGGCTTGGGACCCCTTGAATGGCCCTTCCTGCTGCAGAACTCCCCTTGTGGAGCTGAGTGGGCCTTCACTGAGTCTGCATTGCACCCAGGCTTCTCACCTGGCCCAATCCTGCCTCCCTCCCCTCCCTTCCTTTCCATGGGTGTTGATCCTGGAAGCCCAGAGAGGAGTACAGGGGACCCCTGATGGGATGGGGGATAAGACAAAAAGGGGAGGTTGAACTGAATGACCTTTGAGGCATCCTGAGTCTGTGATGTTAAGCTTGCATCTCACAGCCTTGATGAGTGTGGGATATCCACTAAGGTGACAGATTCCTGAGCCCTCCCTTGGCCCCACAGAACCAGACTTTCTGGACTGCATTTAGAAATAGCTCCAGGATTAGACTTCTAACCACTGAGGAGGAACAACTGCCTTAGCGGGTGGGCCTCGTGCTTTTGGCTCCAGCAACCGTACAACAGTGTAGGAAATTCTGAGTCATCTGAGATCAACGTGGGATTTGGTGGATGCTTTTCTGGGCATAGGGCTTCCCTGGTGGCTCAGGTGGTTAAGAATCCACCTGCCAAGGCAGGAGACCTGGGTTCGATCCCTGCGTGGGGAAGACCCCCTAGAGAAGGGATTGGCTACCCACTTCAGTGTTCTTGTCTGGGAAATCCCATGAACAGAGGAGCCTGGCGGACTACAGTTCGTGGTGTGGCAAAAAGTCAGACATGACTGAGTGACTAACAATTTTCACCTTTTTTTTCCCCTGGGCATAAATGAGGAGAACAGTGAGCAGCCTGGACAGAGTAAGCCTTTCACTTATGCACCCGCTGCCTGCCTGCTTCCAGCCCTGTCCTCACACCCTCGTGGTGAAATGACCTCCAGCTTAGAATGGTTTCACTCTTCATCTTTCCCACCAGGCCTTTTACTCCAAATAGACTTTTTTTGAAGAGATCATTTACATAGGTTTCACCAAGAAGCATGAGGATCAGAGATTATTTGCAACTTTCAGATGCAATTATCAAAGGATGTTGATTCCCATCCAAAAAAGGAAAAACCTCTAATCGTCAATTAAATATTTATAGGTTACCTTATTATTAATGTATTTCTGCAGGAACTCAGGAAAGCACCCAGATTTTATAGCTGAGTTAGTCATTTGGTTCTCAGCCTGGCCACACAAAACAAGTATTAGTCATATCAGGAACATGTGCAGTGAAATTGGAGTCTCAGTTTTACGGCCCTCTTGATCTCTGCTTGAGCTGGCACCAGTCTTGGGCCCAGACACTTTCTCTCTGATCAGCCCTTGCATCAGTGAGACCGTAGTTGGGGCAGCCTGCTCAGAGAAGAGCGTGTGCTTCAGAGCCACAGACCAGCTCCAGCACCGGGGAGCCCTGTTTTCTCGGGCAAACCACTGCATCTCTGTGAGCCTTACCTCTCTCACCTATAAACTGGGACTGATCAGCACCTTCTCCAGTCTTAACATCTTATGGGGCTCCTAGCATGGAAGCTCCTGGCACATAAAGTGACGTGTGTGGTGGCTATTCTCCTGTCTTCCAGTAGATCAGCTGTCCCTGGGTGCACAGCAGCCAGCCAGCTCCATCCTCCTGCTCACAACTGGAGGTACATTTAGATGCCAAGAGCTGAGGCGGGGTGTGGTAAGGGGACAAGGGGAAGATGGGGAAGGTGTGAAGATACTCACCACCTACCCTGGGAGGCAGAAACAGAATGACAAGTGACGGTACAAGGAAGCGAATGCTAAGCACACATGAATGGCGAAGAGAAGTATTCCAGGATCAAGGTTCCAGAAACACAAGGTCTGGGAGGCACAGGAAAGCTTTCTGAGATGGTGGCTCCCAACCTTGGATACACAGCAGCAGCAGCCGAGGGACCGAAACCAGGAGCCCGTGTCTGAGTTCTGCGGCCAGGGTCTCTGGTTTAATTGGCTTGGGGTGGACTCCAGACATCTGTATTTCCCCAGATCCCTCCTGTGATGCCAGCATGTGCTAGTTGGGGATCCTCTGTGCCAGGGAGCAAGGTCTGAAAAAGGCAGGACATGCTCACCTTGGACATTTGAATAGCACTTTTTTCTTCCAGGTGCTTTCACGTACATGGTTTCAAGAGACCCAGGAAGGTAGGGCTAGTGGTAAAGGACCCTCCTGCCTCATGCAGAAGACTTAAGAGATGCGAGTTTGATCCCTGGGTTGGGAAGATCCCCTGCAGGAGGAAATGGCAACCCAATCCAGTACTCTTGCCTGGAGAATCTCATGGACAGAGGATCCTGGCAGGCTACAGTCCATGAGGTCTCAGTGAGTCAAATATGACTGAAGCGACTTAGCACAGCACAGCGCAGGCAGGTGGGGAGATGGGGAGGAGTCAGAGCTGAGGCCTCATGGACAATGATGCTCTCAGTGCACAGATTCCTGGACTGCACTCGGGCCCCAAGCTCTGAATGCTATCGCTTCTTCCGTACCACCTACACCTTAGGGAGTAAGGATTGCCCCTCCGAGCACATGAGTGGCCCATAATAACAACAGAAGTGCAGTCAAGGCTTTGGAGCATATGCAGTTCTGTTACAGTCTAAGCTTGCCCCGCTCACCACACAGCGAGGCCAATAAATCAAGAGACGAGTTGTTGGGACAAGGGATAGTGGCTTTATTCCGGAGACAGCTGGCAGACCGAGAAGATGGTGGACTTGTGTCCCAGAGAGCCATCTTGCCTGGGTTAGAATTCAGGCTTCTTTTGTATTAAAAGGGCAGGAAATGAAGTTTCCTATTTTCTGGTTCAGGTCAGTCTCCAGAAGGGTTATGTTCTTTTCTTCCTTCCTGTAGTCATTCACACAGTCTGGTCAGTGTGTCTCCTGTGAGCTAAACAGAAATGTTTTTAGCTTAATGATCATTGCCTGGGAGGCAGGGTCCCCAGAGATGGGCCATTATATACAATTCAGTTTATGGGCAGCATCCCTTTAGTGACTAAGAATAGAGGTTCTTCCCTGCTACACTTTGAGAGCACCTCCTCCCAAACAAGTGACACAAAACTACAACTACACATAAATCTTAGGCTTCATTAACTTTAGGCCAGACAGGCCCCTGGGAGGGGATAACATGTTTAGTCTCTCTGCTGGTTAAGGGGACGTGCCCAAGGTCCCACAGCTGGTAACCCATAGAACTGGCACCAGAATCCAGATCTAACTCCAAAAGATCTAGACTCTTAGCTGCTCTTGGAAACCCTGATGCCTGCACTATCTGGAGTCATTAGCGCCTTTTCATCCGAGTATTGGTCTCATGGTGGAAATTATTGCTTGTTCAAGGTATTTCAAGCAAAGCTCCCTGAGCACAGTCCTGAGTAATAGGTTTTATTTCCATCTCAGGTCCTATCCCAGGAGTGTTTCCCGGGACTCTTTCTGCACCCCATCTCCACACTGCCGCCCTCCCTTAGAAAGTGGTCCAGGCAAAGCTCCAAGTCGTGCAAGGAAAACTTCGGTGTGGATTACTGCTGTCTCCAGCCAAGCTGGGACATTTATGGGCTGGCCTGCCAGAAGATTTTTGGGGACTTAAAAGCTGAGAACTGGAACTAAGTCCTTTAGGGAGGGCAGAAACCAATGAAGATGCCCGGGCTGGAGAGAGGGCAGCCTGAACCCTGGCCTGAGGAGCCTGCCTGGGGCTGGGGCTTGGGGAGACAGGCTGGTGAAGGGAGTCAGGCAAAGGCCCAGGGGGATGCCCCCTCCTGGGAGCACAGGCTACCCAGCCATGCACGTCAGCCTTTTGGCCTCTGACCCCCTTCAAATGCCTGTGTCCAGGGGGAAGTCCTGCTTCAGAGTCTGTGGGTGAGGGGGCCAGCCCCAGCCCTCTCACCTCCACCCCCTTTGTGTGACCTTAGATGAGGCTGACCTCTTCTGCCCCAGGTGTTTCCAAAGAAAAACGGGAGCTAATTATAGCTTCCTTGCAAGGTGTTCGTGTTGATGACAGAGGAAATATGCAAGATATTGGGCCTGGAAGAAGGTCTGAGTAACCTGCAGCTACAGTTTCATCTAGAGTTTTAGAAAATTGTCTGCATGTATTACTTGTTAATGAATAAGGAGTAACACAGCATACTCTTGCCATGCAGTAGACACTGAGGACCTCGGGGCAGAGATGGGGGACCGTGTCCCTCCCCGAGTCACCACCCTCCTTAGAGCCCTGCAGGTGGTCTTAATGGTCAAGAAAGCCAGTGGTGTGTGTGCTCAGAACTTGCAGTGCCTGGCGTGGGGTGTGACTCCCCTAAACATACGTTGCTGAAGCCCATGACCTTGATCCAGGTAGTGGTCGCCAGTGTGGGCTTGGGCAGGAGGCATGGCTCCCAGGCCAGGCCACGCTAGGGCAGTAAGGGGAGAGGCTTGAGAAAACCTTCTCTGTTCAAAGGGAAGGATTCTTTGTGGTGCCTCATTATAGATGGTTCTCATGAGAGGTGTGTGACATGCAGGGCTTGGAGCCAGGAGGACTAGTGTCCAGGCCCGGCTCTGCTGCTGGCCGTGTACCTGTGTGACTTGGAGATGGCATTTCCCTTGGTGAGGTACAAGTGTGTCATGGGTGTGATCAGTTGCTCAGTCGTGTCTGACTCTTTGTGACCCGATGGCTGTAGCCTGCCAGGTTCCTCTGTCCATGGGATTTTACAGGCAAGAGTACTGGAGTGGGTTTCCAGTCCTTCCCTCAGAGGATCTTCCTGACCGAGGGATTAAACCTGAGTCTCCTGTGTCTCCTGCATCTCTTGCTTGGCAGGTGGATTCTTTACCACTGAGGTACCTAGGAAGACCCCTGAGGTCCAAGAGGCCTTGTTAACTGAATGGAAGGGTGGCCCAGATGATCTCCAAACTGCTTACTCACTGGATTTTACCTATTGCAAAACTCCAGGAAAATACGTCTAATAAAGCTGTAAAATTAGACGCTCCTTGGAAGGCAAGCTATGACAAACCTAGAGTATTAAAAAGCAGAAACATCACTTTGCCAATAAAAGTCCATATAGTCAAAGGTATGGTTTTTCCAGTAGTCATGTACTATTGTGAGAGTTGGACCATAAAGAAGGCTGAGTGCTGAAAAAAAGATGCTTTCAAATTGTGGTGTTGGAGAAGATTCTTGAAAGTCCCTTGAACAGCAAGGAGATCAAACCAGTCCATCCTAAAGGAAATCAACTCTGAGTATTCATTGGAAGGACTGATGCTGAAGCTGAAGCTCCAATACTTTGGCCACCTGATGTGAAGAGCTGACTCATGGGAAAAGACCCTGATGAATGCAGGAGGAGAAGAGGGTGACAGAATGAGATGGTTAGACAACATCGTTGACTTAATGGACCTGAATCTGAGCAAACTCCTGGAGATAATAAAGGACAGGAAAGCCTAGTGTGCTGCAGTTCACGGGGTTAGAAGAGTCGGACACAACTTAGCGACTGAACAACAACAACAAAAGTAACTTCAGCTCTATTATCGAATGATAAATATGGTCAATGGGTAGATAAATCAATCAACCAGGTGATTATAGAGGACCCATTAAGGCTCTGGCATGGTTCTAAACACTTCAGGGCAGAGACAGGCTGTCTATGGTGGGGCTCTTAGCCTCTAACCCGACAGCACTTCCGGTGTCCACTGTTCCACCCGCTGCAGTGGCCTCTCCACGTTCACCGTCCATGTATTTATTTGACAGCCTGTCACACACACTGATCTTGGCTTCTACATGCCATTCTCCAATACAAGGAACCAGCACTCCCAAGAAAAATGACTTGATTCCAGGGCTGTGCCAGGAGAGTACAAGGTGGACCCGGATCACTGTTACGCCAGAAAGTAAGGAAGCATGCCCAGAATGATGGGGAAATGTTAAAAGAACTCAGAAGATAGGAGCCAGCGTGCAAGTGTTCCCTCTGACCAAGCCTGGGACAATGTGAACATCAGAATAAATAAGGACAGTAAAATAATAAGAATCCATGAGTCCACACTGGCATGCAAACCCACATGCAAACATACTTAGATACCCACATACATGCAGGGAGAGAGGATGCAGAATGCCAACTAATAAAAGGAAAATGGAAGGATGGAATTGGCAAAGCCTCCAAAATTTGCAGCGATCCTGATAACAGCTGAATCAGGCAAAGGTCATTAATTTTGCTAAAATTATTGGGTGAAGATTTGATGAACAGGTTATGACT
This sequence comes from Bos taurus, assembly GCF_002263795.3. Lineage (NCBI taxonomy): Eukaryota > Metazoa > Chordata > Mammalia > Artiodactyla > Bovidae > Bos > Bos taurus. The sequence goes on along the minus strand of NC_037338.1, from coordinate 5,360,177 downwards.
CCATAATTACAAAGGGGAAATTGATAAATTTACTACAGATGAGAAGCCGAGTAGATGCGGTCTTCACCAAATGATCAGAGTTCATATCATCAATGACGGGACAAACTGACATCAGGCTCTGGTCGCCTGAGAAGGACAGCATCAGTGTTAAATTTCCTGATTTTGGTAACTGAGTGCTATGGCAGGAAGACACATAGGGTGTCCCCCATAAACCCCACCGCTTAGTGTTCTTGCCCCATATGATCCTCTCCCCTTGAGACTGGGCAGGACCGATGACCTCTTTCTTTTTAAATTTATTTTGCTGCTCCACACAGCATGTGGGATCTTAGTTCCCAGACCAGGGATAGAACCCCTACCCCCTGCAGTGGAAACAGAGAGTCTTAACCACTGGACAGGGAAGTTTTTTTTTCTTGGTTTTGAAGAGAGAAGCTGCTATGGTTTTGAAAAACATGCTTTTGACTTCATCATTTCCTATCCGTTCCTGAAATTGAGGAAAGTTACCTTATCTCCTATTTTCTGACATTTTGAACTTGGGTTTGGCTTGATTTGTGTCATGGGTTGTGAAGTTCATCAGAACCATTGTGGTGAAACCGGAATGCCTCATGATCTGCAGTGTCCCCAGTTCATGAGTCTTAGACTCAAGATTTCAATCTAGAGTCTGTGGGAGTTTTGCTGGGATCAGGATACTTGGTGATACGTCAGACTCCAGTCTCCCGGGGAAGCCATTCTCTGCCAGACTGCTCTGGATGGCCCCAAACCCCAATCAGAGTATTTTGGATCATCTGTTTCTGCAAATTTTGCTCTCGCCAACTTCTGAGAGCCATTCTAGGATGAAAGCCTTGGTGAGATGATGACAGTACCAGCAGAGGTGCTTTGAATCAGCTGTGAAGCCAAAGCCTTAAGAAGGACCTCATTATCGCTGGAATTGAGGCAGAAGGAGCTGGAGCCCACCCGGGGTTTCCTGACCAGTGAGCAGAAGGTCACAGGCGCACATCTGCCCCTCAGGAGGATGTAGTACAGTCGGGTAACTTCCTGAAGGTGGCAGCTGGAGAAGGGGGTCTCCGGAGAGCCAGAGGGACTGGGATTGGTGGCATGCGAGCTCCCCCAAGATTACCTGTGCTTTGGTGTGTCCATCTGTGACACACCTCTGTCTAGCTTCTTTCCTGGAAAGGGAGTAAAAAGGGACTTAGGCATCTGTGCTGTCCCCAGGCGATTCAGAGCAGAGACAGCCAGGTGGCACGGTCCAGCTTCACCCTCACTCTTTCGTTGCCACTGTGTCCGCCCTGCCGCAGCTATAGATTCAGAAGACCAGGCCTTCAGGGTCCCTGAGAGAGGGTCACTGGCCTTTTAGCCCGTTAGGAAACCATGGCTGGTCATGCTCTTCTCATGGAAACGATTCCTGTATTCCTGACGCTCTGGTATTCTGAGAACTTTCAGCATGCGGATGGGTGGTCCTTTCTTTTCCTGGACAGACGATGGCATTGTAACACTTCTGTAGGCAGCAAAGCCCCAGCAGCATCTTCCCTGGTTTAATTGAATCCAACATCCTGGAAGAGCCTGAGGTTTTGCCTTTGAGTCCTGGGTAAAGCAGATGAATGCCATCCTTTCTGTGTTTTCTAAAAGGGAGACAGGAGAGTCTTGCATCTCTACTAAAAAGTATTCCCACCTCATTGAAATTCAGGCTTGAACTCTCCACCCTGAACACATCCAGAAGCCCTTTCTCTAATTTTGGAAGCAGTGATCTCGGGAGAGAAGTTTTCCATCTGTTTCCTTATGATGCTAAGCTGTTAGTGCTGTTCATTATTTATTATATCTCCTGCTTCATGTTAAACTCTGATTTTCTTTTTTGCTGAGTATTAAGAATTCCATCAGGTCGATATAAAAATAGGATTGGCATCCGCTCCTGCAGGCCGATTTTGTGGACAGCATATTTGGGGGGAGGTTTGTATTTCTTCTTGAACTGCTTTCCTTCTCAGCCATTACTTGATAACAACTCTGGTTGTTTACACTCGTGCTGTGTTGTATCAGACACGACTGTGTGATGCACGTGCTGAAAATCGGCAGTGAGGAGATAGGTCTGCACGTGTGTGGGGGGCTGGGCTGTCTGCCCCTAGAGGCAAGATGACAGGGCACCAGAACCCATAGAGATGTGTGGCTGGGAGGGCGGGGGGTCTCGTGCTCACAGTAAATTCACAGCAGTTTGCATCATGTGCTTGTAAAGACAAACACATTCACAGACTAAACAACTGACATTCAAAATCTCTCCGGGTCCTTCAGGGCAGCCAGGGCTGTGGCAGTGGTGCATGCCTCAGGTGAGGCCCCCCAGGCCCAGGTGGAGAAAGGAGCTGGCTTTCTCAGGCCTTGGGCCTCCAGCTGGACAGTGCCCCAAGGGAGTCCTGTGCCTCCAGCCTGGCAGGGACACAGCTGAGAACCTCCACAGGCCGTGCACACCCCAGCCACACACTGACAGACAGCTCAGGGTCTGGAGGAAGGGATGAATGGGAACCATGGCACGAGCATTCTTGCAGTTAAATCATCATCATTCACTCCCCCAAAGCAGGGAGTTCTCTCTGTGGCAATCCCTGTCTGCCCATCTCCTGCTTGTAGAGGCTCAGGGGCGGTGAAATAGCTGTGAAGGATGCTTATTTCCTTGCAGCCAAGTCGAATCATTTTCCACTCAGCATCTTGTTTATAGAAATATCCTATCAGACATGGAAAGGAAAAGGTTGGTATCGTGTGCATCATAATTAAAGTATTACTTTTCTCCATAAAACATTATCTAGATTATCCCTCCAGAAACTGTTGTTTACAATAGTGATGATAAACGTAATACAACTAGCAGCTAAAATAGTATAGAGAACATATTCACCAGACCATCTCTTCACAGTTTTTTTTATGTCCTTCTAGGAGATAAACAGACTTATCTTTGCTGTCATCCAACGCCGTCTTTAATTTAGTGGAGATGTTATTAAGATAAAATCTCAATTCAATTCCATATTGTATCATATTAACACACACAATTAGTAATGCTTTATCAGTTATGAAGAAAGATGATGACCGCTTTTAAGCTAAATTACCTTTATCATGGTAGCACAGGCTGGAAACCACAAATATTTACCCAGTGTATGTTCATTCTTATTTAATTTTAACACTGCTTGTATCAACCAAATTAACCAATGGATCCTATTAAAGGGAATGCTATCGTAGAAGAGCTTCCCATCCTGCATTCCATCTGCTTTTATTTATACAATTTTGATGGTTTCTTTTTCATTTCATTTTTAATTAAGAGGAACACGTGGAAAATTGAACAGTTGGGCCTAATTGTATCAGAATTTGGAATAATTAGACCTATGTTCTTGTAGATTGTCGATGTTGGGCCTGCAGGGCCTGCAGGGCCTGCATCTATTCATCTGAACCCTTGCAAAGGATGTTCTGTAAATGCAATGATGGGGTGATGGCGAATGTGTTACCACAACCTTTAAACTTGAGGAGACAATCTGTGGCAAGGAAAAAATACTCACTGTGATGATTTTGCGCCTAAGGAAGCCAAGAAGTTCCTTTCTATACCCTAAGAAATACAAGTTGCAGTTTAAAGGAGGAGGATGTTATGGTGGGAGTCACCTGACAATTCAGGTTGGGAGTGTGTATCCCTGGCAATATGTGAACAAGCCTCGCTTTCTCTGGCTCTGGAGCTGCCCTAGGACCCCTGACTGTCACTGTGGGCTGTGTAGACAGAGGGGAGAGACAGTAAGTGAGGAAGAATCTTGTATCAAGGAGTTTCTTGACCTTTTTCGGCTGGGATCTTCTTTTGGAACCATTGTTTAAATTGTGTGTGTGTGTATGTGTGTGCACTCAGTCATGTCCAACTCTTTGCAACTGGATGGACTATAGCCTTCAAGGATTCTCTGTCCATGAAATTTCCCAGGCAAGAATATTGGAGTGGCTTGCCATGCCCTTCTCCAGGGGATCTTCCTGACCCAGGTATCTAATGTGCATCTCCTGCAATGGCAGGTGGCTTGTTTACCACTGAGCCACCTGGGAAGCCTCTTTACATTGAAGTATATTTAATTTGCAATGTTGTGTTAGTTTCAGATATACAGAAAAGTAATTCAGATATACATATATATACACACAAATATGCAAACACACATATATATATTCTTTTTCAGATTATTTTCCATTATAGGTTATTATAAGGTATCTAATATAGTTTCCTGCACTATATGGTAGGTATTTGTTGTTTATTTATTTTATGCATAGTAGTGTGTATATGTTAATCCCAAACTCCTAATTTATCTCCCCCTGTACCCCACTATCCCCTTTGGTAACCATAAGTTTGTTTTATATATCTGTTTGTTTTATTTTATTGAAGTATCATTGATTTATAATGTATGTTAATTTCTGCCATATAGCAAAGTGATTCAGTTATGCACATAGATATTCTTTTTTGTATTATTTTCCATTGTGGTTTATCATAGTCTGTTGAATATAGTTCCCTATACTATACAATACTAGAGTCCTTTTGATCTAAACTTTCTTGACCATCCCCACCCCCCACCCAATCCCCAAATAACAAGCATAGTAGCAGCGTGTCAGTGGGAATCAGTACATCTTGGGGGTAGCAGTTTGCAGTTGGTAGACACAAGTTCATCTGTTAGTGGACTTGAGAATTTCAATTATGCTAAATTTTTTACTTGCTCTTTGGAAACCTCCTGGGAGACAGAACTTATGCCCACCTTTAATTGCTTTTGCCAGCAGGGGTGGAAACCAGAGTGACTGGTCTGAAAGGCCTATGTCAGGGCAGAGTCACCCAGCAGAGGGATGATGCTGCTGGTGTCCCTGCAGCTGCTTCTCACGTGCCCCAGGCCACACGCGCCGGTGCAGGACAGCTAGCTGTCCCAAACCTCTTCACGTGGATCTGATGGTGACGTGCACAGAATAGGCCGCATGCGACAGGCCAGGCCCTTGGCATTGGCCCAAACTGGCCAAGTCTAAAGCTAAAAGTCACGTGCTCATGTACGACTCCCTCTCGGGAGATTGTGATAAAAGTACATTAAAAAGAGTGTGTGTGCGCTTCCCGTCATAAGCATCTCACATTCTGTAGCTGAAAGGCTATTGATCAGGACACTTAAGTCCTTCTGTTCTCACTATAGAAGGTCACTCATATGGCCTGGAGCAAGTCACTTGATTTCTCTAAGCCTTGGTTTCTTATCTACAAAACAGGGAAATACCTGCCCAAACCATAAAATGTAACACGTAAGATGTGTTCAACTAATGCTCAGGATCTTCTAAAGAGAGAATGAGAGAAGAAAATAGTTTTTAAATAGTTAAAAACATTATATAGTGCAAACTATCATTGTCATTATTTTTTTAACTGAAATCTGGATTATTTTTTATTCCCACTAAGTTAAAGAAATCTGAATATATTACTGAAAAAGAGGTTAGAAAATGTTCGTTAATGAAAGGAAATCATTTCTGATTGCAGAAGACCCCTAAAGGACGTCTCTGACAACCCAGATCTGGGCATTATTGATCTTATAAACTTGAAAATAACCAAAGGTTATTTTATCAGATTGAGGACAAATAATTAGAATCTATGTTCTTGCCAATATTCAAATAGCAATTTGCTAGTAGTCATAGTCATGGAAGTATCATTATTCCCATTGAGTTATGATAGCCACCTGAAAGCCAGGGTTGTAATGGACGGCCTTACAAAACTTTATAGCAGCCTTAAATAAAAATATAATGTAGCCAGAGCCCCTCTATACCTCACTTAAACTAGCACTTCGCAGCTATGGAAGTCTCGTAAAATTCAGAGCCTGGCAATTTATACTTAATCTCTATAAAGACCACATGCGAAATTGCCCCCTTCCCCACCCGGTGAGATGGCAGCGAGGCATCAATATTTTCTGCTGTATAAAATGGCTTGTCGGGAGTAAACATATTAATTTGACCCCAAGGGAGAGAAGGTGAGAGCAAATCAGCTATAGTGAGTCATTTACATTATTGCTGAGGATGAATCCTTCATTTATGTTCATCCTGTAATCGGGCACTTGCCAGATATATAAAAATCTCATTTTCTATCTCTGAGGCCAAAGTGTCTCCTCACTTTGATAAGTCTTGTTTTTAGGAAGTATTGATGTTTTAAAATTACATTTTAAACAGGAGGAAAAAAATCAGTCTCCATATAATTAGTGAATGTAAGCAGATTATTTGCAATCAACATCTACTTAATGCCTTATTACCCTAATGGAAGTTATTGTAAGTGATGATAAAATTGTCAGAAGGAAGTTGTGCTAAGTGATGATAAAATTGGTGTTATTAAGTAGTAAAACCTTTTACCTTCTGCTTGGCTTTAAAATAAAATGTCTACACAAATTTATCCATGATGAGAGAACCTGAAGGGCTCATTCATGGCCTTTGGGCCGAGGAAGGTACTATGGATTGAACAATTGGGTTCCCCCCTAAATTCAGACATTGGAACCCTAACCCCCATGTGATAGTATTTGGAGATGGGGCCTGGGGTAGGGAATTAGGTTGTGAGGATGGAGACTTTGGTGCCCTTGTAAGGAAAGACAGGAGAAAGAAAATCTCTTCTCTACCATGTGAGGACATGGTGAGAAGGCAGCTGTCGGCAAGCCAGGAAGAGAGCCCTCAACAGGTAAGCAACTGGCCAGCATCTTTATGTTGGGCCCCAGTCTCCAGAACTGTGAGGAGTAGTTGTCTGTGGTTGAAGCTGCTACTTGATGCAGCCCGAGATGCCTAGGACCGAAGGAAAGACAGCAGCTCTTGCCCACAGCCAGGGGAGATGTCAGAGGGCAGAGGTGAGTCAAACAGGTGGAAAAGCGTTCATCCTGCTGTTGGGACACTGCATGGCTTTGTCCACCTGGTGCCTCTCTCTCTCTGTAGCTAATCTGTATGTTTTGCTGTTGATCTATGGCTCCCAGGCTTGGTGCTGGAATCCGATGTAAAATGATCATTCTGCAGGTAGAAGTCAGACAAAAGCAATGGTGATTGTTGCACCCTGGGAAGGAAGGAGGGCCTGGCCAATGGAGAGGACTTTCCTGCCTCCAGGGAGGAACAGAATCGGGCAACAACTGAGGAGTTGCCCTCCCCAGGCTGGGAGATTTGCTCACACCCGTCTGGAGTGTGAAAGAGTACCCACATGACTCCTTCATCTCTTTTTATTAGGACTTATTGGATACACTGAAGGGGAAAATAAATAAATATGGATTTCTAAGTTAGTGTAACTGACTCTGGCTTGTCCGCTAAAAGCCCTGATGCTATCTTCATGTCAGCGAGAATGAGGTTGATGAGGCAGATGCGAACGTGTTTTCAAGGATGAAATGAACAGCAAGTCACTAGAGAAGGGCAAGCAGCTGAGTCTGGCCTGCACCTCCTGGCTTATGATGCTCCTTAAAAGTATTTATTTGTCTATTTGATTCATTGGCTGTGTCAGGGCTTGGTTGCGGCGTGCGGGATCTTTTGTTGCAACAGACAGACTCTAGGTGTGGTGCATGGGCTTCAGTAGTTGCAGCACTTGGGTTTAGTTGCTCCGTGGCACGTGGGAATCTTAGTGCCCCCCACTGGGAATTGAACCCATGTCCGTTGCATTGCAAGGTGGATTCTTAACCACAGGGCCACCAGGGAAGTCCCAGCAGTATGTTATAAAATATCTCCCCCACTGGGATATAAGCTGAGCAGGTGGCTGGTTTGGGTTTGTTCGTTCCCTGCTTCCTCCTCAGCACCTAGGACAGGGCCTGGGAGGTGCTAGGCCAGTCAGTGCGTGTGGGATGAAGGCAAACATGACGGTCACTAGCATCCTCGTTCGAAAGAGGAAATGAAGACGCCAATTACCCACTTACTTCCAAACGTCTCCTTTTTACCTCACTCCTATTCCTGCCCCTGTCTTTGGAGAGGCTGGCATTTGGAAGCTCTGGTCATTCTCTTCCTCTTCTGCTCACCGCATTTTGCTGGTTGGCAAATCTTTCCCTTTGTGATCTACAGTGCACTTTTCATTCTCTCTCCAAGGGCCCTGGGGCCAGCCCTCTTGCCTACGCAGCTACTCCAGCCTCCTCACCAGCCTCCCTTCCTCCACCACACATATTGCAGCCCAGGCCAGGTCCATCTTCTTCCAGGAGAGTTGCCCTTGGCTCAGGAGGTGGCAGAGGTTCTCTGATGTCTGCAGGATAAAGTCCAAGTTACCCATGCAGGCACAGGGGCCCTGCATTCTAAGCTCAGACTCCCTTTCTCAGCCTGGCCTTTTCTGGGTACATGTCATTTTGGTGGAGCTTCTTTGAAGCTAGGAATACTTGGCGTGGCTGTTTTATTATTGTTCAGGTATGGGAGAAACAGGCCAAGCAGAGGAAGCAAATTTAGGGTTGGCTAGTTTGAATAATTTCAGTGGGCTCTGGGACTTAGGGGCTGTGGTAGTTGTCTGGTATCTGGTCCTGAGGTGATTAGGGCAGGGGAGTAGTGACCCTGAATGTAAGAGCCTGGTAGAGGAGGGGGTTGGATGGGTTTGTTTGCATATGAGAGGCAAGCTCAAAGACCCGGAAATTGACAGCCCTCGAGGGGCCATTCTCTCTAGGTTTACCCAGGCCCCAAGGTGTCAGAACATCAGAAAACACACACACACACACACACACACACACACATCCAGATTGCTAAACCACTGCATAATGCCTGTAATAGTCAGCCTCTGCCTATTACTGGGTATCCCCATTCCTAAGGCCCACTGTGATGCAGGTGACCAACATTTCCACCCCCCAGTTCCAGATTTACCCTTAGTTTGCTAGAAAATTCTCAGCAACTGAGGGGACAGTAGACTGTGCTTTTCCGGTTTGCTCCCCGGGGAATCGCTGATCACACACTGTGAGGTACCCCTGCCTCAGTCTTGGTGCCATGGGCCACTTCTGTGTCTGAAAGCCTGTCGTGGCCCATTTCCTTCACAATTGGCTATTAGGAATCTAAACCCGTCATCTGTTCAGCTAGGTACTTACCATTTGCCAATTCACAGTGCTTAAAATAGTCATCCAAACTATTTTGTTAATTTTTAATAGGCTCTGTCTGTGTGCCCAGACGCTGATTCCTGAGAGCAGCCATTCTGCTCAGCCTCCTGGCTGAAGAACTTGGCCAAGCCCCCAAAGGGTTTTTTTTTCCATCCCATAGACTTTTATTCCAGCTTTAAAATAACATAAATTCCACCTGATTACTCACTTCCCTATTTTGTTCACTCTTAGTCATTAATCAGTTTATTAAAAATGATGAGTGACCCAAGTTGCCGTCGCAATGTGAAAATAGTTTACCTTCAGTATTTGAGAAAATCTTCTCTTGAATATCTTTTTATTTTAAGTTCTTGTTTTTTGAAAATGAACAAAATAATAAGAGTGGGAAATTGCCATTTATTATATATTCTTCAAAAAAATTTTTAAAAGGACATATCATTCCACCTTTTTAATCTATTTCACTGTATTTTAGTAGATTTTACAAAATTTCCCAAACACACGTATGAAATAAAGATCAAGCATACTTGTTAAAAACTTTAATTAAAGTCTAATCTGACATTTAGGTGAAATAGTAGGTATAAAAGATGTCTTTATGATTGAGCATTCTCTCCAAAACCTTTTTTGTGACTGAGGTTGTAAAAAACTCTCAGACTATAATTTTTCTCTCTGCCATTCATCGCGGTGATGTTTTTAGTGCTCCCTGGATTTCAAGTCTATGTATAATCTATGAGGAATAAAGGATATCCAACCTGGAGTGGTTAATTGCGGTTAATCTGATATGACCCAATCATTGTACAAAGCATGTGGCATCAGCTATTGTTGAATTTGCTTAATACTAATGATAGTCAAAGTGGAACAGAGCTTGCTTGAATTGATATATTGAAAAATTTGGACACATGCTAAATAACTTACATGAAAGTGAGTTAAAGTGTTAGTTGCTCAGTTGTGTCCTACTCTCTTGTGACCTCATGGACTGTAGCCTACCAAGATCCTCTGTCCATGGGTTTCTCCAGGCAAGAGTAGTGGAGTGGATTGCCATTCCCTTCTCCTGGGATCAAACCTGGGTTTCCTGCTTTGCAAGCAGATTCTTTACTGTTTGAGCGATCAGGGAAGCCCTGAAATATTGTACATAGATTGTCTCATTGTGTTTGTGCAATAACCCTATGAGGCAGGTACTCTGATGATCCCCTTTCGACAAGTTAAAAAACTGAGTCATGTCTAGGTGAACCTGGACAGCTTTGCCCAGTGACAGTGTCCCCTGACTTTGCCTTGGACCAAGGGTCCCCTCAACTGGGCCACCTCCCTCCCCAAGCTGAGAACCAGCCACAAAGCTTTCCTCACTGCATCCACAGGCATGCTCGCCAAAGGCACAGCTTATCATCACAATATGTCCTTTAAGAAAATAAAAAGAATTCCTTGTACAATGTCCTAGAGTTTTGGCCATCCTATGGACCAGGGACTGTAGAGCTTCAGTTGTCCCCATGTAGACTGGAAGCTCTGCTGGGGCAGGCCTGACCTGTGTGACTTTCATTCTGCCCACCAGCTGTCAACCCATGCTGGCCGCGTGGGAGCACTCAGCTGAGGAAGACCTTGGCTTTGTGGACAGGGCTTCCGCTGGAACTCCTGGTTTTCTCTTTGCTACCCTTTGCTTTGTGACATTAGGCAAGTCCCCTAACCTCTTTGAATCTCAGCTTTCTCATCTCTAAAGATAGTGAAAAATCTGCTTTGTATGGTGGTTGTGAAAACAAGTGAGAAAATTATCGTAAGGGTGTTTTGTAAACTGTAATTAATACAAATATAAGCAATTTAACAAGTTCCAGTTAAAATGTGACACACTTATGCATAAGCACCCACTTTCCAGGCATCTTTGCAGTCCCAGGGACCCCAGAATTTCTGAGTCCATATGGACCAGTTTCCTGGGAAGGTGAAGAATGAAAGTGGAGATAGTTGGAATACAGGATCGCCAAGCCAAAACTCCACACAGGCAAGTCCTTCTGCTGGACGTGCTCTGAGGTGCCAGGAACCACAGACTCTAACAATAACTGTCACTATCACTATGGCAGGCTGGAGACTTCTGATGACCTAGCACTTCCCATGACCAGATGAAGTAAATCCTGCTGAAACCATGCACTTCTCACTGGGGCTTGAACCCACGGCCTTTTAACTGAGGTCATATATCTGGCCTCAGGACTTAATGAAGCTCAGGTTTTTAGTCTCAACAGAGAAAGAACTCAGTGAGAGAGAAAGTGAAAGGTAAGAAGTGGATATATTTGGAAAGAAACACGGGCTTCCCTTATAGCTCGGTTGGTAAAGAATCCGCCTGCAATGCAGGAGACCCTGATTCCATTCCTGGGTTGGGAAGATCCACTGGAGAAAGGATAGGCTACCCACTCCAGTATTCTTGGGCTTCCCTTGTGGCTCAGCTGGTAACGAATCTGCTTGCAATGTGGGAGACCTGGATTTGATCCCTGGGTTGGGAAGATCCCCTGGACAAGGGAAAGGCTACCCACTCCAGTATTCTGGCCTGGAGAATTCTACCCATGGGGTTGCAAAGAGTCAGATGTGACCGAGCAACTTACACTCTCACTTTCACTTTTATACTCTAAGCTACAGCTTCCCTTGTAGTTCAGTCAGTAGAGTCTGCCTGCAATGCAGGAGACCCAGGTTTGATCCTTGGGTCAGGAAGATCCCCTGGAGAAGAAAATGGCAACCTACTCCAGTATTCTTGCATGGAGAATCCCATGAACAGAGGAGTCTGGCAGGCTACAGTCCATGGGGTCACAAGAGTTGGACAGACTTAGCAACTAAACCACCATACTCTATAGACAGAGAATGGGCCATCTCAGAAGGTTAGAGTGGTCCCACAGTGTGGGGTCAGCAGTTTTTGATAGGGCTGGGTAATTTCATAGGCTTAATGAGTAGAAGAGAAGTATTCCAGCTATTTTGGGGAAAGGGGACATTTCTAGGAATTGGGCCATCACCCACTTTTTGACCTTTATGTCTGGCCTTGGAACTGTCATGGCACCTGTGGGTGTGTCCTTTAGCTCGCTGATGTGTTACAATGAGCTGTACTGAGGCTCAAGGTTTAGTGGAAGTAGACTTCTCTGCCATATTGGATGTATTTGGTCCTAATCAGTTTATGTCCTGTCCTCAGGCTATGTCATTCTTTCATAGACTGTGCCCTGCCCCCTTCTCTCCTGTTTCACTGCTATGACCCACTTGTAGCGGTGAAGGGACCAAAGTGCACTGAGGCTGGAGGGCCCCTCAAGGTCAAGGAGCAAGGAAATAGCAGAAGCAGGCTGCCGGTCAGTGTCTGACCACTCAGCTGTGGACAACTTGTCTCTACTCTCTGAGCTCTTGAGGAGTTCTGTAGGGCTGGGAGAGTTGGGTATCTACTCAGGGGGACCAGTTATGTGAGGGGTGGAATGTCACAGATGCTGCTGCTGCAAAGTCGCTTCAGTCATGTGCAACCCCATAGACAGTAGCCCACCAGGCTCCCCCATCCCTGGGATTCTCAAGGCAAGAACACTGGAGTGGGTGGCCATTTCTTTCTCCAATGCATGAAAGTGAAAAGTGAAAGTGAAGTTGCTCAGTCGTGTCTGACTCTTAGTGACCCCATGGACTGCAGCCTACCAGGCTCCTCGGTCCATGGGATTTTCCAGGCAAGAGTACTGGAGTGGGTTGCCATTGCCTTCTCTGGTCACAGATGCTCAGTTCAGTTCAGTTCAGTTCAGTCACTCAGTTGTGTCCGACTCTTTGCGACCCCATGAATCGCAGCATGCCAGGCCTCCCTGTCCATCACCAACTCCCGGAGTTCACTCAAACTCATGTCCATTAAGTCGGTGATGCCATCCAGCCATCTCATCCTCTGTCTTCCCCTTCTCCTTCTGCCCCCAATCCCTCCCAGCATCAGAGCCTTTTCCAATGAGTCAACTCTTCCCATGAAGTGGCCAAAGTATGGAGTTTCAGCTTTAGCATCAGTCCTTCCAATGAACACCCAGGACTGATCTCCTTTAGGATGGACTGGTTGGATCTCCTTGCAGTCCAAGGGACTCTCAAGAGTCTTCTCCAACACCACAGTTCAAAAGCATCAATTCTTTGGTGCTCAGCTTTTTTCAAAGTCCAACTCTTACATCCATACCTGACCACAGGAAAAACATAGCCTTGACTAGATGGACCTTTGTTGGCAAAGTAATGTCTCTGCTTTTTAATATGCTATCTAGGTTGGTCATAACCCTCCTTCCAAGGAATAAGCGTCTTTTAATTTCATGGCTGCAATCACCATCTGCAGTGATTTTGGAGCCCAGAAAAATAAAGTCTGACACTGTTTCCACTGGTGAAGTGATGGGATGAGATGCCATGATTTTAGTTTTCTGAATGTTGAGCTTTAAGCCAACTTTTTCACTCTCCTCTTTCACTTTTATCAAGAGGCTTTTTAGTTCCTCTTCACTTTCTGCCATAAGGGTGGTGTCATCTGCATATCTGAGGTTATTAATATTTCTCCTGGCAATCTTGATTCCAGCTTGTGCTTCTTCCAGCCCAGCGTTTCTCACGCTGCTGCTGCTGCTGCTAAGTCGCTTCAGTCGTGTCCGACTCTGTTCAACCCCATAGACGGCAGCCCACCAGGCTCCCCCATCCCTGGGATTCTCAAGGCAAGAACACTGGAGTGGGTTGCCATTTCCTTCTCCAATTCATGAAAGTGAAAAGTGAAAGTGAAGTCGCTCAGTTGTTTCTGACTCCTAGTGACCCCATGGACTGTAGCCTACCAGGCTCCTCCGTCCATGGGATTTGCCAGGCAAGAGTACTGGGGTTGGTTGCCATTGCCTTCTCCATCTCATGATGCTACTGGTCATTAAAAAGCAAACCTTCCTCTGTGCCCACTGACTCCTCACAACATCAGTGGAACAGAGAGAAATGTCACTCTTTTTGGCTTACTGACTTTTTGGAGGGTAGATGGGCCCAGGCCAGGCCCTGGAAAGCGGTACCCTGGAGTCACTTGTAAGGGTAAGTGTGGGCACCGTGGTGGGCAGGGAAGGCTGGCCTGGCATGACAAAGGAGAGGTGAGGGAAGAGGAACAGCTGGGCTCCAAGTGAGGGAGACGCTAGAGCGGGGGTTTGGGGTTTGGAGTTTTTGTTTGTTTTTTCCTTTATTTGTTTTTCACTGAAGTATGGTTGATTTACAGTGTTTCAAGTGTAGAGCAAAATGATTCAGTTCCATCTATCTGTTCTTTCTCAGATTTTTTTCATTATAAGCTATTATAAGACATTGGGTGTAGTTCCCTGTGCTATACAGGACGCCCTTGTCGGTTACCTGTTTTTTATATCGTAGTGTGTACTTCTAAACCCCAAACTCCTACTTTATGTCTCCCCATCTTTCCCCTTTGGTAACCGTACATTAATTTTCTCGGTCTGTGAGTCTGTTTCTGTTTTGTAAATACGTTCGTTTGTGTCACGTGTTAGACTCCACACATAAGCGGTATCGTGTGTGTCTTCTCTGACTTGCTTCACTTAGGATGGTAATCACTAGGTCCGTCCATGGTGCTGCACATGCTATCTGTTTTTTGCTGAGGTGAAATTCACAGAACAGTAGGTGATCCATTCATGGTGGTGTTTAGTGCATACGCAGCGCTGTGCAAGCATCATCTCCATGAAGCTCTAAAGCGTCTTCATCACCCCCAAGGAAGACCCTGTGGGGAGGTTTTGATGTTGTGAGCAGGCAGGTGCATGATAGAACCCCCAAATGCGCCCCAACCCCAACCTTTAGGCGGGTTGGCTTATGATGCTTTTGTGTACAGGGATTCCTACAAGGGATCCAAGAGGAGTCTGTGTCTCACCCCCATCAGGACAGAATATGGGAGACAGGGTATGGGGAGTCAGGTCCAGACTGAGAGTGAATCTGGGGGTGCTCTGGAGTCATCAGAAGGCCCCTGAGGGCTTGAGAAGCCAAGGTTCCCTCAACTCCAGGGTTAGCGAGGCCTCAGCGGACATCTGAGTTAGATCAGCAATTTGTCTGTCTAAAAGGCAGCATCTCTGACAGGCACAGAACATCTCTAGGACATAAAATGCCTTCCTCAGAGCTGTACCAACTGTACCTTGCATCACAGAAGCCACTGTGCTTCAGAAGCCGCTGTAAATTGTCCAGGAAGTGAAAGCTCTTTTCCTATTGGCTCCGGGGTCCTCTCCAAGGCATGGCCCCATCCCTGGCTGTCTCCGCCTTGGCCTGATCATGGTGCAAAGCAAACCAGAAGGGAGTGGGGGAGGGGAGCCAGAGCTGCTGGCGCTACTGGCAGTGGCCCTTTGGGCGGCCAGGGTCTCTGGCTTCCTGGAGCCGCAGACCTTCCCCGTGACAGAGCAGCCCTCCTTCCCCGCCAGGCTGAGGCTGCGCCCCTCCCCCACCACTCGCGGCCACCCCCGCCTCCTGTCTGGAGTCTGAGCCACATTTTTCATTTCCCTTCTGGTGCATTTCTGGTATTTCTTAGTTGCTTTACCGAAAAATCACTTTGAAGAACATCTCTATCCTTTAAAGCATGGCATACCTATGTCCTCCTGAGTTAAAATTGTATTTCATAGAGGATTCCCTTATATTGTGATTATTTAATGGACAATCTGCCCTGCTGGGAACAGCAGCAGATGTAACTATTGACAGGAAAAAAAAAAAAGATGCACTTTCTGAGACACATTTGGCAAAGTGAATCCAGCTTCTTACTAGAAAAGAATGTAATGAATTTCTCTCTATTTTTAGTCTTGCATAAATCCCTTTAATACATTTGAGCTCCAAACTCCGTATTTGTCTTGGTCTGAAGTTAAATCTACAGGATAAGTTTAAAGGACAGCATATTTGTCCAATGCTGTGTATTGAGACTCCCCAAGTGGAGGAGAGATTTCCTGGACCCTGAGTGTCATGGCAGTGCTAAAAATTCAGCCTCTGCACCTGTGCCAAATCGAATCTTGGAGACAGAGTTTTGGGTGAAGTATAAAAGAATAGCCTTATTGCTTTGCTAGCAAAGGGGGACACAGTGGGCTTGAGCCTCTCAAAACTGTGTGTCCCAACTCCGGGGGATTTGGTGAGGACTTTCATAGCAATGGCTCAAGGGCAGGCTTGCTGTTAAGGATGGGGTGTGTTGGGGCCTGCACTCCTGTAGTCTGCCCTCAGGTGGTCTCCTGATGAGCTTCTCTCTGGAACATCTTCCATTTGGTGGGGATTTCAGTTCTGCAGAAGAGTTTAAAGATATTGTTATGTGCATCATGGAGGAGGACCCAGGACCCTGCCCTATGCTGTTGTTTCTTGGGTGTTCCTCCCTTGTCTCTGTATCCCTACCCCTTGCTGCTTAGCAACTTTTTGAATGGCTTCTGGGCCCATTAGCCCCACAGGGTCCTTCTGGGTTGCAGGTAATATGGGAGGGGAAGGGCTTTCCCTCAACTTTCCCAGAAGCAGAATGGATGGTAACAGAGTGCCCACTGAGGCCCTGGGAACACCGTTTTTGATGTCCAGTCAGCATAGATGGAAGGGGCTGACTTTGAACTTGGCCCCTGGGGCATCTAATGAAGGCCCACGAGGCAAGGGAGGGGAGGTGACTGTACTGAACTAAAAAATGAAGAAAGAGAAAATTTGTACCCTAGGGTCACTGTAAAGCTCTAAGTCTCCCTATTTACGGATTTCAATTGTTTCTGTGAGTCACAGTTAGGTGGCAAGCCCTCGCCTTACCCAAGGGGTATGGCCTGACTCATGTGGAGGGAGAGAAGGGGTCCAGCCCTGACAATCAGAGGTGACTAAATTGATTTCACTAAAAATGGAGGTCAAGGTCATGAAACCTGGAGCCTCACAAAGGACGCTTGGTGTCCCTGGGCCCCCAGGGGACAGGTGAGCGAGGAAGAGCAGTGCTCCTGACTGCAGAGGTAGGCGTCCCCAAGGGCACACCGTGGGGGGCATAGCTGTGGCAGGATTCTAGAGGGACTTTGCATGCGTTTTGGGGGAGGGAAGATGGCAGGCTAAAGACCCAGCAGGCCCGCACTCCCTGGACCACACCTTCCCGGTAGCTGTGGTTTGAGAGCCCCACCCACACCTTCTTACATCAGGCAACACCCCTCGAATGGAAACGGAGCATCACAGCAGAGGTTCCTGTAGTCCTAGGGACTCCCCCATCCTTACCACATGCCCCCTGTAGTGGGTGAAGCATTCAGAGCATCTTAGACCTGGGACGTGCAGACCTCACTGTCTGGGGAGTGTGCCCAAAAGCCACCTCCTCTGACACCCACCAAGCCCAAACCTACTGCAGTAATTGCAGTGAATGCACAGCTGGTGAACAGTGACCTCCTCTTCCCTCTCTCCCCACCAGGGATCAAACCTGGCTGTAGCCCCAAGTCTTGGCAGCAGCCAGAAAGGCGAGTAAGTGGTTCTGTGCTTTCCTATGGTGCTCTGTGCTTCTTCAAGCACCAGAACAAGTTCTCATTCATTCTCGGTCGGCCTTCAATGGGGCAACGAGGTAGAGGTGTTCAGCTCTCTTTACTCACAGAGAAATTAAGCCACAAGAGGCTCAGCTGTTTGCCAGGGGTTGAAAGGTCCCGAACACAGGTCCCCCAACTCACCTTCTGCCCATCTAACCGCTGGGATGTAGGCATCCTGTTGGAATGATTTTCAAAATCTCCTTTTGAAATGGAAATTTTTAAAAATCTGCATAAAATTTAAGTTTGCAATGTATAGAGGATTTTTCCATAAGAATGCCCAGTATTGACAGCACAAACCAGTGGAGGGTCAGAAATCAATCAGCTTGCCAGGTCAAAGCACTTTAGTTATAAACTGCCATTAAAGCCTTTCGGAAAGGACTTTTGCAGTCTTCCAAATCTTTAACTGCCTTTCATCTCCTCTGTGAACTGCAGCACCGCCCTCAGCCCCCTCCACGTGGCCAGCAGGTGTGTCTTCTGTGGAGCCGTCGATGGGAGCCTACACAATGCCTAGCCCCTGGGTTTTCCTCAGGGAGGCAATGAAAGGAAACACACAACTTTGTTTTGGTCTCATTTTTTCAGCAAGATGTTTTGGTCCATGTAGTGTAGACACAGACCTTGAGAAATTCCTGACTGGATCACAAGGAGGAATCTGCTCCAAAGATTTCATCCTCAACTTGCACAATCCGCCACCGTTTTTATTCCCTTAAGGACAGAAATAGATGGAGAAACCAAATCTTTCATAAATGTTCCTTCTTTTATTTGAGCAAAGAGATCTCAAGGGAATTAAAATTTGAGATGAGGACTTAATGTCGTTTATTTCAGAGCTACAGGGAAATCTAGATTGATCACAGTAGTTTCCAACCTTCCCCATAGCACTGAAAATGCCATTGCCAATGCCTGAACTCCGGCTGATGTACTCGGTAATTGAAGAAACAAAACCAACCCCCCAAATTCTTGAGTCCTTCTGTTTAAATGGAGAACTTCTGCCTTAGTGAATGAACATGTCACTGGGGCTTACAAGGGGTAGCTGACTCAGCAAACTCATTTCCATGTGATAAAAACTGCAGATAAGGTGAAAACATCCATACATATAAGAATAATCAATAAATAAACCAAAGAGACCAAGAACAACAATAAAACAAAACTAAAATAAATGAAACCAAATATCACGAAAACAGTGTTTCCCCTCCTGACTTTATGCTCAGCTCCTGGGGGAGCTCGTCTTGGAAAGTCTCTATATCAGGTGTTTTCTGTCTCGCCACCCCTGCCCCCAAGCCAGGTCCTTTTCTCCCTTCTTCCTTCCTCTGCCTTGTTCTGTACCCCAGGAGGCTGACCTGTGCAGAACCTGTCACCTGGCACCCTGTCCACTTAATTCCCAGTGAGATTCAGCCAATGGGAGAGGCTGGCAGGAGGGAAGAGAGAGAGGGGTTAGGTAGATCTTCCTTACTCCATTCATTGGTATTTGCTGAAAACTGTGTTTGTCTCTTGGTGGGTGTTAAGCCAGTAGACACAACCAAGCCAAAGATGGGGAGAAGGAAAGATTTGTTACCTGCCACAAGTAAGGAGAACCTCAGAGACCTTTCTCAAAGAAGTATCTTCTCGAATGGCAAAACTGGGAAAGCTTTAAACTAAGGTACATGCATATTCACGAAGGGGCTTGAGCAGCGGAGAATTTCACGTAGAGTTAGGGCAAAGGTCGACACGGTCCAAGCTTCAGTTGACTGAAGTCAAGAGGGTCAACATCATCCTTCCATCCTCCATCTGGGAGTGGGGGGCTTAATTTCTGCAGAACTCAAAGACTGTGTTAGATTGTTATGTATATTCCTCGAGGAGGAACTAGGACTCAGTTTTTTCACTGAGCTATTGTTTCTTGACTGCTTTTGCTTTTTCCTGCCTTGTCTCACTTTTCTTAAGATCATTGATTACTAAGACTTGTAAGGACAAGCGTGTGGCCAGGGTTAAATCATAAAATGCCTTAGACCAAAATGGCTTTGCTATGTCAAGAAAGTGATGCCTGGTTCTCTGGAGACTCTCTTTCTGCGTACAGTGGGGCCAGATTTCTCCCCTTGATCAGGCCCCCAGAACTCCGGCTCTCCTTTGCTCCTTTGTACTATCTCGTCTTCTTGCCCCTCAGTCCCAGCAGGGCAGCGGCTTCCAGTGTTGCAACAACAGTGTCACCAAACTCAGGTTTGGCTGCTTGCTGCTCAGAAGTCAAAACTCTAGAGACCAGTGTTGGTAGGAGTGGTTGTTGTTGTTGTCCAGTTCCTAAGTCGTGTCCGACTCTTTATGACCCATGGCTGCAGCACACCAGGCTCCCCTGCCCTTTACTGTCTCCTGGAATTTGCTCAGATTCAGGGCCATTGAGTTGGTGATGCCAGCTAATCATCTTACCCTTTTGCCGCCCTCTTCTGCTTTTGCCTTCAATCTGTTCCAGCATCAGGGTCTTTTCCAGCGAGTTGGCTCTCTGCATAAGGGAGCCAAAGTATTGGAGCTTCAGCCTTAGCATAAATCCTTCCAATGACTATTCAGTGTTGATTTCCTTTAGGATTGACTGGTAGGAATGGAAAGGTTGCTTGATTCAGGAGGCTAGCAACCTGGGGAGAAGGAGTACTCATGTCCAAAAACCAACTCTGAAGATACTGCTCAATCATGGAAGTTTTTAAAGGGGGAATAATTGGGGGAGGAGGTCATTTATTCAGCTGAGTTCAGTTGCTCAGTCATGTCTGACTCTTTGTGACCCCATGGACTGCAGCATGCCAGGCTTCCCCGTCAGTCACCAACTCCTGGAGCCTACTGAAACTGATGTCCATTGAGTCAGTGACACCATCCAACCATCTCATCCTCTGTCGTACCCTTTTACTTCCACCTTCAATCTTTCCCAGCATCCGGGTCTTTTCAAATGTGTCAGTTCTTTGCATCAGGTGCCCAAAGTATTGGAGCTTCAGCTTCAGCATCAGTCCTTCCAATGAATATTCAGGATTGATTTCCTTTAGGATGGACTAGTTGGATCTCCTTGCTGTCCAAGGGACTCTCAAGAGTCTTCTCCAACACCACAGTTCAAAAGCATGAATTCTTCCATGCTTAGCTTTCTTTATAGTTCAACTCTCACATCCATATATGACTACTGGAAAAACCATAGCTTTGACTAGACAGACAGACATTTGTTGACAAAATAATGTCTCTGCTTTTTATTTGCTGTCTAGGTGGTCATAACTTTTCTTCCAAGGAGCAAGCCTCTTTTAATTTCATGGCTGCAGTTACCATCTGCAGTGATTTTGGAGCCCCCTAAAATAAAGTCAGCCACTGTTTCCATTGTTTCTTTCCCCATCTATTTGCCATGAAGTGATGGAACCAGATATCATGATCTTAGTTTTCTGAATGTTGAGTTTTAAGCCATCTTTTTCACTCTCCTCTTTCACTTTCATCAAGAGGCTCTTTAGCTCTTCTTCACTTTCTGCCATAAGGGTTGCATATCTGCCATAAGGGTCTGCATATCTGAGGTTATTGATATTTCTGACCAGCAATCTTGATTCCAGCTTGTGCTTCATCCATCCTGGCATTTCACATGATATACTCTGCATAGAAGTTAAATAGGCAGGGTGACAATATACAGCCTTGATGTGCTCCTTTCCTGATTTGGAACCAGTCTGTTGTTGCATGTCCGGTTCTAACTGGTGCTTCTTGACCTGCATAGAGGTTTCTCAGGAGGCAGGTCAGGTGGTCTGGTATTCCCATCTCTTGAAGAATTTTCCATAGTTTGTTGTGATCCACACAGTCAAAGGCTTTAGTGTAGTCAATGAAGCAGAAGTAGTTTTTTTTTTTTTTCTGGAACTCTCTTGCTTTTTTGATGATCCAACGGATGTTGGCAATTTGATCTCTGGTTTCTCTGCCTTTTCTAAATCCAGCTTGAGCATCTGGAAGTTCAGGGTTCACATACTATTGAAACTAAACTTGTAGAATTTTGAGCATTACTTTGCTAGTGTGTGAGATGAGTGCAATTGTGCAGTGGTTTGGGCATTCTTTGGCCTTGCCTTTCTTTGGATTAGAATGAAAACTGACCTGTTCCAGTCCTGTGGCCACTGCTGGGTTTTCCAGATTTGCTGGCATATCAAGTCCAGCACTTTCATAGCATCATCTTTTAGTATTTGAACTAGCTCAACTGGAATTCCATCACCTCTACTAGCTTTGTTTGTAGTGATGCTTTCTAAGGCCCACTTAACTACACATTCCAGGATATCTGGCTCTAGGTGAGTGATCACACCATTCTAATTATCTGGGTCATGAAGATCTTTTTTGTATAATTCTTCTGTGTATTCTTGCTACCTCTTAATATCTTTTGCTTCTGTTAGGTCCATACCATTTCTGTCCTTTATTGTGCCCATCTTTGCATGATATGTTCCCTTGGTATCTCTAATTTTCTTGAAGAGATGTCTAGTCTTTCGCATTCTATTGTTTTCCTCTATTTCTTTGCATTGATCACTGAGGAAGGCTTTCTTATCTCTCCTTGCTATTCTTTGGGATCTGCAGTCAAATGGGTACATCTTTCCTTTTCTCCTTCGCCTTTCGCTTCTCTTCTTTTCACAGTTATTTGTAAGGCCTCCTCAGACACTCATTTTGCCTTTTTGCATTTTTTTTTCTTAGGGATGGTCTTGATCCCTGCCTCCTGTACAATGTCACGAACCCCCCCATCCATAGTTCTTCAGGCACTCTATCAGATCTAATCTGTTGAATCTATTTCTCACTTCTACTGTATAATCATAAGAGATTTGATTTAGGTCATACCTGAATGGTCTAGTGGTTTTCCCCACTTTTTTCAATTTAAGTCTGAATTTGGCAATAAGGAATTCATGATCTGAGCCACAGTCAGCTCCCAGTCTTGTTTTTGCTGACTGTAGAGAGCTTCTCCTTCTCTGGCTGCAAAGAATATAATCAATCTGATTTTTGTATTGACCATCTGGTGATGTCCATGTGTAGAGTCTTCTCTTGTGTTGTTGGAAGAAGGTATTTGCTGTTATCAGTGTGTTCTCTTGGCAAAACTCTATTAGCCTTTGCCCTGCTTCGTTCTGTACTCCAAGGTCAAATTTGCCTGTTACTCCAGATATTTCTTGACTTCCTACTTTTGCATTCCAGTCCCCTATAATGAATAGGACATCTTTTTTGGGTGTTAGTTTTAGAAGGTCTTGTAGGTCTTCATAGAATCGTTCAACTTCAGCTTCTTCAGCATTACTGGTTGGGGCATAGACTTGGATTACTGTGATATTGAATGGTTTGCCTTAGAAACGAACAGAGATCATTCTGTCGTTTTAGAGATTGCATCCGAGTACTGCATTTTGGACTCTTTTGTTGACTATGATGGTTACTCCATTTCTTCTAAGGGATTCTTGCCCACAGTAGTAGATGTAATGGTCATCTGAATTAAATTCATGCATTCCTATCCATTTTAGGTTGCTGATATCTAAGATGTCGACGTTCCCTCTTGCCATCTCCTGTTTGACCTTTTCCAATTTGCCTTGATTCATGGACTTAACATTCCAGGTTCCTATGCAATATTGCTCTTCACAGCATCGGACCTTGCTTCCATCACCAGTCACATCCACAACTGGGCATTGTTTTTGCTTTGGCTCTGTCTCTATTCTTTCTGGAGTTATTTCTCCACTGATCTCCAGGAGCATATTGGGCACCTACTGACCTGGGGAGTTTATCTTTCAGTGTCCTATCTTTTTTCCTTTTCATACTGTTCATGGGATTCTCAAGGCAAGAATACTGAAGTGGTTTGCCAGTCTCTTCTCCAGTGGACCACATTTTTTCAGAATTCTCCACCATGACCCATCTGTCTTGGGTGGCCCTACATGGCATGGCTCCTAGTTTCATTGAGTTAGACAAGGCTGTGGTCCATGTGATCAGATTGGTTAGTTTTCTGTGATTGTGGTTTTCATTCTGTCTACCCTCTGGTGGAGAAAGATAAGAGGCTTATGGAAGCTTCCTGATGGGAGAGACTGACTGAGGGGGAAATTGGGCCTTGTCCTGATGGGTGGGGCCTTGCTCAATAAATCTTTAATCTAATTTTGTGTTGATTGGTGGGCTGTGTTCCCTCCGTTATTTGACCTGAGGCCAAACTATGGTGGAAGTAATGAAGATAATGCTGACCTCATCAGAAGCTCCCATGCATACACTGCTGCACTCATTGTCCCCAACCCTATAGCAGGCCACCACTGACCCATGCCTCCACTGGAGACTCCTGGACACTCAGAGCAAGTCTGGGTTAGTCTCTTGTGGGGTCGCTGCTCCTTTCTCCTGGGTCTTGGTGCGCACAGGTTTTGTTCGTGCCTTCCAAGAGTCTGTTTCCCAGTCCTGTGTAAGTTGTGGTGGCTCTCAGTTCAGTTCAGTTCAGTCACTCAGTCGTGTCCAACTCTTTGCAACCCCATGAATCACAGCATGCCAGGCCTCCCTGTCCATCACCAACTCCCGGAGTTCACTCAGACTCACGTCCATCGAGTCGGTGATGCCATCCAGCCATCTCATCCTCTGTCGTCCCCTTCTCCTCCTGCCCCCAATCCCTCCGAGCATCAGGGTCTTTTCCAATGAGTCAACTCTTCGCATGAGGTGGCCAAAGTACTGGAGTTTCAGCTTTAGCATCACTCCTTCCAGAGAACACCCAGGACTGATCTCCTTTAGAATGGACTGGTTGGATCTCCTTGCAGTCCAAGGGACTCTCAAGAGTCTTCTCCAACACCACAGTTCAAAAGCATCAATTCTTCAGCGCTTAGCTTTCTTCACAGTCCAACCCTCACATCCATACATGACTACTGAAAAAACCATAGTCTTGACTAGACAGACCTTTGTTGGCAAAGTAATGTCTCTGCTTTTGAATATGCTGTCTAGGTTGGTCATAACCCTCCTTCCAAGGAGTAAGCGCCTGGTGGCTCTATGGTGGTGTTAATGGCAACTTCCTCCAATAGGGCTTATGCCATACCCAGGCATAAGATGCACTCAGAGCCCCTGCCCCTGTGGCAGTCCACTGCTGACCCATACCTCCACAGGAGACACTCTAACACAGTTCTGGTTCAGTCTCTGGGTCCTGGTGCACACAAGTTTTGTTTGAGCCCTCTGAGCATCTCTGGTAGTTATGGGGTTTGATTCTAAATGATTTCACCCCTCCTACCATCTTGTATGTGAACCGTGAACTTCCAGATGTTCAAGCTGGTTTTAGAAAAGGCAGAGGAACCAGAGAGCAAATTGCCAACATCTGCTGGATCATCAAAAAAGCAAGAGAGTTCCAGGAAAACATCTATTTCTGCTTTATTGACTATGCCTATGCCTTTGACTGTGTGGATCACAAGAAACTGTGGAAAATTCTGAGAGAGATGGGAATACCAGACCACCTGACCTGCCTGTTTAGAAACCTATATGCAGGTCAGGAAGCAACAGTTAGAACTGGACATGGAACAACAGACTGGTTCCAAATAGGAAAAGGAGTACGTTAAGGCTGTATATTGTCACTCTGCCTATTTAACTTCTATGCAGAGTACATCATGAGAAATGCTGGGCTGGAAGAAGCACAAGCTGGAATCAAGATTGCCGGGAGAAATATCAATAACCTCAGATATGCAGATGACACCACCCTTATGGCAGAAAGTGAAGAGGAACTAAAAAGCCTCTTGAAGAAAGTGAAAGAGGTGAGTGAAAAAATTGGCTTAAAGTTCAACATTCAGAAAACTAAGATCATGGCATCTGGTCCCATCACTTCATGGGAAATAGATGGGGAAACAGTGGAAACAGTGTCAGACTTTAATTTTGGGGCTCCAAAATCAGTGCAGATGGTGATTGCAGCCATGAAATTAAAAGACGCTTACTCCTTGGAAGGAAAGTTATGACCAACCTAGATAGCATGTTGAAAAGCAGAGATATTACCTTGGCAACAAAGGTCCATCTAGTCAAGGCTATGTTTTTTCCAGTGGTCATGTATGGATGTGAGAGTTGGACTGTGAAGAAAGCTGAGCACTGAAGAATTGATGCTTCTGAACTGTGGTGTTGGAGAAGACTCTTGAGAGTCCCTTGGACTGCAAGGAGATCCAGCCAGTCCATCCTAAAGGAGATCAGTCCTGGGTGAAACTCTAATACTTTGGCTGCCTCATGCGAAGAGTTGACTCATTGGAAAAGTCTCTGATGCTAGGAGAGATTAGGGGCAGGAGGAGAAGGGGACTACAGAGGATGAGATGGCTGGATGGAATCACTGACTTGATGGACATGAGTTTGAGTGAACTCCAGGAGTTGGTGATGGATAGGGAGGCCTGACATGCTGCGATTCATGGGGTCACAAAGAGTCGGACATGACTGAGCGACTGAACTGACTAAACTTAACTGAACCATCTTGTTGGGGTTTTCCTTTGCCCTTGGATGTGGGGTATCTCTTCAAAGTCACTCCAGCACCATGCAGCCACCTCTCCACCACGATGCAGCTGCCGCTCCAGTGCCCACCACTTTTTTGGGGCTTCTCTGCCATTTGTTATCTTCCACCATGTTCAGAGTTTCTTCTGATTGGTTAGTGATGAGGTAACAGGGCAGTGCTCCAGGAATCTAGTGCTCAGCCTGAAGTTACCATTCTCCACCTGGGTGGGGACTCTAGTACCTACAGCAGAACTCAAAGATTTTGTCAGGTATATTCCTTGAGGGGGAACCAAGACCCTGTCCCAAGGCTGTATTATTGTTTCTTGACTGCTCCTTTCTGATTTCTGCATCTCCTCCCTTCCCTGATCAGCTGAATTTTCTTTACCACTGAAGATAGTCAACTACACTCTTCAGGGCCCCTCCACATTCTTCTCTGATACCATTTACCATCTCCACTGTAACCTTCATGTATCTCCGTCTCCCTGTTAAAGACTGCAAGCTCATGGAGGTTTAGGGAGGACATCTTTACCTCCCATTCCTAGCACCGAGCATACTAGCAGACCTAAAATGGGCAGTTAGCTGATACTGCTTGAATGAACATGTAATTGCAGGGTAAACAAATAGGGTCTGAATGCTCTCCTGAGACAAACATCATATTGTTTACTTTTCACTTTCATTAAGCACCTGCTCCTTGCCAGGCCTTGGGCCAGGTGATGAAGCCAGAACCGTGAGCACGACAGACACACTCATGGCCTTTAAGGAAGCTCCTATCTGAAGGAGTATTGAGGGAGCTGACAAGAAAATGGCTGGTTGCAATAGTATGTGGAAATGCTTTGACAAGGACAGGGAATGGGGCCTGGTAAATATCCCAAACCAGATCGGGAGTGGGCAGGCAGGGGAAGTCTAAACCAAGGTTGTGTGTGTGTGTGTGTGTGTGTGTGTGTGTGTGTGTGTGTGATCAGTTGCTCAGTCATGTCTGACTCTTGTGGCCCCATGGACTGTGGTTCTCCAGTCTACTCTATCCATGGGATTTCCTAGTCAAGAATACTGGAGTGGGCTGCCATTTCCTTCTTCAAGAGATCTCTGAAGCCCAGGAATTGAACCCGTGTGTTTTGTGCTTCTTGAACTGGCAGACAGATTCTTTACCACTGAGCCACCAGGGAAGCCAGTTGCCAACCTCAAATGTCTACAGGGCCAACCAGGCTAGAAAAAATAGTTAATCTAGCCATGTAGAGGCTGAATGAACTGGAGTGGTTGGTTTAAATGAATGGAGTCCTGAAGCCATGTGGGGCCAGTGTTCCCAATTTTCAAGAGATATCAATAAGCTAGATTTTTGTTTTTAAATGTCCAGAACTAATGCAAAAATATAAAATGAAAAAGGGAAACACACAAAATGTATCAATAGATTAGATACTGCCTGCTTCCCTAAGCAGTTCTAAGCAGTTTATCCTGCTTAGATACTGGATAAACTACTGCTCAAAAAAATGAGCCAGAATTCATCAAGTAAATTGTGTGTGTGCGTGTATGTATATGTGTATTCACGCTGAAGTCTGGGAGTAGGTGCTTCATTGGAAAAAGGGTTCCCGGAAAAAGAACGGCATGAGCAGATACCTAAAACAAGAACAGAGCCCGGCAGGTGGGGAAGTTTAGTGCAGCTGAAGAAGAGAGTGGGTGAGAGACATTGCAACAGATGAGGCGGGGTGGGCAGGACAAGATGATGGAGGGTCTTATAAGCCTGAGGTGGTGGGCACTAATGATTGCTTTGCCACTAGCCATCCTTCTTTGCTCCTGGAATCTCTGTGTTAGCTGCTAGGCAGGATGTGGTTGAGAGGAGGACCACTCCTCCTCAGACCAGGGTCTAAGCCGATCATGGTCATCCCATTCCCTTTTCAGGGACAAGGGTAGCTTTGGCAAGAATGCAGTACTTGCCAAGGAGAAAGCTGGGGAGGAGTGTTTTCCACAAAGCTTTCCATGCTCATTAAAAGGGTCACAAAGAATCAAACACATCACTCCCTTTTTCCCACCCCTGTGGATATAACCTGCCATTTGGGGATCAGAAGATAAACCAACTCCAGAAAACAAATCAATTTGTCGAAAGGCCAGAACAGCCAGATGAAGAGACTCCACTTTTACAATGAGATCATTGGCCAGATGAATTGACCAGGTTTAAGGCCCCTCTTCCTAGGACTTCTCGTTATAGAAGGTAGTCTGTCTTCTTACTGTTGGCCCTTTATGAATTTTATTGGTAAATCACCAAGTCAGGGAGTTGGAGCTTTATTCCGAGGGTGCTGGGAAGTCAATGAAGAGTTTTAAGGACAGAAGTGTTATATTCAGATCTATGTTTTAGAAAGATCACTCTGGCTGCAGTGAGGATAAATGTTTGGAGCCAGGAAGGAACATGTATATTTCATTTTGCTCAGGAAACTTGAGATCCCCTGAGGGTAGGAATGGTGTTTCATTAATCTGCTGCAATGCTTTTCATATGGTTGGCACTCAAGGTCTGTTCAGGGAATGAGGTCAGTTGCTGAGTGATTATATCCTTTCTATTACATCTAGAACAGCTGGAGGTCACCCTCCAGCTGTGTCACATATGAGCACCTATAGGTTTCTTGCCAAAAATTGCCTGTTAACATTTTTCTTCCTTTCTTTCTTCCTCTCTTTCCTCCTGCCTCCCTCCCTCTCTTCCTTCCTTCCCTCTTCCTTACCTCCCTCCCTCCCTTCCTTTTCTCTCTTTCTTCCTTTTGCATTTAGCATTCCTTTATCTGCAACCAACTACATAATTTATTAGACCAGCACACCACGAATTTGTAGGATCTTTTGTCCCAAAAAAGGAAGGGGAAAGTACTAAAACATAAAGTATACATATATCTCCTCTGCTCATGTGCATACTCCATTGACTTCACTTGTAAAACCACAAATTCAAAGAGTTACTAAGAATTTAAAGATGGTGAGGGCAGAGCATTAAAACCCAAGCTTAGGACTGGTTTGAGTGTAGGGCTTCGTGAAGCCACACAGCTGGCACTCATGAAGCAGCACTGCCTGGAGCCTAGAGTCTCTGGCTGATATGTTCACAGCAAGGAGAGCAGTGTGCAATGGGGAGGGGAGCCCAGGGCTAGGTTTTTAGGGGGCTGGGCGTGTGTTAGTCCCTCAGGCGTTGTCCAACTCTTTGCGACCCCATGGTCTGTAGCCCATCAGGCTCCTCTGTCCATAGGATTCTCCAGGCAAGAATACTGGAGTGGGTTGTCATTCCCTTCTTTAGGGTATCTTCCCAAGCCAGGGATCGAACCCAGGTCTTCTACATTACAGGCAGTTTCTTTACTGTCTAAGCTACCAGGGAAGCCCTAGGGGGCTACCTAGATTCTAATTATTATTGACTTAAGCAACATTATAATTACATTTATTGCAAATTTATGCTTTTTATGCACTTCTGCCAACCTATATTTATTATATTTTCTAACTATAAAAATTTAAGTAAATGATGAAGATAAATTCATTGTAAGTCTAATGAAGTTTCTAAATTGCCCTCTCCTGGGAACTTTCTCTCTGTTTCCGTGATTGTTTTGGGTGTTTCTACATTACCATCTATTCCCTTCTCACTTCTCAGAAGTAATTCAGACCTGTAAGTTCCAGATGGGGTATACACTTTTTCATGATCCTGCCAACGATAAGGAAAACCAGAACAGCATTCAGGGATGAATTAAAGAGTTAACTTTTCCCAAAAGTGTTATGCCAAGACTTAGAAGAATTATATCACACATAAAAGAAGGGCTTCCCTCATAGCTCAGTTGGTAAAGAATCCACCTGCATTGCAGGAGACCCTGGTTTGATTCCTGGGTCGGGAAGATCCCCTGGAGAAGGGAAAGGCTACCCTCTCCAGTATTCTGGCCTGTAGAATTCCACGGACAGTCCATGGGGTTGCAAAGAGTCAGACACGACTTGAGCGACTTTCACTTTCATTTCACTTTTCAAGAGAACGCAATCAAATCCTTTTAGTGGAAAAGCGGGCCACAGTCCGTGGGGTAATGAAGAGTTAGACACGCGTTAGCGACTAAACCAACAAGTGTCCATTCTGCCCCCTTAGGGCAGAAAGAGACCCTCAGGCTTTCTTCCATAGAGATGTCTTTTTCTTTTTTTTCCAGTTAAAGACCAGAAGAGCTCCCTCTCCTTGAGTAACAGGCTTGGCAGGCGTCTTAACAGAAGGATCAGGCATCCCGATGCCGCTGGTGTGGCTCCTTTGTGCCTCCTCTCGCTGTGTGGGCGGCCCTATTATTTGTGCCTTGAGGATCCAGGTTGAAATGGGCTCTGGTCTCACTGGATGGGTGTGCTGTGTATCCCTTGCCACCTAACTGAGTTCTTAAATGGTAATTTCCAGTGAGGGAACTGGATTACAGCAGAATCTTCATATCAAGTGATCCACGTGCAAAATCCATCACACTGTATCAATCAATCTCATCATTCAATCGTACACGTAAGTTTTAAAATTTTTATTTTTAATTGGAGGATAGTTGCTTTACAATATTGTATTGATTTCTGTCATACAACAATGTGAATCAGCCCTAAGTATATATATATCCCCTCCCTCCTGAATCTCCCTCCCACCGCCCTCCTCCATCTTACCCCACTAGATCATCACAGAGTGCCAGGCTGGGCTCCCCGTGTGCATAGCAACTTCCCATTAGCTATCTGTTTTACACGTGGTAATGTGTATATTTCTCTGCCACTCTCTCAATTTGTCCCACCCTCTTCTTACCCCGCTGTGTCCACAAGTCTGTTCTGTATATCTGTGTCTCTATTCCTGCCCTGAAAATAGATTCACCAGTACCATTTTTCTAGATTCCACATAGATGTGTTAATATGTGATATTTGTTTTTCTCTTTCTGACTTACTCCACTCTGTATAACAGGCTCTAGGTTCATCCATCTTGGTTCAACAGACTCAAATTTGTTTCTTTCTATGGTTGAGTAATATTTCATTGTATATATGTACCACGACTTCTTTGTCCATTCATCTGTCAATGGACAGCTAGGTTGCTTCCATGTTCTGGCTACCATACACATAATTAAAAAAATTTTTTTAATTTTAACCTTTCTGGAATTAAGATATGTCTTGCAATCAGTGACATCTTACATTCTCTGTCAAGGTGGTAACATTATTGCCATTGCCCGAGTAGGCATTGACATTGGAAACACCAATATCAAAACTTGCAGAATGGAGATCGTTGACCTGGAAGAAAATCCTGAGGTCCCAGTGCAGCACTGTACAGAGTGGTCGCAGGACATGGTGGCATGGGGGGAGGAAGTGGTAAACCAGGCTATTGGGCAACACTCTCAAAGCAAGAGTCACAAGTAGGCTGACTCTACAAAAGGCAACAAGAGCTGAGGCACCCAGCACCAGCTGTTCTTGTGCTAAGTCACTTTAGTCATGTCTGACTCTTTTCAACCCCAGAGAACCTGCCAGGCTCCTGTGTCCATGCGATTCTCTAGGCAAGGATATTGGAGTGGGTTTCCATGCCCTCCTCCAGGGGATCTTTCCAACCCAGGGATCGAACTCAGGTCTCTTACATCTCCTTCATTGGCAGGCGGGTTCTTTACCCCTAGCGCCACCTGTGAAGCCCACTAGGTCTTGTTTTTAGGGCTTTTTTAAAAAATGCCACATCACCAATGAGCTTGATGGTCCTATATCACAGAGCGTGACATGGGCAAGAAAACTTCCTCTCTGAGTCATATGGTGACTCTGGAAGGTCAGACTAAATATGAAGTTTTAGGGATATCTGGAACTGTTCATTTCACTTATGTTTTCCTTCTTATGAATGCACAAGAGTGATATGTGATACAAATCTATGTCTAATTAGAATGGCTATTATAAAAAGAAAATCAGAAAATAAAAAATGTTGGTGAGGATATGGAGAAATTGCAATCCAGATTCATCACCACTGATGGGAATGTAAAATGGTGTGGCCACTGTAGGATGGCATTTTCTCAAAAAAATCAAGCATAGGATCACCATATGATCCAGTAATTCCACTTCTGGGTACAGATCCCAAAGGACTGAAGACAGGGACTTGAACAGATAATTATACATTCATGTTCAGAGCATCGTGTGTGTGTGCTAAGTTGCTTCAGTCATGTCCAACTCTGTGCAACCCCATGGACTGTAGCCCACCAGGCTCCCTTGTCCATGGGATTCTCCAGGCAAAGAATACTGGAGTGGGTTGCTGTGCCCTCCTCCAAGGGGTTTTTCCTGACCCAGGTGTTGAACACGTGTCTCTTATGTCTCCTGCATTGGCTCGCGGGTTCTTTACCACTAGTGCCTCCTGGGAAGCCCCATGCAGAGCATCATCATGCACAAGAGCTGAAAGATGGAAGCAACCAAAAGGTCCTTCCACGATAAATGGATAAACAAAATGTGGTCTATACGTACAATGGGCTATAATTGGCCCTGAGCATTTATGAACTTCTGATACATTCTACAGTTTGGATGAATGTTGATGACATTGTTAAGTGAAATAGATCACAGAAGGACAAACATATGAATTCACTTATATGAGGTCCAAGAGTAGTCAAACTCATAGAGACAGATAGTTGAATAGTAGGGACTGTGGTAAGGGGAGAATTGGGGACTTACTGTTTAATGGATGCAGAGGCTCAGGTTGGAAAGATGAAGGATTCTGGAGATGGATGGTGGTGATGGTTGCACAACAGCACTTGGTGCTGTTGAACTGTACACTTAAAAACGGTTAAAATGGTAACTTTTATGCTTTGTATATTTACCACGATGAAAATCTATATCTTATCAAACCTGTATAAACTCTGTTAATAAGTATAAATTAATATCTTTAAGTGATAAGAGAGCATTTAGCCAGAATTAATTGACAGCATTTTCCTTTTTCATTGGTATGTGAAACAACGGTAGATCTTGTGGTCACAGACATCCTAGATTTGTGAAATATGGCCATATGTTTTCCTTTACCTCCTCCCTCCATATGAAAAACGCTCATTTGACAGATTCACGTTAGAAGAGAAAAAGTTGTACCAACTTCACCTCTGATCGATTATTAGGATTTGCCCCCTGTCCAGTCCTGTTCTAGAAGCTGGGATTAGAGGCCTAATTCTTGACCTCAGTGAACATGTAGCTTCTTGGTCAAGTAAAAATATTGTTTGGGTAGAATTGTGAGTGCTGGAGCAGGAATCTTTTTTAAAAAGTGATTCTGAGAGGTGAAGAAGATAGGAGAGAGAACTGACTGCAAAGGGGCCAGAGGAAACCTCTTGGTGTGATGAAAATATTCTGTGTGTAATGACTACGATTATATGATTGTAGTTGAAACTCATCAAGTGACATATTTAGAAAGTGGTGACTTTTATTGTATATAAGTTATACCTAAGTAAATAAAATAACCCAAAGAGAAGAAGGAAGGAAGGATGGAAGGAATCTGGAGAGCTTCTTAGTTTAGACTCTACCAGGCAAGTCACTTTGCTCCTCTTGCCTCATCTGTGAAATGAGATACTTCAGTGAAACCTCTGAGATCTCTTATTACTTCTCTGCATCCGTGGAAATATAATCCAAATGAGACAGCATTGTGATGGAGCAGAGACGGTGCTTGTACACCCCTTCCCACCCCAACCCCCACCCCATATGGGTCCCTTTTCCCCCTCCTAGGCTACATTTCCCAGTGTCCCTGGCGAATAAGTAGGGTTGGGTGGCTGATTCTGGAAACATGGCCAGAAATTAGGTGCATGCCCTCAGGCCTGGCTCCTGGAGCATCCCAGTGGGATCCTCTGCATGCTCTGCCCTTCCAGGTTGCCCTCCCAGGCCTTGGGTTGAAGGGACTGTGCCTTAATGGAAGGTCCTTTCTTCCTAGGTTTCCCTCTGGAGACGTGCTGCCCAACTAACATGGCAAGAATTACATCACTGTTGTTTTAGGCTGCTCAGATCTTGTTTTGCTTATTTGAATAAACAAAACAAGCCTACGCTGAATAAAATAAAGAGCTAAGTATGGGATGGTGAATGGAGCTCCCACCCCAGGGCCTTTGCACTTGCTATTCCCTTTGCCTGGAAGACTTTTCCCCACACGAATTTGCAGGCTCAACTCCCTCCCTTCCACTCAAATGTCTTCTTCATATAATCAGAGTCGACCACCGTTAGCAGAATAACCCCCTTCCCCACCCCACCCCAGGAAACTCCGTCTCCTTCTCTGCTTTAATTTTCCTTCAATACATTATTTTCCCCATCTGATGTTAAAGTATCTATCTATATATCTGGCTTCTATGAGGGCATGTCATTTGCCATGTTTTCTACCGTGTCTCCAGGGCCTGGGAGAGGTACGTGGGCTATGACAGGCTTCAACAAATACTTGTTTGCTGAGAGATCTTGCTTGCTAACCCACAGCAGTAGCTTGTAACTGTTCAGAGGGCTGTGCTGAGAAAGATTTGAGCATCAGCATACTGTAATCAACGCTGATGGATATTTTGCCCAGAGTCAGGAGGGAGAGCCAGAGGGTATGTTGGTCCCACTGCTGCCTCGTATTGGGGTTGAAAATGGTGCTAGGTTTGACTTTCCTAACATGTTAGCCAATAAGGCAATATTCTTGGTTTATGAGTGGAATGAACATCACAGTGAAAACTTGGTGCGGGGAGAAGAGAGTCCAGCTGGCTAGGCACACAGGTCAGGGCAGAGTGGGGCTGTTGTGGGAAGTAGCCTGGAGCTAGGAGGCTGTGGTTGGAGGAAGCCAGGTCTGGGCACAAGGCTCTGGGCAGACAGAACACGCGAAGGCTAGCTGGGGAGGCGGGGCTTGTTTGAGAAACTGACCAAGGTAGAGAAGACTGGGACACAGAAGGGCCAGTCTGTTCACTTCCACCCCGGGCTCCATAGCTCCCTTACGTCACCCAGAGTTTCCCACCATCCTGCCAGTTCAGAGCAGAGCTATAAAGGGTCCATGAAAAAGGAGTGAGCAGGGGATAAATAAGCCCAGAGATTAATGCACTAGGCTGTATCCTTTTTACACTCCGTAAACCTGGACTCCTTAAATACACTGCAGTCATCGGGGATTCTTGCATAATCTCTTGGGTCCTTAAGGGAAGCAACAGAAAGAAAACCATCTCCTTTTTTAGATTGGAGAATTGGCCAGGCAATGTCAGGACTCTTTTTTCACTGTATTTAAACATTTTTTCATTGGGGGTATGGTTGATTTACAATGTTGTGTTAGTTTCAGGTGTACAGCAGAGTGAGTAAGTTATGCATATATGTATATTCACTGTTTTCAGATTCTTTTCCCATAAAGGCCGTTACAGAGTATTGAATAGAGTTCCCTGTGCTATACAATAGGTCCTTATTAGTTATCTATTTTATATGTAGGAATATGTGTATGTCTGTCCCAATCTCCCAGTTTCTCTATCCCTGCCATCTTACCCCTGGAAGCCATAAGTTTGTTTTCTACATCTGTAACTCCGTTTCTCTTTTGTAGATAAGTTCATCTGTACCTTTTTTTAAGATTCCACATATAAGTGATATCATATTTCATCGTATGTTTAATGATAAGTTAATTGTGGGCTCTTAAGCGATTGTCCTCAGTGCCATGCCAGGGCCCAGCCCAATACTGCTGGCTTCCCAGGACCAAGCTGCTCACTTTCTCCCTCTCGCTCCAAAGCAAAATAAAAGAACATCACTGAGCATCTTGGAACTGCGTTGCTCAGTTTCTGGGATAGGACACAGAATTGACAGGCCCAGCTTTATTTCTCCCTACGAGATGTGTTCTTGCATAGTAATCTCCTTCCCATTTCCTAGAGTGTCTTCCAGCAAATGATGACAAACATAAACAACACTTGCAGAAGAGATGGTCTTTCATTAGTTCTTAGAAAGACCTTCATTTCCTTCCAGGCTCATCTCTCTAACTGGAAACCAGCTGATCGTTGGGAGTGAGGCAAATAGATCAGAACAGTAAACACCAGGTTTTTAAAATATGGTTATGCTTCTAATGGTAAAATAATTATAAGCCAGGGCCTTAAAGCAGGCTTTTGTTTACCCCCAGGAAGCACTGTACGATTACAGCGTGATGCTAGGTTAAGAATTGGAGGTTGACATGATTGAACTGTGTCCCTCTTGAAGTGGTGCTGCTTTATCTCTAGAGATCGGGAGAAAATGAAATCTCCTTTCGTATTTCAAATATTTTTTCCCTGAGAAGCTGTTTGGATTTCAGAACTGATTTCTCATGCAGAAGAGACGCACAAATGTCAGGAAATTATGCAGAGTTCCATTTTAGTGATCACCACTCGGAAGGATGTTGTCAGCCACAATGACCAGGTTTCTTTTGATACAAATGAAATTGTACACAAATGATCCCAGATCCCATGTTATTCATTTCTCGATTGTTTGTTGCTCATTTTTAAGCAAAAATTGAGTTCAAAAGCATCTTGGTCACAGACTATCCGTGCCACACAAACCCCTTTCTGCCTGAGTGACTTTGTTGATGCTATTTGAAATGATCACCCGTTAGGATTTATTTTTGCCAGTCTACACGCCTCAGCCCAGATAGGGCAGATCATTAGCGGGTACGAAGGGAGGCTCAGGAAATGAAGGCCCTCCAGCGCTCTTCACATTACTTTAACTGGTCTGATAAAACAGAGCAGGACAGGCAGGGCTTTTTCTCCCCACTGGGATATTGAACTTACAGAAAATGAGACAGTGCATTGAGCTGAGGCGGTCAGATCTCACCAGAGAGACTGAGGTAAATGTGTTTCCCCAGTTGCTCAAGGAAAAGATTCCAGCGGATGGCAGGGGGCCAAGGGACAAAGAGAGCTAAAGGCCCAATGGGAACGACCCTCTGAGGCCACAAGGTGAAGAGGTGGGAGAAATGCTGACAATCAACCAGTTACTACAAAGACATCAAAGGCATTGGCCGGCTGTGCACCCAACACTGAGTTTCAGATCTTTTGGAGGATGAATGGGTGGCCCAGTGTGCCCTGTCTTACGGATGCAAGTGGTATGCACAGGCATCTTGACTGATCTGTGCTCTCCCAGGTCTGCACTGGGAGAGTGACCCTGCAGATCAGAGAGATTGGCCCTCCTGGGAGATTTCCACCATCCCTGGAGTCCTGTCCCTCCTATAGGGAGCTCTCCCTCTACCTAGCGGTGCCTGATTCCTGCTCAGTGGGCTGGGGTCCCTCTGCCTCCTCCCCTCCACTCAACAACAAAGCAAGACCATCTCAGGATGCTGGGAAGAAAGTCACTACTCAATGAAAAACCACGTGAAGGCCTACCTAGCTATTAATAAGTTATTAATAGTTATTCATGGATGCCAGAGACAACATGTGAAAGTTATCCTGGTGACTTTATTAAGATAAATTGGTGGAAGTCCACAGAAATAAATATATTTCTTTTTAAATAGCAAGCTTTTTAGGACGACCAACCATCCTGGTTAGCTCCTGGTCTAACTGGGGTGGCTGGTCACCCTACTTGTAGTTAATATCAGAGTAGCTGGTTTAGGATAGTGTAAGAGAAACTATTACATTTTTCAGAACTGGATAGCAAAAATCTAATGGGTGATTCATTCCCCTAACTTTATCTACAGACATAAAAATATTAAGAAAACCACCTGTGAACCTGCTTAGCTATGGACCCCAGTGACTCTGGAGTCAGGCTGCTGCTGCTGCTGCTAAGTCGCTTCAGTCGTGTCCAACTCTGTGCAACCCCATAGACGGCAGCCCACCAGGCTCCCCTGTCCCTGGGATTCTCCAGGCAAGAACACTGGAGTGGGTTGCCATTTCCTTCTCCAATGCATGCAAGTGAAAAGTGAAAGTGAAGTTGCTCAGTTGTGTCTGACTCTTAGCGACCCCATGGACTGTAGCCCACCAGGCTCCTCTGTCCGTGGGATTTTCCAGGCAAGAGTACTGGAGTGGGTTGCCATTGCCTTCTCTGAGTCAGGCTACTGGGACTTGAATCCTGGCACCATCACCTCCAGGCTGTACGAACTTGGGCAAGTTGTCGCCCCTTCCCTCTGTCCCTTGATGGCTTTGTCTATAAAGTGGAGATGATAGAGCATATCTCGGTGGGTTGTTATCTGAATTCAAAGAGCTAATACATGTGTGATATTGTGATTTATAAGAAATACATATTTGGTTGTTGTGCTTTCCTGACACAGAGATCCTAAAACCTTTGGGATTTTTTTGGTGATGTGTGCAATAAAGGTGTCTTTTGTTATGTTAATGAGGTGCAAGTTGGACTGAGCCTAAGGATGGAACTGGTTACCAGGGGAGCCAGCCCTGTGATTGGAGGATTGGAACTCTCAGTCCCACCCCCTGACCTCTGGGGAGGGGAGAAAGGGTGGAGGTTTTGTGTAGTCACCAATGGCCAGTGAGTTAAATCAATCCTGCCTGTGTGATGAAGTCTCCATAAAAACCCCAAGGATGGGTTCTGAGAGCTTCTGGGTTGGTGAGCATGTGGAGATGTGGGGAGAATGGACCCAGAGAGGGCATGGAGGCTCTGCACCCCTTCCCCATCCCTTGTTCAATGCATCTTTTTCATGTGGCTGTTCCTGAGTCACATCCTTTATAATCAGTGAAAGTGAAAGTTGCTCAGTCATGTCTGACCCTTGTGACCACATGGGCTATATAGTCCATGGAATTCTCCAGGCCAGAATACTGGAGTGGGTAGCCTTTCCCTTCTCCAGGGGATCTTCCCAACCCAGGGATCAAACCCAGGACTCTTGCATTGCAGGTCGATTCTTTACCAGCTGAGCCACAAAGAAAGCCCAATAAGCAGTGATGTAGTACGTAAAATAGCTCTCTGAGTGCTGTGAGCTGCTCTAGCAAATTAACCAACACCAACCTCTGACTTAGAGCCAGTCGGCCAGAAGCACAGTGATGGCCAGTGCCTGGGATTGGCCCCTGAAGTAGTCAGGGGCGGTCTTGTGGGCCTGGGCCCTAGGCTGTGGGACCTGAGGCCATCTCTGGGTAGACTGTGTCAGGGTTAAGTCGAGTTAAACGATCCCAGCAAGTGATTAGACAGTTGCTTGCTTGGTGGTGGTAGGGGGGAAGCCCCGTCACATACACACCCCACCATGGTGGAATTGGTTGCAGAACTCTTTTAATACGCAAGAGGCTTAGAACAGCTCTAGCACCCAGTAAGTGCTTAATAGTCTCAGTTGTCATCCTCATTATTATT
Source organism: Bos taurus (assembly GCF_002263795.3). Taxonomy (NCBI): domain Eukaryota; kingdom Metazoa; phylum Chordata; class Mammalia; order Artiodactyla; family Bovidae; genus Bos; species Bos taurus. Next base: position 5,321,182 of record NC_037338.1, on the reverse strand, counting down.
ATTATCTCTCTTTTCATGAGCCCTGAATTACTGCCAAGGGTTGAATATAACTCCTAAGTGTACATTAAGCCTTCATGTCATCACTTAACTGTTGTAATTCCTGAGTCACTAAACATTGTATTCTTTGAGCAGGCCTCACGTGTGATTTTCCTTCTTCACCCTGCACTGGTCTGGAACATTTCCGTTTCCTCTGGCTGCCTCTGCTTTCTACTGCTAAGAGAAGGGCATCAGTTAGCTTCCTAAGAGCCCCTTGACCCAGGCTCTCTCCTCAATGTGTGGTTAAAACCTCTTAGACCTGCAGTCTTCTGTCTCTGCTCTAGGATTCTAGCTGCCCCTCTAACACACACACACACACTCCCCACAGCAAACACCTCCCACATACACATGTATATGCACACAAACATACACACAGAGCTGTATACACTGCCACATATTCCCACATACACATGTATATATGCACATATGCATGTGGGTAAACATGGATGTACACACACCATGTATACACATATACTGCATACAAACATATACATGCAAGTACGCAAGTACACGCATACACCATATACACATTTACCTCACACCCGTACACACAGATAAATGCACATGGACATACACATAATACACATGGGTATATACACACATACACACCATATACGCACTTGCATACAGACACATATACATGAATGCACATACACGCATGCACCCGGATATACACAGATACGCATACACATCAGGTGTGCATGCATACACACACAAACACATACATAGACATACACAAATGCACACGTATCACACACATACATCCCTACACGATACACACACTCACACACACACACACATGCATATACATACACGTAATTCATAGTGAGCTGTAGGCTCCAGCTCATCCCAGAGAGCATGGCAGAATATTTCTACCATCTCCACACAGATTTAAAGGTGGGTCTTTAAGAAGGAAAAAAACACTTCTAAAAGGTAATTATGTATGGTTTTCTTCAAGATCACGTTATGAATAGTAATTATATAAAATATTATTTCAAATATCAAAACTTGTATGTACATGCTGGTCAGATAATTTATTCAACAAATAACTGAAATTGCAGCGCCTCCTCTGGCAGGTGCCCGCCGGGACGTAGGTGTCTTCTGAGAGAGTCTTCACCTCTCCCCCAGACCTCCTTGTCACTAACTTTTCAATCCTGTGTTTTTCAACATCTTTCACCTACTGGCCAAACTAATACCCCTTCACTTAAATAAGTGTAGAATCACTTTTCAGGCCATGTCTCTCTCCGCACGAAGTGGTCAACCAGATGTGTTATCTGAAGTTTTGCCCCCAGGAGGATTTACTTCAGCATTGTGTTTCTGGGCCACTTCAAAAAGGACTGTAGTGCTAACCCCATCTACTTCTTGCTTTCCTAGCATCCCCATTTTACTGATCCTAAGGAATGCCTCAGGAAGCCATGGGTCAAGGGAGAAGAGGGAAATAGCAGGAAGCATACAAATATGATCCATTGGTTCGGGCAGTGTATTCGTGCCTTCCAGACCCGCTCTGACTCAGTTTTATATTTGCCGTTCTGCATTTGACAAGGGAATGTTATTATGAATGTCCCTTTTTATGATCTGATGCATCAGTAATGCCTTGTTCACGGAAGCCAGTTCAGAATGTGTTGTCTTGTGGTGTCCGTAGTGGGTTACGCATGACAGCAAAGTCTGTCGCTCTCTCCCATCAAGCGGTAGAGTTCATTTCTTCTCTCCTTGAAACTAGATTGATGGACCAAGAGATAACGTGGTAGCAGCACCACTGTGTGTCCTGGGCCTGGACGCTGCAAGGGCTGGGGGCATTCATTTCTTCCCTCCTTCCTCCTTGGAAGACAACCATCACGCTGTCAAAAGCCCACGTGTCACAGAGAGCCTGTGTGCAGGCACTCTGGTCAGCAGCCCCAGCCAGTCTCCTCATCAGCAGCCAACATGGACAGCCAGGCTTCTTGGACTTGTGAGCAACCTTGGTCTTTCCAGGCCAACAAAGTCAAGTTCCCACTGAGATCAGAAAATCCAATAAATGGGGACTTCCTTGATGGTCCCGTGATTAAGAATCTGCTTTCCAATGTAGGGGATGTGAGTTTGATTCCTGGTCCGGGAACTAAGATCCCACAGGCTGCAGGGCAACTAAGCCCACACATCGCAATAGCTGAGCCTGTGCACCACAACTACGAAGCCCACACACGCAACAAAAGACCCTGCATGCTGCAACTGAGACCTGACACAGGAAAAGTAATTGTTTTTAAAATAAGTGAAGTAACAGTTGAGTTAGTTAAATAAAAAAGAAAATCCAGTAAATGGCCACACCAATATCCCCAACCTTCAGAAGACAGCCACCTCAGTGCCTCTTACAGCCTGAGGGAAAGGATGGTCCTCCCATGGCTCAAAGTCAGGGGACATCTGAACAGGTTGTACTTACCAGATCCGTCCCATTACTCCCATCATCCTTCATCTTCAGACACTTGCCTCTTCAGGTATCGTTTGCTACCCCAAATCTGCCTAGAGCATAGGTGTCACCTAGGAGCTTCTTAGAAATGCAGATTTTCAGATTCTAACCCAGACTTAGTTAGTGAAAATCTCTGGAGGTGCTACCCAGGAAACTGTTTTAATAAACTCACCAGATTTTGCAAAGCATTACCAGGAGTGTTCAACCTCATTGACTATAGACCAGGATTTGAGTCCAGGCTTCAGTGAATCCCAGCAAATAATTACTGTCACTTACAGGTGCAAAAGTCAGCACTTTAAATCCAAAATCCTCAGTGAGTATATTATATTAATTGATTTGACCTGATTATGTATTTCTTCTTCCTTGGCTTTACATCCTCAGAATTCACTTCCATATATGCTTTCTGTGTGGAGTAACTGCCAACAATACTCAGCAAACAATTCAGCAAAGCTCTGAATCTCTCTTAGCTTATTGTCATTCTCTCTTAGCTGAACAGGTTATTATCTTCCAGAGCAGGTCTTATAAATTTATCAGGGGTACATGGGGATGGAGCTCTCTTTAGCATCTAGAGGTGATGAGGGCTGATGGCCGAGGGTCTTGTGATACAGTTGCTCAGCCACAGTTATCGAAAAGCTTCAGGGAAAGGTTTTTGGGAGGATGTGAGGTCTTGTTTCCACTACTAAAAGATTAAGGGGAATTTGGCTAGTTCAAAACTCTCAGCCTCTTCATGTCTGCCCAGACGTCTCCATCCTACTTCTCGGGCACATCTTGTTCTTTAGTGTCCTAGTACAGTGATGTACTATTAATAGTATGTCCTGGTACTAGAGTACTGGTGATGTCCTAGGACAGCAATGTACTAGTGTGGCCACCTCATGTGAAGGACTGACTCATGGGAAAAGACTCTGATGCTCAGAAAGATTGAGGGCAGGAGGAGAAGGGGGTGACAGAGGATGAGGCGGTTGGATGGCATCACCGACTCAGTGGACGTGAGTTTGAGCAAACTCCGGGAGACAGTGAAGGACAGAGAGGCCTGGTGCACTGCAGTCCACGAGGTTGCAAAGAGTCAGACATGACTTAGTGACAGAACGACAACAGTAAAAGTACAGTGAGAGGAGAAATCTGCGGATCAAGAGCTGGGGGGGTTGGGTGCTTAACTGATGCAGCAATGCTACAGATGCTATAACCAGATTCTAAGCTTGTTCCACAGCTATGCCTGCCCTACAGCTGTAAGAATAAGGAACACTTTCAATGCTTCCATAAAGATCTTCTGACCTTTGAGTGCTGTGGGTTTTCTTTTGGTTTTGTCTTTTCCCACACAGACTCCTTAGAACTCTCAAAAGCAGTCATCTGAGCCCGCATCATTTATAATCACATGCTGTTATGCTTTGTTCTTCCCTTAGTTCCCAGATTCTTCCATGTACAGGCATAGTGTAATAAAGGGTAGGGCAGGAGTGGGGAGAGGGGCTGGGGTCATTTGGTCCAGGAGGGCTGATTCTTTCCTTGGGAGGCTGGCTTGAAGGGTCATCAGCATCGGAGTTGCCCTCGCCTCTTGTTGATTGGCAGGCATCAAGAGGTACCAGCCCTGGCACATTTCCTGGTCATCCTTTCATCTTTTTTCCACCCTTTCATGTCTCTGTTTTACTCTATTTCTCTTTCCCCATTTTCAACCGATATTTTTATCTTCTTCCTATCTGTACCTACCCATACACTTCTGATGCTGATACTTCTGTCTGCGCTCACAGTTTTAAACACTTTCCTGCCCTTCTTGGGGTCACAAGCTCCCAGATGCTGTGCTTCCATTTAATACCCCACAGTCATTTCCTTTCTTCTCTTAAAGCCTCATTTTCCCCTTAAGAAACTCAACTTTACTGCATATCAGCTCAACTACAAATTGAAAGACAGGTCAGTATATATTATTTTTTCAACCCAGACCTGAGACACAGCAACACCTCCCAGCAGTGGAAGACCACTCTGACCATTCTTGTATTTCTGCTTATGTCTGGACCCTGGGGCTTGCCCTCGTGGCCCCATCCTGGTGACACTGGGGCAGGTATGAGAACTCCCTACTTGCACGAGTCATCTTCTTATCTGTCCTGTTCGTGGGTCATGGTCTCAAGGTTTCCCCAAGCCACCTGAGAGAATGAAGTAACTTGGCTCTGTTGAAGCTTGGAAATAAAAAGGTCCTTGAGAAGCTTTTGTGAAAACTCTTGTACTGGAATGTGGATTAAAAAGGCTTGCAGGGGGGTACTGCTAAATCTTTACAAATGTTTAGGATAAAGCACAAATGAGAAAAACATGTTCAGTGAGGCTTTTTGATTTGGGCTAAACTGTGTTCTTAATTCTCTTCTACTGAAATGTGTTATGATCAGGGAGAATGACCTCAGGCCAGATGATGAAACTATTGTACTTCTGTACTTGGGGTGACTTCCCTCGAGGGGCCTATGCTGTTTCTCTCTGACTCTATCTCATTTTCTCTCTCTCCCTCCCACCTCACTCATGACATGGAAAGTCAATGTTTGGGGTCTCTTATTTAGTAGCATTACAGTGACCCTGAGTCACAAAACAGCCTTCTGGGCCATCAGCAAGCTTTTTAGATGAAGTGGAAACTTGGGTAGGCTATGCTTCTTACTAATTAAGACAGCTAAAAGAAACTGATACAAACCGGCAATGAGAAGAAAATAAGTTTTGTGGGGTAAAAAAATGGACTTTTATGATTTTGTAGTATTTTTTTAACTTAAAAATATTAATTTTGGCTGCATTGGCCTTTGTTGAAGCATGCGGGCTTCTCTAGGTGCAGCACTTGGGCTTAGGTGCCCCCATGGCATGTGGGATCTTAGCTCCCTGACCAGGGATTCAACCTGCATCCCCTGCATTGGAAGGTGGATTCTTAACCAGCAGACCACCAGGGAAGTCCCTGTAGCATTTTCATAAAATTATTTTGGAAATACAACACACATACGGAAAACGATACAGATCATAAGTATGTAATTCAAGGAAGTTTCCGCAAATAAATCATGTGTAGCCACTACCCAGATCAAGAAACAATATTGTTACTGGCCCCTCAGAAGCGCTATTTAAAAGTGTCTATACGAAAGTGTCTACTTTCATCATTAGTATTACCCCTAAAGGTAACCATCATCAAGACTTTTATCAGCCGCAGTTTTGTCTCGAATTATAAGTATATACACTTTTATGGGGGCTTCCCTGGTGGCTCAGAGGGTAAAGCGTCTGCCTGCAATGCAGGAGAGCTGAGTTCGATCCCTGGGTCAGGAAGATCCCCTGGAGAAGGAAATGGCAACCCACTCCAGGACACTTGCCCGGAAAATCCCACGGACTGAGAAGCCTGGTAGACTACAGTCCATGGGATTGCAAAGAGTAGGACACGACTGAGCGACGTCACTTTTACTTTCTTCACACTTTTATGAATGGGTTCTCTCATGCAAAGTTGTGCTCAGGCAATGCGGTCATGTATTGTGTATAGAGTAACATGTCCCTTGCTAGTGGTTTGGATCAGGGACTAGCAGATGACAGCCCACCCCAGCTTGCCCTTGTGTGGCCCACCAGCTAAGAATGGTCTTTGCTTTTGTCAAGAGTTGTAAAAAACAAAATGAGAATATGCAGCAGAGACGATGTGTGTGTGTGCTTAGTCGCTCAGTCGTGTCCTATGCTTTGAGACCCCGTGGACTGTAGCCTGCCGGCTTCTCTGTCCGTGGAAGAATACTGGACAAGAAGTCCAGGCAAGAATACTGGAGTGGGTTGCCATTTCCTCCTCCAGGGGATCTCCCCGACCCAGGGATTGAACCTGCATCTCTTACGTCTCCTGCATTGGCAGGGGGTTTCTTTACCACTAGTGCCACCTGGGAAGCCTCACCAGAGGTAGAATTATTTCCAAAAGATATATTGAACTCCTTCATACTACCTCCCTTCTGACCCTCCCCATCCCTACCCCCCAGCAACTACTGATCTGCTTTTGCCATGGTAGCTTATTTGCATTTTCTCAATTTTTTTTATAATTGATGGTAAATTGCTTTATTAATGTCTTTTTGGGGGGCCAACCTTCAAAATCATTAGGTTTACTATTTTGGTGAGGAGGGAAGGGGACATTTTACTGACCCATGGAGCCTGAATATCTGGAACTTGTGGCAGTTAAAGAAAGAGCTCTTCAGTGAGAGCACAGCGTCAGCACCCCGGAGGGATGAGCCTGGTCACTCATCATGTATCTGGTATCTTCTGTGGTCTCAGCCCTACGGCCCCCTCACTTGCCTCGTTGTTGTCATTTAGCTGCTAAGTCAGGTCTGACTTTTTGCGACCCCGTGGACTGGAGCCCTCCAGGCTCCTCTGTCCATGGGATTTCCCAGGCAAGCACACTGGAGTGGTTTGCCATTTCCTTCTCCATGCATTTTCTCAAATTTTATAGAAGTAAATTCCACAGCCTCTTCTCTTTATTGTCTGTCATCTTTTACTCAGCATAGTTATTTAGAGACTCATCCGTATTGTGCCACATTTTCATTTTTTTAAAAGCCAACCAATGCTCCATTATATGGGCATACCACAATTCATTTGGCTAATAATAACCTGGAAGAAATGTTTAGTGAAAGTCATAGTGAAGCCATTTAACTAGAGGTTTATCAGCTTTATTGTTCTCAAAAAAGCTAGTTTTTGTTTTATTAATATTTCCTGTTTGTTTTTCTATTACATAAATTTCTGCTTTGACCTTCATTATTTCCTTTCTTCTGATTACTTCGGGTTTCATTGGCTCCTCTTATTTTCATTTCTTAAGGTAGTCTTTGGTTTGAAAACTTCTTCCTTTTCTATTCAGATCAGATCAGATCAGTCGCTCAGTCGTGTCCGACTCTTTGCGACCCTATGAATCGCAGCACGCCAGGCCTCCCTGTCCATCACCAACTCCCGGAGTTCACTGAGACTCACGTATTATAGGTGTTTTAAATATCCTTTTAAATATAGCTTTAGCTGCATCTTGAAGATTTTTGGTAGGTTGCGTTTTCATTTTCATGCAGTGCAAAATACTTTCTTAATTAGTGTTTTTTCCCCTGAGATCCATAGCCTATTTAGAAGCCTCTTCAGTTCATTTCGGTTCAGTTGCTCAGTCATGTCTGACTCTTTGCCACCCCATGGACTGCAGCATCCCAGGCTTCCCTCTAATTTCCAAATATTTGAGGATTTCCTAGGGATTTTTATTATTTGTTTCTGATTTAATCCCATTCTAAAGAGCATACTTTAGATGACATCATCCCTTTATAAATTACTGAGAACGGTTTCATGGTCTGGAACATGGCTTATCTTGACAAACATTCCATGTGCCCTTGAAAAACGAATGCATTCTGCTGTTGTTGGGTGGAGTGTTCTTTGATGTAAATTGGTTCAGTTTCATTGATAGGGTTGTTTAAATCTTCTATATTAACTCTGATTCTCTGTGTACTTGTTTTCTCCATTGTGGATAGATGGGTGGTGACATCTACCATAATTGTGGATTTCCTCTGTTTCTCCTTGCAGCTTTTTAAATTTTTACTTTATATTTTAGAAACATAAATATTAGTATTGTATGTTCCTTTGATGAATTGGTCTGTTCATCATTATAAGATACCATTATCATTGACTCTCTGGGTCCTTGGTGATATTTTTGCTCTGAAATTGACTCTACCTGATTTTTTAAAAATTTATTTGCTTATTTATTTTTTGGAGGCTAATTACTTTACAATATTGCATTGGTTTTGCCATACATTGACATGGATCTGCCACAGGTGTTCATGTGTTCCCTATCCTGAACCCCCCTCCCACCTCCCTTCCCATCCCGTCCCTCTGGGTCATCCCAGTGCACCAGCCCTGAGTGCCCTGTATCATGCATTGAACCTGGGCTGGAGATCTGTTTCACATATGATAATATACATGTTTCAATGCTATTCTCTCAAACCATCCCACCCTTGCCTTCTCCCACAGAGTCCAAAAGACTGTTCTATACATCTGTCTCTTTTGCTGTCTCACATACAGGGCTATTGTTACCATCATTCTAAATTCCATATATATGTGTTAGTATATTGTATTGAGAAGAAGGCAATGGCACCCCACTCCAGTACTCTTGCCTGGAAAATCCCATGGATGGAGGAGCCTGGTAGACTGCAGTCCATGGGGTCGCTAGGAGTCGGACACGACTGTATAACTTTCAAGTAGACAACCTGAGCGACTTCACTTTCATTTTTCACTTTCATGCATTGGAGAAGGAAATGGCAAGCCACTCCAGTGTTCTTGCCTGGAGAATCCCAGGGACGGGGGAGCCTGGTGGGTTGCCGTCTCTGGGGTCGCACAGAGTTGGACACAACTGAATCGACTTAGCAGCAGCAGCATACTGTATTGATGTTTTTCTTTCTGGCTTACTTCACTCTGTATAATAGGCTCCAGTTTCATCCACCCCATTAGAACTGATTCAAATGTATTCAACTGATTAAAATGTAATACTCCATTGTGTATATGTACCACAGCTTTCTTATCCATTCGTCTGCTGATGGACATCTAGGTTGCTTCCATGACCTGGCTATCATAAACAGTGCTGCGATGAACATTGGGGTACACGTGTCTCTTTCAATTCTTGTTTCCTCAGTGTGTATGCTCAGCAGTGGGATTGCTGGATCATAAGGCAGTTCTATTTTCAGTTTTTTAAGGAATCTCTACATTGTTCTCCATAGTGGCTGTACTAGATTGCATTCCCACCAACAGTGTAAGAGGCTTCCCTTTTCTCCACACCCTCTCCAGCATTTATTGCTTGTAGACTTTTGGATCGCAGCCATTCTGACTGGCATGAAATGGTACCTCATTGTGGTTTTGATTTGCATTTCTCTGATAATGAGTGATGTTGAACATCTTTTCATGTGTTTGTTAGCCATCTGTATGTCTTCTTTGGAGAAATGTCTGTTTAGTTCTTTGGCCCATTTTTTGATTGGGTCATTTATTTTTCTGGAATTGAGCTGCAGGAGTTGCTTGTATATTTTTGAGATTAATTCTTTGTCAGTTGCTTCATTTGCTATTATTTTCTCCCATTCTGATGGCTGTCTTTTCACCTTGCTTATAGTTTCCTTCATTGTGCAAAAGCTTTTAATTTTAATCAGGTCCCGTTTGTTTATTTTTGCTTTTATTTCCAATATTCTGGGAGGTGGATCATAGAGGATCCTACTCTGATTTATGTCGGAGAGTGTTTTGCCTATGTCTTCCTCTAGGAGTTTTATCGTTTCTGGTCTTAAATTTAGATCTTTAATCCATTTTGAGTTTATTTTTGTGTATGGTGTTAGAAAGTGTTCTAGTTTCATTTTTTTACAAGTCGTTGACCAGTTTTCCCAGTACCACTTGTCTTTTCTCCATTGTATATTCTTGCCTCTTTTGTCGAAGATAAGGTGACCATACATGCATGGATTTATCTCTGGGCTTTCTATTTGTTCCATTGATCTATATTTCTGTCTTTGTGCTGATACCATACTGTCTTGATGACTGTGGCTTTGTAGTAGAGCCTGACGTCAGGCAGGTTGATTCCTCCAGTTCCATTCTTCTTTCTCAAGATTGCTTTGGCTATTCGAGGTTTTTTGTATTTCCATACAAATTGTGAAATTATTTGATCTAGGTCTGTAAAATACCATTGGTAGCTTGATAGGGATTGCTTTGAATCTATAGATTGCTTTGGGTAGTATAGTCATTTTCACTATATTGATTCTTCCGATCCATGAATACAGTATATTTCTCCATCTATTTGTGTCCTTTTTGATTTCTTTCACCAGTGTTTTATAGTTTTCTATATATAGGTCTTTAGTTTCTTTAGATAGATATATTCCTAAGTATTTTATTCTTTTCATTGCAATAGTGACTGGAATTGTTTCATTAATTTCTCTTTCTGTTTCCTCATTGTTAGTGTATAGGAATGCAAGAGATTTCTGTGTGTTGATTTTATATCCTACAACTTTACTATATTCATTAATTAGGTCTAGTAATTTTCTGGTGGAGTCTTTAGGGTTTTCTATGTAGAAGATCATGTCATGTCACCTGCAAACAGTGAGAGTTTTACTTCTTCTTTTCCAATCTGGATTCCTTTTATTTCTTTTTCTGCTCTGATTTTTGTGGCCAAAACTTCCAAATCTATGTTGAATAGTAGTGGTGAGAGTGGGCACCCTTGTCTTGTTCCTGACTTTAGGGGAAATGCTTTCAATTTTTCACCATTGAGGATAATGTTTGCTGTGGGTTTGTTATATATAGCTTTTATTATGTTGAGGTATGTTCCTTCTATTCCTGCTTTCTGGAGAGTTTTTATCATAAATGGATGTTGAATTTTGTCAAAAGCTTTCTCTGCATCTTTGAGATAAAACTTTCTTTTGGCTAGTGTTAGCATGATTATTTTTTTCCATTCTTTTACTTTTAACCTCTTTTTGTCTTTATGTTTCAATTAGATTCTTATAAGCAGCATGTACTTGGGTTTTGATTGTTTAAAATCCCATTTGTTTTTGACAAGCTGTGCCTTTAAATTGAAGTGGTTAAGTGGTGTATATATATATATCTTCTTTATCCATTCATCTGTTGACAAACATTTAGGTTGCTTCTGTGTCTTGGCAACTGTAAATAATGTTGTTATGAACATGGGGGTGCACGTATCTTTTGGATTATTGGGTGTTTTTTTAAAAAATAAATACCCAGGTGTGGAATTGATGGGTCATATAGTAGCTCTACTTTTAGTTTTTTGAAAACCTCCATACAGTTTTCCATAGTAGCCGTACCAATTTACAATCCCATTAACAGTGTAGGCGGGGTCCCTTTTCCCCACAACCTCACCATTTTTAATGTGTGTTCTTTTTGTTGGTAGCCATTCTGACACATGTGATGTGATATCTCATTGTGGTTTTGATTTGCATTTCCCTGATGATTAGTGATGCTGAACATCTTTTCATGTTCCTGTTGGTCATCTGCATTTCCTGGAAAAATGTTTGTTCAATTCTTCTGCCCATTTTTTAATTGAATTGTTTGGGTTTATGGTGTTGAGTTGTAATAGCTGTTTATATATGTTGGATATTAATCCCTTATTGGTCATATCACTTGCAAATGTTTTCTCCCATTCAGTAGGTTTTCTTATCATTTTGTTTATGATTTCTTCTGCTATGCAAAAACTTTTTAGTATAAGAAGGTTCAATTTGTTTGTTTTTGCTTTTATTTCCTTTACTTTAGGAGACAGATCCAGAAAACACTGAGGCTGTTTATGTCAGAGTGTTCTGCTTAAAATTTCAGTTATATTTTTAATTTCTAGAATTTCCCTTTAATATATTAGAGTTTTCTATTGAAATTCTTCATTGTATCATCTAGTCTTAGAAACTCATTAATCCTATACATCAATAGTGAAGTGAAGTTGCTCAGTCATGTCTGACTCTTTGTGACCCCATGAGTTGTAGCCTACCAGTCTCTTTGTCCATGGTATTTTCCAGGCAAGAGTACTGGAGTGGGTTGCCTTCTCCAGGGGATCTTTCCGACCCAGGGATTGAACTTGGGTCTTCCCCATTGTAGGCAGATGCTTTTACTGTCTGAGCCACCAGGGAAGTCTGTCTAATATATATATGAATGGTGTACAGTAATTAAATATTTTGATCACCTTTGCATCTATTTTTATTGCTTATTTTTCCCTCGACCTTGTTTTCTGTATACTTGATATTTTTAATTAAGTGTCATAGGTATGAAAATTGAGGCAAATGAGTATGTTTTATTTTCTTCCTTCAGAGAGGATTAATGTTATCCTATGTTACAGACATCGTAAGACTGTCTCTGATTGAACTACATTTAGTATGTACTCCAGACTCTCAGCTGAAAATGTGGGTGTTTACTAGAGCTTGAAGAGTGCTGGACTCACAATTTTTATCTCCCCAGATATACAAGAGCACTAAAATATCTGCAGTACTTTCCAGCTATATTTTTAGAGGTTTCTGAGTGTCTTTTATTACAGAAATTAAGAATCAGAAAGTGCTTCAAGGGGAAAACTCCTATGGGGTGTCAGACTCACTTTCCTGAGTTTCTCTTCTTCTTGTGTACTGAGCCTTCAAGTCTGTGCTGCCTCAGCAACCCCAAACTCCTGTTTTGCCTTTGCATCCCTGTGAGATTGAGATTAGCAAAAGCTCTTCTGGCTTATCTGATTCTTTATAACATTCTTCTGCTCAGTTCAGCCTTCTCTCTGTGTCAGGAATCCACAAATGTCCTAAGAGAAATGAAAATAGTTGACTTTTCAATGGGTTTCCTTTTTCTCAAGAGCTTTGGCCCCTCAAGTGCTGGTGTTTGTCCCAGCATCTCTCCCATACCCTCAAACAAATTTATTGTGTATTTACTTGTCTACTTGTCTTCAGCTGAAGCATTTGTCTACTACAAATGATGGAATCATCATGGCCTAAAGAAAAATACTCTCTAGGCATTTAATTTAAAAAAAAGTTTGAATTATAAGCATGCAAATGCCAAAGATTATATATTATTTTTTATTTGACTCTAGTTATTCAAACTTACTAGTGTTTGTGAGTGTTCTCATGGTAATATTTTCTGTTGTGCATGGGATGATGAAATATCTAATGAAATAACAGTGGTGGGGTCTATGGAAGAGTAAAGTTTTGAGATGTTAAACTTCCCACTTTTCCCTCCACTTTATTTTATCCATTTCTACAGAAAGTTCATTCTGTATCCATTGTCTCATGTGGAAATAGGATAGACTAGAGAGTCAGGAGGTGTGTCAGTTGCTGACTTTGGTGTTCCGAAAGCCTAGGACTTCAGAACAACTTAGAGAATGGGAAGATTCAACAAAATTAAAAAAAAAAAAACACAACTTTTTATTTTGTGCTATTCTCAGTCGTTCAGTCATATCCCACTCTTTACAACTCCACAGACTATAGCCCACCAGGCTCCTCTGCACATGGAATTTTCCAGGCAAGAATACTTGATTGGGTTGCCATTTTCTTCCCCAGGGGATCTTACCAACCCAGTCATTGAACCCATGTCCCCTGAATCTCCTGCATTTGCAGGCAGATTCTATATACTGAGCCACCTGGGAAGAACCCCTCGCCCTTTTTTGTATTGGGGTATAGCCAATTAACAATGTTATCATAGTTTCAGGTGAACAGCAAAGGGACTCAGCCAGACATATACATGTATTCATTCCCCGCAAAATCTCCTCCCATCCAGGCTACCACATACCACTGAGCAGAGTTCCCTGTGCTGTAGTGTAGGACCTTGTCGGTCATCCATTTTAAGTACAGCAGTGTGCACATGTCCATCCCAAACTCCCTAACTATCCCTTCCCCTCATCCTTCCCCCTGCTGGCAACTATAAATTTATTCTCTGAGTCTGAAGACTCAACACAACTCTTGAGAGAAATAGGGTGGGGAGAGTAGAGGTCTCCCTGCTTCAAGACAAGAACATAATTCCCCAGAACTGGTGGTGTTAGAAAGAGACGGGAGAGAGCCGTGATGTAGCAGGAGCTGTTGGTTACCCAGTCCCCTGGCTGCAACTATACCTTAGAATATGCCAGTCCGACAGCCACCTGCCAAGGCCTGTACTTCCACACCTGAGGATTTTCTCTAGCTTTCAAACCTCGTTTTGCTTTCATCTGTGGCAGACTGAAGGTCTCAGCCAACTAGTCCCTCCAGCAAGCAGCTTTCAACCAATGACAGATAGGAGTCATTGTGTAAATACTCCAGTCCCTAGCTCCTGAGTTGTATGTTCTACATGGGTTCCTATTTAATTTTCCCAGAAGGTTAAATTCCAGTTGGCCACAGTGGCTTGATAATGCCCTCTTTTGGATGCCTTCCCTTTCTTGTCTCTCTCTACCCAACTACCCTATTGATGTTTTCTTTGTCTCCCAAAGAAACGATTTGCACTAGAACCCTTGTCTCAAGAGCCTATTTCTGGGGGACTGTACCTAAGACGTGGCTTAGACTCACGTAGATACTGTAGGTCCTGGCTCCCAGACAGTAGCCAGAGGAGATAACGAGCCTCCAGAGATGAAACACTGAGGATTCACGAGGGCTGTGGACCATGAAGCATGATCAGCCTTGCAGAATGTTTGTTGAAGTAGTGTTAAATTGAAAGGAATCTTCTACACTAGTGAATGGTCTGTCTCCTAGTTGGGTAGATAGTAGCTACGTTTTGGACGTAAGTAAATGACTCACCAGCTCGAAACAAGTGCTTGTGTCTGCAAGTGTAGCCTGGACAAAGCTTTTTATCAGGATGAGGTATTCTGTTCCTTCTGCCTTTATTTGCCCTGTGTTAACCATCAGCATGTTCAAAAACAGGACAATTATTCTGAATGTATAGAAGCAAATAGATTTTAATGATTATTCTAGATGACATTCATTTCAGATCTGAAAGTGTTCAAAAAGGGGCCAGGAGTAACTTTGCATTTCAAATTTTTCTTAAGTCATTCAAAATATGATACAATATGGAGTGATTTCCCTCTTAATTCCTTTCTAAAACTTCCATTTGCTCATTAAACCTTATAAATCAAGTGAGATTATGAAACTGGTGATTAAGTTAAGGCTTGAAAACTTAGATATGGCCTCTTGGCCTCAAAATGCCAGAAAATATTTGTGATAGTTTCTGTAGCCCATGGTGAGCTACAGTCTGTGGGGGAGCAAAATATATCAGAATGATGGATATTTATTTTGGCCTCCTATGGTAAATAATCCACCTGCCATGCAGGAGACCTGGCTTCGATCCCTGGGTTGGGATGATCCCCTGGAGAAGGGAATGGCAACCCACTCCAGTATTCTTGCCTGGAGAATCCCATTGACAGAGGAGCCTATAGTCCATGGGGTCTCAATGAGTCAGACACAACTGAATGACGTTCACTTTCATGTTCAATTTCTCCTTTCCCACACTGTGATCTGAGAGTCTGAACTTTATAAATGTAGTCAGTGGGCTTCCTTGCTTTTTTAACTTGTATTTTTGTTACTTTTTTTGTTTGTTTTTGGCTGTGCTGGGTCTTCCTTGCTACGTGTTGGCTCTGTTTAGTTGCAGTGAGCGGTGGCTACTTTCTAGTCATGGTACACAGGCTTCTCATCGTGGTGGCTTCTCTTGTGGATCACAGGCTCTAGAGCGCAGGCTTAGTTGTCCTGGGGATGTGGAATCCTCTCAAACCAGGGATTGAACCTTCCCTGCATTGGCTGGGAACTGAACTGCTAGGGAATCCCTCCCTTGTTCTTTGGATTCCATTGGGTTTGGCCAATGGCTGTCACTGGTAGAAGAGCAGAAGATAGTATAATAGAGATATCAGGGTAATTACACTCCCTGTCAGCTGGGTCACTGCAAATGGCTTGTGTCCTTCTGTCTAAACAACAGCTCCTGCAAAGAATCCCTGCCCTGCAGCACCAGCTATGCTCCTTGGGTCACGGGAGATGGTTTGAGGAATTAGGGTGACTGGTAATGGCTTCCTGACATTGCTAACCCAGATATCCTGCAGCATCCTCTACTGGTTTCCCCTAGCCCTGCCCAACAACATTTTTAAAGTTTTCTGTATTAAACTCTCCTCCATTATACCATCTGAATGAGGAGGCCATCTGTTTCCTGCAGGGACCAAGACTGGTGCAGTGTGTCCCTCCTCACTGATCAGACGTTAAGCAGAACAGGACAGAGCAATGCAGTGAACAGGCGATGCAAGTCCATCCATTTTGCTAGAGAGGGTGGGATTTCATGAAGCGGATAAAAGTGGTGTTGGAGAGCTCTTTGAATTACATGTAAAACTATTATCTAATGCAGTTCAGCAGAATTCCTCTAGTTAAAAATTGAAGAGAAAATCCACACTTAGGCATTTCAAGAGAGAGTGATTTTTAATGTCAAGGATTAAGACAGACATTAGGCAAATATATAAATCCTTTGCTGTTGCTGCTTCTTTTTTAATTTAAATACAAGAGACACTTTCTTCATGCTTTTGTCATAAAACCGTGTGAAGTGAAGGATGTCCTTATGTGCCATCCGACTCTTTCTCCAGAAATATTGCACCCAAAAGCCAACCGAAGAATATTCACTTTAAGGCACTCTTGTTTGCCTTTAAGAATGAGCATGTAATTACAGTGATAACCAACACTTTCATAAAGGTAAGATAAACTTACTTTCTTAATTCCTCACTTGATTTTCAAAGATTAAGTTGCAATCAGACTTCTTGTTTCTCTATTGAGTATCAAGTTTTGTTCTCCACGTGAAATGGATTCACTCAAAGTGAATCCCCATGATCCTTTCTCCCCAGTGATCTTTGGCTAAGAGGACCTTCTGAGCATCCTTGGAGGAACTGCAGAGGCCACTCAGGGAGAAGGAACTGTCTGTCCCTTAGGTGGTATCTGAGGGCATCCCTTTGGATTTGGGGTTAGCCTCTGGGATCACACAGCCTGGATTCAGCATCCACCTTCAACTCTGGTAGCCCTTGGCCTTGGCCGGGCACTCAGCCTTGGGAACTCCATCCCTGTATCCCATCTTTGAAGCCCTTGGCCCAGGTTTCTAGTACATGGTACACACTCAGTTACCACCAGCTCCCACTAGAATTACTGAAATTATTGTGCCATTAGTAGCTCTATTTAATAGGCTGCTCTGTGAGACGTTATATCAGTTTACTAAAATTAAAACAGTAAATATTGCTTGTGTTTTTACCAGTTTCAAAATGACAAGGTTTAGAGAATAAAAAGCAATGGAATTACAACAGGATCTCTACCTTTCAAAGAGAGGAATACATAATTTACATAGAAATATAAAAAAGAAGAACCCTGAAAAATAACAGAAGAAAAGGCAATTGAATTAAGACAATAAAAATAAATAGGGAAAACTCCTTTTCTAAAGGGCAAATACCAGCTGAAACATAAACTCTAACTAAGCTTCTAGGCTCTTAATATGTAAATCAAAGTGACAAAGAATATAAAAGAATAAATAAAGACTCTCAGGAATATGCAAAACATAAACGAGGTGGGGGGCAGTATTTATATTCATACAAAGTCAAGTTCAATGTAAAATTGTAATTATAATGAGAAATTGAATAATTTCATTAATTGATATAAAGCATAATTACTAACAAAATTAAAACAAGCAGGAACATTAATGTGCCCTGAAACATAGTATCAAATAGAGAAAAGGCAAAATTTTAAGACAATCAATTTGGTAACTAAAAACCCCAAATGCAGGGATGCAGTAACACAGGTATCAGCCAAAGGCCTACCCGGTATGGAAATAATAACCCTCTCTTAGCTTCTGTACCTTAGAACAGAGTTTCCCAACCAACCAACAAGCACTCCTGGGCTGGAGGACCTCTGAGCCCTTAAGGAGCTCAGGATGTTGTATAAGGAGCTTAGGGAAGCCGAAAACTTCAGTTTGGTCCACCTCGAGCCTTGAGCAGCTTTTCCTGGTACTTCTCGGAGAACTGCTTAAGCGGACTGTGTGTGACCACGTGGTCTGTAGTCCCTGAGACCAGAGAGAGGATACGATAAGCGACATCGATCTTTGTCCGCTGTGCCCCAGACCGCTGAGCATGGGCAGAAGTGTCTGCCACCTGAGCATCTGATTCGGCAGCCACCTGCAGAAAGGTCTTCACTGCCTGTCCTGGGACAGGTAAGTCCAGGTGGGGGGCCCAAGGAGCAACTCACATAGCAAGCACCTGGCTGGGAGTTAAGGAGGATGAGCAGGGACCAGACCAGGCCTTGCATCTACATCTCTGTTATGTGACGCGCATGCTTTGTGGCAGGTGTGCCTTTTTCTAAATATAATTTTTTATTGTAGTATAGTTGATTTACAATGTTGTGTTCGTTTCAGGTGTTCAGTACAGTGATTCAGTTTCAGGACTTCCCTGGTAGCTCAGCTGGTAAAGAATCTGCCTGCAATGCAAGAGACCCCGGTTTGATTCCTGGGTTGGGAAGATCCCCTGGAGAAGGGAAAGGCAACCCACTCCACTATTCTGGCCTGGAGAATTCCAAGGACTGTATAGTCCATGGGGTCACAAAGAGTTGGAGATGACTGAGCAACGTTAAACAACATTATTGTCTTACATATAAAGGAAGATTATGTCAACATTAGCAATGAAAGATTGGCAGAAATTACTCTTTAAAAGTCTTGTTTAGGAGTTAGATGCAGCATAGAACAAGAGAATACAGAAGTGTTCATGAAAATTAAAAATTAAAGCAATGATTACATTTAACCAGTGGGAGAATTGATACTTCAATATTTATTTTAAAATATTTGTTCCTAAAATAATACTTCAAATACATGAAGCCAAGAATATACATACATAAAGTGAAAGTGAAAATGAAGTCGCTAAGTCGTGTCTGATTCTTTGTGACCCCATGGGCTGTAGCCCCGCCAGGCTCCTCTGTCCATGGAATTTTCCAGGCAAGTATACTACAGTGGGTTGCTATTTCCTTCTCCAGGGGATCTTCCTGACCCAGGAATCAAACCCAGGTCTCCCGCACTGCAGGTAGACTCCTTACAATCTGAGCCACCAGGGAAGCCCGTATACATAAATATGTACGTGTATATGTGTATAACTGAATCACTGTGCTGCACACTTAAAACTAACACAACATAATAAATCAGCTATGTTTCAAATTTAAAAATAAATAAAAATTTTTAAAAAGAGAAAAAAGAAAATGAATGAGATAGACACACACAAAATATCCGTTAGCATTCTGAACTGAAAGCCACATACCTGTTTTGAAGCCAAGGATACCATTTAAATTTTATTTTGGTCATGTTATGTCGTTAAACCTACACGGTATCAATTGAATGATTTTTCCCCTACTGACATGCTTTAATAACATGTATGAGGTCTTATCACTGTCCCGTTCCTGTGCTTTCAGCATCTCATTTGTATGCAAATTCTCATGGAGGCAACTTATTCTCCGGTAAACGGTGCCAGCCGATTGAGTGGCTCTGTAATTATGTTCCATCCCTGTCTACCCTATTTGTTTCCTATTTTATCCCTGCCGCAGCGCCTGCTTCATGTTCCAGTCATGAATTACTGAGTGGCTCCATGGCAATTTTTCTTCTGTGTGATGGGATGCTTTACCTCCCTCCCCCTGATGTGTTTGTTACCCGTTTGCCATCACTTTCTAAACCCGTGTGTGAGACTTGTTCCTTCTGCCTTTGGATTGTGTCCTTCTGTTGTTTAATCTAGAAACCTTTGGTTCTAATACAGATAAGTTGTTCCACTAACTAAGTTGGCTGCATCCCTCTTCTCCCTCAGTTTGATATATGTGCTACTGAAATTTACTACTACCAGTAAAATGATTTTGTATACATGTGTACATTTGGGGTTGGTCAGGAAGGCTGAGAAATCTAATGAAAATTTCACGTGGGACAGTCATGCCAGGAATAAACATTATGCATTTAGATTTACATATGAATACAGTATGTAGGCTTGATTTTACACATATGTACAAAAGTATGTGAATAAAGTGTGTGCGTACATGTGTGTGTGTGTGTAGAAACTGTATGTGCCCTGAAACAGTAATACTTGTGTTTGAACTCTATATCAATCATTGATTATTTGTGTGACCTTGGACAGTTTCTTACACTTCTGTACTTTATTTTCCACATTGGTAAAATGAGGTTAAGAATCCTATCTATTTCACAGGGCTTTTGGAGGATTAAGAGAATGAATGCATGCAGAGTGCTTCTTGGGGCACTGTAAGCACAAATGCAATAAATGTCAGTTGTTTTTAATTATCACACAGGACACACAGTAGATATGCATGCGTGCTAAGTTGCCTCAGTCGTGTCCAACTCTGTGACCCTGTGGTCTGTAGCCCGCCAGGCTCCTCTGTCCATGGGATTCTCCAGGCAAGAATACTGGAGTGGGTTGCCATGCTCTCCTCCAGGGGATCTTCCTGACCTAGGAATCAAACCTGAGTCTCATGTCTTCTGCATTAGCAGGCAGGTTCTTTACCACTTGTGCTACCTGGGAAACCCCACAATAAATATAAACATACACAAAGAGATATGATTAGATTAGATCCTTTTATTTGGTCAACCTAATTTCTTTTTTTTTTTAATTTTATTTTATTTTTAAACTTTACATAATTGTATTAGTTTTGCCAAATATCAAAATGAATCCGCCACAGGTATACATGTGTTCCCCATCCTGAACCCTCCTCCCTCCTCCCTCCCCATACCATCCCTCTGGGTCGTCCCAGTGCACTAGCCCCAAGCATCCAGTATCGTGCATCGAACCTGGACTGGCAACTCGTTTCTTACATGATATTTTACATGTTACAATGTCATTCTCCCAAATCTTCCCACCCTCTCCCTCTCCCACAGAGTCCATAAGACTGTTCTTTAATTTCATAGCACCTGCTGTGTGCAGGAGGCCTCGTGAGGGCACTCAGGGTGGTGTGGAGATGGGCACTTTCTCAGATGCACGTTCATGACTGTGCACAGTCTTCCTAAGTAAGGATCCTATGGGCCCCTCCCTTAGTACCCGGTCTCCATACCTAGACTGGCACCAGGCAGGCGAGGCTGCCCACACCCACTGTGGTCGGGGACGATGATGAAGACTCAGTCGGCACTAACCAGCCCGTACTCACCCATTTACCGCCTGTGCTGTTCTGCTTGCCCAGCAAAGAACTGCAGGATTCCCAGACGTGTCTCCCCACCCCAGCCTCACGGAGTGGTTCCCCCATGCAGCCCCTTGGGGTTTGTCTCCTGGTCCGGCAGACAAGACCAGCTGTGTTTCCTGTACTCTTGTTCCCTATCGTGAGGCATGAGGTCCTCCAGGGAGGGCCGAGAACTTTGCCAAATACACAGGGAACTGGCTCAAACACAGCCCTTCCTGGGACAGAGGCAAAGCCCTGACTTCTCCTGCTAGAGAAGCAGCATGTTTGGAGTCAGGCACCCAGCTGATGTCCTGCTGGGTGCAGAGCATTTTCCCTTCTCTTCTGTCATCTTCCTTCCTGCATCCTCCCTTCCTGCTTCCAGCTCCAAGCACACCTGGCCGCATCACTTTCACAATGGGCTCTGCAGTTTACAACCTGCTTTGGCCACGACCCTGTTCCTATGGGAAGACATGTCTTGTGCTTCCCATTTTACAGACGTGGGAGCTGCAGCTCTGAGATATGATACCTTGCTCCAGGTTACACAGCATGGCAAGGCTAGCCCGCACCTGGACTTGGGCCCATAATTGGCTTCACACAACTGCAGTGTAATAACCTCATGGACTTCTTCAACAACCACTGATTGTAATGAAGTGTGCTGGGTATTGTGACAGAGGAAGTACTTTTCCTACACATCATGCCGGTTTGGGCTGGGCAAGATACATGGAAGGAGAACAATGCATATTGGTTGAGAAGGTAAGGAATAGGTTTTCCAAATTCAAATTCTTTCCCCATTTAGATTGTTACATAATATTGAGCAGAGCTACTTGTGCTATACAGTGAGTCCTTGTTGGTTATCTTTTAAATATAGCGGTGTATACATGTCAATCCCAAGAATCTGATAAAGAATAGATACATGTATATATATAAATGGGGCTTCCCGGGTGGCTCAGTGATAAAGAACAGCCTGCCAATACGTGAGACACAGAAGACACAGGTTCGATCCCTGATCTGGGAAGATCCCCTGGAGAAAGAAGTGGCAACCCACTCCAGTATTTTTGCCTGGGAAATCCCATGGACAGAGGAGCCTGGTGGGCTACAGTCCACAGGGTCGCAAAGAGTCGGACATGACTTAACAACTAAACAGTAATGAATATGTATAACTGAATCACACTGCTATACGTGTGAAACCAGTGCAACTTTGCTAATCAACTACATTCCAACAACACAAGAGAAGACTCTACACATGGACAGCCCCAGATGGTCAATACCAAAATCAGACTGATTATATTCTTTGCAGCTGAAGATGGAAAAGCTCTATACGGTCAGCAAAAACAAGACTGGGAGCTGACTGTGGCTCAGATCATGAACTCTTTATTGCCAAATTCAAACTTAAATTGAAGAAAGTAGGGAAAACCACTAGACCATTCACATATGACCTAAATCAAATCCCTTATGATTATATAGTGGAAGTGAGAAATAGATTCAAGGGATTAGATCTGACAGACCGAGTGCCTAAAGAACTATGGATGGAGGTTTGTGACATTGTACAGGAGGCAGTGATCAAGACCATCCCCAAGAAAAAGAAATGCAAAAAGGCAAAATGGTTGTCTGAGGAGGCCTTATAAATAGCTGAGAAAAGAAGAGAAGCAATAGGCAAGTGAGAAAAGGAAAGATATACCCATCTGAATGTAGAGTTCCAAAGAATATCAAGAAGAGATAAGAAAGCCTTCCTCAGTGATCAGTGCAAACAAATGGAGGAAAACAACAGAATGGGAAAGACTAGAGATCTCTTAAAGAAAATTAGAGACAGCAAGGGAACATTTCATGCAAAGATGGGCTCTAAAAAGGACAGAAATGGTATGGACCTAACAGAAGCAGAAGATATTAAAAAGAGGTGGCAAGAATACATAGAAGAACTATACAAAAAAGATCTTCATGACCCAGATA
Organism: Bos taurus; assembly: GCF_002263795.3. NCBI lineage: Eukaryota > Metazoa > Chordata > Mammalia > Artiodactyla > Bovidae > Bos > Bos taurus. The sequence continues at coordinate 5,298,184 of NC_037338.1, read as the reverse complement.
ATCATGATGGTGTCATCATTCACCTAGAGCCAGAAATCCTAGAGTGCAAAGTCAAGTGGGCCTTAGGAAGCATCACTGTGAACAAAGCTAGTGGAGGTGATGGAATTCAGTTGAGCTATTTCAAATCCTAAAAGATGATGCTGTGAAAGTGCTCACTCAATATGCCAGCAATCTGGAAAACAGCAGTGGCCACAGGACTGGAAAAGTCAGTTTTCATTCCAATCCCAAAGAAAGGCAATGCCAAAGAATGTTCAAACTATTGCACAGTTGCACTTGTCTCACACACTAACAAAGTAATGCTCAAAATTCTCCAAGCTAGGCTTTGACAGTATATGAACCTGAGCTTCCAGATGTTCAAGCTGGATTTAGAAAAGGCAGAGAAATCAGAAATCAAATTGGCAACATCCGTTGGATCATCAAAAAAGCAAGAGAGTTCAAAAAAAAAAAAAAAACAAACTACTTCTGCTTCATTGACTACACTAAAGCCTTTGACTGTATGGATCACAACAAACTGGAAAATTCTTCAAGAGATGGGAATACCAGACCTCCTGACCTGCCTCCTGAGAAACCTCTATGCAGGTCAAGAACCAACAGTTAGAACTGGACATGGAACAACAGACTGGTTCCAAATCATGAAAGGAGTACATCAGGCTGTATATTGTCACCCTGCTTATTTAACTTATATGCAGAGTACATCATGTGAAATGGCGGGCTGGATGAAGCACAAGCTGGAATCATGATTGCTGGGAGAAATATCAATAACCTCAGATATGCAGATGACACCACCCTTATGGCAGAAAGCGAAGAGGAACTGAAGAGCCTCTTGATGAAAGTGAAAGAGAAGAGTGAAAAAGCTGGCTTAAAACTCAACACTCAAAAAACAAAGATCATGGCATCCGGTCCCATCACTCCATGGCAGATAGATAGGGAAATAATAGAAACAGTGACAGACTTTATTTTTTTTGAGCTCCAAAATCACTGCAGATTGTGACTACAGCCATGAAATTAAAAGATGCTTGCTCCCTGGGAGAAAAGCTATGACCAACCTAGACAGCATATTAAAAAGCAGAGACATTACTTTGCCAACAAAGGTCCGTCTAGTCAAAGCTATGGTTTTTCCAGTAGTTACATATGGATGTGAGAGTTAGACCATAAAGAAAGTTGAAGAAGAATTGATGCTTTTGAACTATAGTGTTGGAGAAGACTCTTGAGAGTCCCTTGGGCTGCCATGGGATGCTAAAAGTCAATCCTAAAAGAAATCAGTCCTTAATATTCATTGGAAGGACTGATGCTGAAGCTGAAGCTCCGATACTTTGACCACCTGATGCGAAGAACCGACTCATTGGGAAAAGACTTTGATGGTGGGAAAGATTGAAGGCAGGAGGAAAAGGGGATGACAGTGGATGAGATTGTTGAATGGCATCACCGACTCGATGGACGTGAGTTTAGGCAAGCTCTGGGATTTGGTGATGGACAGGGAAGCCTAACGTGCTGCAGTCCATGGGGTTGCAAAGAGCCGGACACAACTGAGCCACTGAACTGTACTGATACTCCAATATAAAATAAAAGTTAAAAAAAAAAAAAACTGAACAGAAACATCATGCCAGATACTTTACCAGAGGATGGAAATAAATGTAAATGAAGGCGTCTGTGACAAGCCCTGCCTCCATAGCCTTCTTTTTTCTGCTGTTCAAAAAATAATAATTGTTATTGTTTGTTATTAGATTTTTAGTTTTGTTTTTATTTGTAGTTAATTTATGATGTATACAGCAAAGTGATTCAATTTGCATAAATATATATTCTTTTTCATATTTTTTCCATTGTAGTTTATTACAAGACATCGAATATAGTTCCTTGTGCCGCACAGTTGGTCCCTGTTGGTCTGTGTCATATAGAGTAGTTAGGATTTGTTGCTGCTCACATCCTAGTCCCAGAACAGGGATTTCTGTGTGGGGGGAACACAAGGGTCCTGGCTGAGAGGAGCAGGCTTCCCTGAGTTCCCCTGCCAGGGTGGGCACAGCAAGGAACTCATTCATACAAAAGCATGGTGACAGGATGCAGCCCAGAGTGTTCAGCAACCTGCTGGTGCTGGGTTGTTGCTGGGCGAGTGGTGGGAGGTGAGTGGTCCGGGCAGCGGCAGAGATCTGAAGCTGGGGATGTTCCCCCAGGCCCACCCTCAGCCCCTGGCAGAAAATGCATTCTCTGACCTCCTGTTACAAGTGTACACTAAAGAATTACCTTTTTTTTTTTTTTTTTAAATGAAGGCATTCTGCCTTATCAGGAGTAGCTCTCCTTGCTATGAAATTGATGCATTTTATAAAGAGTTTTCTGAATAGTAAGGTAAACAAAATAGCCATAACAATAATCTCCACTGCTGCTGCTAAGTCGCTTCAGTCGTGTCTGACTGTGCGACCCCATAGACCCGAATGACTGTTACATCCTGTTCAGGCACAATGTTGTCAAGTTTATACCATAGCTCTGTGATGGGGGTGTTGTGTGGATGAGGAAGCTGAAATTAAGTTGCACACCCAAGGTACCACAGCCAGTAAGTGGCAGAGGTGGAATTCAACCCCAGGTCTTGCTGACATCAGATCAGATCCCCTTCCCTTAACTACCAAATCGCCCATAGTAAATGCCATCGAACACGGAGGCAAATGCTATGGTGGTGGCTCTCAGGTATAAAGGATTCTCCTTCAGATAGGAGTAATGCGGAAGGGCTTTTAGCATTCATGGGGACTTGCCAGAGAGCAAATGGGAATGAAGGCATTCTTCTGAAGAATGGGAGAAGCCAGAGTGGCCTAGCGCGGCCCGGGTGTTTAGCAAACCACCTGTGGGGCTCGGTCTTGGCGAGTGAAGTGGGGAGCGGGTCACGGGAGTGGCAGAGACATGGCTGGAAAGGGCAGAGCCTGTTGCATCAAGTGCCTTGGCTGCTCGGTGATGGGACGTAGGGGTTTTCCTGGAGGTGATGGCAAGCCATCGAAGGGTGTGAAGACTGGGAGTGGGGTGAGGAGGCATAACATCACCATTTTTGCTGTCTCTGACAAAGCAAGTGTGGAGGCAGTTGGGAAAACGCTCTGGAGCCTGTTTCCTAGGATAGAAGTCCAGGCAGCCAGGCATGTCCACATGTCTGATCATGCAACCTTCTCCAGTAAAAAAATCTCCACAACATATTCCAGGAGATATGTGATTATTCACAAGTGATCATAGCATGATGGTATTCATGCGTCGTGTACATTAAAACATCCATGGGAAGCAGACACTAAAAGAATGCCATAAAATTGGTCAACCACTTGTAAAAGAATGAAACTAGAACACTTTCTAACACCATACACAAAAATAAACTCAAAATGGATTAAAGAGCTCAACGTAAGACCAGAAACTATAAAACTCCTAGAGGAGAACATAGGCAAAACACTCTCTGACATACATCACAGCAGGATCCTCTATGACCCACCTCCCAGAATATTGGAAATAAAAGCAAAAATAAACAAATGGGACCTAATTAAACTTAAAAGCTTCTGCACATCAAAGGAAACTATTAGCAAGGTGAAAAGACAGCCTTCAGAATGGGAGAAAATAATAGCAAATGAAGCAACCGACAAACAACTAATCTCAAAAATATACAAGCAACTCCTCCATCTCAACTCCAGAAAAATAAATGACCCAATCAAAAAATGGGCCAAAGATCTAAATAGACATTTCTCCAAAGAAGACATACAGATGGCTAACAAACACATGAAAAGATGCTCAACATCACTCATTATCAGAGAAATGCAAATCAAAACCACTATGAGATACCATTTCACACCAGTCAGAATGGCTGCGATCCAAAAGTCTACAAGTAATAAATGCTGGAGAGGGTGTGGAGAAAAGGGAACCCTCTTACACTGTTGGTGGGAATGCAAACTAGTACAGCCACTATGGAGAACAGTGTGGAGATTCCTTAAAAAACTGGAAATAGAACTGCCTTATGATCCAGCAATCCCACTGCTGGGCATACACACTGAGGAAACCAGAAGGGAAAGAGACACGTGTACCCCAATGTTCATCGCAGCACTGTTTATAATAGCCAGGACATGGAAGCAACCTAGATGTCCATCAGCAGATGAATGGATAAGAAAGCCTGTGGTACATATACACAATGGAGTATTACTCAGCCATTAAAAAGAATACATTTGAATCAGTTCTAATGAGGTGGATGAAACTGGAGCCTATTATACAGAGTGAAGTAAGCCAGAAGGACAAACACCAATACAGTATACTAACGCATATATATGGAATTTAGAAAGATGGTAACGATAACCCTGTATACGAGACAGCAAAAGAGACACTGATGTATAGAACAGGCTTATGGACTCTGTGGGAGAGGGAGAGGGTGGCAAGATTTAGGAGAATGGCATTGAAACATGTGAAATGTCATCTATGAAACGAGATGCCAGTCCAGGTTCAATGCACGATGCTGGATGCTTGGGACTGGTGCACTGGGACGACCCAGAGGGATGGTATGGGGAGGGAGGAGGGAGGAGGGTTCAGGATGGATTTTCTTTAAAAAAAAAAAAAAAAAGAAAAGTTAAAAAAAAATAAATAAATAAAAAAAGAGAAAAAAAAAAAGCAGAGACATTACTTTGCCAACAAAGGTCCGTCTAGTCAAGGCTATGGTTTTTCCAGTAGTCATGTATGGATGTGAGAGTTGGACTGTGAAGAAGGCTGAGTGCTGAAGAATTGATGCTTTTGAACTGTGGTGTTGGAGAAGACTCTTGAGAGTCCCTTGGACTGCAAGGAGATCCAACCAGTCCATTCTGAAGGAGATCAGCCCTGGGGTTTCTTTGGAAGGACTGATGCTAAAACTGAAACTCCAGTACTTTGACCACCTCATGAGAAGAGTTGACTCATTGGAAAAGACTCTGATGCTGGGAGGGATTGGGGACAGAGGGAGAAGGGGAAGACACAGGATGAGATGACTGGATGGCATCACTGACTTGATGGACGTGAGTCTGAGTGAACTCTGGGAGTTGGTGATGGACAGTGAGGCCTGGCGTGCTGCGATTCATGGGGTCGCAAAGAGTCGGACACGACTGAGCGACTGATCTGATCTGATCTGATCTGGACTTCTGTGGACTTTAATATTGAAATGATGTCTTATTGAGATTGATTGTGTGTGTGTGTGTGTGTGTGTGTTCTATTTCCCTGCCCCACCCCCCCCAATCCCCACTGAACCCCCCAGGGGAAGGCTTCTTTTTTGATCCATGGTTTTTTGGAACTGAGTTGTTTAATTCCTACATGTACAGAAATATTCTAATTGTCTGTTATTGATTTCTAGTTTGATTCCATTATGGTCAGAGAACATTGTGTGATTTCATTTTATTTATCTATGTTTTTATTAAAGTGATTTTGTTTTAAAAAAAAAAATCAATATTGGGTCAGATGGTGGTGGTGGTTGCACAGTATTGCACCTGCTCAGTGCCACTGGGTGGGACCCATCCAAATAGTTAACGGGAAATGTTATGCTGTAACACAAATGGTAAATGTTTATGAGTCTTCAGCTCATAAACCCAAACAAACAAGTAAGCATGAGTAGGTATTCCAGCCTTCTCCTTCCACGCCTCAGTGGATTGCTTCCATACCTGGGGTGCACGTGCCCCTGTGATGTCAAGGTCTGGAGGAAGGGCGTGGCTGTGGGAAAGGAAAAGAGAGAGAATTTGAGGTGTGGTTTAGTGGGTAGAGTTGAGAGATCTTGATAATTGGAGATTGATGGAGAGTCTGTGGAAAAGAGAAGGCAGAAGGGCAGCCCAGTTCTGGCTTAGAAATAAGAAAAAATAATTTTTCCCTTTGTTGGGGACTTGGTATGGCCAATTTGGAACCAGTCTGTTGTTCCATGTCCAGTTCTAACTGTTGGTTCTTGACCTGCATAGAAGTTTCTCAGGAGGCAGGTCAGGAGGTCTGGTATTCCCATCTCTTGAAGAATTTTCCAGTTTGTTGTGATCCACACAGACAAAGGCTTTACTGTAGTCAATAAAGCAGAAATAGATGTTTTTCTGGAACTCTCTTGCTTTTTCAATGATCCAGTGGATTTTGGCAATTTGATCTCTGATTCCTCTGCCTTTTCTAAATCCAGCTTGAACATCTGGAAGTTCATGGTTCACATATTCCTGAAGCCTGGCTTGGAGAATTTTGAGCATTACGTTACTAGCATGTGAGATGAGTGCAATTGTGTGGTAGTTTGAGCATTCTTTGACATTGCCTTTCTTTGGGATTGGAATGAAAACTCACATTTTCCAGTCCTGTGGCCACTGCTGAGTTTTCCAGATTTGCTGGCATATTGAGTGCAGCACTTTCATAGCATCATCTTTCAGGATTGAAATAGCTCAACTGGAATTCCATCACTTCCACTAGCTTTGTTTGCAGTGATGCTTCCTAAGGCCTACTTGACTTTGCACTCCAGGATGTCTGGCTCTAGGTGAGTGATCACATCATTCTAATTATCTGGGTCATGAAGATCTTTTCTGTATAGTTCTTCTATGTATTCTTGCCACTGCTTTTTAATATCTTCTGCTTCTGTTAGGTCCATATCATTTCTGTCCTTTATTGTGCTCATCTTTGCATGAAATGTTTCCTTGGTGTCCCTAATTTTCTGAGGAGATCTCTAGTCTTTCCCATTCTGTTGTTTTCCTCTATTTCTTTGCATTGATCACTGAGGAAGGCTTTCTTATCTCTCCTTGCTATTCTTTGGAACTCTGCATTCAAATGATTCCAAATTGGGAAAGGAGTACATCAAGGCTATATATTGTCACCCTGCTTATTTAACTTCTATGCAGAGTACATCATGAGAAATGGTGGGCTGGATGAAGCACAAGCTGGAATCAAGATTGCTGGGAGAAATATTAATAACCTCAGATATGCAGATGACACCACCCTTATGGCAGAAAGTGAAGAAGAACTAAAGAGCCTCTTGATGAAAGTGAAAGAGGAGAGTGAAAAAGCTGGCTTAAAACTCAACTAAACTCAAAAAACTAAAATCATGGCATCTGGTCCCATCACTTCATGGCAGATAGATGGAGAAACAATGGAAACAGTGACAGGTTTTATTTTTTTGAGCTCCAAAATCACTGCTGATTGTGACTGCAGCCATGAAATCAAGACATTTGCTCCTTGGGAGAAGAACTATGACAAACCTAGATAGCATATTAAAAAGAAGAGACATTACTTTGCCAAAAAAGGTCTGTCTAGTCAAAGCTAAGGTTTTTCCAGTAGTCATGTATGGATGTGAGAGTTGGACTGTAAAGAAAGCTAAGCATGGAAGAATTGATGCTTTTGAACGGTGGTGTTGGAGAAGACTCTTAAGAGTCCCTTGGACTACAAGGAGAACCAGTCAATCCTAAAGGAAATCAATCCTGAATATTCATTAGAAGGCCTGATCCTGAAGCTGAAGCTCCAATACTTTGGCCACCTGATGCAAAGAACTGACTCATTTGAAAAGACCCTGATGGTGGGAAAGATTGAGGGCAGGAGAAGGGGACGACAGAGGATGAGATGGTTGAATGGCATCACCGACTCAATGGACGTGAGTTTGAGCGAACTCCGGAAGTTGGCGATGGACAGGGAAGACTAACGTGCTGCATTCCATTGGGTCACAAAGAGTCGGACACGACTGAGTGACTGAACTGAACTGGTGTGGCCAATACTGGGATGGGCATGGGGGTGAGTAGGGCAGTATCTAGGTGTGTCCAGAAGTTCACCCATCCTGAGGATATGGATGGAGGGCCCTGTTTGGATAAGGAAAGTGAGAGTCTAGCCTGAAAAAGCCATATTAGCCAAGGTCAGACCAGATGGAGGCAAGCTCAGGAGAGGAATCAAGGAGCAAGTTGGGAAGATGACAGGAAGGGTTTCACAAGCCACACGGAAAGTGACGCAGGTGTGGGTTACAAACCAGGATTTCATTCAAACGGTTAAATCTGATGCCTGGGAGATGCCCTGGGGGAGCAGCAGAGATGGGACTAGGTGGACGTCGGCTTTGGAAAGCAGTATCTAGATTGCAGAAGAGGCTGCTCAGGGAACGCGAACCTGTGCACTGAGGGTGGAGCCCGGGAAGGACAGAATTTAAGGTGATGGCAGAGGAACGGAAGCCTGACAGTGACAGAAATGACCAACCACAGCCAGGAGTTGGGAGTCATGGGGCAAAGGGAAAGTTCCAGAAGTAAAGAAGTGCTCGCGAGTGTCAACACTCCTGGGGAACAAATAGGGACAGGAACTGAAAAAGCATCCATTGCCTAAGCTTCCTGGTGACGTTAGTGAAAGTGACTTTAGAGATGGGGCGGGGGCAGGGAGAGAGGCAAGGGCACAGAGCAGGGAGCCCTCCTGGGGGAGGTGAGGAGGCACAAGCCCTCCACGCACACAGCCTCGGGGTGTCTGATTCCTCATCCAGGGTTCTTTCTCCTCTGCCAGTGCATCTGGGCCCTAGAAAGTTCTAGAAGGCTTATTCCAGTCCAGAGGCAGGATACAGCTTTTGGTGTGGTCTCTTGGATGCCCAGGAAGTTTAGGGAAACCAGCAGACTTTCTGTTAAGTAGCCCATCTAAGTCAGCATACCTGATAAGAATATATTATATTTAAGGGATTCAAAGCTGTTCCTGGGATTCTTTTAAAGGGTTTATTTAGAGTTAGGGAGGGGAGCAGAGCAACTGAGAACTTCTCCCTTGGCCTCCCTGACCATGTTCTTCTGCTGTGTGTCAAATGGCCCCCCAGAAGGGGGCCCGGGCTGCTGGTTCCAGCCTTCTGGTCGCCCTTGCTCTGCTGTGGGTGAGAGGAGGCTGGCTGCATGCCTGGTGGGGAAACGCCATTGGCTGGTTTAGTCACTCGCCTCCACACTTTCACATCCTCTATCAACACCTGCACACTTCAGTGGTGACCACATGCACTCTTCCTGTTTATACGGAAAGTGCCATTCAGAAAGCTTGCCAGGGAGAAGGGAGCTGCACCCTCAGCCTCAGAAGGAAGACGTTGAACAACTTAATTTGGGAGAAAAAGAAAAAGAGCGTGTGTGTTGAGAGGTAAGATCAAGCCAAAGAGGTCTGACTCTCTGGGCCACCTTGGATGGAAAAGGAGTGACCCTCCCATTGCAGCCTTCAGGGTGTGACTCAGAGGAGCCTGGCCCAAACTCATCAGGGCCTGGTAGTGGGGACTCTCAATCTGCCCCATAGACAGAACCCAGCCTCGGTGAGTGGCCACACCGACTGGGGAAGCAGATGTGGAATGTAGTCCAGAAAGGTCACAGAACTCACACGGGGGGAGCTTGTAGAGAACGCACAGCCTGGGTGTGAGTGTGTGCACCCACCTTTGAGATGCTGGCTGGGCCTGTGGGCATCGGGAGGAGTGTGTCTGAACCCCACGTAGACCATTGGCTACGCCTCAGATAGAGAGCCCATGAGCGGTCTCAGACACCTGGGCCCAGGAGGGATCAAGTGTGCAGGGCTCACGCTGAGGCCACCACCGGTCCTGAAGAAATGGCTCAGGCCGCCTCCTGGGCAGGGGCCAACAGCAGTATTTATTTCTTGCACAGCACATCATCACAGCTAAGCGCTGGTCTAAGTGTGCACAATGGAGTCTGTCCAGACTGCTTCTAGCTCCCCGTGTCACCTCTGCAGTGTGAGCTAAGTGATAATGGAATCGTATGTGTGTGTGCATGTGAGTACACCCGTCATGCACATGTACACGCAGCAGTATGTTTACAGACAGGCATACACACATGTGACACGTAAAGACTCATACATAATACAAAAGAGCAATAGCGACCATATTTTTGAAACTAGAGAGTTTATCATGTGATAAAGGATTTTCTTCCCTATATGTGAACTCCTTGCTATTCAGGTCTTACAAATATAAAAGTGAAATCATGTTTGGATATGTATTTTATAATCCCTTTTATTCAAAGAGGTGAAAATCCCAGGGGATGGGAATTGCTCAAGTAGTCTGGGGCCTGATATTGCAGCAAGAATTAGCTAAAGGCTAGATGTTAACTCCTTCAGAGGAGGAGTTAACATCTAGCCTCATTGGAAAAGACTCTGATTCTGGGAGGGATTGGGGGCAGGAGGAGAAGGGGACGACATAGGATGAGATGGCTGGATGGCATCACTGACTCGATGGACATGAGTCTGAGTGAACTCCGGGAGTTGGTGATGGACAGGGAGGCCTGGTGTGCTGCGATTCATGGGGTCGCAAAGAGTCGGACACGACTGAGCGACTGAACTAACGATATGTTAACTCACACCCACATCAACAGATAGTAGCCTGCTCATTCTTTGAGTCTTGAGTGTACACACTGAACCCTCAGTTAAGAAAATTATGCTTTCTGCCCAAAGCATCGGGCTGTGGGTGCAAAACTGAAGAAGAGCACCCTCCCTTGCGTAGGGCTTTCAAGCTTTCCTGTCTCATGAGAGTGAGGTTTTTAGAGTAATGGTAGCAGAAAGACTCAGTATTCTAAGGTTTTAGTTTTTGTTTCTGTACTGCTGTTCCCTTGCTGTGGGCATTACCCAAACTTTGTGTTCAGTTGTATCATGCATATTTTTATTTCTTTTGCATTTGGAAATGGAAAATATATTCATTGCTCATTGGCTAGACTTCTGGGTTCTAATCCCAACTCGAACAGTTCCTTTGGCTTTGGGCAAGTTTCTACACCTGCATCTGGGGTTCCAGCATCTGTAAATTGGGTTCAGTAGTAGTCCCTACAATAATAGTCTACATCTAAATAAGGGTTAGATGAACTAACACCTATGAAGCGCTTAGAAGAGTGATGCCCTGAAAGGGCCTCCTAAGTGTTAGTGGCCAGCATTATCGTTATTGTTGGCATCACGTTCTGTGCAGTTAAGCTTTCAGATGTGAAGGGAAATGGTAGGAGGAAAAGATCGGTAGTGGGAAAGGGGGTGGTGTGGTTGGGTGTTTGGGGAGACACATAAGAAGTCAGAGCAATGACACCAACACGCGGTCCTTTACCTGCAGGGTGTCGTGAGCAGATGGGGAAGGAGCAGGGGCAGCCCTCCACAAGTCCCCCTGGTGAGAGGAACAAGCGCTTGAATTCAGGGAATTTGATTCCACGAGCTCTGGAGCTCTTACACATGCTGTATGTCCATGTGCACAGCAGCCAAAGGCAGACAGGTGTAACTGTCACAGCCAAGTGATGGTAAATGGGCTGTGCTTAGTGCCTCTCATGTGGAAAGCGTGTGCTCCCGTGTTACACACCTTTGCTCATATCGTTGCTCAGATCCCTTGTGTGATGGTGCCTATTGAAGAAGAAAGCTGAGAGCTGGTCTAAGCATGCAGACTCTGCTCCTAGCTCCCTGTGTCTCCTCTATAGTGTGAGCTAAGTGGTAATGGAATGTGGTGGGTGAGGAAGCTGAGTCCCAGGAAATTAAGAACCAGATTCAAAGTCACGCTGAGAGGTAAAGCTGTGGCAGGAGCTGGATGCTGGTCTCTAATTTCCAGACCCTGTGTTCCGCTCTGTGGTTCAGGGGAAGAACCCCTAGGCTTGCACCCAGCCTTTTGACTTTGACAGCCGTGGACTCCTTCAGTAAGTCATTTTTTCTTCCACATTTTGGTATCTTTATTTGTAAAGGGGGTAAAATAACCTGCTCTACTTAGTTTGTAGGGTTTTATGAGATTTCAGCCAAGCTACATATGTAAAATGCTATTAAATAGCATATATAAAATGCTATTAAATTGTAAAATGCTACATATGTAAATGCTATGTAAAGTCCAATTGATCTACAGTGTTTCAAGTATACAGCAGAAAGATTCAGTTATATATGTATCTCTCTCTTTCCATATATACATATGTATTATATGCATATGTATACACATACACTTTTTCAGATTCTTTTCTGTTATTAATTAATAGACTTTGAATATGCTATACAGTATGTCCTTGTTTATCTATTTTATATATAGTAGTGTGTATCTGTTAATCCCAAACTCCTAATTGACCCTTCCCGCCTTTCCCCTTTGGTAATGATAAATTGTTTTCTATGTCTGCGAGTCTAATTCTGTTTTGGAATAAATTTATTTGTATCATTTTTGTAGATTCCACATCTAAGTGATATCATGATATTTGTCTTTCTTGGTCTGACTTACTTCATTTACTATAATAACTTCTAGATCCATCCAGGTTGTTGCAAATGACATTATTTTATTCTTTTTGTGGCTGAGTAGTATTCCATTGTATATATGTACCACATCTTCATCCATTCATCTGTTGGTGGATACTTACATTGTTTTCTTGTCTTGTCTATTGTAAATAGTGCTGCTATGAATATTGGGGTGCATGTATCTTTTCAAATCAGAGTTTTCATCTTTTCCTGGTATATCCCCAGGGGTCAGATTGCTGAATCATCTGGTAACTCTATAGCTATTATATTTCTGAATCATGTAAGAAGAAATGTTGAAAGCAACACTCCGTGAGGTCAAAATACAAGTGATGTAGATTCTTCATAATACATCATTAAGTATGATTTAACTTATTCTTCCAAATGGCTACTTTGTACTCTTTGGTACTGACATTTCTTAATTCATTAAACTAGACTCATATATGGAAAATTAATTTATTTCCATTTTTAAATATTCCAAATTAAACTGCAGAGATTGTTCTGCAAATCCTTTAGTGCCATCATTTTAATCAGTTCTTTTAATTTTTGCAAACCTGATAAGCAAATGGCACTACTTCATTGGTTTTATTTGCTTTTCTTGATTATTAGTGAGTTGAATCCCAATGTTTTAAAATGTTGCTTCATAAAAGATGAAACACATTATCCTTCATCTACAAACAGTCAGAATTCCTTTTAAAGTGAAATAGCCTCATTTTTCTCATGATTAAAATACAAGCAGGTATTTGTGTGCAAACATAGACCTATTAAAAAGCACCTTGCACAAATATTTCTCTTTATAGTTTTTATCGGTGCTAAAAATGGGGGATTGTAATGAGTACAAGACAACCAGACTCCTGCAATAACTAATAAACATGACAATTTGATTTATTGCTGTTCCTCTGCTGTAGCCTGTTGACAGGTTATTTTTTTTCTTTCTGGAAAAATTACCAGGATTTAAATCTCTATCATATGGCACTTAATTCAATCGACAATATGTTACCAATTAGATTCTGCTTAAACTACCATCCGCCGGCAGACCATGAAGCGCGTTAAGTAGGATGACGATCAGATAACTAGTGAAACACTCCGTGGCGGCTTTCTCAGGGCCGAGGAGCAATGCTGAGATGATGGATAGTAAGCAAGAAGGGGCCAGTCGAGCATTCCTTTCCCCCAGCTCCCCCAAAGAAATTGTTTCAAGTTCCTAAAAGCATACAGGAACTTGTGTTGGTGGTTCTATCAATTTGCCCTTTGCTACCCCTCTTCCCTCCATCCTCCTGCCCTTTTTGATGATAAAAAGGCATTCCTACTCGCAGATCCTCTCCAACATGGTGATGCCTAACTTCAGCTTGGTGGTCCTGTCCCATTTAGTGATGTGTTTTAGGATTTCACCTTTCTCCCAAGTCCTGGATGTTGACCACAATAAGAGAGAACTCTTGGAGTGCATTGAGCCTCCTTTTCTTCTTTTTCTTGGGGAATCTGGCTGCATCAGACCGTGCTCTTGTTGCAAGGAAAAGAAACCACATTGAGCGGTGCCGAACAAAAAGACCATCTTTGTTTGTTTGTTTTTAATTGGAGGATAATTGCTTTACAATGTGGTGTTGGTTTCTATATGTATACATTTATCCCCTCTCTCTTGAGCCTCCCTCCCCACTCCCCGCATCTTACCCCTCTCGGTCACCACAGAGCACCAGGCTAAGCTCCCTCTGTTTTACAGCAACTTCCCACTAGGTATCTGTTTTACCCATGGTAATGTGTATGTTTCCACGCTATTCTCCCAATTCGTCCCACCTTCTCCTTCCCCCATTGTGTCCACAAGCCCATCCTCTGTGTGCTATTCCTGCCTGGCAAGTAGGCTCATCAGTACCATTTTTCTAGATTCCATATATGTGTGTTAATAGATGATGTTTGTTTTTCTCTTTCTGACTTACTTTACTCTGTATAACAGGCTCTAGGTTTGTCTACCTCAGTTCAACTACTCAGATTCGTTCCTTTTTATGGCTGAGTAATATTCCATTGTATATATGTACCGCAGCTTCTTTATTCATTCCAAAAAAGCCATCTTTTGAAACAATGTTGGAGGCTGACCGGGCTTAAAGAATAGCAAGTAAGGAGCTCTGAAGGCCAGGTAGCCAGAACCAGTAAGATACCAGTAAGAACCATGGCAGTGGAAACGTGGGCATGGGCTGGGCCATGTAATGCAGCCATCACTGTAGCAGACAAGACCACAACTGTCCCCATGTTGGCACACCACGTACATAAAGTATAGGATCCCAGGAAGGGGAGGGTGATGAGCTGTGTGTCAGGCACATGTCTGTCCCCAGGGAAAGGTCAGATCCCTTCATTTGACTTCAAGCTATGCACAGGGAGGCCTCCCAGAGGAAGACTGGAAACACAATAGGAAGGGGTGGGTGGTTGAACGGGGACAGCGAAAGGTGACAAGTGGTTCTTGCACAACAGTCTCTGAGTGGAAGCGGGCTGGTTGTCACTGGGAGAGATGAGCCTTTGGTGGTTCACTTGTACAGACGAGTGCACACCAGGGAGATTCAGGAAACTGAGCCCCACTGCTTCCTGCATCCTCATTTATTCTGGTCACTTTGCTTCTACATCGGGGAATAGAGTAGGAGACCAAAGAATTTCCTTAGGGATTTGAGCAATAATATGGAACCTCCTTGTAAATCAAAGGAATAGGCGTATCTCCCTAGCTCCTACCTGTGCTGAGCACTCTAGAGTCATTTTCTGAGTCCCCACAACAGCCCCACAATGTTAAATATTACACACGCTTTCTACATACAGAGAACGGAAATTCCAAGAGGTTCAGCAACCTGTCCACTGAGTGCACACAGTCAGATGTGGGGCTCAAACCCAGGCTCCCCAGCTCTGAACCCTTCCCCCAGCTGGCTTTTGGGCTACCCTGAGTCCAGGCTGCGCAGAAGCAGCACATGTAGTATTATTTGAATGGCATCTTTTTCTTCCAGGACACCACTGTGTGTCGGTGTGTGTGTGTCGGTGTGTGTATGCGCATGGGCATGCGCATGTACACACCCAACGCACAGCACCAGGAAGAATTCTAAGAGGAAAGTTAGGGGTTCAGAGGAAAAACATCCCATATGTTCTAACTTTGTCTGGGCTGTCCCTGTTTCTAAATACTGTGGCAATATTTTTTGAAGCAAAGATCAAAGGACATATGGTCTGACTCATGGATTAACAAAAGGAAAAAATATTGGAAATTGGGGCTCTCTGGGACAGTTTGAGATGTATGGCTACAGTCATTCTCAGAGCACCTGGGGATCGGAGTTCTTTGGGAAACACTTTGAAATCCTGACACATTACGTCCCATTCTCCAAACTAGGAGTGATTTTATCAACAAAGTCAGACAGTCTTATCCACTGGCTCTGTGATTCCAAAGCTGTCTTGCCCGTGACAATAGCAAAAGGGTTGAAATCTGTCTGCATCACGTGTAAAATCATTAGAAATGATAAGAGAGTTCTTTATACAAAAATGGATAGGTTTCTTAAGGCAAAAAATAGCCAGTAAGAAGGGATTTAATTCACAAAAGTCACTGCAGTATAAATATCTAGAAAAGAACTTAAAATACATGAGACTTCTACCCCCTCTGCAAAAAAAACCCATCTACTTAGGGACATAAAATATATAATTGGAAACACATAGCATATGGAGACTAGATAAGCAATATGAACTTTCACCAACCTAATTTGTATGCAAAAAGTATGTAAAAAGATTTCCAGTGCACTGGTAGGGGGAGGAACTTGGTAAAATTCCAATCTAAAATTCTAAAGAATAGCAATGATCTTTTTGAAGAAAAGGTGGGGGCAGGCACGGTGCTTGTCTTGTCAGCTATGAAAGTTTCAGTGGTCACATAGTTCCAGATGGATAAACAGATGAGTGGGAGAGAAGAGAAAGTACGCACACAGGCTCTCACACACATGCAAATGTACCCGGTGATAAAAGCACCTTTTGGAATCAGTAATAGCAAGAGTGAGGACAGTCATACTGAGAATCAATGGTCAGTCTTCATTTGGCTTGATCTTCAGCAGCTTTGACACAGTAATTTCTTCCCTTTTTTTTTTTCGTTGTGCTGGGTCTTTGTGGTGGGTTTTAGAGCCCACAGGCATTATAGTTGCAGCATGCGGGCTTAGTTGCTCCGTGGGATGTGGGATCTTAGTTCCCCAACCAGGGATTGAACCCACGTCCCCTGAATTGCAAGGTGGATTTTTAACCACTGGGCCATCAGATATAGTGTTAGTTGCTCAGTCATGTCTGACTCTTTGTGACCCCATGGACTGTAGTCAGCCAGGCTCCTCCTCCATGGACTTCTCCAGGCAAGAATAGTGGAGTGGGTAGCCATTCCTTTTCCCAGGGGATCTTCCCCACCCAGGGATCGAACTCAGGTCTCCTGCATTGCAGGGAGATTCTTTACCATCTGAGCCACAGACCACCAGGGGAGTCCCTAATTTCTTCTTGAAATACCTTCTTCTACCTCCAGAACATCCTTCTCTTCCTCTTTATCCTCCTTTTCCAACTCTTTCATGCATGTAAGATGCTGGAGTGCTCAGGGCTCAGACCTCCAGCATCTCTTCTGTGTCTGCATTCACTCCCCGTGTGATCTGGTCCAGCAACACCTTTGAAAACACCAGCAACATCCGAAATGATTTCTCCCAGCCCTGACCTCTTTTCTGACTGGACACCTCACTCTCCATCTCCACTCAGAGTCTCCACTTTGAGTGTGTGTCCAGCCTCACAGTCGTCGTTTGTCTAGAACAGAATTCCTGATCTCCCTAGCCCGAGCACTGGTCCTCCTGTCGTTTCCTTGCACATCAGCAGAAGCCCCCTTCATTCTTCCAGGGTCAGGCCTGCCCTCTGAAGCCATCCTTCACTTCTTTCTATCACAACCCACATCTAATCCAGCAGAAGATCCCATCCACGTGTCCTTTGAAATATATCTAGATTGAGTCCCTTCTTAGCACTCGACCTCTTGGGTCCCTCACCTGTTCCACAAACATGCACCCTTCTTTATTCTGTTCTCAACACAGAGACAGAGGAATTCTTGTAAAACTGAAGTCAAATTAGATGATTGCTCAAAACCCTCCCATGGCATCCTTACCTCACTGTTTCAAGCTACATAATCAAGTACCCCCAAAAAAACATGGTGGCTTAAAACAACCTTTCCGTTCTGCTCAAGATCCTGTGGTTCATGAATGGCGGCAGTTTAGTGTGGGCTGGGCTGGAGGGCCCCCTCCAGGGTGGCTTCTTCACTCACATCCTGGCGCCTGGTGACCTCTCCCCTTCCAGGGCTCTCCATGCGGTTTGAACAGACTACCAGTCCTGAGGTTCGTGCACTTTTCCCTTTGTGATGAGCTCTAAGAGGCAGGAAGAAGAAGCTGCCACACAAGACCAGAGCTGGGACAACATCCTTCTGCCATATTTTGTTGGCCAAAGCAGTTAACAAACCAGCTGAGATTCAGAGGTTGAGAGACAGCCTTTCCTGACAGAGGCAGGGCAATGTGGCCATGCAGAAGAGTGCAGAGGATGTTGCTGAGGTCCTATTTGGAAATGCAATCTGCTCAACTCAGCGAGCACCAAAATTCAAAGTGTTTACCATGACCTGTCAGGTCCTACACAGCCTGACTCCTGCCACCCGTCTGACTTCTGGCCTCCTTTTCCCTAACTAGTGGTATGGCTTCAGTTTGAGTGGCCTCTTTGCCATGACTTGAATACACCAAATGTAATCCCACCTCCTGGTCCAGTGTTTGTGGTTCCCTCTGCCTGGCACTCCCTGCCTGGGTGCCTGGGTCATCTCTTACCTCCTTCAGGTCTCCACCCAGATGTCTCCATTTCAGAGAGACCTTCCTTGATCACCCTTGACCAAGAAAGCCATTCCAGCCCCTCTTGGTCTGTCGTGTTTAACATCATCTAATGTGTTGTATGTTTAGTTGTCAGTATCTGCCTCTTCCCATTAGAATGTAATCTATCACCAGGACCTAGAAAAATGTCTGTTCATGGTAGGTTCTGGATAAATATTCATTGAGTAAGTGAATGGTTCAACAAGTAACTTTTCATTAAGTGATACTGGGACACTGTCTTAACTGTTGGAGTGGTGGGGAGGAGAATAAAAGTAGATGCATCAGTTCAGTTCAGTAGCTCAGTCGTGTCCAACTCTTTGCAACCCCATGGAATGCAGCATGCCAGGCTTCCCTGTCCGTCACTAACTCCCAGAGTTTACTCAAACTCGTGTCCATTGAGTCAGTGATACCATCCAACCATTTCATCTTCTGTCATCCCCTTCTCCTCCTGCCCTCAATCTTTCCCAGCATCAGGGTCTTTTCTAATGAGTCAGTTCTTCCCATCAGGTGGCCAAAGTATTGGAGTTTCGGCTTCAACATCAGTCCTTCCAATGAATATTCCGGACTGATTTCCTTTAGGATGGACTGGTTGGCTCTCCTTGCAGTTCAAGGGACTCTTGAGAGTCTTCTCCAACACCACAGTTCAAAAGCATCAATTCTTTGGCACTCAGCTTTCTTTGTAGTCCAACTCTCACATCCATACATGACTACTGGAAAAACCATAGCTTTGACTGGACGGACCTTTTTTGGCAAAGTAATGTCTCTGCTGTTTTAATATGCTGTCTAGGTAGGCATACCTAATACATTAAACCAAAATATGTTCTAGAAATATTCTAATGTCGTATAATAAAGCTTGAAAATTACCAGAGAAAAATTCAGGTGAAGATGAAATAATCTTGTGGTGAGAAAGGTTTTTGTAAGCCTGATACTGAATAAATGAAGCATAAATAAAAGTATAGATTTGACTGTATCAAAAACACACAGTGAAAAGATGAGCGGCAAACTTTGAAAAATACTTCAGTATTTTTATGAGCAAGTACTGTTTCAGATATATAAAGAGCTCTGTCAAGTAAATTCAGAAAAGAAAAAAATACAAAAGCCTAGTAAGCTTTTCAGAAGAAAAATCTCACCAGCTGTGTGGTTGGCAGGCGAGTTACTCAGTTCTGTAAAAGGGGAAACCAGGTGGATTCAGTGAGCAAATATACATACTTTCTTAGAAAACTGTTAGGCCTATGATGGTGCTTAGTAGCATTAGCTTTTAATATTCCCATCTCCTAAAGCCACACATAACTTTTAGATGGGGCTTTAAAATTTTTTTATTTATTTTTTAAATTAGAGTATAATTTCTTCATGATGTTATGTTAGTTTCAGCTGTATAAGAACGTGAATCTGCTGCATGTATAATAGGCCTATATCCCCTCCCTCGAGAGCCTCACGCCCACCTCCCCCAAACCACCCCTCTGGGTCCCCACAGGGCAGCAGGCTGGGCTCCCTGTGCTGGGCAGCAGCTTCCCATAGCTGCTGTTTCACACGTGGCTGTGTGCATACCTCAGTGCTGCTCTCCCGGCTTGCCCACCCTCCCTTTCCTCTGTGCCCACAAGTCCATTCTCCGTGTCTGTGTCTCTATTCCTGCCCTGCACATAGATTTGTCTATACCATTTTCCCAGATTCCACATGTATATGCTAATATACAATATTTGTTTTTCCCTTTCTGACTTCCTTCACTCTCTGTGACAACTCTAGGTCCAGCTACATCACTACAGATGACCTAATTTTGTTTCTCTTTATGGCCGAGTAATAGTCCATTGTATATACGTACCATATCTTCTTTATTCATTCATCTGTTGATGGACATCTAGGTTGCTTCCATGTCCTGGCTATTGTCAATAGTGCTGCGATGAACACTGGGGCGCATGTGTCTTTCTGAATTATGGTTTTCCCTCTTGCAGTGTTGGTGGGAATATATATTGGTATAGCCACTATGGACAACAGTATGAAGGTTCCTTAAAAACCTAAAAATAGAACTACCTTATGACCCAGCAGTGTTACTACTGGGCATACACCCTGTGATAACCATTAACTTTTAATATCATTGTCTCAGTGTTTCCACACATGACATGCAGATGTGGCTTTTAGATGTTTATTCATTATTTTATCTATCCATCCCTTCATCCATCCATTCATTCACTGTTTCCCTGGAGTGCACCACTTCACCCTCACGGACTCATAAACATAATAAAGAGAAGTTGCTGCAGGAGACGTTTAATTCTTGAGAAATCTATTTAAAGAGACAGCCTCACCCAGGAAAACTGCTCTTACATCATGTCAATAACAGTAACCTGGAAATCATACTCATCTGAGTGGTTCAAGGGCAGAGGGAACGCCCAGTGACACACCAAGAGAACGGCTCCTCAGCCTGGTGACCGTGGGGCCCGAGTGTCATGGAAGAAGTAGGCCTCCGTCTTCCTAAAGAAACAGGGATGCTGGGGGACCGGGTTCTTGAGTCCATCTTTTTGACTATTAAGTAGCATGTTTTACCATCTGGAGTCTGAGAAACTCTGGATTGAAAACGTTGGTGTGGAATTTCTGGCCATTAGTTTTATGAGTCTACTGTATGCGTGAGTATGTGCTCAATCACTTTAGTCGTGTCTGACTCATTGTGACCCTATGGACTGTAGCCCGGCAGGCTCCTCTGTCCATGGGATTCTCCAGGCAAGAATATTGGAATGGGTTGCCACACCCTCCTCCAGGGGATCTTCCTGACGCAGGGGTCAAACCCACGTCTCCTACTTTGCAGGCTGATTACTTACCACTGAGCTACTGGGGAGGCCCTATGAGTCTACTATTCAACCTTTTTGTTGTCTGGCCTGAAATTATGCTTTTGTACTTTAGGAGATGCTTGACAATCTTTGTTTAGCAATAAAAAGTGAGCACTTAGTGTTTTGGACTGGCAAACAAACACCCTTCCGTCCCCTCCGTGGACACTTCTGTGGTCCTGATGGTGCCTAAGCTGGCTTGTTCCTCGAGGCTGCACCTGCTCAAGGCAGCTACAAGATAGCCCAACAATCTCACCGCCCTAAACTGCGTCAATGATTTTGTTTACAAGCCTCCTAAAAGAACTCCAGAAAACCTGGAGTTCCTGGAAACCACTATTTGGAACTTGTGATATGCAGGACTTGTTTTTCTGGGGCAGTGAACACATGGAGAGGGCAATGGCAACCGACTCCAGTGCTCTTGCCTGGAGAGTCCCATGGATGGAGGAGCCTGGTAGGCTGCAGTCTGTGGGGTTGCTAAGAGTCGGACACGACTGAGCGACTTCACTTTCACTTTTCACTTTCATGCATTGGAGAAGGAAATGGCAACCCACTCCAGTGTTCTTGCCAGAAGAATCCCAGGGACGGGGGAGCCTGGTGGGCTACCCTCTATGGGGTCGCACAGAGTCGGACACGACTGAAGCGACTTAGCAGCAGCAGAAGACACCATGCGCTGTAGGAAGATCTGTGTAGGCAGGCAGCCTCCGGCACAGGGCACACGGCTGAGTGTGTGGATAGGGACTAAGACCCAGCCGACCCCATTTGCCTGAAGGAACAGACACCTTTTCTTCAGTTCTCACAACGTACCCAGTGTCTCACCGAGCCCTGTGTCCATGGGGCTGCACCCTTAGGAACAGGTGTCTCTTATGCATGAACACCAGCCAGGCCTGGTGAGGGGAGTGTTTGGTGTGGCATAAATCTCTGGTGCTGGGGAATGGAGAGCTGGCATGGAGCCTTGCCCACACAGCAGCCTTGGGCCCGTCAGTTTTAGAAATGATGACATTTGCAACTGAGAATCTAACCATGGCTTCCATGAACACGGAATGTATCAGTGAACTTCTAGAATCTTTTATGCGCACCTATTCAATTTGGGAGACTACATCTTAATCATTTGTTTTGGGTGCTACATGCTCTTAAACGATAGGGAGCTCCTGAAAGTGTAACATACACAGTATGGCTCCCTTAGGACAAGGATTCCTGCCAGTGACACGTGGTCATGACCCACTTCCTTCTCATGGACCGTACAAGTCATGAGAGAGCCACAAAGAGGCCAAGTGTAAAGGCTTTGATGAACGTGAGACCCCTCCCAGCTCTGCCTCCCAGTAAAAGGATGTTAATGATCACCCATCAAGTACTTTGCTGTTTGACCATGGGCGAATTATGTTCCTTTTTTTAAAAATAATTTTATGAGTATATAGTTGATTTATAATGTGTGCTAGTCTTAGCTAGTCTTAGGTGGGAGAAGGCAATGGCACCCCACTCCAGTACTCTTGCCTGGAAAATCCCATGGACGGAGAAGCCTGGTAGGCTGCAATCCATGGGGTTGCTAAGAGTCGGGCACGACTGAGTGACTTCACTTTCACTTTTCACTTTCATGCATTGGAGAAGGCAATGGCACCCCACTGCAATGTTCTTGCCTGGAGAATCCCAGGGACGGGGGAGCCTGGTGGGCTGCCATCTATGGGGTCGCACAGAGTCGGACACGACTGAAGCGACTTAGCAGCAGCAGCAGCAGCCGCCTTAGATGTACAGCAAAGTGCTTCAATAATACATGTATTCATTCTTTTTAAGATTCTTTTCCAATATAGGTTATCAGAGTATTGAGTACAGTTCCCTGTGCCATACAGTAGGCCCTTGTTGGTTATCTATCTCGTATATAGTAGTGTATATATGTTCATACCAAGCTCCTGATTTATTCCTTCCACGCACATTTCCCCTTTGATAACCATGTTTATTTTCAGTATCTGTAAGTTTGTTTCTGTTTTGTAAATAAGCTCATTTGTATCATTTTTAAAAATTAGATTCCACCCAAGTGAGATCATGTGATATTTGTCTTTGTCTGATTTACTTCATTTAGTATAATAACCTCTAGGTTCATCTAAGATGCTGAAAATGGCCTTACTTCCCTCTTTTAATGGCTGAGTAATATTCCATTGTGTCCATGTACCACGTCTTCCTTATCCACTCCTCTGCTGATGGACATCTAGGTTGCCTCCATGTCTTGGCTATTGTGAACAGTGCTGCTATGAACATAGAGGTCAGGTATCTTTTCAAATTATAGTTTTGTCTGGGTATGTGCCTAGGAGTGGGACTGCTGGATCATGTGGTAGTCCTATTTTTAGTTTTTTAAGGAACCTCCATACTGTCCTCCACAGTGGCTGCACCAATTCACACTCCCACCAACAGTGCAGGAGGGCTCCTGTTTCTCCCCCACTCGTTCCAGAGTTTATTGTTTGTAGACTTTTTGATGGCTGTTCTGGACTGGCAAGTGACTTTCATTTCTGAGCCTCAGCTTACTCTTCATTTAAAATAGGGATCATAATGCATCTGGGTTGCTGTGAAGACTTCATGAGGCTGGATTTTAGTCCCTGTTCACACACACAGAGTGCCTGGGACATACCAAGCACTCAGTAAAAAGTAACGTGTTTTTTTTTTTTTTTTTTTACTATTTAGACTCTGGACTCACCTCTGCTTTAACATGCTTATTACTTGAAGAACAAGTAATTGAGACATGTTGGGGAAGAGGGTTAATTCCTCACATTGGTGGAGCATTTTGTGAATAATAATAGTAATTTTCTAAATGATTCTGAGTAGCCTGGAAAAGAGCGTGCATATAGCACCAGCTCTGTCGCTTTCCTGGAGAGTAAATTGCCCATTGGAATGGCCTGACCATTACTTGCTCATAATGTCAACTGTATATATATCCACTTAGTAATAGCACATTTGCCAGGAAAACTATGAGGCTGATGTTTTTGCCCAAATAACCAATCTTTTTTGGTCTTGGATAAAGTGTCAAATGTATGATTTGGATTTTATGTTCAGTTGATTGTTTACATCAGGAAGCATCAACCCAGAGTAATTGGCAAGTGGGTACACATTCAAATGATATGATGACATTCCTGCCACATTTTCCTGTGACTCTAAGTGGGGGGAATCATTAGGGATTCTTGTTTTAGAATCTCATCAAAATGAATCCTTTGGTTTGGTTAAGTGGTTGATGCTGCTAAGTTTGTGCATGGTGATGGTGTAGCTGAAATCAGGCAGCTCTGACCCCTTAGCGCGTGGTCTTCCCAGCTGTCCTCTTCCATGCTGCAGCCGGCATATTCCTGGCTGGACGGAGTGCATGAGCAGCCTGGGTTAGCCAAGGCGACAGATGGACTGGAGGTGCCTGACTGTTGACCCCTGACCTCTGACCAAACTCCAGAAATGTGTCCATAGGAAGGATAAACAAATTAGATATGTGAGCCTTGAGACCTTAGAGGTCACAGATTCTAACCATACTCTCCTCGTGCAGCATATTTTGATAAGGAACTGTCCTCTCTCTTTAACTATCTCTGACAACAGAAAGCTCATAGCCCCTGAATACTGCCATTTCTTTCTTTCCAAAGAATTTCAATGACTTGAAAATCTTTCTTGTCAAAGCAAAATTGGTCTCTTTGTAAATTTGGCCCTTGTTTCCCATTTTGCCTTCTGGCATCACAGGGAATAAAGAAAAGAACGGGAGGTTGACTTAGGCAGACAGATCAGAGTTCTCTGTACTCAAAGTATCCTTTGGGCCCAATAACAGTAAGTATCGTTTACTTATCTCCAGTGGCACCAGTTGGAAGAGGCAGGCTCTGGAAAACTCATTGCTTGAACTCTGAAATTAACCTTTCATGGATGGGTCGCTCTGGTCATCCTTAACCAACCACTAAAAACACCAGAAGCCTCTGGATAGTTGTTCCCATGAGAATGGGCAAAGGAAGGGGGGCGGAGAGAGAGAATGGGTGAGAGGGAGCTAGGAGGGGTATCGTTCACACCTATTATAAAGGAGTCCCCAGCTGAGGAAGGGAGCTAGCAAGAGAGGGTCCAATATCTACCTGCTCCATGATCGTTTGCTGATTGATGCCGGCCCCTCCCTCAGCTGCACCCCATCCTGGAGTCCTCCATGCCCCTGGCTAACTCACCAGCATCAAGCTGGGAGCAGGGACCACCCTCCTTGGGCTGCTTCTGTCAGGCCTTGTTTAGGCAGACATTCAGAACACTTGTGCAGTAGCAGGGATGGAGAGCAACGATTGACATTCAGAGGTCAGGCCAAGTAGATTCCGGGGTCAGGGTGTCAG
Source organism: Bos taurus (assembly GCF_002263795.3). NCBI lineage: Eukaryota > Metazoa > Chordata > Mammalia > Artiodactyla > Bovidae > Bos > Bos taurus. The sequence continues at coordinate 5,273,059 of NC_037338.1, read as the reverse complement.
TTAGAAGTGCCCACTGCGGGGACTTCCCTGGTGGTCCAGCCGTTAAGACTCCACGCTCCCAATGCAGGGGGCTTGGGTTAGATACTTGGTCAGGGAACTAGATCCCACATGTCTCAACTAAAGATCCTGCACACAGCAACTAAGATCATCCCAGATGCTGCAACTAAGACCTGGAACAGCCAAATAGATAAAAATAGAAAACAAATAGGTGCCACCAGGAATCAAAGACCCCCATCTGGTTCTGGCTCTGCCACCAAGCAGCTGTGTGGTCCTGGGCAAGTGTCCTCAACCTTTCTGAACCTGTTGTTCCTTAGCCATCACTACACCCGGCTGGGCGCATCGGGTACTTTTTCTCTGACTTGATGAACTGTGAATGCAGAGTTACCTCCTACCAAGGACGGGGACACAGCACTCCTGTCCCTCCAAGCAGGATCACCACCAAGGTCCTTGCAAGCTCCTGGAGCATCCTGACAGCTCATTGAAGCACATTTATATGCACCAACACTGTTTTCATCTTCGACTTTAAGCAACCTTAATTAATAATACCCTCCCTTCTCAGTGTGTCAACAGAACTCCACCTTTTCATTTGGAAGGAAATTAAATAAATATCAAAATAAAATATTCAATTATCAGAACCCGAAATGAGAAAATATAATTGATTTGTGAGGCTTTTGTTACAAAAAATTCCCTGGGGTCTCTGACTACATTTTATTAAAAAAAAAACTCACAGACTTATATTTCTACATTACTTATGTAATAATTTTGCATTTCTCAGGGGGAAAATAGTATTATGGAAGGAGAAATAATTATGACAAGTGCTAAAGATTAGTGAGCTGGATTCCCCTGATGTGCCACCAACATCCTGGGAGTTAGTTAAGTGCCTTAGAAAGCGCCGTGAACCCTTGTCATTGACTAAATTACTGCTTCGATGCACTAACAAGGACCCCAGTGAATTAGAAGAGTTCTTTTAGCTTCCCGGAGTGCCGAGCCTAATCCCTGGGCAGCATTTGTGCTCTGTGAGAATCTGGATCTGCGTTCACCCACATCTATTTCTGTCTTCCAAGAACAGGCACTTCCTAGGGTAGGGCTTGTATCTGTGCAGTGCTTGCTGGCATCTGGCCCAGCCCCAGGCTCCAGAGAGCCCCGTAAATGTGCCTCCAGCTTCTTGAATGGAGCGCTTTGCTGTTGATCAGTGCCTCAGTGGCCCTGAGCATGTTCCTCTGCTTCCTGCTGAAACAGGGTCCCAGCATCCTGACGAGGACTGGCACCCTGGTGATGGGGACATCCAGCCATTTCCCTCAGTGTTCTCAGCTCCTCCCATTAGGGGTCTGCAAGTTAGCACACAGTGTGTGGGATATGTGGATTCTTCTCAGGGGCTTCCCTGGTGGCTCAACGATAACGAATCTGCCTGCAATGCAGGAGCCTCAGGAGATGAAGGTTCGATCCCTGGGTTGGGAAAATCCCCTGGAGGAGGGAATGGCCACCCACTCCAGTACTCTTGCCTGAAGAATCCCATGGACAGAGGAGCCTGGTGGGCTACAGTCCATGGGGTCGCAAATAGACACGACTGAGCAACTGAGCACACACACGCATTCCACTCAGTTATCTGAGAACGTTTTCTTCTTCTTTGGTAGCTCAGTTATTAGATCCTGAAAAGCAAGCCCACAAGCTGGGTCCCTTCCCGAGAGGTCAGGAAGCCCACTTGGAAGCTCTCGTCTTGGGTGCATGCCCAGAGCCAGGAGTTCCCAGCCTCGAGTGTGATATTGATAACAGACAAGTCACAGTGCTTACATGGCATCTCTTGAGTAAATCCTTAGCATCCTAAAATGTGGCTGACAAAGCCCTGTTAGACTTGGCTCTTCCCCTTTCCCAGGCTCACACGGAGCTTCCTTACAGCACGCAGTCTGCCCCAGCCATCAGGTCTTTCCTCTGCCTGAAATCGCGCAAGTGCTCCCCAGCCTGGAGCTCTCTTCCCTCACCTGGCTGGATCTTCCTCAGGTTCCTCTTACTGGTCACGTCCCCAAGGAAACCACCACTACGCATGGCCACCTCTATTCTTCTGTGTACCATTACAATGATTAGGTTGGTGCAAAAGTAATTGTGGTTTCAGACTGTGAATTTTAGATCATTACAACTAGGCTAACACACATCTTTAAGAATCAAAATAGAAACCATTAAAATAACACATTTTTGCCAATGAGAAATAAGTTTGCTGATTCCTGTAGCATAAAATCATGCTTTGGGATTAGATGAATTCTTAGAAAGCATTTTCTGCCTCCTGCTCATCATGGAAGCGTGTGCCCTCCATAAAGTTGTTGAGATGCTTGAAGAAGGCTTAGTTGGGTGATGAGAGGTCAGGTGAATATGGCGGATGAGGCAAAACTTCACAGCCCAATTCATTCAACTTTTGAAGCCTTGGTTGTGTGACATGTGGTCTGACATTGTCATGCAGAAGAATTGGGTCCTTTCTGTTGATCAGTGCCGGCTGCAGGCATTGCAGTTTTTGGAACATCTAATCGATTTGCTAAGCATACTTCTCAGATGTAGTGGTTTTGCCAGGATTCAGGAAGCTGTAGTAGATCAGACCAGCCGCACACCACCAAACAGTGACCGTGATCTCTTTTTGGTGCAAATTTGGCTTTGGGAAGTGCTTTGGAGCTTCTTCTTGGTCCAACAGCTGAGCTCATCATCACTGGTTGTCATATAAAATCCCTACCACCACCCCACACCCTAGCTCATCACAGAGGACTACTTTTTTTATTGTATAGTTGATTTACAATGTTTTGTGAGTTTCAGGTATACAGCAAAGTGATTTGGTTATACATATATATATCAGAGAAGGCAATGGCACCCCATTCTAGTACTCTTGCCTGGAAAATCCCATGGATGGAGGAGCCTGGTGGGCTGCAGTCCATGGGGTCGCTAAAGTCGGGCATGACTGAGCGACTTCACTTTCATGTTTCACTTTCATGCATTGGAGAAGGAAATGGCAACCCACTCCAGTGTTCTTGCCTGGTGAATCCCAGGGACGGGAGAGCCTGGTGGGCTGCCATCTATGGGGTTGCACAGAGTCGGACACGACTGAAGCGACTTAGCAGCAGTATATATATGTGTGTGTATATATATATATATATATATATTCTTTTTGAGATTGTTTGACATATTATTATCTTTGTTCTTCCTGTGTTTATATTTGTATTTTTCAGTATTATACTAATTCTGCATTTCTCAATCCATCAATTTTTGATGGGCTCTCCTGTAACTCAGATAGAAAAGAATCTGCCTGCAATGCAAGAGATCCCAGGTTCGATCCCTGGGTAGGGAAAATCCCCTGGAGAAGGAAATAGCTACCCATTCCAGTATCCTTGCCTGGAGAATTTCATGGACAGGGGAGCCTGGCAGGCTGCAGTCCATGGGGTTCCAAAAAGTTAGACATGACTGAGCAACTAACACTTTCACTTTCTTTCAACTTGTGTTAGTATTATCTCTCCTATTCCTCACTTTAGAAGATGAAGCTGCCCCTACGCTTTCTCCACCTTCCATGTTCCACTTTTTGGGATCAACATTGACTGTACACTTCTGTCCTGTGGTTGCAGCCAAGTCTCCATGGCTCTCCATCCACTGATCAAGTCATTTAATAAGTTTTACATCCTAACCCATGGGCCAGTGAGAGATGATGCTTCCTAGAATCAAGGTCATGAATCTTCTCTTTTTGTTTATATCCTCCGATATGGCCACGCTTTAGTTTGCTTCGTGTGTGAATTATGTGTTCAGCTGTACTACACATTCCTCACCTTACCACTGATCCCTGGTGGCTGTTGTTTTTCTTGCATTATTTGCCCTTGTGATTAATTTTCCCCAAGTCTGTCTTTTCTTTTTGGAGACCTCCACCCCGATCTCCCCACCACCCTTCTGCTCCTTCCTCTAAGCTTGCTGTGCAATTGTCATGTTGGAAATTTCTTCCACTGCTATCAGGACTCTGGGTTGGAACCATAGACTCCTAGACCCCACAATATCCTTCTTATTCTGCCCTTTGTTTTTCTAGATATATCTCCAAAAACTTTTAAAGGAAAGAATATATAGGAGATAAACTTTCTGATATGTTTTTGTCTGAAAATATTGTCTTGCCTTCATGATTGACTCATGCCTGTCTGGGCATAGAACCCTTTAGACAAAGTTTTCTTTATATCCTCAGTACTCATCAGAGTACTGTCTAGGTACACATCAGAGGCGTGTCTAGGTATGGCTCTCTTTTCTTTAGTTGTTCTGGGCATTCAGAAACCTCTTTTATTTCTGAAGAATTTTATCCTTAAACTTTGATGATTTTCTTCAACTATTAAAAAATTATTTTTTCATCTCTAACCCTGTATATGAAATCTTCTAGACTAATTTTCTTTCTCATAGTTTTAAATTTCCTTGTCTTTTTCTCCCTATACTCTAAGAGAGTAGAGTATTTGGGTTTATTTTCTAGTTTTTCTTTAACTAAAAAGTTTTTTTAACCAGTCTTATTTTTTTAATCTGCAAATACTGTCTTTTATTCTCTAATCATTTCTTTTCTTAGCATTTTGTTCTCATTTTAAGGACATTATATTTTCTCCAAAATTGTCTTGGCATATTAATTAGAGTCTTTTTTAAAAAATTGGAATATGATTCCTTTACAATATTGTTAGTTTCTGCTATACAGCAAAGTGAATCACCTATACAAATACATATATTCCCTCTTTTTTGGATTTCTTTCCCATTTAGGTCACCACAGAGCATAATAGAGTTCCCCGTGCTGTATGGTCACTTCTCATTAGTCATCCACTTTATACATAGTAGTGTATACACAGGGGCTTCCCCGGTGGCTCAGTGGTAAAGAATCTGCCTGTAATGCAGGAGCTGCGGGTTTGATCCCTCGGTCAGGAAGATCCCCTGGAGGAGGGCATGGCAACCCACTCCAGTATTCTTGCCTGGAGAATCCCATGGACAGAGGAGCCTGGCGGGCTACATTCCACAGGGTTGCAAGGAGTCGAACTCGACTGAAGTGACTTGGTGCAGCACAGCACAGCACAGCACAGCATGTGGAGGACACTCCCACCCCCGATCCCTCCCTCCCTTCCCTCCTTGGTATCCATGTCTGCTCTACCTTTGTGTCCAGTTAGAGTGTTTTTAGTGCTGTCTTCTGTTCCCTAATGGTCTTTCTGTTTCTTCTGGGTCAGTTTGTGTTTCCTTTGCTCTGTGTTTTTCATGTCACAGTTGTCCTGTGCGCCTGGTGGTTCTTAGTTCTGCGTTTCCATTTCAGGGAGAAGGAAAGAGTGTGTGTATCTCAGTTTATTGTCAGCGATCTGTTTTCTGACTTGATCGCTCTCCTTGAGAACTGTGAGTGGGATGGGGGTGGGTGTCTGCTAGGAAGCTTTGCTTGAGGGGAGCAAGATGGTAAGCTGCACTCATCCTGAAGATTTCAAAATGCTAAAATGACAAAGACTTTATTCTAGTTTGCTTAGCTATTAATGCCATTTTACAAAGAGGAAACTGAAGCTCAGAGACCTGCCTGTGGTTAAATAGCTAGTAAGTGATGAAGCCAAAATTTGAACTGCTGTTTGCCAGATAAACACTTTTATTCTCATTCCACAAAACCAAATAAATTTTAACATAAATTAAAAATCATATTATATGAATAAAAGCTCTGTCTTTTCTGTAAATATGCACTTTCACAGGCTCTACAGTTAAAGCTTCCACCTTGATGGCCATATCTTGAGCACCAAGGACTCTGTACCTTTCCACTCATGGAACAGCCATCTCTTCATCTTAAGCAATTAATCTGCACTCTGCTATTAAAGAAAATGAGATAATTAAATTTCACTCACACTCAGAAGTCATCTAAGCAGAATTAACAGTTTCAGAGGAACTATGAGCTGAGGAACTAGAGGGAATAATTTATTTCTGGGTTGGGCAGGTCATGAGATGGTAGAAATTTCTTAAATTATTTTTAGTGGATGTTAAGAAAGCCACATTCTTCCTAATTCTAAGGTTTTATCCTGATTCTGAAGATCACTGCTACTTCACTTTTTAAAAAAATCTACTTAAAAACTTGATGACAAACGACTTTGTTATTAAAAAAAACTACTCTGAAAGTTAAAAAATAAGCATGTATGGATCACCTTGCTACACCAGACACCATGACATTAAACCATGGATTGCTTTCTTTTTTTAAATGGATAAAATCCTTCTGTTAAGCATCAGAGGTTCTCATGTTGAGTGAAGACAATTACAACATATGTTGTCCTGTGCTTTTTAAAAAAAAAATCATTGAAGTATAGTTGATTTGTAATGCTGTGTTAATTTCTGCTATACAACAAAGTGATTCAGTTATACATGCATATTTTTATTTCATATTCTTTTCCATTATGGTTTATCATTGGATATTGAATATAGTTCCCTGTGCTACAAAGTAGGACCTAGTTGTTTATTCATTCTATATGTAATGGTTTCCATCTGCTAATCCCAAACTTCCCAGTCCTTCCCTCCCAGCGCCCCACCGTGGCACCCATAAGTCTGCTCTCTATGTCTTTGAGTCTATTTCCATTTCACATAGGTTCATTTGTGTCATAGTTTAGATTCCACACACAAGTAATATCCCATGGTATTTGTCTTTCTCTGTCTGACTGATTTCAGTTAGTACATCATCTCTAGGTCCATCTAAGTTGTTGCAAATGGCATTATTTCATTTTTTTAATGGCTAAGTAATATTTCATCGAATGTATATACCACATCTTCTTTACGCATTCCTGGTAGATAGACATTTAGGTTGTCTTCGTGTCTTGGCTATTGTGAATAGTGCTGCTATGAACTTGCTGCTGCTGCTAAGTCGCTTCAGTCGTGTCCGACTCTGTGCGACCCATAGACGGCAGCCCACCAGGCTCCCCCGTCCCTGGGATTCTCCAGGCAAGAACACTGGAGTGGGTTGCCATTTCCTTCTCCAGTGCATGAAAGTGAAAAGTGAAAGGGAAGTCGCTCAGTCGTGTCCGACTCTTAGCGACCTCGTGGACTGCAGCCCACCAGACTCCTCCGTCCATGGGATTTTCCAGGCAAAAGTACTGGGTGGGGTGCCATCGCCTTCTCTGACTATGAACTTAGGCATACATGTATCTATCTTTTTGAATTATAGTTTTGCCTGGATATATGCCCAAGAATGGGACTGTTGGATTATACGGCAACTCTGTTTTTAGTTTACCATATTATTCTCCGCAGTGGTTGTACCACATGAACTGGTTTCTTAATTCAACATTCCCACACCTTTTAGGGATTTGATAATAGATGTTCCATGAAAAATGCATTCCCAGGTCAAATAAGTTTGATCAGCTCTGGGTTAAATGAAGTTAGTTTTCCTTTGCAGCTGCTCTTCTCAGTGCCTTTCATTGGTAATAGGCATTGGGAAAAGCACATTTTGGGAAATGCTCAATTTAGAAAACCCATAATTTGAGAGACATTGATTTAATTTATTAAAGAGCCATTTTGCTTTCCTTTGCTCTTCAGAGACATGTTCTCAGTTACTCGGTTTTCGACCACGTGTATGGCGATGTAGCTTTTCATTACCGAGTCACATTGTCTTTATTTGGGGTTGGGTAACCTCGCTGCTGTGTTCATTTTTGTTCTTTGCATCTGGGCTATGACTACCTCTTAGTTTTGCAACCGTTCCTTACATCCTTGAAGACGCTGTAGATTAATGCCTTAATTTCCTCATGTACTAAATATGAATCCACAAACTCATTAGGTGTTTGTGAGACATGAAAAAGAAAGATTATGTGTGCTCAGTCGCTCAGTCCTACTCTTTGCAGTCCCATGGATTGTAGCCTGCTAGGCTCCTCTGTCCATGGGCTTTTCCCGGCAAAATAGTGAAGCCCCAACCCAGGGATTGAACCTACATCTCTTGTATCTCCTGCACTGGCAGATATTCTTTATTCCTGAGTCACCTGGAAAGCCCCATGAAAAAGAAAGATTGCAGCCTACCTATTATCTAAAGCTGACAGTAAAGCATTTGAAATAAAGTTCCTGCTTGTGGAGAGTTCTCTCAGAATTGATCATCTCAGCCCTCAGTAGATGACATCCCATTATAGTCAATAACATATTGAAAATATATAAAGACTGAAGCTCTAGGATAGTCACAAATGTACCCATAAGAAAGTTATAGGAACATTGCAATTGCGTAAATACGGATAAAGGCAGATTGAGACAGTAACTCTGATTAAGGTCCTCCAGTGTCTTGAAGAAGGATTTCCCGTGCGTGGCCAGATACCACGTTTGTCATGACTTTGACTGACATCTCCTCCATCCATTATCTTGGCAGCACTGCCCATCATTTGTCTGAGTGAGAATTTCAGAGTCATTCCTCACCCCTTAGCTTTCCTCTGATTTGAACGAACCCCTTTTCCACTGACCAAACCATCCTTTAAGATCTGGCTCAAAGCCTTGACCAGCTCTGGCACTTTCTAAATAAATGTGTCCACAGAAGCAGCATTCTTTCAAGATACAGTGGTCCAAGCCTTATCCAGGATTAATGACTTGTGGGATACAGAGCAAACCTATATGAACTTCATTTTTCTTTTATCTTCAGTTGGGAAGCCACCCCTATAGCCTGTATGACCACCCTCCCCTCATCTCTACCATCTTTGGAACAGGTGTCACAGATCATTTCACCTTCACACCAGCACTTTAATATTCAGTTCAGTTCAGTTCAGTCGCTCAGTCGTGTCCGACTCTTTGCGACCCCATGATTTGCAGCACCCCAGGCCTCCCTGTCCATCACCAACTCCCGGAGTTCACTGAGACTCACGTCCATCGAGTCAGCGATGCCATCCAGCCATCTCATCCTCTGTCGTCCCCTTTTCCTCTTGCCCCCAATCCCTCCCAGCATCAGAGTCTTTTCCAATGAGTCAACTCTTCGCATGAAGTGGCCAAAGTACTGGAGTTTCAGCTTTAGCATCATTCCTTCCCAAGAAATCCCAGGGCTGATCTCCTTCAGAATGGACTGGTTGGACCTCCTTGCCAATTAATTATGTCTGCTCTGACTTTGGCCATCAATTTGAGCTTTTTTTCTATTACTCAAGCTCAATCAGAGCAACAAGAAAAGTTTCAGCAAAGGAGGAAAAAATCTCCCACAATTATGGGATGGATTTATATAGATAACATCAGGCTATGGTAATTTAGGTTTAAAGTCTCCTCTGTGTTGGAAACAATTAGATCATACTAAGGGCAGACACACTGAAACCATACTCACAGAAAACTAGTCAATCTAATCACACTGGGACCACAGTCTTGTCTAACTCAATGAGACTAAGCCATGCCCGTGGGGCAACCTAAGACGGGTGGGTCATGGTGGAGAGATATGACAGAATGTGGTCCACTGGAGAAGGAAATGGCAAACTACTTCAGTATTCTTGCCTTGAGAACCCCATAAACAGTATGAAAAGACTTTAATATTAGCAGTCCCCAAATCTATTTCTATCCATACTTGCTGCTGCTGCTGTGTCGCTTCAGTCGTGTCCAACTCTGTGTGACCCCATAGACGGCAGCCCATCAGGCTCCCCCGTCCCTGGGATTCTCCAGGCAAGAACCCTGGAGTGGGTTGCCATTTCCTTCTCCAATGTATGAAAGTGAAAAGTGAAAGGGAAGTCACTCAGTCATGTCCGACTCTTCACGACCCCATGAACTGCAGCCTACCAGGCTCCTGTGTCCATAGGATTTTCCAGGCAAGAGTACTGGAGTGGGGTGCCATCACCTTCTGCATATCCATACTTAGACTCATCTTATTAGGTTGAAAGCCTGGGGTGAAGGGAAGAACCCTTCAATCTTATGATAATCTTCTGAAGCTACATTTTAATTTTTCTCAAGAAGTTAAGGGGAATGGGAATTCCCTGGGGTCCAGTGGTTAAGACTCTGCCCTACCACTGCAGGGAACATGGGTTCCATGAATTAAGAATTAAGATCCTTGCAAACTGCAAGGCATGACTTAAAAAACAAAAGAGTTAAGGGGGAAGTTTATTTCCTCCTCTCAGATAAGTGGGGGTAGTAGAGAACTATTTGGGTTGGTGGGGTCCTCACCCTCCAGGCTTCAGGCTTCTGGTTGGAGAAGTATTCACAGGGATAAAACAAAACTAGTAGTCAGGGCAGCAGGACCACTAAGCAATTTTATTCTTACTATAATTCCATGTCACCTCAGTAAAAGATCCTCAAGTACAAAGACTTGTGTGGAGGGCCTTGGGTTGGGCTGTTAGAATCCTTGGTGAGGGTAAGTGCTGTAACCTGGTTACCCGCTAAATGGTTCTAGTCAGAGATCTTACGGAAACACATAATCCAGTGACTAGAAGGTTAATTTTTCACAGGCTTAAACAGTCGGCCCCAAACAGTGCACAGGTTAGGGGTACCAACCTCCATAGAGTGGAAAATCCATGTTAACTTAGCGTTGGTGCTGCACATCTGCAGTTCTATGGAGTCAACAGACCACCCGCCCTGTACCACTGCAGTATTCACTATTGAGTGAAGTCTACATTTAAGTGGACATACTGATTCAAACCTGTGTTGTTCAAGGGTCAATTGTACTTTCAGGAGCCTTACCTCTCATTGTAAGTTTCTCTAAGAAGCTTCTTCTCAGGATCTGCTAACGCCTCCTCTAATGGATTATTTATTGAACATGACCACTTACATGGCCAGATGCTCTCCTTTGCTTTCAGAATCCTCTCACCCTGTTCTGATGGATTGATTTGGATATTTGCTAACCTAATTGTTTGAATTAGATCCTTAGGTCTCTGTTCTTATCAGGATAGTCTTAAAAAGCACAATCCACCAACACTGCCCTAGTGTATAGAACAGGGAACTATACTCAATATTTTGTAATAACCTATAAGGGAAAAGAATCTGAAAAAGAATATATGTATACACACATGTATTATATATATTATACATACATATATATGTATGTATAACGGAACCACTTTGCTGTATACCCAAACTAACACAACATTGTATAAATAAGCTATGCTGCAATTAAAAATAAAGTATGAGACTTTATTTTTTCTAATGTATTTAAGGGTATGCAAATCCCATGGACAGAGGAGCCTGGCAGGCTACAGTCCAGGGTTTGCAGAGAGTCAGACATGACTAAGCACACATACATTCCCCTTAAGTATTGCTATATCCCTCTTGTTTTGACACGTGCCATTTATATTATCATTCAGTATAAAAACATTCTAATATCATTACAATTTTTGTCTCATTTTCTCACTGCTAGAAAGTACTCCTGTGCTTTCTTTCTAAGTTATCATTGTTATTGGCTTATAACTTAATTTCATTGGTGAAGCACATGGTCAAATTTTGAAATGTTCCACATGTACTTGAAAACTAAACGTTTATTCTACTGCCCACCCAAAAAAGGCATATTCTACCCCATTCTAACAGAGCAATTCTGCAGAGTAACTATAGATCTATTAATTCTCTGGTCATTCCTTCAAAACTTCACAGCTGTTTCCTCTGTGATACACCGAGTCTCAGTTTTTCAGCCTAAGATTCTGCAGGGACAGCACCTAGACTCCAGGAGTTGCTGATGGGAGCCTGGTTGATGGTTTGTGGCCTCAGGTTAAATACTCTGCCCCGGTAAACCATAGTACAGTTCAGTTCAGTTGCTCAGTCGTGTCCGACTTTGTGACCCCATGGACTGCAGCACACCAGGCCTCCCTGTCCATCACCAACTCCTGGAGTTTACTCAAACTCATGTCCATTGAATCAATGATGCCATCCAACCATCTCATCCTCTGTTGTCCCTTTCTCCTCCTGCCCTCAATCTTTCCCAGCATCAGGGTCTTTTCCGGTGAGTCAGTTTTTTGCACCAGGTGGCCAAAGTACTGGAGTTTCAGCTTCAGCATCAGTCCTTCCAATGACTATTCAGGACTGATTTCCTCTAGGATGGACCAGTTGGATCTCCTTACCATAGTTCCTCCCCTGTAAAACAGGGATAATGACAGTGCCTACCTCATTTGGTTGTTCTGTGCATCCGCAAGCGCATATGTGCATGTAAACACTCAATACTTGCTGGCAACTATTAAGCCTGTGATGAACTATTGTTAAACCCTATCATTGTTTTGCAAAGTCTGCCAAGGATAACATAACACTGTTTGCTACTTTTATTGACTTTTCACAAGATTTTGTTCTGGGGGTCAAGACTAGGTTAGGAATTAAGCAGCATGAGGTCAATGAGGACTCCTAGTTATTGATGTTTAAATGAACCTGCTTTCAAGTGCCCAACAGGCAGAATTGGCAGGAATAGTCTCCCGAAGAGTAGCTAATCTCTAGACATATAAAACAAGGCCAAGTGGTTGAAAAGTAGGGCTAGAACAACAGGGCCCCAGAGGGTCATCATAGGGACTTTTTGCTAATGTGCCTTTGGCCTTACCTGTGGGTGAAGAGGGAACTAACTGGTAGAGGCATAAAAACAATTGGAGCAGTTGTAGAAACGTAGACACATAAGCAGAAAGCTCATACATCTCTGCGTGCAGGTATACTTTTGAACCTTACATGTAGGCAAAGCCAGATTTGCTTTAATTGGAGCTTGTAATTGACCCCACAATGCAAAGAAGTATTCCACCGGGTTCCCGAGTTCTGCAGCATAAACACTGCTGAGATTTGAGTATGAAAAAATTACAAAGCAAGTATTTCCAGGACCCCAGAGACATGACCTAAGAGTTTCTTTCTGAAATACAATACCAGAGGAAAAAAAAATTCCCATAATTGTAACCATCTTAAATCTAAAATAGTTATGTTTGACTCATGTTATTAAATATTTAAATAATTCATATTGAATAAGAATAGTTGCCATTTGATCAGTCCTTACACTAGATGCCAACTCTGTATTGTATCTTTACAATATTGTTCTATTTATTTGTCAGCAAAGGCGCTGTAATCATCATTCACATTTTACCCATGAGAGAAGTGAGAATCAGAAAGTTTAATTAAGTTGCTGTAAATCTCACTGCTAACAGAAACAAAACAAAGATTTGAACCAGATTTGCTGGAACCAAATCCTGTGCTCTTAACTATTAATAATACGAAGGATAGTTCACAGCCATCCTGTGAAGGTCATTTTCAGAGCACATTACCCAAACCCAAGAATAGCTTTGTTTTTCATAGCACATGTGCATCTATTCAGTACATCTGAAGGAAGAACTTTTTGAATAATTAGAATATAAAGGCATTAGAGATCTAAAAGTTAAGTGAAGGATTGCAGAGCCATGCTCCAGAAGAAAACAGAAACTAAGGGAAGTGTGTGTGGTGTCTAGGACTACATTTTGTCTGAGGGTCAACTTTGAAGGCAGTGATGAGAGGATAACACAAGCTGCTGGCAGCCCTCTAGGGCTCAGGTGATGACAAAAGTCCATAAAGAAAAAACTAAGCATAATGAACACCCATTATAAGGATTGGAATCTTGAGGAGTGTACCCCCCAAAATGGGAACTATGTGCCCCTAAAGGTGCTTTTTTACAATTTAAAATTCCCCAGCATGTGAAATTATATAAAGGTAGTCCTAAATTGCTAATGAGCCCAAGAACCTGGCAGAAAGGGATGTACTTCTCTGGAGAAAAATAATATCACTGTAGGTCTCAAATTACTTCTGAAAATTATTTTGCAAATACAATGTCCATCATTTAAAAAAAACTTTAGATAAGAAGCTATGAAAATACGAATGACTTGTCAGCAGAAAAAAATAGACAGTAGAAGCATACTTATAGGGGCTCCAGATAAAGACATCATTAGATACAAACTTTAAGATGACTATGATGTCTAAATTGAAAGCAGGTAAGATGGAGAATTTTAACAGAAGATGAGAAACTATGAAAATGAATCAAATGGAAACTCTAGAATCAAAAAACATGATACTTCCATCAAGAACTCAGTAAATGTCTTAAAAGGCAGATTACGCACCACTGAAGAAATAATTAGTTAACTGGAAAATACATGAGAAGAAAATATTCAGAATGGAGATTTAAAAGACAAAAAATTTTGAAAGACAGTAGAAGAGATGACAGTGAGAAATTCTAACATGCATGAAATTGGAGTCTCAGAAGAAAAGGAAAGAGAGGACGAGTCAAAATCAATAACTAAACGCTATCGAGATAAAGGCTAAGAATGAACCAAAACTGCTTAAAAGACATCAAACTCAGATGATATGTCTTAAGCACCTCAAGGAGGATAGAGAAAAAGGAACCCACATTCTATATACATCATAGTAAAACTGCTGAGAGAAAAAGCAAAAAAGAAAATCTTAGAGGCAGGCAGAGGAAAAAGAGGCTTTACCTTCAAAGGAATAAAGTGATACTGACAGCTGACTTTTAAACAGACAAGACAGAGCCACAGACAGTGATATAATATCTTTAAGTTGATGGGGGAAAAGCTGTCAATCTAGAATTGTAAACCTAGCAAAATATCCTTTAATAATAAAGGTAAAATAGGTTGATCAAGATGGTGGTATAGGAGGCTACTCTTCTCCACCAAATGTACAGATATACACAGAGCGATTACCTCTGAAAGAAATTTGGAAACTGTCTGAGAGACTCCTGCATATCAGCGAATGAGAAAATATCCACATTGAAACATGAGGAAATTTTAAGATGTACTCTTCCATAAACCCCACCCCTGGCATAGCATTGTACAGTCTGGTGGTAACTCCACATTCCTGGTTTATCACTAAGGAGCAAAGGGTTTGAACCCTAAATCTAGCACCCCAACTTTTCAGACTCTCACCCAAGGGGTAGGTCCCCCAAACACCTACCTCTGAAAACCAATGGATCTTGTGTCCATGGATCTCATATGGATATGGCAAATGAAGAGGTTACTGAGGTTATTAATGGACACATAGGCACTCACTGTGGCTTATCACCCAAGGACTCAGCACAGATGGAGCAGGGAAAGTCACCCATCTCCCAGTCTTTCTTTTAAGGGGTCCATCTGCTGAAAGATTTTCCTCTAAGATCAGGAATATGACAAGATTGCTCACTCTTTTTTATTCAACTGGAAGTCCTAGCCATAGCGATTAGGTGAGAGGAAGCCATGAGATACATAAATCAGAGGGAAAGAAGTAAAACTACCTCCATCTGCAGATGGCATGATTGTATATACAGAAAACCCGAAAGACTCTACCAAAAAACTATTAGAAATAAACAAATACAGAAAAGTTGCAGGTACAAAATCAACACACAGAATTCTTCTGCATTTCTTGATGCTAATAATGAGCCAGCAGAAAGAGAAATCAAAAAAATAATTCCACTTAGAATCACAACCAAAACAAAAAAATATCTAGGAATAAATTTAACCAAGGAGTTGAAGGTCTTGTACACTGAAAACTATAAGACATTATTGAAAGAAACTGAAGAATACACAATAAATGGAAAGATACACTGTGCTCATGGATTAGAAGAATTAACATTTATTGAAATGTCCATATTACCTAAACTAATGTACAGACTAATTACACTTTGATTGTGTAATCTCTATAAAAATCCAAGGACATTTTTTCACAGAAATAGGAAAAAAAACCTCTAAAATTTATAGGGAACCACAGAAGACCCTGAACAGCCAAAACAACCCTGAGAAAAAAATAAAACTAGAGATAGTCATACTCCCTGATTCCAAACTATATTACAAAGCCTTGATAATCAAAACAGCATGGTATTAGCAGAAAAATAGAATAGAAATGAAAGCTTAGAAATAAATCCCCACATATATGGACAATTAGTTTATGACAAAGAAGCAAAGAATATACAATGGAGATAGTTCCTTCAATAAATTATGTTTGGGAAAACTGTAAAGCCACATTCAGAAAGAAGATTCTAGACTACTACCCTACACCATACACAAAAATCAACTGAAAATGGATTAAAGACTTGAATGTAAGACCTGAAACTATAGAACTCCTAGAAGAAAATATTGGTGGTATGCTCTTTGATACTAGTCTTAGCAGTATTTTTCTATCTATGTCTTCTCAGGCAAAAATCATCATTAGAGATTAAGAGGGACACATCATCCTTTTAATAAGATGTATTCACCAGGATGATATAACTGTCCTAAATATTTATGCATTTAATAAACATAGCCTCAAAATATATAAAGCAGAACTTGAATTATATGAAGAAACAAGTGAATTCTTAATTATAGTGGGAAATGTTAACGTGTCTCTTAGATATAATGGCAGAAAAAATATCAATAAGGATAAAGAGCTTTGAACAATAATATTAGAAAACATGATATTACATAAATATGCATATATATACATATATATAGTGTTGTTTAGTTGCTAAGTCATGTCTGACTCTTTGTGACCCCATGGACTGTAGACCCACCAGGCTCCTTTGTCCATGGGATTTCTCAGAAAAGAATACTTGGATATTAAATGGAGTGGATTGACATTTCCTTATCCAGGGGATCTTCCCAGTCCAGGGATCAAACCTGCATCTCCTTCATTGGCAAACAACTTCATAATCCTTTGCCACTGAGTCACCAGGACAGCCCGTATGTATTAGAGAGAGAATACTATATCAATAGTAGCAGAATACACATATTTTTCTAGCACATAGAAAGTATTTACAAAATTGATCATATGTAAGACCAGAGAGTAAGTCTCAAAAATTTTCATAAGATCGGAATTCTAGAGTATCTTTTGCAATCATAGTGCAGCTGAAACACAGTCAACTGCTAAATGTTAACTAGATAATCCCACATGTTTGGAAGCAAAGAAATATGCTTCTAAGTGACTAGCATGTTAAAGAAGGAATCACAATGGAAATTAGAAAATACTTTGAGCTAAATGATAATGACAGTTCTATACATCAAAGCTTATAGAATGCAGCTAAATGTGCTTACATGAAAACATGTAGCACTAAATACATATATTAGAAGAGAAGGAAGACCAACTACCAGAGCCAAGCATCCAACTCAAGAAATTCAGAAGAAAACAGCAAATCAAAATAAAATAAATTAGAATGAAGGAAATGATGAAGATGAGAGTAGAAATGAATGAGGTAGAAAAGAGGAATCAAAACAGACAAAAGGCCGTTCTGTGAAAATAATAAAATTGAGTGCTGGTGATATTGACTTAAAGAGAGAGAGAGAGAGAAACCATAAATATGCAATGTAAGCAATGAAAAGGGGAATAACTACAGACCCTACAGCTACTAAAAAGACAACAAATAGGGAAACATCATGAATATGCCACTCAATTTGAAGTTTTTCATGATTTCCATGATATCTTTGTAGAAGCAAGCAACTTACCAAAATTGACAGAAAGTAGACTTAAAACTGTTAAAAATCAAATCCATAATTAAAATTTTTCCTTCAGAGAAATGTCTAAGCTCAGATGACTTACTAGTGAATGCCACTAAATTCTTAAAGAAGAAATCATTCCAAGATTACACCATCTTTCCCAGAGAATAAAAAGAAAAAGAGGTACATGTCCCCAGTTTGTTCCCAAGGGCTTTCTTAGCAAAAGCTAACGAGCTCACTTCAAAACAGGAAAATTTTACTCACTTACTCATGACCATTGGTGCAGAAATTCCCCTCCCCCACAAAAAATAGCACATTGAATCTATAGCAAGTAATGTATTACCACCGAGTTTTATTTACTCCACGAATACAAGGCTGGTTTGACTTTTGAAAATCAATGTAATTCACTACATTAACCATCAATAGAAAAAAAATGTCAGATAATACAACAGGCCAAAGAAAACATTTTATAAATTTCAGCTACAACTCATGATTTCAACAAACAACAAAAATTAATAGCTATAAGGTTAACAAAGTAGGAATAAGTGGAAAATTCCCTAATCTGATAAAGGATCTACTAAAAAAACCCTAGTTTGAAATAAGGAATAAGACAAGGATGCCCACCATTACTGTTCCTACTCAACATTGTAGTTAAAATTCTAGCTGGTAAGTTAAGAAAAGAAATAAAGGTGTAAGGATTGCAGTGGTTGGGAAAACGCCATCCCTAAATCACATGATGATGTTGCTGAATTATCATGTACATAGGAAATAAAGCTACAGATAAATTATTAGAATAAATAGGTTAGTTTAATCAAAGGAAAAAATCTAACACATGATATGCAAGATCTCTATGGACATGAATATGAAACATTACTGATCTAAATAAAGGGAAATCTAAATAATCGGAGTAATGTAGCATGTTCAGGTATCAGAAGACAGTATTATTGATGTATTAGTTCTCCAAACAGATCTATATATTCGAAGCATTTTCTGTAAAAATGGTAAGAGGATTTTTGTGTGAGTGTGCATGTAATTTGAAAAGTTGATTCTGAAGCAATGATGAAAAACCAAGAACTAGGAATAGAAGAATGTCTTAAGGAAGAACAAGGTGAGGGTAGCTGCCTCTAGGAGCCATCAAAGTTTATTATAAAGCTGTAGTTATTCAAAGTGTGCAACTGGCCCAAAGAGAGACAAATAGGTCTGGAAATGACAGGGTTACCACAGAAAAAGGCCTGAACCAGGGCCGGAAGAGATGCCTCTGGGCCACTTGTGTGATGGCTTCCCTTGATTCAGAGGCTCTTCAAACTCTCCCTGGTGATTCTAATCTGCAACTGGGTTTAAAAATCATCTCGCCCAACACACACACACACTCACCTCTTTTTTCCTAAGCTTGGATGAGCATTGCAGGTTTTTATTTAAAACTTGCTGGGTATATCATATCATAAAAAATTCTGAAATCCCATTTACATTTTCTGTCTTTGCCCCAAACTCTACTCCCTTAAGCTGCATTCCTTCCACCTCTAGTCAAGCTCTTCATTTCTTCCTGTACTCCTATTATTACTATTTTCTTTTGGAGAACAATTTCCTCCTTCCCTCAGTTTCCCTAAGAGCTCTATCATCCCTTGCCTAGCCAACAGAAGCGTTTGTGAGGACTCACTTATAAATTGAAAGTACTTTTTCTGGCTGCACTGTGCAGCATGCAGGATCCGACCAGGGATTAAACCCATGCCCTCTGCAGTGGTAACTGAGAGTCTTAACCCCTGGACCACTAGAGACGTCCTGAGACTACTTTTAATTTAAGATCTCCCCATCACATGTTGCTGTGCATGGCTCGGATTATCTTCCTTTGAATGTTTTCAGTACTGTGGTGCAGACTGTCCTCCCCATGTGCTGCTCAACCAGCCTTGTGATGCAGCTTCCCAACACTCACCCCATTAGCGACAAGGTGCCCTTCAGCACCACTACTTCAGCAACCCTGGCTTTGTGGGCTGTGACCTCGGCAGTGACACAAGGCCCCACACTTAGAAGGGTCCTGCACTTGGGTTAATACTCTCCTCTCATCATCTTGAAATTCTTCATCATTTATGAACAAGAGGCTCCACATTTTCAGTTTGCTCTGGGCCCTGCAGATGATGTGGTCAACCCTGTGCCGCAGGAAGGGCTTGCTCGATTTTATAGCAAAAAAAAAAAAAAAAAAGCCTCCGAGCTGAGTGCTCTGTGCGATACTTTCTCTGGTTTCTCAGAAACCATTTCCTCTTTTCGATTCTCAGTTATCCCCCTGGGTTAGCAGCTGGGTGTATGTGCGCTGCTTTACTGAATCTCTGATGTTCATTTCCTGCCCACTTACAGTGTTTTCACAACAGCCGAACAGGCGCTTCACCACCTGGCCCTAATCTCTTGCCCTGGCCTTGGCGCCTTTTCCTTCTGCTTTTGCTCCCACCCTGAACATGACATGCAGACTGCTCCAGCCCTCCTTCCCAAAGCAACACTTTGATGACACAGAACCTCTTCTGTCACCAGAATGTGACGTGCATCTTGCCTTTGTGCTCCATCCTGTGCTTTTCCTTCTGCCTGGAATGCTTTTCATCACTTCCAGCTACACTTTGACTCTCGTTCCTTTAGACCCAACCCACGTGTTAGCTTCTTCATTACGAGAGCCTCAGACAGGACTCATTACCCCCTTGGTCCTGCTCCGATAGCTTTGAAGGCATACCTGTGTCATAGCAGGTGATTCAGCGTGGCACACAGACCTCTTCCATCCTCTGCCACACACCTTATTCTGGATGAGTCAGTTCTTGACTTAGAATATGAGTCAGTCATTTTTTCTAGAAGATCTCCCTGAGTACTTGCACTTCCCTAGACATACCGCTAATCATCTTATAATATAATCACTCTTTTTTTTTTTTTAAGCTATTTGTTTATTTACTTGGTCTTCCCAGGTGGCACTAGTGGTAAAGAATCCACCTGTCAATGCAGGAGATGCAAGAGACATGGGTTTGATCCCTGGGTTGGGAAGATCCCTGGAGAAGGAAATGGCAACCCACTCGAATACTCTTGCCTGAGAAAAATCCCATGGACAGATGAGCCTGGCGGGCTACAGTCCGTGGGACCACAAAGAGTCAGACGTGACTGAGCAGAAGGACATTTATTTATTTGGTTGCAGTAGGTCTTAGTTGTGGCAATGAAGGATTTTTAGTTGCAGTATGTGGGATCTAGTTCCCTGACCAGGGATTGAACCTGGACTCCCTGCATTGGGAGTACGGAGTTCTAGCCATTAGACCACCAGGGAAGTCTCTCTCCTTATTTCTTAATCCACTGCTTGGCATGTACTGGATGCTTAATAATGTTTGTTTGGTTAAAAAAAATATATACATATATATCTGAAATGGTTTATGTGCTCATTGAGAGTATTGTCTTGGGTCCTGAGCCCAAGACCTGGGCTTGGTTAAGTAACCCCATCCTTGACTTGAGGTCGCATCCTTCAGAGAAGGATAACAGAGATGACAGTGTGGGGATCTGGGCTGCCACTCACTTGGGCCCAAAAGGATGAATTTCCCTTTATGCTGTAATAAACTTCATATTGTTGTCTAGAGAGTGACAGAAAGTAATGTTAAATTCATAAAAATGTAACTATCTGTGCCAAGTATATGGAATTACAATATGTGTCACAGGAGAGTTGGAACTCTGGAAAAACACTGGGAACTAGCTCTTGGAAGAGCTGCTGTCTTGACGGGAGGGTGGGTCTGGCCCTGAGGCCTCCTTCCTGGCCTCGCTCGCACCCTTCTCCCAGAGTCTTGGGCCCCCATGTTCTACTTCTCATTGTGAAGCTTCCTCCTTAAAAACCCGCAGGGATGTAGCTTTCTTTTGGAAAGTTTCCTGCCTCCCTCTCTTGTAGTGGCCGTTTTCTTGCTCGTGGCTCCGCCTGCCTTTTGAAGCTCCCTTCTTCCAAGAAACCAACAACCAGGTGAAGGAAGATGGAGTTTCTTTCACCCCTGTCTACTTCCTCCTTCTTACAGACTGGCTCCCCTTCATTGTAAGGGATTCCCAGCCCAACAAGGAGCTCTCTCTGCCAAAGGTGCCAAGGAAAACTACTTGAGTTTGCAAGTAATTCCAGGTATTGAGGACCGAGAGAGGTTCAGTGGAGCTGAGCTGTAACTGAGTGCTTACTGTAAGCTGGTGAGATGCTAGGAAGTTGCAGGGAGATCAATTTGGGATTCATAAATATAAAGAAGAATGTTGTTCAGGCAGAGCTAAGCTCCATTAAAAACGGAATAGGAAGTCTTTTGAGAGTGCACTACCCATCATTAGAAACCTTGAGTGGGCTGAACACACCAGGGCTAACAGAGAGGGAGTTCCTGCCTGGGGGTGGAGGTTAGCGAGAGAGCCTCCATGGCTCCTCCCGACTTCCAAGCTTCTACAATTTCATTATAGCGTTCTAACCTTGTAATACAGTTTATATTTCAAAATCCTGTTCTTAATTAGTTGTTTTTCTGAACTCCTTCTGAAGTAAATCAGCTTCATACAGTGGTAATTAGTTTATTGGTAGAAACAATGGCAGAGCCTAAAACATGCATATTTTTTGTATATGTGGCAAGGACACAGGAAAGGCTGACTCTTATTGTTCCTACACTATTTTCCAGAAATGAGATCTTCCAGTATCCCTATGAGGGATGTAACAGTCACTTAACCAGGTTAATAAATAACATGGAAATAAAGAAACAATTATTAATATGGAATACTAAAAAAATGCTGGAGCTGGATTAATCAGTCTTCAGACAATTGAGGCTGCATGGGTTTCTTGTTAATTGATCTTCTTACAACTGGAGTGAACCCAGAAGGCAAGAATGCATTTAAGAGAGAAAATATAGGCTTTGCCTTTGGGGCAAGTGTGTGTGCGCACACTCAGTTGTGTCCGACTCTTTGCGACCCCATGGACTGTAGCTCACCAGGCCCCTCTGTCCATGGGACTTTCTTGGTGAGAATAATGGAGTGGGTTGCCATTTCCTTCTTCAGGGGATCTTCCCGACCCAGGGACCAAACTCCGGTCTCCTGTGTGTCTCCTGTATTGGCAGGTGGATTCTTTACCACTGAGCCACCTGGGAAGCCCTTGGGGCACATGGTCTGGGACATCTCATAGACCTTGCCATAAGGGGCCCTGTGAAGAGCACACTGGAGGGAACATGACTTCTTTATGAGCTAGGTGTAACAGTCAAAACATGATTATAGTGGCTCAGCCAAATAGAGTCTTGTTTTGTCCCCAAAAGTCTTGAGCTAGGTGGTGGTTCAAAGATGGCACAATTATGTGAAGAAACCAACAAGGGCATTGCCTCCTTTTAACTTCAGATCTGCCAACTTTAGTTTGTGAGTTTTGCCTGCAGGGTGCAAGGCAGCTCCTCTATCTCAGGCCTTCAGTTGCATTCTGGAAGAACGAAGAAAGAAGTGACCTAGAGGGTAAAAGTCTGCCTACTCCAGGAAAGTGAAACTTGCCAAGAAATTCCAGACTTATTGTAAAGTAATTAGCCTCCAATTAAAATAAATAAATTTATATTAAAAAAAAAAGAAATTCCAGCCGACTTAGGCTTATGTCTCATTGGCTTGAGCTGTGTTCCATGCCCAGTTCTTGCTGTGATAGAGACTAGAAAATATAATTATTTCATTATTGGATGGGCTCATCACTTCCCCAAACTTAGGTTTTCTTAGTAAAAAAGGGGGCAGATAGATATCGGGTAGGCAACTAGCAGTGACCGACATCATGTGTTTGTCCCAAGCTCCCAGTGAGGTACCCTGCTCTCTCTGTTTCTTCTATTTCCAGATGAGAGCACTTCTGCTATGAACTTTGAGGTTTGGAGATGCTGTTACCTGATAGACTTTGTGAGGATCTTATATTGCTGTCCTCGGCCCATCAATGTTTAACTATCAAAACATATATTTGAAATTTCTCTGTCTTTAGGACATGAGCCAGAACTGGCCCACTTGTGACCTCAGTGTCCTCTGAGGCTCTGTGGGCATCATTAGCTCTACACCTGAATGCTCTCTGGTGCCACAGAGGAGTCTGACATGCAGTCATGTCATGACTTCCTTACCACGTTTCCCCTCAGACCTAAGCTGCATCTCCTCCTCCTGGACGCTACTCTTGCTGTCTGTCAACACCTAACTAAACAGCAGGTGCTCCTGTTGGGAACAGGCCAACACCTTGAGATTTGTTTAAACCAAGGAGGAGGTCCTCCATTTAAACAGGAAAAGATTTATGGCTCCCCTGCTGTCCTCCAGAGATTCCTGTCTGGCAGTGCTCAGGAGGACAGCTGAAGATAGAACTCCAACATTTTAGAGCTGTCAGAGACAAAAATGTCCAACCCAGCCTTGATCACTAGATCCAATCTGTTGTTCTTTGGTTTGTAACACATAGCTGTTCTTTTTTACTCATCTGTAAAACAAAAACAATGGTAACATACCTCATGTGGTTTTAGGAGGAATACACAGAATTGATAGAATCCAGTGTATCATAATATAGAAATGTTGGCCATACTCCCAGGTAGCACTAGTGGTAAAGGACCCACCCGCCAATGCAGGAGATGCAAGAGATGCAGGTTCAATCCCTGGGTCAGAAAGATCCCCTGGAGGAGAGCATCACAACCCACTCCAGTGTTCTTGCTTGGGGAATCCCATGGACAGAGAAGCCTGGTGGGCTACAGTCTGCTGCTGCTGCTACTAAGTCGCTTCAGGCGTGTCTGACTCTGTGCGACCCCATGGACTGCAGTCTACCAGGCTGCTCCATCCATGGGATTCTCCAGGCAAGAACACTGGAGTGGGTTGCCATTTTCTTCTCCAATGCATGAAAGTGGAAAGTAAAAGTGAAGTCGCGCAGTCGTGTCCTACTCTTAGTGACCCCATGGACTGCAGCCTACCAGGCTCCTCCGTCCATGGGATTTTCCAGGCAACAGTACTGGAGTGGGGTGCCATTGTTGCAAAGAGTTGCATGCACACATTCTCAAAGGTTTAGAGTCCTTGAGTCTTACATGATGGTCAGTGCACATCTCAAAGAAGCAGAACAAAGAGCCAGTGGGAATATTAAAT
Organism: Bos taurus; assembly: GCF_002263795.3. NCBI lineage: Eukaryota > Metazoa > Chordata > Mammalia > Artiodactyla > Bovidae > Bos > Bos taurus. Next base: position 5,248,700 of record NC_037338.1, on the reverse strand, counting down.
TTTAAGTCAGGACGGTTGGCTCTTGTTAGCAGTACCAAGGGATCTTCTTGTATCACAAATAATGGGATTATCCCCCAAGTAGGTCAGCATGGTGTGAAATACATGATCTATGATAGGAATGACTTTTCTGATCCACTTTTTGAATCGCCTATGCTTTTTCTGTCTGCATTTTCATTTTCAGTATACATGCTTTGTTTCTTTTTAAAAAAAAAAATTGTGGTGAGCTTCAGACACAATAGTCTTTTGTAGCAGATGTATAAGGAGCAACTAATACCAAAAAGGATGAGATGGTTGGATGGCATCACTGACTCAATAGACATGAGTTTGAGCAAACTCCAGGTGAATGAAGGACAGGGAAGCCTGGAGTTCTGCAGTCCATGGAGTTGCAAAGAGTCGGATACAACTTTGCAACTGAATAACACCAAAGACATATATCCATAGAATTCTTATGCCAAATCAAAATTTTTTTTTTTAATAAAAGTAATCTTTAACTGGACACTACTTTAATTCTCTAAACAATGTTATAGTAGTTGTCCACATTTTGAAATTGTCTTGTTTGGTACTTGAATGGCATGAAAAATTTCCCTCTGCTTCCCTCCCTTCTCCCAAGGGTCATTTTCCCCACTCTTTTCTCTTCCCTGCCTGGCCTCTGACCTGCCCAGCTCTGCTGTTTCCACAGACTTCTGAATCTAATTAATGTCTTAGTAGATATATAAGTGAATTATGTAGGCAGGAGGATGTTGGAAACTTTGAGGAAGGTACGTTCCTTAGGGAAAACATGGTTTGTTAAAAAAAAGTCCAGAAGGCTGCTCAGGGAGGGGGTAGAATGTCAGTTAAAGGTAAACTATCAGTAACATTGTTACACTCATTACGTATCTGCTGCCTGATGAGCAGAGACAAGCTTAGGCGCATCTCTTTTGACATCTGGGCAATAATCAGCCCTTATGGAATCCAGCTAAGGGACAGATAGTCTGAATATGCCCCCATTGCAAACTGGCTTCAGCCACACAACTGGGGAACTGGCCTCCCCTCTCCTCCCGTCCCTTTTCTAGCCAGTTCTTAACCATTCCTGGGGAGTATGTCCTTAGATGATCTCAGAAATGACCCTGGCAGAAGGTTCTCAAACTCTCCAGAACGTGGGCAGGCAAGGGGGAGGGGCCAGAGGATACTGCCAGAGAGCCCAAGGCAGAGATGGTCCCTATGCCCCAGGTTTCCATGGAAACATAGGAGGAGTGATGACAGCCAGCACAGCCACACCATCTGCTCAGGACCTGGTGAATGATGAAAAAGATAGAAAAAGAAAGGCCCCTCAGATCCCAGGCTAGAGCCACTCTAAGATAGCAGAGAGGAAAGCCCTGGGGACTCTTGAGCTCCCAGGTGGATTAAAACTGGAGCTGTCCCGGGGGCTTGGCGTATTAGCATGTCATTTGCAAGCAGAAAGCCTAGAGGGCTGATCCTGCCATCCCTACAGACGAATACAAACATCCAAGAAGCCTCAGGAAGGAGACACAGACTGAGCGCTGGTGCCATCCGCCGTCTGGCTGAAGCAGGAGGGGGGCTGTGGTGAGCACAGTGCTGGCGGAGGTGGGGCAGGGCTCCCATCATCTTCCAGCAGGACCACCTGCACCGCTGACTTTTGGCCAGGCATATCCTTCCAGCGGAATGGTGGGATCGTAAAAGGAAAATTCCCACCTGGTCACAAAAGACCTCTGAGCTGCAGCCAGGTCTTCAGAAAAAGGCCTGAATTAATAAAGCCATGTAAGGGCTCTCTTCTCTCAATCCGTATCCAAAAGGTGATCTCAGTCGGACACCACAGACTTGTTTCTGGGTCTGTTTAGGAGGTTTCCAGTTCCAGGCTGGCAGAATGTGAGTGAGGCCCTAGCTAAGTGCCCTTGAATGCCTGCCCCACACTGAGTAGGATTCATTTCTGAATCCTTTTCCTTCAGAGATGTGGCCTAAACAAACAAACCTGACCTAGGATGCCAGCAGCCCCTCTCATGTAGCTGCTCTCTGAAGCTGGGCACATTTGTTGAGCTTTCTGTAGTAGTGTCTCATTTATCTCCAGAGGAGAGAAGTCCCTCCAGCCTGACTGCCTTTACTATGCATAGAAACTATATCAGCTTCATAGGAAATACCAGTTTTATTTTTAACTTAGGTTATCTCTTATTCCTTTACAAAAAAAAAAAAAAAAATCCTCCCTTTTAGTTCTGGCATTTGAATCCCAGGGTGTCCAAGCACCACCCTCCCCCCTCTCTTCCCCCTGCCCCGCTGACACTTTTTGGTGCTTTTTATTAAGGATTTAACATTTTGACATAAGTGACATGTGTACCAAAACATACCACTGGCTGGAGGATAGTAAGAACGGCTTAATAAACCTGATAAATAATAAGATCACCCTATAAAAGCTCTCATTAACTGTTCTACATTTTTACCTGTGAATAATATAAATTTCTTTCCATGACAACTTAGCAAAGCTGGCATCTACTGACACAATATTATTTGAGTTTTTTCAGAAGGCCTTATTGTCCCACTGGAGACTATACACAAAAACTGGAAATAAAAGTGTTCATGTAACGTCCCCTATGTTAGAGGCCTGAGACTGAAAACATGAGCTAGTCCTGAAGAAAAAAATGCCCAGTACCCACGGTGAAATTGCTTTAGGCCCAAGTTTACCCATGTATTAGCACGAGACTCCATGTTTAAATTCAAATAGAAATCTATCTACCCATTCCTCCGTGGCTTTGGAGGGGGTAGCGAGGTCTTTTATGAGGGAACCACTCTGCCAGCTCTTTACCCCTAGGGCTTTCTCCTTTCCCTCTTCCAGGACCGTCTATTTATCCTCAGCCTCCATGGTGAGGGCAATTTTGTATCCTGAGCTCAGGCCCAGGATGGGAGTCCCAGTAAACATGGTTCTGTTTGTTCTTCAGTCTTCCTCCATTGTATAAACAGACGTGTGGGAAGGGAAGGGAAGTCAGATCCCTGAGAAGGGTGGGAGGTCTTTCTGGAGAAGCTTCCCGGCAGGCAGCCGGCAGCCCTTAGCCCAGGAACAGGACGCTCCTCTTGTTGGGGAGTGGAACTTGCAGTTGTTCCAGAGCGGGGCTGTTTTCTTGAGCTCTCCTCCACCCTCAACAACGGCCCCCGAGCCTCCGGCCGCCCTGCAGCCTTTGTTCCTGGGAACACTGTCTGGATGCTTCAGCCATCTCACTTTTGCCAGAGCAAACATTTGCAACAAGGCTTATGCTAAGGAGACGTTGAAAAGACAGATTCCCCCCTCCCTCCCAGTCTCTCCAAATACACCCTCGACTGGGTCCTGGGAAGAGTGCTTCACACCTATGTGTTCCCCCATATTCGCATTCCCTTTGTTCCTCCTAGCCTTGTTACTACCTTCAACTAATGAGGGAGGTCTTTAGGGGCTGGGAGTTACCAGCTTGTAAAATAACAATTCTTTTCCCTCAACCCGCGTTGAGGGAAATTCCTTTCTGTCAGACTCTGCCTTCCTTTACTGTTTTACCTTCTGCACATTAGTTATGGATGCTAATAAAGGAAGGACTACATCAGAGCTGGGGGAAGGCAGCAGGGGGTTGAGCGTTTTTGTAATCCAACCCCAAACAGGAAAGAATTCTCCTTGGTCCTTTCTTCTCCTGCGTGTGCTCCAGACTTAGTTTGTTAATCCTCATTCAGAGGTCAGAGAGGTGAGGTGGGTATGATTCCTAGGCTTGCCTCCAGATGGAGGGATCCTGTGACTTAGTGCCACCCAAGGGTCTAGATTTCTGGCAGCCTCAGGCAGTGGTTCCTCTTGTCTAGAATGAACAAAAGGGGAGCGTGCCAGAAGGCTCCCTATGGCAGGGCCTTGGGGGGTTGGGTGCAAGGGATGGGTATTACCCTGCCCTGTACTGCTCTCTCCAGGAAGTCTTTGGGAGCTTGGGCCAGGCTCCCAGCGCTGTGGCCAAGAGGACAGGAGAGTCAGGAGACAAAAGAGAGGTTCTGGGTTTTGGCCAGCTATAGAGAAACAAACAGGGCTAGGGCGCTGATGAGACGCCGGCTTCTCAGCCCTTACACAAAAGCAAGGGAGGGGGGAAGTGATCTTTAAACTCCAGGAAGTAGTAATAATAAGAAGAACTTGGTTTTTCAGGAGCCACAGTGACACTCTGTCATCCTTCTGTCAGACAGAAGACAGGGCTGGAAGTTTGCAGTCAACCCCCAGAGGCCTGTCCCCTTCCCTGAAAGAAATAGAAAGGAAATGGGTTTCCAGGGTCGGGCCAGCTGGAGCACTGGGGATGGGGGTACCTTCCTCAAACTGCAGGTCCCCTCAGAAGAGGTTTCATCCCCGATCCCCTTGATTTAACGTAACTTACTGGCTCGATATTTTAAGCGGTTTGTTTACGGCGCTACTGCAGGCTGCACCGCCAACTCGCTCCGCGCCTGGAGCCGCCAGGGCATCTCCCAGCACCCACTCAGGTCGGCAGCCGCCCCATCGCCCGGCCCACGGCGGGAGGCGCCTGGCCGGGTCAGGCGAAGACCGGACCCCCTCCAAGAAGTGTGTGCACCCGGGGGTTGAGGGGAGGCCGGGCGGGGCCGGGGCAGAAGATGCGGCAGACCCGGACTAGCTCTGCATCTCCGACCCTCCGCGCCGCCGCCCGCCCCTCGGCCGGGCTGGCCGGATCACGCCGGGCGCCCCCGGGAGGCCGGGGTCGAGGCGCGGAGCGGTACGCGGGGGTCGGGGCTGGCCGGGCGGCGCGGCCTGCTGGCTGTCGGGACCCGGGGGAGCCGCGCGGGGAGCGCAGGGGCGCGCGGGGCGGGCGCGGCGCGGGGCTCACGGCGCGCGCGCGTCTCGGCCTCGCCCGCGCACACGCGCCTCCCGGAGGAGAAAGGCGGGCGGGCGGGCGTGCTCGGAGCGGCGGCGGCTGCAGCGGGCCGGGCCGGGCCGGGCCGCCGCGAGGGCGGGAGGAGGGGCGGGCGCGGGGCGGGCGCGGGGCGGGCGGGGTGGAGGGGAGGAGGAGGAGGCGGCGGCGGCGGCGGCGATCGCGCCGCTCTCTGCGGTGTGTGCCTGCGCGAGCCGGCGAGCGGGTGAGTGCGCTGGCCGCCGCCAGCCGCCCGGCCGGCCCCGAGGCGGGAGGGGGGCGCCGGGAGCCCCGAGCCGGGGGCGGGCGGCGGGCGGGCGGCGGCCCCTCCGGCGCGGCCGGGATGCACCTTGAGCGGCGCCTTTCGTTGCAGCGCGCGGGCGGCCCGATCCTCGGCGGCGGCGGCGACGGCGGCGACGGCGGCGGCGGCGCTGACACCTCCCACCATGGACAGCTTCGACTTAGCCCTGCTCCAGGAATGGGACCTCGAGTCGCTGTGGTGAGTCCCTGTGCCCGCCGCTTGGGCGGGCGCGAGCGGCGAGGGGAGACTGTGGCGGCCCGCGCGCCCTCACCTGGGTCGGGGGTTCGGGCGACCAGCCACCGTGGGGGCGGGGAGGGTCCGGGGCGCCCGCCGCGCCGGCCCCTTCCCGTCTCCCCCAGGGGGAGGCCTGGCCGCCCGCTTGTCTTCTCGGCCCCCTTTCCCGTCTCCTCCCCACGGTGCTGTCGGCCCCCATCCCGGGGGCCGGTGATCTGGGGAGCCAGGGGCAGAGCGCAGCCTTGATAATGCACCGATTTCTAGAATGTGTCACTAGTGCCGGGGATCCACCCCTCGGTTCCCCCACCCCGCCCCCGCACCTCTCACCTCCCTTCCCTCCATTTGCGCACCCCGTCGTTCACATCAGCGACCCCCTGGAGTTGAGGCTGCTGCCAAGTGCCCTTAGAGGATGCTCCAGCCTCCCGCCTGTCTGCGCCGGGTCCTGGCGGCCACATCCTTTCTATCTCTCCCACCCACTCCCACCCGAGACAGAAAGTGAACCCGAGGGCAGTGGGGCGAGTGCTTCTGCGTGCGGGAATTCCGGAGGCCCTGGCCTTGGGAGACTCATTTCCTCGAGGTTCGCAATCCCTTTGGGCTCTTTCTTCACACCTCGCCTGGCCACACTCCTCCTGTCCCAGCTCCAGCCCACTGGCGCCCCGTGTGTCCCTTTATTCCGCGCTGACGGCTCGCAGCTTGGGGAGCGGGCGGCTTGGCGGTAGCCCTCGGGGTTCTGTGGCTCCGGCTCCTCACATTGCGGAGCTGCTGTAGGTAAAGCGCCGCTGGAAACAGTTTAATTCTAGTTTCGGGTGTGTTAAAAATCCCATTGGCTGCTTCCACATCCCTCTTATCCACCGCCTCCCCCCATCTCCTAAATGTTTCCAACCAGCCCTATTCAGGTGGTAAAATTACTGCCTGCATATTCCTGGAGGAACTTGTGTTATGTTTAATATTTACGGAATGAACATCTGTGGAACAAGCATATTAACTGCATTCTGTTCTGCCTCTGGAAATCGCTTATTGTAGAGCTGAGGTTTGGTTCCCCCCACCCCTCCCTTTTCTTCTTTAATTCAGTAAAGAGTTCACATGTGTCTAAAACTGCAAGTGGTGTGCACATGAATATGCAGTGTGCAATTTTAAAGCTAAACTGCTATTTGATTTATAGATCATATAGATGATTTGTGGATATGTGTATGTTTCCCTTGCTTCATGCTTCCAGTGACTGCTCTGTCTAAAACCAGGTGTAACAAACTAAACTGGACACAAAGCTAGTCCATTAGCAAACAGTTTCTTATAAAAGATGTGAGGATCAGCAAGTGCAGCTTGCTCTGCATAATGCTGGCACCTATAAAATACACAAGGATGGGCCCTAATGTAATAAAAGTTTTATATATTACACTGGAAACTTCAAAGAGTCAGTGTAAAAAGAATATGAAACATGTTATTACTCTATAAAAGTCGCTAATTACTGTGTTGTTGCTTCTGGGGTTTATTTCAGTCTTTCATTTATAGATACTTATTACTTTACAGGTTTACACTTTGAAATGTTGGTTTCTGGCACAAATTCAGTAGGTTTGGAGATAGAAATTGTGCTTGACTTTTGTTTTTAAAAGGCAGTTTTTCAGTCAAAGGAAAGAACTTTTTGTTTTGGTGGGTTTTTAGGCTTCTTGTCTGCTTGCTGACTCAAAACTGAAGCCCCCTTACGACTCTTACAAGGGATATTTTGAAATTATCAGTCATAATCTGTGACTTTTCCAGCACATGCCTAAGCTCTTTTTTCCTCTGCATCTTTAGTTTCTGGCTGAGTTACCTGGAGCACAGTTCCACAAAAAATGTCTGTTGAATTGACTTGAAATTTACATTAGCTACAGTACTTTTATTATTTAAAAAAATTAAAAAATAAGCGTTTTTTTTTTTTTTTAAGTTGCTGTACATGCAGTCAGAGTTTAATCAATTCATCAGTTTCTCTTTGGCTTATGAAACTGTGCAGGCTTTCTTGATTAAAACATAGTAGAACACTTTGGCTTGATTGAGGGAGCATTTCTAGTTTGCAGAGGCAGAAGTTACATCTTCTAAGAGCTTATATATTTCTGATCAGTTAAAGCGAAACCAAACTCCTTAAGTATACATTTCTAACATGGAATGGACGCTATTTTCTAACTCAGTTTTCTGGTTCACTTTTACGTTTTTCTGTTTTTAAGCTTATGGTTTACTTTTACGCTTATAGGGGACCCCAAATAACTAACATTTGAGTACTTTCTGTGGGTCAAAACATTTTCATATCCATTGTTTCCTTACTTGAATCTCATAACAGTCCCAGAAGTGGTAAGTGGTAGCAGTCCCATTCTACAGATAAGGAAGTAGAGGCCTTGAACTGTAGAATGACTTTACTGAGACCATAAAACAAATGACAGCCGAATTTTTAAACTAACATTTAACAGACACTTAGCCAGACACACTCTAAGTACAATGCACATACTTAGCATCTTTAAACTCTATTCTAAGTACATTACATGGCTTAGCTCATTTAATTTTCACGACAACCTTAGGGAACAACCAAGTACTGTTTTTTTTTTTTTTTCCCCAAGTACTGTTTTTATTCCCAGTTTACAGATTGGGAAATTGAGGGTTGGGAAGATTAGCTGACCTGCCCAAGGTCACACATGTAGAAGTGGAGGAGCCATGTTTGAACCAAGCATTAATTTCAAAGCTCAACTTTTCTGATTTTAAATCCAGTGTATTTTCTAAAGTATTACAGATGTATTCCCATTTTATGAGGGCAGGTCTGGAATTTATTACGAAACAAAATCTTGATGAAGATTCTGGTATAATATTAAAGAAAGAGAAGATCAGATCCCTTAATTATATTAATTTAAAATTAAAGATTTGAAAACAAAATACCATGATTTAGGAAATTACATCTGCTGCCCTATTTGAATTAGCTTATAAAATGTATATAAATTTAAAATAGAGACCACTAAAAATTTCTTTCTTTAATCCCTTTTAGGAAAACACTATTATTTGGGGGCGGGGCGGGAGCGGAGAAGGTACTAAGGCAAAAGAGAATGGGATTTTAACAGTGTTTTCACTGCTGGACATCATTTTCCAATAAAACAAATTTGAGATTATTAGTTGTGACTGTGCTTTGAACCTGAGCTAGCTTAGTCTAGTGGTCACTGAAAGCATCCCCAAATGACTGTAGAGACAATATGAACTAAAGAGCTCAGTACTGTTGAATTTAATCTCCTCTGCTTCCTTGCACACCCTTTCCCCTCCTCCCCTCCCCTCCAGAAACCCCCATTCTTTTTTTTCAAGGTGGGGGGAGGGTGGAAATTTTGAACCTGAATCATCCAGATAGCAGTTTCAGTTTTTCTTTTCAGCCATACCTTAAAGTTGAGAAGGGCTGCCCTTATTCCCACTTCTACTTCCCATTTCTGGTTTGAAGCAGGAGTGGAGAGTTTGGAGCAGGTGAAGGCATGCATCCTGTGCCCAGCTCCCTAGCTTCATTCTTAGAGCTGAGTCCCTGAAGAGCTGGGGATTCAGTAAGTTTACAGGGACAGATGCCTAGAGGAGCCGAGCCCCTTCTCAAACTCCATCTCTGTCCCCTTCGTCCCCTCTTCTTCCAATTCTCCACAAGCTTTTGATCAGCTGCTGGGCATGTACGCCATTCCTCAGGGCCTTTAAAATAAAGACCATCCCTTTGAATGGCGTAACAGTTGCTTTCATTTATTCACTTAACACATTGTATTGATCACCTCTTAAAGACAAGAGCTCGTGCTGGTTGCCACAGGGAATGCAGAGAAGAGGAAAGCGTGAGTTGTGCGTGTTATTGTCTAGTGGAGATGAGACAAGTACACAAGTATAAAAGGAAGGCTTCCACACTGGTGATCCCGAAGTGAGAGAAACCATATTTGGGACCAGGGTGGGTGGGTGGTGGAGGAGGGAAAGAGGAAAAATCGAGTTTTTTAAAAAAGGCTTCCGTGGAAAAGGTGGCCTTTGAACTAAGCCTTGAAAGATGAATGGGATTTTTACAGACGGTGGGGGTGGGGTATTGAGAGGACATAGCGGCATCTTGGGCAAAGAAAGAACTGGAACAAAGGCTTTCATGGTGTCTCTGAAAGATGCTTTTATGAGTCATGGTGGAATTACCTATACCAGATATTTCAAAGATTCAGAACTCTGTCATCATGAGGTGCTTTCAGTGACCGAGATAAGCTTTCCACAGTGAACTCAAGTCAAAATTGTATCTAATCTCCCTTAAATATAGACACATGTTACTTACTGGGGAGAAAGTCTGTTGGAATAAAATAGTAAATATTCAGCTTCCTCTCTCCTACTCCTCTGACCCATAGCTTCACATGGCCCAGAATCCATTTCTTTGGGTTCCAGTAGGCATTCTACTTTATATTCTTTGCAAGTGGAACCTTTGAAGCTGTAACAAATGGATCATATCATACTCATCAGCTTGTTCAGTGAGCATTCACAGAGCATTAGGCAGCCTCTAGGTTAGGTGTCAGAGAACAGTTGCTTTCAAAGGTTTTCTACCATGACTCACAGTAGCAAGTATGTTTAACGATTGCAACCCACCACATCATTTGTGTGCACACAGACTCATAACTGAAACTAGTGTCACAAATAACACTTGCCCGCATTATGGGAGATGTACTTTGGTATTTTATATTCTATTTTTTAAAAATTCCTTATCCATGGGTTGAAACCTGTACTTTAGGAGGGGAAAAAAAAAAACAAAAACCAAAACCCTACTGTAGTAATTCAAAGGAAAGTGGATTTGTACGGAACTTGAAGGAGAATAAGCCATCCAGATCAGGATTTGCTATAGGAAGAAGCTGAGGCTGCCCTTTTGAGGGGGAGGCAGGTTTCCTTGGTGGCTCCACCGTCAAGAACTCGCCTGCCAAAGCAGAGACTTGAGTTCTATCCCTGGGTCAATAAGATCCCCTGGGTTGAGAAGGAAATGGCAGCCCTCTCCAGTATTCTTGCCTGGGAAATCCCAAGGACAGAGGAGCCTGGGGGCTACAATCCATGGGGTCACAAAAGAGTCGGACACAAAGAAGCGACTGAGCAACACCAAGGATAGGGGAAGAGACCTTTAGGGCAGAGGCGCCTGTGAAAGGCATCCTGGAGAAGTGGACTTTCAGAAGGAGAAGGGGAAAGGGAGGAAAGTCCATGTGGAGGGAAGGTTGTGACTAGAAATAAGGAGGGAATAAAGCTTGGAGCTTGTTGGATGAAGTTATTAACTATTAATAACTCATCTGGGGATGGACTGCACCCCTGTAGGCGGACGGGGAGCCAAGCGGAGGAGCCACTAACCTCGTAGTCCCCATGTCGAAGGCTTCCCAGGAGCGCCAGCGGGCCTGTTTGGTTGTCTTAAAAATCAATCACCTTCTATCAGGCCTCCTTAGGCTCCCCCCATGAAGGGTCAGAAAGCGGCCCCTCATGCCTGATCTTGACCCTCAGCCCTTTCCTCTAGCTCCAACAAAGCAAACATTTTCAGGCCTATCCCCATTCCTTCTGTACAGTTGGAAGCAGTTTACCAGAAGCAGAGGCGAAACTGGTACCCAGCACCTCCACTGGGCGTGGCCTGAGCCCTGGGCGTGCTGGAGCCCGTTGGTCCAGAGCAGTCCTGTTGGCTGCGCTCCTTCTCATTGGCCGAAGGTGGAGGATGATTGTCTGCGGGGCCCATCATCGGCCCAGAGCACGCATGCACAGAGCGTGGAAAAGGGCCTCCCCAGGTGCAGGGATGAGAAAGTTTACAGCAGAGTGGCTGCCAGGGCCAGGGCAGGAGGGCTGCACCCTTGAAGGGGCTGGTGGCCAGTAAGAGGTGGGAATCAGAGCAGTGCTGAGCGCAGGGAGCTGAGGGGTGCATCCCTTTGTGGTTCCGTGAGTGGTGTATCTTGGAGGGTGGGGTGGTGGGGAGATGGCTTAATTCAGGGCGCTGAAGCTAAGGACCCAGGTTCTCAAACTGGGTGTCAGGATAATGGGGAGGATGCGCACTGGATGTGCAGACGAGCTTTAACCAAGGGTTTTAACCAAGTGCCTTTTGATGACGATGAAAATGAATTTTGTGTGTGAGGAAATGATTCCTTCCTGTGTTCCAGATTCTCTTCTGTGAAAATGTAGGAGGGTTATAAAATGCTAAAAGTCTATTTCGGGAGAATGTCCTTGTGAACCAGAATGGATCTAATCAATGGCACTTTAAATTTAGCAACTTGAACGAGGCCCTTTGGCATAATTTTGGTTAAAATAACAGTCAAATTAAGAAAAAAACCTCCCTAAAAATGAAATGCAGGAATTTGTTTTTTTTTGGGGGGGGAGGGGTGGTAGGATAAAGCTTTGGTGGCAAAATCAGGGCCATAAAAGATGATTTTAATATCATTTAATGATAACATAATGTTTCCTTGTTTTGTTTTAGAGTGGAACCCATAAAACTTATTTTAGTGTTGCCTTTCTCTTTTGTTTGGGAATTTAATTGAGGTTTCTGAATTCAGCTGGCTCCAGTCTTGCTTTCTGTTTGGCCCTGGGCAGCTCAAGATCTTTCTCATTTCCTATTCTCAGTCTTGTTTAATCACTTATAAAATGACAGCACTTATACCGGCCTACCTCATAAGGTTGTGATGTTAAGTAATGAAAGTGTCAATTGCTTTGTGAATGCCAAACGCAGTTCTTTTATACCCTTTACTTCCTTCAAAATGTCTCTTTATCATAAACAGGGAAGGATACAGAAAGGTCATGTTGGATCAGGTCATCCATCTGGTGCAGAGTTCTGTCCCTGGCAGTAGGACCCAGGGACCTTTTTGAGTAGAGGTCAGTAGATTTTCTTAGTTGTACATCATGGTTGAGCAGACAGATATGTCCTTACTTACAGTTGTACTAGTAACGTGTAGATATATTAACCATTACATAATCTTTGATGTTTAACTGAGAATGTATTGAATTACCACCCATTACATCAAATGACTTCATTTGGCTCTGTGGGTCTCATTAAATTATGTCAGGCTAATCATAATTTAGTTTCAGTAAAAACAAAATAACACAGTTATACCAGGATGAGAGGGTACCACACTATCCGAGGAGCTTAATGGGTTTTAGTCTATGGAAACAAAATACCTGGGGACGTGAAATACCTGGGGATGTGAAATACCTGGGGACATGATAGGGGCTCTGAGTGCTCCCAGGTATTTCACTGGGTTGTCCAAGGATGTCATTAAGGTCAGTGGGTGTGAGTGACAAGGCTGTCTCAGAGAGTGTCGATGACCTGTCCCTAGGAGGCTGAGACCCCCTGCCAGGGACTTTGTAGAAAGAGTTTCCAGAGTAAGTGGACTGGCAGCAGGAAGTTATCTCTGAGTCCTTCCAGCGTCACAATTCTATGATCATTCCTATCTCATGCAAGCAGGAATCAAAGAGCCATAGTCATTAATTGTGTTCACTTGTGTATTTTACCCTTTGCAATTTCTCTACTCACATGTGGAGAAGGGCGTGGAGGGTACTTAGGCTTCTTCACATTAATTTCTTCCCAGGAGGCTCATTGTTAGCTGCAGTAAACAACAGTGACTGTAATTTGGTGACCACACGCACGTAGCAACTCAGTGTAGAGCTATGTGCTTAACTTGAACTGAAACAATTTTATTTTTCCTTTTCTTATGGACAGGAAATTAGTTTCTGAAAATCCTCTGGAGGTTGTAATAGGAGTCTGTTAGTCTTAGGTAAATTTTTCTTGTCATACCGGCACTGTTTACCTGAGTTATGAAGTGACAGACCAAATTTTCTGTCAGGTTCATGGAAATGATAATTAGTAACCTGGCAGTTTAGATAGAAAAAGGCTTTATTCTAGCCAATCATCAGCAGTTCTGGGGAAATAATCTGTCTACTTTTGTTTTAGAATTTCAAGATATATTTATTTTTCTATAAAATGTATCTTGAGGAAGAAAAGACTTAGGTTAGAAAATAGTTTTGAAGTACAAAGGTCCATATACTTACCTATCACTCAGGCCAGCGCTGCTTAGGCTCCCTGCATCTAGATAACTTGTATCTTGATAAAACATAGATTCTGATTTAGTAGGTGCAGGGCAGGGTTGTTACCGTTGTTCGGTCACTCAGTCGTGTCTTGACGCTTTGGGACCCCCTGGACTGCAGCACACCAGGTTTCCCTGGTAGGGTTATGAGTCTGCAATTTTAATCAGCTCCCAGATAGAACTGCTGGTCCTTAGACCAAACCTTGAGTAGCAAGAAGTAAAAGAATAAACATTCCTTTGAAAAGAAGCTCTTAACAAATTTTGCATCATCTTTTTGTTTTGAGAAGGCTCTGCATAATAGCGTTACGGTTCCACAGTGCTGGGAGGTTACATTTTGATGCAGCATTTATTTTATTTTCGTGAATCTTCCTAATACAATTTTGATGAGTGAGGGGGTGGTTAATTGTATCCTAGTGGGGATATAGTGGGAAATAAACATAAAAACCTAAGTAAACAAAGTTTATAATAAATGGGCTAATCACTTTTTATAGCTTTACAGTTCTTGTCAGCCCTTCAGAGACAGAGGCCTTCTGCATTAAGAGCCAGCGCTTAGAGTGACTGGATTTAGAATTTTACAAATACTCTGTGTTTCTCAGGAATCTCACAAACGTTCCTGTAGGTGCCCAGGACTCAGACCAAATGGTCCCATTCTCTTTACGAAGAAGCTAGGGGTAGGGTGGTGCAGGGAGGTGGCCGTGATGGGGGAGGGGGTAACTATTTGCAGAATTACTGCACTACCCTGTGGCCATAGCTGCAAACTGCACCTCTCCCAGTGTCCTAAAAGAAATCACAGCTCAGCTCCAGGTGGAACCCATGGTGGGCTCAGAGCCTCTGGGGGGACCGTCCCTTGCTCAGCAGAGTGCCCGAGTCCATTAGGCAGTCAGACTTAGCTGCTGTTTAGCCATGTTTAATTTCCAGTCCTGTTTCATTAGAAAAATAAGTGCAGATGAGACTGATTATGTGAGTAAATACAGCACAGTTGACTTTGAGTGTACTGTGAGCTTGGCGGGAAATTTATTTACTTTATCTTCTTAATGAGGGTTTGTGTGCATGCACACACATACACACACACAGATTTTCGTTCTCTGAGATAGGCATGGAAGACTGTAGCTGATAGGAGCACGCCAGATTGGGCTTCAGCAATTGTGACTATTTCAGATTTGGAAGACAGAGCTGACTTTTCAGGAATGATAGTGACTAGTTTAAATTGTGCAGCCTGGAGACACGTGTGACCCCCTCAGAGGAAGTGCTCACCTTTGCTTTTAGCCTGTTGTTTGGGGCAGCACTTTGCGTTTGTGCTTTTAATGGCTGGAATATTGCCTTCTACCTCATAATCCAGTGTTATCCAATTGCATTTAACCATTTCCTGTAGTAGGCAACATTAGAGTCTGTGTAACTTCTTCAGATAGGGACTAAGTGAGAGGGAAACAGCTGCCCCAGGCGTGGAGACAGATCAGACCCAGCAGAAGGAAGCAGGGGTTTGGTTATTGCTTTGATTTATACTGTTATCATCAAATTAATGTATTTTCTCTCACTTTGGAGAAAACATTATTTAATGACTATCAATAATGATACAGATAACGGGGTAGCCAGGTGATTTGCACAGCTTCCCCAGTCAAGGAGGGGAGGCTCTGAGTTAGTGGTTTGCTGTGTTGGGCCCTAAGTGGAAACAGTGACAGATTTTATTTTCTTGGGCTCCAAAATCACTGTGAGTGGTGACTGCAGCCACAAAATTAGAAGATGCTTGCCCTTTGGAAGAAAAGTTATGACAAACCTAGGCAGCATGTTAAAAAGCAGAGACATTACTTTGGCAACAAAGGTCTGTATACTCAAAGCTACAGTTTTTCCAGTAGTCATGTACAGATATGAGAGTTGGATGATAATGAAGCTGAGCAAGAAGAATTGATGCTTTCAAATTTTGGTGCTGGAGAAGACCCTTGAGAGTCCCTTGGACTGCAAGGAGATCAAAGCAGTCAATCCTAAGGAAATCAATCCTGAACACACATTGGAAGGGCTGATGCTGAAGCTCTAATACTTTGGCCACCTGATGTGAAGAGCTGACTCATTAGAAAAGACGCTGATGCTGGGAGAGATTGAAGGCAGGAGAAGGGGGCAAGAGAAGATGAGATGGTTGGGTGGCCTCACCGACTCAATGGTGATGAGCAATTCCAGGCGATAGTGAAGGACAGGAAAGCCTGGCACGCTGCAGTCCATGGGGTCGCAAAGAGTCCGAAATGTCTTACTGACTGAACGACAAACAACAACAGCAAGAAGAAACACCAAGCTGTTCCTTTGGAATAGAAAAAAGCAATTGATAGTGGTCAGCTAAATTCTGAACTTTGGCTATGTAATTCAGAATTGGGGCTTGACTGACGAGATAGGCTGGCCTGTCTCTGCAGTTCACTGAAATAGACGCTCAGGATCCGGAATGGGTTGGTCCATCCACTTTCTGAAATGTGCCACTTACCCCTCTTGTGGTCCACAGCAGCAGTGGAAATGAGGATTCCTTGGAGGGAGGATGTAACTTTAGAGACCCTCTGAGCCAAGTATGTAAGCTGTCTGTCATCCTGAGGGAGCAGGCTGTAGCATCAGCAGTGATGGGGAAACCATACCTCTTCAACAACCTCCGTATGTTAACAGTGCTCACTCTTTGGTGGAAAACTGAACAGGTAATAGTTGTATGGCTGTGTTGTATGGCTGGGTGTGGAAGTTCAGCATGAAGCCTTTGCCTGGCTCCCATTGTCTGGGCTCATGTTGGGATGAGGAGGGAGCATCCATGCTATTCCCAAGCGCCATGATCATCTGCTGGTCATAATATTGGCGCTCAGGACAGATGTTGCCTGCAGAGGCTGCTGAGTCCTTCTCAGAATCACCTCCATGTGCCAGAGTGGGCGGCTCGGCTGGACTCTCCCGTTTGTGTGTGTGTGTGTGTGTGTGTGTTTTCATCAAAGGTAGATCCTTCCCCAGAATATGGTATGGCTTCTTCTGAGAACTAAATCTTTTAGGTGACTTTCCTTTAGAGTGTGTCTTTGTTTTTCAGTAAGTAGACTTTAATCTTTTAGTACGAGCAGAGTAT
Source organism: Bos taurus (assembly GCF_002263795.3). Lineage (NCBI taxonomy): Eukaryota > Metazoa > Chordata > Mammalia > Artiodactyla > Bovidae > Bos > Bos taurus. The sequence continues at coordinate 5,232,221 of NC_037338.1, read as the reverse complement.
CTGAGAAAAGTATCTTATGGGAAAGCAGTGAATTTTACACACCACTTTAGTCCCTGCCTCTCCCCTCCCACCCCGCAAGTTGAATGAAAACTTCAAGGCTGAGTTAACAAGTTCTGAATATGGAAATTAAATATTTATAGTAGAAAAAGAAAGTGTGGTAATTTCATTTCTACTATTTAGGTAGATAATTAGATACATAAGTTGATTTCTATTCTTTTCTTTACTGTTATCCCTCAGCAGGATAAAAGTAATGTTTTAACATCCTGAAATAGTATATACAATAATCTAACACAATATGTATGCCTAAGCTGCTCTTCATATCTCTTTCTCTAGATTTACAGGTTTCTGGATTGAAATTATTAAGCCAGACACATTTTTACCTTAAGCTTCAAATGGATTATTTCAAATAATCTCAGTAGGGTTTGTACCAGTTTTAATAGGGAACCCAGTGGAGTACATAAGAGAGTACCCTCTCCATTACGGAGTTTCGGGGAAGATTTCCTGGGGAAAGTGACACCCAGTTTGAGTTTTAAAGGATGAATTGGAGGTAGGCTAGGAGAAGAGGGTGCTGCAGGCGCAGTACCGTAAGTGAGGTCGAGAGGTGCAGGGCGCTGTGTTGTGATGGTCGCTGTGACCAGTGCAGGGGGGTTGTGGGTCTGAAGCGTTACAGGTAGGCAGCAGCAGGAGGGGAGGTTGGGTGCGGAGGGCCCCACATGGCATTTCAATGAGCTTAGACATTGTCCAGTAGGCCGGGGACTGCTGTGTGAGCAGGCGAGCAAAACGGCCCCGCTTATATTTTATTATTATTTCTAGAAGGCATTTGGCATGGGTGAGTCTGGGGGCTGTGATGGGCCATGTCTGGAGGATCAGGTCAGGCAGGAAGGACAGAGGGAAGAGGAGGACTAGAGAAGTCTGTAGGGAATTACACTGGAAATTTTGCTGTTTGACTTGTTGGGGGAATAAGGGAGACTGGGCCGGGGGTGGGGGTGGGCAAAGGTGCTTTTAGGATGTTTGGCTTGTGTGATGAGGTAGGAGTATAGGAGGAGGAGCAAGCTGAGTGGGGGCGGATGGAGTGTTTGGATCTTAAAATGTTCCATTTGAAATCCCTGTGGACCATCCAGGTAGAGTTGCCTGGAGCAAGTTTGCTGTGTGGTAGTGACCTTTTGAAAGAAGGCAAGGACAAAATAAATATTTGGGAGTTATCGTTACATAGGTACTAGAGACAATCATGTGGTTGGACAGGATCACCTAGGAAGAGGGAGGGGAGAATATGTTAGCTGAGGACCCAGAGGAGCAGTGGGTTGGAAGGCAGTCTGGGCAGGAGGTTGAAGAAATGGTCAGAGAGATGGAAGCCTGGAGAGAATGGGGTTCATGGTTGCCTGCTTTGTTTTATGGAAGTATGGTTGATTTACAATGCTGTGTTAATTTCTGCTGTGCAGCAGAGTGATTCAGTTATACATATGTATATATTTGTGTTCATATTCTTTTCCATTATGGTCTGGCATACAATGTTGAATATAGTTCCCAGTGCTGTGCAACAGGACCTTGTGGTTTGAAACTGAAACTGTTAGTTGCTCAGTGGTGTCTGACTCTTTGCAGCCCTGGCCAGGCTCCCCTGTCCATGGGATTCTCCAGGCAGGAATACTGCGGTAGGTTGCTATTGCCTTCTCCAGGGGATCTTCCTGACCTGGGCATTGAAGCCAGGTCTCCTGCATTGCAGGCAGATAGATTCTTTACCATCTGAGACACCTCGTGGTTTATCCCTCCTGTATATACTAGTTTGCATCTATTCCCACAATCCATCCCTCCCTCTCCCTGCTTGCCCCAGTGGGCAGCTGCTTTAGATGAGTCACCTAATGTGAGGAGGCTGGGGTGGTTTTTTGATTCGGAAGAAATTGGATGAGGCTAACTTGCCAGGAAAAATCAGTGGACTTTTCTCACGGTGAACTGTTGAACACGGATTATTAAAAATGTTTTCAAACAGACAAGACTGGCAAAGTCAGGTGCCCTGGGACGTTGCTCTGACATTTAACAGCAGGATCTCCTTTGAAGGGTGCTCATCAGCCTATTTGGCCTTGAGGTTTCTTAGTTTTTCTTCATAAGGAAGTGTGGTGAGCCCTTTACATGTGCGGTGTCTCAGTTAATCTTCCTAACCTGTGAGGCCAGTTCTGTTATTCCCAATTTGATAGAGAAGGAAACAGTACCTTGCCCAACGCGCCACAGCCAGTGCAGGCGGAGCTGGGGGTTTAGCCCAGGTGGTCTGGCTCCAAGGTCCTTCCTTGTGGCCATCATCCTATCAGAAGTTATCTCAGTATCTCTTAATGACAGGCTTATAGGGTATGGGTTCTGAGGTCCCTTCTGACGTTATTTGTAATTAGTATGTGTGTGCATATACACGTGTGTGTGTGGTCTCCAACAGGTACAATAAGGTATATATAGAGAAACATCTTGAGATTTACTTTCAGCTTTTTAATTCAGGATGAATAATATACTGTGTCCAATTATTGTATATTTCAAATATATATAATTCTAATCAAACAGGCTTTCCTGTGCTAGGATTGTCTGAAATTCTTTGTCATTTTAGGTACGGCTCTTTTTGTCAGCATTTCAAACACATAAAAACTTTGTATCCTCGTAAAACCACTAATTTGACAAGTTTTATGGACGAAGAAAATGGTCACAACTGTTCACCCCACTTGGTCCAATCTACCCCAACACCTAAATGTAATTTTATTAATAACAGTAATGATGCAGCAGACAAATTAGTCAAACTACCTTATGAAAGTAATTTGAAACTGAGTAAGTGATTTTTTTTCATGCAGAGTTTCTTGCAGTTTCTTCTTAGTTTCTACATAAAGACAGACTGTCTCTTCAAGCTCTGTTACTGCTTCTATAAAAAGTGTTACCTTGATGACATAGAAAGGGTAAATAGGCTTAATTTGTGTCACAAGATATTTGGGTGAAGTAAAGTTAATAGATTCTTGGCATAAGGAATTGTGACATGTTGAAACAGGTGACAAAAATAACTTTGAATGCCTCCTTTAAAAAATCCTTGAATAAGACAGTTTAAATTTTAAGGAAAAAAATCTGCTTGGCTGATAAAATTCCAGAACACTGCCATTTGATAATGGGAAGGGCAGAGGTTTGGAGCCAGCCTGTGGTGGGTTCTGACTATGCCATTTACAAAGTGTACTACCTTGGACTAGTAACCTAACTTCTCTGTTTCCTAACCTCAGTTTCCTCATGTATAAAACAGGCAATAATGCCTATGCAACTGATTTGCTATGCAGATTAAATAAGATAATATAGCCCAGCACACAGTAGGTCCTCAAGAAGTGGTAACTTTATTATTCATTCTTTTTGCCCGTCTCATGGTTGCTTAATTTTTTTTTCTTTTTACTTAATGTTTTGATTAGCAATTGTTTTCAATGATTGTATCCATTCTGTGGCTGAAAAGATACTTAGAAGCATTTATGTGAGTCAGTTTGTATCTTAATTTTTAGCTGATATCTTCTCCTTGCCCCAAAGGTCTGTGCTTGTGTTTATCTGGTGACCGCAGAACACAGTCTTAGAAGATGGTCTAATGCTTTTTTCTCTTGAGGGCAAGGATTTCTTTTTCTGGCTCCTCAGTGCTAATATTAAACTTTATGAGTCCTGTGCATTGTGAGTGCTAAGAACTACCTGTTTTAAACATTTATTATATGTGTTTTAGTTAAGATAGAGAACAATTAAAACCGGAACTTCAAAATTGGTGAAGCAATTATATTATTGTTCAGTTGAGGTGGACTTAGGAGCAATGACTATGGATAGCCCAAATGGCAACATTTATATTCTTTTCTGTCAGTACAAACTGCGATCATTATTTCAGATGGATATCTGTACCCTGACCTCATATCTCTACTTCGGTCCATACCCATATGCTTGCTCCCCAGTCTTCGGTCATAGAATGACCCCAGATTCTCCAATGGGATGACTGTTCCTTGTGGTCTTGGTACAGTGACGTGAAGTCATGTAGCCCTCATTTCTATAGACTCTAGATTTCCCTGCTTTCTAGTCTCTTGATTTCCTTCTTCTTTCATCTCTGCATTAATCACTGATGTAGAACGTGGGATAGCTTTACATCATATTGCTGGATCCTGGCAAACCTGGAGATGAGTCATGAAGTATTTCTTTCATACTGAAATGTGAAATCAACCTCCCCTAGGAGTTGTTTATGACATCTCTTAGGTTTATCTCCCTATAGGTAAGTTAAATTGGTGAAGCAGGTTAAATGTTCGGGCTGCAATTTGTATCAGCAGGCTTTTGTCAGGTGATGCTCTGGTAACGTACACCCCCCAGATCCCTGGCTTATAGTTGCAGATTGTTGTTCTTATCTGTGTTACATGGCAGGTGAAGGCCAGGTGTGCACTGGTGTCTTTTCATTTCCAGACCCAGCCTGACAGAGTGCACTCTTCTGAAGTATGCCATCCTCTCCATAGAGGGGACAGAGACCTTTTGCTGGATGTGGAGTCTGTCATATGGCTCCCATGTCATTGGCTTAATAAGTTGAAAGGTCAAGCCTGACATCAGTTGGAAGGGAAACTATCCCTCTTTTCCAAAGCAGTACTGCAGGTCACATGCCAGTCAGCAGGGATCCATGTTCTCTTAAAGGGAGGGTGATGAAAAAGTGGAAAGTGGAATAGTCTACTATGTAACTAGTCAATGTGTATCTGTGTGTGTGTGTGTGTGTGTGTGTATGTGTGCATGTGTATGCATACGTGCATACTTAGTCGCTCAGTTGCTCTTTGCAACCCCATGGACTGTAGCCTGCCAGGCTCATCTGTCCGTGGAATTTTCCAGGCAAGAATACTGGAGTGGGTTGCCATTTCCTTCTCCAGAGGATCTTCCAGACTAGGGATAGAACCTGCATCTCTTACGTCTCCTGCATTGGCAGGCAGGTTCTTTACCACTGCACTGGGGAAGTCATATGTATGTATGTATGTATGTATGTATGTAGACTTCCCTGGTGGCTCAGTGGGAAAGAATCTGCCCGCAATCTAGGAAACACAGGTTCGATCCCTGGGTCGGGAAGATCCCCTGCAGGAGAGTATGGTGACCCACTCCAGCACTCTTGCCTGGAGAATCCCATGGATAGAGGAGCCTGGTGGGCTGCAGTGCATAGGGTTGCAGAGTCAGACAGGACTGAAGCAACTAAGCAGCAGCATCATGTATGTAGGTATAAATGTAGGTATAAAATACACATATATATGTGTGTATAAAGTTAATCAGTGTTTTTAGATTAAAGAAAAATGGAAAGATTCAAAAAAGAGTTTATAGAACTGTCTGGTACATATTCTTTTATATTATAGAAGATTTCTGTCTTTTGGCCTGTGGTTTTCTTTTTACTGGCATTTATCATCTCTTTTGAGTTTTCACTTTGGAAAAAAGGGACAGGTGATAAACCCCAGTGAGATGTTTTCATCCAGAGGTCCAAAGCTTCTGTGTTACAGACTTATAACATTAGGGAAATTGTTTTTAAAAATATGTGTTTATTTAAACTTTCATCTCTAAATAATTTGCCTCCACCATGTAGAAAAGAATACTGTTATTCAATTACTGTGTCCTGATTTGTAAATTAAATAACTTGACTTTGCTTGCCACTAAGTATAATCAAGTTGTAAATGAGGAGCAAAATCCATATACCTTGGAAGGGAATCAGGCAATAAATTATCTGCTTTACAGAAAAAGTCTCGTTAATGCCTTCTTTAACTGAAGCTTTACATATAGCTTGAACCTAGTTTTGATGTTTGAAAAAAATGTAAGTAACAAAAGAAGATGTGTGAATCACAAGTACCTGGGGAGTGATAAATAACCGTTGATGGGAATTAATGAGTGTGTGTTTACTGGGGTCCTAGAGTAGAGGGGATGAAGGGAATTTCCTGGGTCTTCACAGGATTTCTCAGCATAGCCATAGCCCAGCCCACTTTATTCCTTACGGGTTTTAGAATAGGCAGGGTCCATATTCAGATCTGTAGAAAAGAGCTAAATATAATGCTTTTCTGAAACATAGGACAACTCGCTATGTATTTTGGGGTTATGTTATGTAAGAAACATGTTCACTGTTATTGGAATAAGATGCTCTTCTACATTAATTCTAATGAAATTGAAGAAAGAGAGTCCACACCAATCTTGTGATGTGCTTAATGGTGTTTAAAATCTCCAGGAGACTGGGCCAAAGTAAAAATATAAACTTTATAAGTGAAAATGTAGTCATTACTTTCAGTTTGTGTGAGCATCAAGATGCAATATTTTGAACCAATCACAACCGCTATATAGTGCTTTGAAAAAGACCCATTAGAGAATTAAAACGTGAGCAAATTAGTGTTCTTTAATGGGCCTAGCAGAAGATCTTTGTTGCTTCAAAATCTTCTCTAATTCTCATCACTTAACCTTCTTGGCTATATAAGCCAAAGATTTTTCCTTTCACATTTTCTAGAACTGTGTGTATTCCAAGAAACATATCTCTTAAATAGCAGATAGTTGAAACATCTAATATAAACTCTGAATTTTATATGTCTGCATCTCAGATGGAGATGAATAAAAATAAAAGAGCAACCTTTTTAGTTGCCAGTAATTATATGTTGATGAAAATATGGATGACTAATAATTTGTACTTTATTTTTTGTATCTGCAACTTTGCTGAATGTATTCATTAGTCTTGATAGTTGGGTAGTGGTGTGTATGTGTGCATGTATATATGTATTCCTTTGAATTTTATATATGCAAGATCAGCTCATTTGCAAATAGAGATAGTTTTGCTTTTTCCTTTTCAATCTGAATGTCTTTTATTTCTTGTTTGATTGATCTGTTGGAACCCCCAGTACAAAGTTGAATACCAGTGGTGAGAATGGATATTCTAGACTTGTTCCTGATCTTAGGGGGAAAACTTTCATTCATGTGCTATTCATTATGATGTTGTGGGTTTTCATAGATGTCTTTTTTATCAGGTTGAGGAAGTTTCTTTCTGCTCCTAGTTCGTTGAATGTTATTATCATGAAAGTGTTTCATTTTGTCAAAGGCTTTTTCTGCATCTATTGATCTGATCATGTGAATTTTGTCCTTTATTGTGTAAATGTGATTTATTACATTGACTAATTTTGTATGTTGAACCAACCTCGCATTCCCAAAATATCTCACATTGTCATGATATATAATTCTTTTGTACCTTGCTGGACTCCTTTTGCTAGAAATTTTGTTGAATTATTTAAAAATACAGACATTTGTCAGCTTCTTTTTTATTATTACAAGCTCATGAACACTTGGGGAGAAAAATGTTGATACATGACTCCTTAATGGGAATATGGAAGTTTCATTTCTGCTCATACTCTTAATGACTGCCCTTTGAGTGATAATCAAATTTCAACATATGCCTACCTGAGTACTCACATTCAGAAACTTTTATATGATGGTTATCTAAAGAGCTTTACCTTGAAACTTGCTTAAGAAATTCCCACACCATGTTCTTTCTTGCCTGACACATTCAGAGTTGAGGTCCTGACCTTGTGAAAGTCACTCAGTTTTGTTTGTTTGTTTTTGGTCTGAATTCTTTTTTTTTTTTTTTTTAATTTGAGTTAAAAATTTTTTTACAATGTTGTGTTGATTTCTGCCATGCAACAATGCAAATCATCCATAACTATACATACATCCCCGTCCTCCCCAGTCTCCCTCACTTCCTCCATCCCATCCTTCCAGGTCATCACAGAGCACAAGGCTGGGCTCCCTGCTACACAGCACCTTCTCCCCAGCTGCCCAGCTTATGCCTGATAGTGTATATATGTTGATACTACTTTCTCCACTCTCTCCCTCCCCCACTGAGCTTTGTTTTCTAATCAGGAAATAGGAATATGAGAAGCAAGTGAAACATATGATGTGAATGTGCTCTTAAGATATTATGTGATGTTAAGATAGAATTATTTGTATTTGCTTAGGTATGTAAGTGTAATTACCTAGCAGTGGATTCACGAACTCAGATACCTTCAGGGACCAAGAAGATGCAGGAATTGTCTGCACGTGCTAAGTTGCTTTAGTTGAGTCAGACTTTTTGTGACCCTGTGGACTATAACTCGCCAGGCTCCTTTGTCCATAGTATTCTCCAGGCAAGACTGTACTGGAGTGGGTTGCCATGCCCTCCTCCAGGGGACCTTCCTGATCCAGGGATCAAACCCGCGTCTCTTACGCGTCCTGCATTGGTCGGTGGGTTCTTTACCACTAGCACCAGCTGGGAAGCCCCAAGGAGAATTGTCTGAAACAATTACATAATTAGACGCGATGCGGCCTGTGGCCAGTTGAATGCTCTGACACCTTGTTTCAGTACCTTCAAATTTAAAATAAAATGAAGGAGACAAGCCAACCCCCCACTGACCTGGCCAGACATCACACATCTTCTTCCTCGGTGGGATTCCTGGTATAGCGAGTCATTAAGAGAGTGTGAACCCTGGGTGTCTGGTTCTAGCTCCACCGTGGAGAAGTTTCATAACCTCTCTGTTTTATTTTTTCATTTGTAAAAATGCAGATAATGTACACCTTGCCTGCTCCAAGGGCTGTTGTGAGAGGCTGAAGTGAAATAACATGTGAAAATGACCTGAAAATGACTGTTGTTTAGTTGCTAAGTTGTGGCCATCTCTCTGTGACACGATGGACTGTATGTAGCCTGCCAGTCTCCTCTGTCTGTGGGATTCTCCACGCAGTAATACTGGAGTGGGTTGCCAAGGGGTCTTCCTGATCCAGCAGTTGAACCCGTGTTCCCTTCATCGGCAGGTGGATTCTTTACCACTGAGCCACCTGCGATTAAGGCTACATAAATGTGAGGACAATTGTTTTTTTCTGCTTCTGTAAATCTTAGCTTTTCAACAGAGATACTCTTCTTGTTAAGAAGATTCCATAGCCACACATTGGAAAACTCCAAAAGGCCAGCTAGTAAAGTCCCCTTTCAATAGTATAAGCTTGGTAATAGATGCAAAGCCTGTTTGATGTATTTGCTGGATTTGAATGGTTACCTGCATTTTCCTCTTGACATTGCAGTAAAAAGAACTATGATCTTGTTTTTCTCACCATTACTTTCTCTTAGATATGTGAACACTTTCGACAGTACCAGCAGTATGGCTCATAATTCTCATAAACCAGAGATGGAATCTGTAAGCATCTTCTGTGGTTTCCTTAACAAATAGACAGAAAGTCAGAACTTAAGCTTTCTTGGTTTTCTGGTGTTTGGAAGAGTGATTTCTGTAGTTTGTGGATGGTGGTAAATCAAGTGCCAATATCTTGAAGCCTCTGTGGGAGGTTCTTCTGATGCCCGATCTAACTTGTGGATCAGACTCTGCACAAGATTTGCCTGGCCAGAGCAGCGTCTGTCTCCTCAATCGGCAGGGCATTGTCATAGGAGCTCATGATTACGCTTATTGAACTGTGCACGAAACACTCAGAAGAGGTCATGTGGTCTCTACTCTGAAAAACATGAAGTCTGGTTGGAGAGAAACCAGTGTCCATGAAGTAGCTCTAGAAGCTAGACTCCTAGACTGTTAGGGCCGTGTGGATGGAGACTTGGGGTCATCTCTGCAGCCCGGTTTCCTCGTTGTACAGTGAGGAGCACCGTGCCCAAAACACAGTGTTAATATAATATCCATGGTGCAGTCCAGGAGTTCTTAAATCTAGCTGCTTCCCAGAATCACCTGACATTCAGAGTCTCTAGGGTGGGGGACCAGGGATTTGTACTGGTTTATGAAAAACCCACAGTCTCAGGCGATTCTGGCATAGCCAGTCTGCTGCATGGATTTGGGAATGGAAATGGTCCAGCTGGGAGTGGTTTTGGAGTTTAAGGTATAGAAATCTCAGTGAGAGGCCAAAGGCCCTGATGGAGAACTTGCATGTTTGCGGTCAAGGGATAGGAGAGCTGTTAGGGGAGAGTGTGGAGTTGGGAACTGGCGTGGCTAAGGTGATGAGAAAGATGTTTACATCAGACCAGCCTCTTGTATGGAAAGGGGTTGAAGGGGAGTTCATACCTTTGCTCTGACAAAGAGCTATGACAGGCTTAAGACATTCTGATGTCACTTTGACTTGTGTGTGTGTAAGGTTTTAAGAAGGTATTTGATTGCATTACAAGTAATTCTGCAAACCTGAATTCATTGTATTTGACTAAGCTTAATTTTTTAGGTTTATCATTAGTGTCATGCTTAACACAGGTGTCATTTGGTATCGATGGGAGGTTGATTCCAGGACCCCTGAGGATGCCAAAATCCACCGATGCTCAAATCCCTTCTACAAAATGGCACAGCAGGTCAGCCTCCACATCTGCAAGCTCCATATCCAAGGACCCCCGGTTGGCTGAATGCTGCTTCTGCGGAACTGTGGATACTGAGGGCCACCTGTGTCTTCCGGGCCTTCCCCAAATTGGTTTTAGAGTAACACTGATAATTTTGTGTGTTAGTTGCTGTATCTATTGGTCATAAAGTAATTGATATGCACTATGCTAATAAACGTGCATAAAGAAGCGTGCTCTGGACCAGTAGTGAAAACACGAGCATTCATAAACTATCCTTTGTTGAAAATAATTTTGTGTCCTCGAGAAAGTGAGTTATCTTGATGACATTTTAAATATTACTTTATCGACACAAATCTTTCATAATAAATTAATGTGTCTGACCATTGGAAAAGACTCTGATGCTGGGAGGGATTGGGGGCAGGAGGAGACGGGGATGACAGAGGATGAGATGGCTGGATGGCATCACTGACTCGATGGATGTGAGTCTGAGTGAACTCCGGGAGTTGGTGATGGACAGGGAGGCCTGGTGTGCTGCAATTTGTGGGGTTGCAAAGAGTCGTACACGACTGAGCGACTGAACTGAACTGAACTGAACCAGTATGCGTAGTGAGACACTGATTCCCTTTTTTGTAAAAAAAAAAAAAAAATCTGTCCACTGTATATTTACATACCATTTATAGCTATGTTCATTTCACTGTCAAAATATTGAGCATATATATATATTTTGTATTGAAACTATTCCCCTGGTGTGTGAGTCTGTGAAAGGCAGGAACCGCCTACTGACGTTGGAGAGCATTGCTCTGAATCAGGTGGTCTGAGTCCCCCACCCTCCTTGGGCCACTGCTACTCAATGGCCATGGATGACTATTTTGTCAATTGTGAACTCTTGAAAAAAAGTATACCCACCACAAAGGATCGCTGTCCGTGTTAAATGAGTTCATAGGTATAAACTGTTTTGAGGTTATCTAGTTAATGGCCCTCCTTGCACACCGGAAGAATCTGGGGCTTATTCCAAGAGCTCGTTCAAGGTCACTGGGAAGCTAGAATCTCAACCAGAACCCAGACACCTGACTCCCAGGCAAAGAGAGAAGACAGTCCATTCTCTCTGCAGCACGCTCTTCAGTGTCTGTCACATGTTCTGACTGCCCCCCCCCACATTTCGCTCTCTTTCTCTGTCTCCCCTACCGTCATCTCTTTCTCTCTGCTTGTCCTCACCCCACTCTTCCTCTCTTAGCCTTGAAACCTGGAGGTTAGGGAACCCCCCCCCACACCCGCGCACCCTGCCAACATCACATGTGCATTTTTTTCTTTTTTCCTTTTTTTCCTGAGAAGAGAGCCTCCAGCTTTCAGCAGACTCCAGAGGCATCTGTGACCCCCCTTTCCACGAGGGTGGACATGGCCCTGGCAGCGGCCGTTTTCCACCCTGAGCAGAAGCTGAGCTGGCGCTCAGAGAAGTGGCTGTATTCCTCTGTTAGTGTTTCCAGATGCAGAAGAGAGAGGGAGGCTTGGCCAAGCTGCTTGCCGGGTGAAAATGATTGCATCCTGAAGGCACAGCTGAGGCTTTTCTGAACTGTCTGAACAGGCAGGAGGCTTGGCGTTACACAGCTGGGCCAGAGGGACAGCGTGGGCTGTGGAGAGTCAGCCAGGAAGGACTCCGAGCCTGTGTGGGCCTCGCTTCACCTGCCACTTCCTAAGGACACGACGGGAGTCTGCTGCCTTCGATTTGCCTTAATTGCAAAAGTTGATTACGTAGACGTTTTCATAGTGTAGGCCTAACTCGTCAAAGAAAAACGCTGGTGTTCTGTGACTAAAAGAAAATTAAGGAGACCAGTATTGTGCATAAGGACTCAGGAATTCAAATGCATTGTTATAGAGCCATTTTATAAGACTGCATATCACCCTGTTTCCTAAGGGCTTTTCAAGTGTTAATTGGAGCCTGAGTTAATCCTGAAGGTCACTCACTCAATGATAAAGTCATGACCAAATAGCTTCCCGTGTCACTTTGAGAGTGATCATGCAGCCCTTGATGTTTTTCCCTCCACGATGTAGTATTCAAATTTGTCACACGGCAGCTTTCTCATAACTGATGGTGAGGCACTTTTTATTGGCTGTGGCAAGATCAAGGACTTTTTAATATAGTCTGGCTGGACACCAAGAGTACAGAAGTGATCCATTTCTCCCCTGGCAGTTGGGGAAGACAAGTTTATGTTGGGGGCATTGAGTTAGCCATGGAGGGCTTTATCAGGATGACATTCTTTTGCCAAGTATGTGTGATAAAGCTGGGGTTAGACTTGGGGAATTTGGACATTGCCTATATTTAGAACCTAGAAACCAGCATGGGGTGGTCCAGTCATTGTGCTTTAGTCAGTGTCCGTCACGGTTCTGCTAGAATTAGCCAATTTAAGCATCGATGATGATGCTGTCCTCTTGTCGCTTCTGAAGTGTGTCTGTTCATTCATTCATTTCATATTTCAACACATCTTAATTTTTCCTGACATTGTGTTTACTTTTAGGACGACCTGAACCATTTTTGATGAGAAAGACTCATAATGAAAAAGCAAAGTTAAGAAAACATTAGAGTGTTTATACTTAGGCTAAACTTTCTTAAAGAGCTTTTCAGGGAACCAGATATTAAAATTAACTGAATGAAGGAGAGAAATGTCAATAGGAACTTTTCTTTAATAATAATAATAAAACAGCCCATACACAAGAGCTTTCTGTGTGGTTCCATCTCATTTTTACCTCCAGTAGACATAATTTCTCTACAGAGACTGCCTGTTGACCATTACGGGAGCACATTTGGTTCACAAGAGACCACATGTGGGCTTTACTTCTGGCTATGCCCATGGTTAGCATCTGATTTTTAATTTCCATATCTATAAAGTGGGCATGCTATTACTGTCCCATCTTAAGCGAATTAAATGAGTGAATTCTGACGGTTAACCCAGGACAGAGACTTACACTTAGCACTCAGTAAATCGTAACTCTTTTCCCCGAAAAGATTCAGTGCATCTGAAGGAGCAGAGGTGAGTCTGAGTCAGTTGCTGGGGCCGCATCCTGTTCAGGGCCCCCCTGCTTTCCTTTCCTTTGAGAATCTAGAACACACAGCTCCTGGGCCAGGCGAGTGGAGGAGAGAGCAGGCCGAGGAGAGGCAGGGAGGCAGAGCAGGGTGTGGAGATGAAGCAGAACCTGTCTGGGGTTGGGGTGGGGGGGCTCACCAGGTAAGCAGGTGGGGGTTTCATGCTTTTCCAGTTCTGTTCCACATGGCTTCCAGAACTTTCTTCCTTGTCTTCAGATCTGAATGAAGGGGAGAGAATAGCTTTTACAAATCCACTTCCTGAAATTTGGAAGCCACTTCATGGTTAGACAGAAAACAGGTCTCTGTATCAAGGTCTTTTCATCCATTTCACCATAACCACCCTACCTCCCGAGGGCTATTTTTCTCATTGTGTTTGTGGATGGTGGGCTTGGCCCCTCCTGCAGTGGGACACCCAGGAGCTTGGGGTCTTGTCTGTACTGCTCTCTGACTTCTGTCTAGGCAGTCTTGTTGGTTTTGGGGCCCCGCTTTTCCATGGCTTCCACGTGGCTCCCAGGTCTCTCCTGTCACCTGGCTTTTTAGCCACCTCCTTAATCCTGATTGTCCTCCATGGTGGCTCACATGGTAAAGAATATTTGTGCAGTGCAGGAGACCTGGGTTCGATCCCTGGATCTGGAAGAGCCCCTGGAGAAGGGAATGGCTACCCACTCCTGGAGTATTCTTGCCTGGGGAATTCCATGGACAGAGGAGCCTAGTGGACTATATAGTCCATGGGATTGCGAAGAGTCAGACATGGCTGAGCAACTAACAAAACACAACCGTTAACCCTGATTGCAAACTTCTGGGTACCTCCCCACCTAGCTCTACTCCTGGCCCGGCAAAGGCCCCGCCTGGGTTCCCAGCCTTGCCTCGACTGTCCTCCTGGGTTTCCACACCCGTTCAAAGGCCTTCTGTTTTGGAGACATGCAGAGTTCACTGAGCAGGTCCTCTGGGAGCACCCTGGGACCCTCTGTGGTTTCCTAGAGACAAAGGTGGGTGAGCCAGGCTGATAGGCTCGGCTTCACCCAAGCGCTGTCACTGGCCAGTTAGCTGTGCTTGGAGGGCACTCATACTCTCCGTCTTGACAGCTGGCGCAGCGGGACCCGGAGGCGCTAACTTCATACCTAAATGTTGCAGCTGGCGAGTGGTGGCACCAGGGGTGCTTCCTAGTTCTCTGTGACAGGCACAGAGCTTTGCTTCCCTTTGTCCCCAGAGGAGGAAACAGCGCTCTTCAGCCCTCAAGTAGAGATTTGACTGAGAAGCGACCCACATTGTACTGATTCTTAATCTGTGTGATTGACCATGTAGCCCAAACAATACAGAATTTTCCCTTCAAGGAGAAGATCTGAGGCAAACCCTGTTAGGACTTGGTGCATGCCTATGCTTTTTTTCCCCCAGAGTTTTACCTCTTTTTTTTTTTTTTGGTGATAGAACCTTCCTTCTTCTCCTTCCTGGCTCCTTCCTCCATCCCCTTCTTTATGATCTGAGATGGTTGGCTTTACTTTTGCTTCTTGTCTCTGGTTTCGGAACAGTGATGTACAAGAGGGTTGACCCATCTCCAGAGAGCTTTTTAAAGCTCAGACCCTGCATAATAATTTAAAGGAAAATAAAGCCCTCAAAATGATATTTGGCAAAACTAATACAATTATGTAAAGTTTAAAAATAAAATAAAATTAAAAAAAAAAATTAAAAAAAAAAAAAAATGAACTGTAGTCATGTTTTAATTAGAAGAAATATATTGGGTTGATCAGAACATTTGTTTGGGTTTTGCCATAACAGCTTATGTGAATGAACTTTTTGGCCAACCCAATGTTCTTTGACAGAGCCAAACAAACTTATGATAAACTTGCAGGAAATACTTTGCCAGTAGCAATAAATAATGGTAACAAGAGCATCACTAAGGGCATCTCATCCACACTCTCTCTAGTCTTCACAGTAACCTACCCCAGCTGGCAGATAAGGAAAGCAAGACATAGTTGAGGTTGAAGCCCAATTATGACACTGGACATAGCATCATTCCAATGTTAAAGCAAAACAGGTTCTCTCTCTGTCTCTCTCTTTTAAAGGATATGCTGCTGCTACTGCTGAGTCGCTTCAGTCGTGTCCGACTCTGTGCAACCCCAGAGACGGCAGCCCACCAGGCTCCCCCGTCCCTGGGATTCTCCAGGCAAGAACACTGGAGTGGCTTGCCATTTCCTTCTCCAATGCCTGAAAGTGAAAAGTGAAAGGGAAGTCACTCAGTTGTGTCCGACTCTTCGCAACCCCATGGACTGCAGCCTACCAGGCTCCTCCGTCCATGGGATTTTCCAGGCAAGAGTACTGGAGTGGGGTGCCATTGCCTTCTCCATTAAAGGATATAGCAGCCTTCAAACTCTTTTTTTAATTGTAGTTCTTATTCTTGGTCAGGCTGCTGTGCTAGAGGACTGGGGGGAGGGCATAGTAGTTTATATACTACGTAAGTAATAATGACATGCACACATGGGTAGTCAAGAGCAAGGAGAAGAAGCACCTGGATGTTCTGTCTTCATGGCTAGGAACTCAGGAAACGACCAGCTTCAGGGAGACTGACTTCCTAATCTTTTCCTACGGCGAGTCTGACGGCAGCCTGTTCACCCAGCACTCAGGCATGACATTGGCATCCATCAGACTGACTTCAGTCCCAACTGAGAATAAACTTCAAACCAAGGAGCAAACACTGGTACAGGAACTAGGCCCAGAGGAAATGTTTAGATTATATCTGCAAGTGTTTATGAAGCTAGAGCCTTTGAGTTCTGCTGAAGGGCTGGAAGGAAGTACAATTCATATTATAAACTCTTGTCTTCCGGAGGGTCTGCCCATCTCCGAGGCCTGAGCAGGAATAGCTCATGCCTGTAGAATGCACAGTGTCCTGGGGGGAGGCACCCGTTATAAAACAAGGGGCACAGCTAAGAAGGGCAGTGTGGCAGGCAGGTCTGCCGTGGCGTTGACAACGTAGTTGAGAAACGTGTGCTAGCTTTTAGTTAACCTTTTGAAAAAAATTTTTGGAGCATTAGTTGATTTACAATGTGGTGTTATTTTCAGGCGTACACTACAGTGACTCAGTTATACATATGTTCATTCTTTTTCAGGTTCTTTTCCCATAGAGGTTATTACAGAGTATTGAGAGAGTTCCCTGTGCTCTACAGGGGGTTCATGCTGATTATCTATTTCTATATACAATAGTGCATATTTATCCCAAACTCCTAATTCATCCGTCCTCCCACCATGTTTTCCCTTTTATAACCGTAAGTTTGTTTTTGAAGTCTGTGAATCTGTTTCTGATTTGTAAATAAGTTCATTCAAATCATTCGAAAAATGAGATTCCACATATGAGTGATATCATATTTGTCTTTCTCTGACTTCATTTAGTGTGATGGGTCTCTAGATCCATCCATGTTGTTGCAGGTGTCATTATTTCATCCTTTTTTATGGTTGAGTAATATTCCAGTGTGTGTGTGTGTGTATGTGTGTGTGTGTGTGTAATACATACACACACAAATATATATCACATCTTTTTTAACCATTTCTGTCAATGGACATTTAGGTTGCTTCCATGTCTCAGCTATTGTAAATGGTGCTGCAGTGGACATTGGGGTACATGTAATCTTTTTGAATTATGGTTTTCTCCATAAATATGCCCAGGAGATTAAGTGTACTCTCTGTGCATAACAGTTAACTCCATTTGACGTAATATTATTCTTAATTTGAGTTTTTAATCCTTTCACTGGGAGATGTTTGCACGTCCACTTAACCCAGTTCAGCCTGCAGCACAATGAGCCTGTGCCCTGTGTCATCATTTATGCACTAATTAAAAACAAGACTCAGTGCTACAGCTGGGAGAAGGGCCCCTGAGACATTCCTTAGTTTGCACTTCTGGATCAGGACCATGTCATGTGTACATACTCCTGTTGACAGAATTCTCTGACTCAGTGAAAGGTGGAACAAATAGTCTCTAAGTCTCTTCCAGCTCTAAACAGATTATTTTGGTTCAAAATAATAAAAACAAGCCTTGTAAAAAGCTGCAAATTTGAGGTGCTAAAAACTCTTTAGTATTTTAAAAATTTATTGAAGTTGGGAAAGATTGAGGGCAGGAGGAAAAGGGGGCGGCAGAGGATGAGGTGGTTGGATAGCATCACCGACTCAATGGACATGAGTTTAAGCAGAAGAGATGGGAGATGGTGAAGGATAGGGAAGCCTGGCATGGTGCAGTCCATGGGGTCACAAAGAATCGGGCACAACTGAACGACTGAACAACAACATGGTTGATTTACAGCGTTGCGTTAATTTCTGTTGTACAGCAAAGTGATTCCATTATGTGTGTGTGTGTGTGTGTGTGTGTGTGTGTATTCTTTTCTGTTACGGTTTATCACTGTCACATTGAGTATAGCTCCTTGTGCTCTGCAGGTGGGGACCTTGTTGTCCATTCATTCCATACATAATAGTTTCCATCTGCTAATCCCAAACTCCCAATCCATCCTTCTTCCCTCTCTGGCTTGGCAGCCGCAAGTCTGTTCTGTGTCCGTGAGTCTGTTTCCATTTCATAGACAAGTTCATTTGGGTCCTATTTTGGATTCCGCATATAGGCACTTTGGATGGCATCTGTAGAACCTACGGCTTGACAGACTTCTACACTGATTTATGGTAACGTTTATGTGTCAGCAGAAGCCGAAGGCACCTGGCTTCAAGATTGCAACCAGGCTACTGCCCTCTTTCCTAGCTTGTGCCTGATGCTGCGATGTGCCTTGTAGTTCTCTGAGTTGTCTGTGGGAATATGCAAAATATGTACATTTTACTAACTGAAATAGTTATTTTGGAGAAGTTTGCCAACGGAATAACTTAGGGAAGAAAGTCTGTGTTTCCGAGGGACCCGGTTGTTGACGATACAAGCAGGAGATAGGAAATTTGGAAAACTGGGTTAAGATATCAGCAGAAGTTACCAGTTGACTGGAAGTCCCTGGGCATTCCTCGACACTCTCTGCATTCTTATTTTCCTCTTGGTAAAAGGAAAATAATTTTCTTCTTGATAAAATTGTAGGTTTGGCTTAAATGATCAGATTGTGTGTCCGGCCTTAAGAGTTCTGCAATGCTGAGTAGTCTTCAAGGAAAGGAAGTGATGCCTGGTTAGCTTCTGTTAATGGAACAGCTCATCATGGGGAGTGGAGGTAGCTGAGAACAGAGTTTGGAGACCTGCTAGGTATTTTCTACTTACTTGCTTCCCCAAACTCCCAGGTCAGATTAGATCAGGAGGGAGGGGGGTAACATGCTGGATTAGATTTGGTGGTGTTGCTGGAGCAAATTTTCTCAAACTCAGTGGGTTGAAATTGCACGCATTTATTTGCAGTTCTGAAGATCCAAAGACTGAAACAGGCTTCCTTGGGCTAAAATCAAGGTGTCCACAGGACTGTCTTCCTTCTAGAGGCTGTCAAGAGAATCTGTTGCCTTTGTCCAGTTGCTGGAGTCTCTCTGCAATGCTTGACTCCTGGTGTCTTCCTCCATCTTCACAGCCAGCAGCCGTCCCCCAAAATCCCTGGTTCTCCAACCCTCCTGCCTCCTGCTTCTAAGAACCTTTGTGATTAGGTTGGGTCCACTGAGATCATCCCTGTAGCTCAAATGGTAAAGAATCTGCCTATGATGCAGGAGACCAGGGTTTGATACCTGAGTTGAAAAGTTCCTCTGGAGAAGGGAATGGCAGTCCACTCCAGTATTCTTGCCTGGAGAATTCCATGGACAGAGGAGCCTGGTGGGCTACAGTCTGTGGGTTCACAAAGAATTGGACACAACTGAGTGACTAACAAACAAACTGAGATCATCCAGGAAAATATCTCCAGCTTGAGATTCCTACCTTCAGATCAGATCAGATCAGTCACTCAGTCATGTCCGACTCTTTGCGACCCCATGAATTGCAGCACACCAGGCCTCCCTGTCCATCACCAACTCCCAGAGTTCACTCAGACTCATGTCCATCGAGTCAGTGATGCCATCCAGCCATCTCATCCTCTGTCGTCCCCTTTTCCTCTTGCCCCCAATCCCTCCCAACATCAGAGTCTTTTCCAATGAGTCAACTCTTCGCATGAGGTGGCCAAAGTACTGGAGTTTCAGCTTTAGCATCATTCCTTCCAAGAAATCCCAGGGCTGATCTCCTTCAGAATGGACTGGTTGGATCTCCTTGCAGTCCAAGGGACTCTCAAGAGTCTTCTCCAACACTACAGTTCAAAAGCATCAATTCTTCGGCACTCAGCCTTCCTCACAGTCCAACTCTCACATCCATACATGACCACAGGAAAAACCATAGCCTTGACTAGACGGACCTTTGTTGGCCAAGTAATGTCTCTGCTTTTGAATATGGTATCTAGGTTGGTCATAACTTTCCTTCCAAGGAGTAAGCGTCTTTTAATTTCATGGCTGCAGTCACCGTCTGCAGTGATTTTGGAGCCCCCAAAAATAAAGTCTGACACTGTTTCCACTGTTTCCCCAGCTATTTCCCATGAAGTGATGGGACCAGATGCCATGATCTTCGTTTTCTGAATGTTGAGCTTTAAGCCAACTTTTTCACTCTCGACTTTCACCTTCATCAAGAGGCTTTTTAGTTCCTTTTCACTTTCTGTCATAAGGGTGGTGTCATCTGCATATCTGAGGTTATTGACATTTCTCCTGGCAATCTTGATTCCAGTTTGTGTTTCTTCCAGCCCAGCGTTTCTCATGATGTACTCTGCATATAAGTTAAATAAACAGGGTGACAATATACAGCCTTGACGTACTCCTTTTCCTATTTGGAACCAGTCTGTTGTTCCACGTCCAGTTCTAACTGTTGCTTCCTGACCTGCATATAGGTTTCTAAACAGGCAGGTCAGGTGGTCTGGTATTCCCATCTCTCTCAGAATTTTCCACAGTTTATTGTGATCCACACAGTCAAAGGCTTTGGCATAGTCAATAAAGCAGAAATAGATGTTTTTCTGGAACTCTCTTGCTTTTTCCATGATCCAGCAGATGTTGGCAATTTGATCTCTGGTTCCTCTGCCTTTTCTAAAACCAGCTTGAACATCAGGAAGTTCACGGTTCACATATTGCTGAAGCCTGGCTTGGAGAATTTTGAGCATTACTTTACTAGCATGTGAGATGAGTGCAATTGTGCGGTAGTTTGGATTCCTACCTTAGTCCCCCTGCAAAGCCTCTTTTCCTTGTGCCATAACATATTCCCAGGTCCCTAGGAACACTCCTATCTCTGGGGCCGTTTTCTTGCCTCCCACACACTCTGGTGTTGCTGGCCTTGCCCTGGCCCAGGAGACCAGGCTTCCCTCCCGTGGAGGAGGTATTGCTAGCAGATTAAATCATCTTCAGCATTCTTGCGGGAGCTACACCTGCACTGTTCCAGCCTCTTGGGCTGCAACAGGAAGTTTATTAAAAGGAAAAAGGGGGGAAAATGGGGAAAGAATGACAGTTAAGAGATGGTTTTAGCAACTCAGAGTCAAAGGCAAAGGCTCTGGCAGGAGCGTCTAGGACATACACTAACTCAGTCGTGCAGAGGAAAAGGCAAACCGGTTCCCCGGGGCCAGAACCACAAGTACTTTGAGGCTTGTCTCCTAGGAAGTTAGGTGTGAGATACGAGGTTTCTGCTTCTCTGGGAGTTCAGCTGCAGTGACCACTCTTGCACTTGATGTTGAGGTCACATGTATTTACTTTCTGGTGTTGAGGCTTTTTTTTTTTAAGCACTGGGAAAGTATTGAATCCTCTGTGGGAAACAGATCCCTGTATTTAGTGTGGAGGTGACACTGACAGTGTTGATCGTTTGCTGCAGCAGAAGCGGCGCTGAATCTGTTCTTTGTGTCTCGGGGTGACATTTTAATTGTTACTGCATTAGATAAGAACTTATCTCGGTTTGTAGTTAGAGATGTAATTGATGGGGGACGATACAGAGTTTGAGGGACCAAACCTCAGTGACCCCGAAGACACAACTTTTTCCCCATAAACGGCAGCCACTTTGCACGCATGGCATCAGAAGAAACTCCGCTGGGCCAGGAGAATTTTCTCTTTCTCTAGCCCAGTCTGATTTTCTGATTTGCTTTGGTGGAGGCCTGCCAGCTGGCCTGCAAACCAGATTAACACCCCCCGTGAGTGGCGGATGAGCACAAAGATTCCGGGCTGTGTGGTTATGGGTGTGTCCAGTTAGCCAGGAGGTACCAGGGCTCCATAATCCGGACCCCAAGATATTGTAGTGCAGTGCCTTCGAGGCCTGAAACCTCTTACAGAAGAGAAGCCAGCAAGACAACTAGAACACGGTCTTCTGTGTTCACCATCATATGAAACATCAGCAGACAGATGCACACTGGGAATTTGGCTAGAAACTATAAGGAAAAGTGAAAGCTTGAAATATTATAAAATACCCAAGTCTGAGGTTTTCCCTAATTACTTGGAAATTTCCTTAGTTGTTTCCCTGATTTTCTTTTCTTTTTTGCTTTGTTTTTTTTGCTACTGTTTTTGCTACGTCTAGAAATAAGATTATTCTGGTCTGACAGTTTCTAGGAGGTGTAGCTGCTAGTTCTCCAAGCTCTGCTTTGGTTGTGCTCCATGGAAGGGTATTTTCAGCACAGCATCCTGACAGAGTGTCCTGACGGAGAGTCAGAGAAGCAAACAGCCCAGACGATCCTCTGACTGTGGGCCTCTAACGCATTATGACTGATGTCATATGCTTCTTCCTTTTAGTTTTCAGAGCTCTAGTATAAGAAGTGCCCCCTTCACTGGAGGGGCAAAACTGTGGCCCCAGATGTTGTTGTTGTGCTCGAGGACTTGTTTTCTTAGTGAAGGTTGGATCATTGTGTTTCCTAGGAGGGTTTTGGAAGAGGTGGTCTGGGGAGCTAGGGGTGTTTGCCATATTTTACCTGGGATCCTTGACATTGAACTTCATCCAAGGCTAGCTTCTGTGTGGTCTTCTCTGAAGTCATCTCATCCCCCACCGAGAAACACAAGATGTTAGTTAGCTCAGGTCATTCTCGTAAAAGCAAAGGATACTCCCTAGAGCCCAGAGAACTCTGCCCCGTTTCCTTTCTAGAGGGTTTATATGTATAGCTCATTGTCATGTAATTAAGTGCTCTATTTACTGGCAGGAGTTAAGATCCTATAATGGTCCTTTTGAACATTTAAATTAGAATTTTAATTTTATTTTTATTTATTTTTTTAAATTTTATTTTATTTTTAAACTTTACATAATTGTATTAGTTTTGCCAAATATCAAAATGAATCCATCACCCTATTCAGGCATCCTGCTGCCTCTTCTTACCTTCTTCTCTGCTGCTACTGCTAACTCGCTTCAGTTGTGTCCGAATCTGTGCAACCCCAGAGACGGCAGCCCACCAGGCTCCCCCGTCCCTGGGATTCTCCAGGCAAGAACACTGGAGTGGGTTGCCATTTCCTTCTCCAATGTGTGAAAGTGAAAAGTGAAAGTGAAGTCGCTGAGTCGTGTCCGACTCTTAGTGACCCCATGGACCAGAGCCTACCAGGCTCCTCCATCCATGGGATTTGCCAGGCAAGAGTACTGGAGTGGGGTGCCATTGCCTTCTCTACTAGGGCTTAAAGGTGGGCTTCAGTGTGCCTCTGAGTGGCAGTGGCTGTTTCCAAAATCCTGCTTCATTCTGCGGGGGCAGAATTGGTGTAATCAGGATAAACCATGTCCGTAGGCACTCTCCTGGGCCTTTATTCTCTAGTTCTGGAAGTGTGGGGAAAAAACACCCACAAACAAAACAAAAACCCCCTGATTTCCATGAAGCAGCCATCTGAAAGCTCGTGGTAGCAGCCTATGAATTGTAGATGGCAAAAGCGGTACTTTGATTTTTAACTTGTGACCGTGATACATGAACTTGCCTTTACTTGAGAAAAGGTTAGTGTCTTGTGTATCTGGCTCCGTGTTGTACTGAGTTTGACTGACTCTGTTTTGTGTTGTGTTGAGCTCCATGTTGTTCTGAGTTTGACCGACTCTTGTGTTGTGTTGGGTTGAGCTTCTTGGGGAACAGAGACAGTGCGTGGCTAGGGCTACTGTGACCCAAGTGCCGCGGACCAGAAGGCTTTAACAACAGAAATTCACTCCCTCATTTTTTTGGAGGCTGGTACTCCAAGATGAAGGCGTAGGCAGGACTTGTTAGGGCTGGGAGGGACGATCTGTTCATGCCTCTCTCCTAGTTTCTCCTGGTTTGCTGGCAGCACTTCATGTTCTTGGCTTGTGGTCACTGTGATCTCCACTTTCGTGTTGACCCTTTGCGTGCAGGTTTGTGTTCCAATGTCTCCCTGTTGTAAGGACACCAGTCATAATGTATTAGGGGCCCATTCTGCTCTGGCGTGGCATCTTGACTGATTATGTCTGCACAGACTCTATTTCCAAATAAGGTCACATTCTGAGTGCCTCAGGGTTAGGGCTTCAGTGGATGAATTTGGGGGAACACAGATTGCAGCAGAGGAAGTTTCTCCGAGACTGAGATTAGGGAATCTGTCTTCAACGTTCAGACTTTAAAGTGCTGGAAGTTGTCATTGACATTTCGCTGAAGCCCAGCAATACCATATTTGTGTTTAAATCTGTAAATTCATTAGCCAAGTCATTTAATATGGGAACAGAGATCAGGAACAAAAGGACTCTGTTGAAGTAAGAGTGATGGCAGGAAAAAAGAAAACAGTGACAAAATGTCAAAGATAAAGAAAGAAAATACAAATAAGAGACAGCCACAATAGTTATTTGGGGAGCATGTTTCAGATGGAATTTTCTGAGTGCAGAAAATCTATGAAGTGGGCCAAGCATATTTTATTGTAATAAAAACCAAGAAGTCAATATTTGTGATGCGATAGATTCTTAGCATTCATGGCATTAATCCCACACTTAAGAAAAAACCAAAGGTGAGCACTCGGGATGGCTTTGGAGGCATTTCAGTTTGTTGCTGACACCTTCCCTCCTGGTCCCCAGTGGGCACCTTCCTGGGACTGCAGCCTGTATCAGTAGGAGGCCACCTCCCAGTGTGGCCTAGCCAGCAGCACCTCAGCTGGCTCAGGACTCCCCCCTCCCCCTCCATGGCTCCTGCTCCCCATGGGTCCACAGGGTGTTCCCTTGAAGGCCAAGGGGTCACTTGGAGGACATCCTGAGCACAAGGACACAGGGAATCCAAAGTGTCTCATTCTGTGGTGAAAATTGAAGTGACTTTTTGGCCACCCCATCTCATAGACTAGAAAGCTCTAGTTTTTAGCGACTCTCCTAGGGTCTATGTTTAGTAACAGGCGTCAGAAGGCATAAAAATACATGAGCAGTGGTGTTTAGTTGAGCAAGCTGGATTTGCAGACTGTCCTACCTACAGATAACCACCTCTGCCATGCAGAGGGTGCCTGGAGTCTGTACTCACCAGTGCTCTGAGATGGGCAGAGCCCCCAGGAAACAGGCAGCTGATTTGCAGAGAAAAAGGAAAAGCACATCACAGTCATGGTGTTTAGATAAAGGCCCAGCCTGTTTACTGCAGCATTGGGTGTTCATGGACCGTTCTGCCCGAAGCCTTCTAACATCTGTGCATTGCCAGCCCCTTTGAAGGAAGACCCCGACATGGAGCCCTCTCACCGGTCCTGTTAGGTTGGATCCAAAGCTTGGAGCTTGCTTTCTTCAGATGAGGAGCCTTACAGAATCGCACTCCCTCCCTCCAGATGTGTTTTGAGGATCAATACATGTGTGTTCCCTATTGTCCTGGGACTGTTATTTCAAACTGAAGTCCATATTTGTATAGTGTGGCCTCATGGAGTCATCTCATTCATAGACAGTCTAGCGTACATCTCACAATTCATGTTCTGTACACTCTTCACATGAAAACCCAGAGTTTGGAGCTTTGAACCCCTCCTGTAATTTTTATACTTTCATTGAAAGATATCTCAGGCTTTTCTCCTGTCAATCATTTTTGTTTTTAGAAACATTCTCTATTTTATGAGATGACAGTTCCAGCATTAAGCTTTTACACACATTCTGCTTTTTTTTAGCAAAGGTCATATACTATTAGACCACAATCAAAAAGAATAAATTTACGTTGTTAAATTGCAGTATATTTCCAATCCAGTGTTTCAGTGCTGTAACTTCTAAAATGTAGAGTCTTTTTGAAGAATATTTGAGCACCTAACACTCTGCTGGGCAAGAATATAACTATAATTTTGTTCTATTGTGTATTCTCAAAATGCTCATTTCTATCAATAACTTTAAAACAGAAAGCCAGAAACAATATGTTCCATTTTAAGAAAAACTTCATTTATTAAAATTAAAAACAATCAGACACGTTCACTAGAGATGGCCGTTTGCAATATGAAGACTTTGCCAAAAACCATCCAGAGGGCGTAGATCTTTGGGTGTTAAGGATAGTTGCTTCGTTCAGCAAAGCTTGACTGAGCATCTGCACTGAGTCAGAGGCTTCCCGTGTGACAGAGGTGAGCACAGAGACTCTCGGGGCCCCGGCCGTGTAGGGCCAGTCAGAAATGAAGACAGTGTGTTTCTAAAATGATCATGTGGGAAACACGGTGAAAATATCACCAGTGATTGGAAGCCAGCCTATCACTTTTCAAGCACACAGCTGGAGAATGATGCTGAACTCTGTGTCGTCCTTCAGGGGAACCGGAGGATGCACATAAATGAAAGACAGGGGTTCTGTCTCAGTCATGAACAGGATAATGGACCCGAGGCATCAGACAACGGCTCTAAAAAGTGATGTATCTTCCGAAAATGCTCAGATTTCTATTCACAGCAATTCAGCAACGACAGTTTCGCATCTGTTAGTCAGCCGGTTTTAATCTGCTGGAAGGCAAAGTATTTGACAGCTTCTTGTTCTCACGTACAGATCAGCTGCTTGGAGTGTAACCTTTAGGTGTGCTGAAACAACCACGCTTTACCACTTTTTTGTATAAAACCACCCAAACAGAAACAGTTTAATAACTTGTAATGAGAGATGCAGAGACCCAGGAGATGTCTTTTCACTCGATATAAATTGCTCCAATTACCTCCTTTCTTCCTTTCTGTCTGGGGGTATTTTAACGCTCACCCTAGTGTCTAGAAGCAACTTTACAATTAAAGAATGGGAGCCGTTTGTGGCAATAGAAATGTCAGAACAGGATAATTCTTCCACCTCAGTGCCTTGCAGGATTTTAAACGAGTGAATGTGACTGCCTGATAAAAGGAAGAAAAGAAATGGGGTCTTTTATCTTTCACCTGAGTATGTAGAAATAAATATGAGTTTTCAACGTTGTACAGAATTTATAGCTTAAGCTTCTAATTGTTATAAAAGAGCAAAAATTCAAAGGCTGTATGTAGTACTCTATTAAACTTTTCCATGCATCTTTATGTTAAATTAATTTAGGGTAATGTTCACAGTAGAAAAGCTATGACAAGCTTAGACAGTGTATTAAAAAGCAGTGACATCACTTTGGCGACAAAGGTCTGTATAGTCAAAGCTATGGTTTTTCCAGTAGTTGACCGCCTGATGCGAACAGCCAACTCATTGGAAAAGACTGCGATGCTGGAAAGATCGAGGGAAAGAGAAGGGAGCAACAGAGGATGAGGTGCTGGGAAAGCATCATTGACTCAATGGACATGAGTTTGAGCAAACTCCAGGAGATAATAAAGGACAGGGGAGCCTGGCGTGCTGTAGCCTATGGGGTCGTAAAAAGTTGGACACGACTTAGTGACTGAACGACAGCAAATGTTTGCATGTCTAAGGCATTTTTTTTGACTGATTGAAATACCGTTGCGTCCAATTTCATCCAAGTTTCATGCCTGAAGGACAGGAAAATAGGTAAGAACATAGGAGATGGCTGAACATTCACTCTATGAAAAGTCACGGTGTCCTAATTTTTAGTCAGTGAATGCTTATGAGCTTGACCTTGCACTGCAGAGAACACATTTGTTAAGGGACTAGGTGTTTTCTAGATACAGGCTATGCTAAGTGTTTCACATTTGTCATCTTGTTTACATATCTTCGTGACTCATTTAGGCAAAAGCTAACGTCCTATTTCACAAATAAAGATGTCGGCTAAAAAGTTTAACCCTGGTTCTGCAAATTGGAAGGCTTTTTAACAACTGAGATTCCTGGATCCACTTCTGGAGAGTAGGATTTAAAAGTTGTAGAGGATAGATAGAAATATCTTTATGGTTGAGTTGGTTCCCCAGTTGGTTTTACTAAATACCACAATTTGGAGGCCACACTTGGCTGGAAGAGCGACCTCGTGTCGCACAATTATGAGCTAATAGTGCCGACCTTGGGACTCAGTCTGTGACCCCAGTGCTCATCCTTTGCAAGTGACCATTGTGAGGGCCTGAGCAGAGTCATTTAGAAACTATCATCGAATCCTCAAGGGCTTCCCAGGTGGTTTAGTGATAAAGAATCTGCCTGCCAATGCAGGAGATGTGGGTTCGACCCCTGGGTTGGGAAAATCCCTAGAGAAGAGAATGGCCACCCATTCCAGTATTCTTGCCTGGGAAATACCGTGGAGAGAGAAGCTACAGTTCATGGAGTCATAAAAAGTCAGACATGACTCAGCAACTAAAGAACAACAATCAAATCTTAGCATTTGAAGGAGTCCTTGCTTTCATTGTGTCTGACATCTTTCTCCATGTGAAAGTCTCCTCCCAACATCTTTGACTGAGGGTGTCTGAACTTTTGTGGGAGGCAGATGAGCCTCCAGTTTGCTAGTCAGCCTTCTCCGTGGTTGATCCCTTCCTGATTGTTAGTAAGCTCTGCTCTGCACATGTGTAGTCCTTCTTTGGCATGACAGCCCTTATGCTATTCCAAGCAACCCAGCTTCTTCCTATTGAGGCTTTCCTACTCTGGGCTAACTGTGAGCCCCCTACAAAGGAAATCCCATACAACCCCCATGTACAACCAAGATCTCAACCACAGAAACCTCCCAGCTCAATGGGCAGGGTATGGTGTGTCTGTTCCTTCCAGGGTAGGCTCATCACTTACCTTCTGCAGACCCACGGTTCATTTTCTTTTCCTCCTTTCTCCCTTAGCTCCGTATCAGAATTTGGACACTTGGTCATTGTTTATAACACAAATCTGAGTCTGGCTTGCCAGAAGAAATCACTGACATTCCAGGTCAAAGACAGGCAGGATTTAAAAGAGCAGAACTTGGAGCATGAAGAGAGAAGCTAGCTGTGCCGAAGAAGCATGCATCTCAGGTCCACATGGCCTGGGGTCTGGTGGCCCTGGCTGTGCTGGGCCAACCTTTCCTAGAAGAACAGGCTGTTCCTGACCAGCTCCTCCCCTGGAGGAAAAGCAAACAGATTTTTCTCCTATATTAAACCCTTTAGCCCTTTGTGTTTAAACTCTTTCCCATCTTGTTTGAAGTTCCCCCACCCCCCCGGAACAAACATTTATCATAGGCAGTGTAAATAACAGCTGACACTGTGTTGACTTTTCTGTAACTCTTCTGAGCTGTCCATCATTTAGTTCGCCAGGAGTTGGGAGACCTGAATTCATGTCTTTCTACCTTGTCACCCATTTAGAGTCCAGACAAGTCTTTTAATTCTCTGGGCCAAAGTTCTTTTGTGAAATAGGGTTAATAAGCATCCTTGCCCTACCGTGTGAGGAGGGATGCTAAAAATATTGCCTAGCCAGAGTCTTGATGTATGGGTTACATAAAGGCCATAAATGGTGTGACTATTTAGTTGCCATTCTTCTTAACACCACTGTTGGCTTCTCCGTGGAATTCAGACTCTTTTTCTAGTGGGCTGTTTTCTTATTTTGCTGTTGCTCTTAAACAGGGTGGAGTTGTCAGAAATATTTACCAGAAAATTCTGACCTTGTGGGGAACAGATCATTCAGAAACAGCTCTCTTAATTGAGCTCAGATGAGCCTGGAGAAGGGTGTGTGTATGCACACACATGCACACTCGGATCTGTGCTGGCTCCATTTGTTCTCAGGACGGAAACAGATAAGAGACTGTTTCCCCTGCAGATCACCCAGCTCTTTCCTTGGCTGTAGACTGGACTCCAAGAAGTCAACTTTTTACGTCTCCCTGGGGATTTAGGATTATTCATCTGGCTTTTTGAGCAACACCACTTTTAACCAAGTGGAAGTATAAGCAGATCTTCGTGTTTCCTGGTTGAGAGGGAAAGAATTATGGGTAGGAGCGTTTAGCTGAAGATTCAAGTCACTGCAGCTGCCCATTGTCAAGAGTATTTTTGCCTTCAGGTCGTAGGTAACCCTGGAGTGGAAGATACAAATAAGTTATCTTGTCTAGGTTCTATTTGTTGATGCTCTCAGGCTGTCATCAAGTTTTCTGTGGATTTGTCTCACATCTTCCCCTCTGTAAAATATCCGTATCAGACAGTATTTTCTCTGGCTTTCCTTGCAGAGATACTGTGGGAGTTAATGAACAGATCTCTAGCAAATGCTTTGAAAATCAAATGGTGCCTCAGACATGATAAACGTTATTTGGTCCTCATTTGGAGTGTCTAGAAAAGATCTCTCATTTCTTTCAAGTAATTTTAAGAAGGTGGAAGAGAGGATGTTTCTCCTCTTGCAGTGAGGTGCACTGCTTCTTCGGATGCACTACTTAGGCCATCACATATTAACATGTAGTCATAAGTGGAGAAGGCTTCTGTGGTGGCTCAGACAGTAAGGAATCTGCCTGCAATGCAGGAGACCCAGGTTCAGTCCCTGGGTTGGGAACATCCCCTGGAGGAGAGAATGGCAACCCACTCCAGTATTATTGCCTGGAGAATCCCATGAACAGAGGATTCTGACGGGTTACAGTCCATGGGGTCGCAAAGAGTCAGACATGACTGAGTGACTAACACTTCATAAGAGGAGAAGAAAAGGAGCCCTCACTGGGTCTGCCAGAACCTTCTACTACAGATACAGACCATTACAAACACATCACAGTCTAATCAGCATCTAGTAACTGTGTGTCTACAGTGTGCCGGTTAGAATATTCAGCTGTGCATTAAAAGAAGAGTTAATAAAGAGTCTAAGAAGTGGACACTTCCACTTCCTAAGATTAGGAATGGCATTGTGGCCCTTACTCACTTGGCACAGGACAGACAAGAGTGAGGAGACCCAATTTGGGCTCTTTCCTGTATGTGTTTGCCAGCGGCTCATTTGTCACTAAATGTCTGTATTTGTATGTCACCCTTTCCCCCAAAATGTTCTACTCTCAGTTTAATTCAGCACTGTTTTGTCATTTTATGATAGGTGGAAGTTTTAGAATTCACTTTCAAAATAAACAATGAACTGAGTTATAATGATAATTTGTTGATTTCTCGCTGGCTTTTTTTTTCTTGTAAGACAAATTGCATTGATTTCCTACTTTCTTCCCCTCAAAAATGACTAACCCCCAAAATGTCTGGAGATTTTTTTTTTTAAAGTACAAGTAAACCCCTGTTTAGCAATATTGACTACAAATGTGCTGCGTGGGAATTTCACCACTATATAATTGCCTTCTTCATTTCTTTTCTTGCTTAACCAGTGTATATAACCACTGATTTATAAGTGTGAGCCGTAATAATGTCAGCTGTCTGCTGACATGATTGGAGAACTTATTATGAAATGAAGTTAATTTTCTGTCTTCTTTTCTTGGGAACTCTTTTACACTTAATTTTAAGCAGATAAGTGACATAAAAGACCCAACCACTTGAAGATAACGCATTTAGAAATTGCTGATTGATGAGCTTATGCTTATCTAATTTTGTTTTAAAAAGATCCTAATATGTCTTTGGAGACTAGATTTTTGAGTGGAGGAGCAAAAATACTCAAGGATAGGTAGATGAGATACTGGAAAAAGGAAAATTGAAGGGCTCTGACTGAGTGTTTTTATGTCTCCAAAAATTATTTTAATATTTAATCCTGGAATTCATGTTTTAGTCATGGTTGTCAGTTGTGGAAAATATTATTTGGCTTAATCATTTTAATTAAAATAAATGTTTGCGTTTGAAGCAAAACAGTTTATGTTGTGAGAGGAAATAACATTTTAGGCATCTCTTTCTTTGCTGGATTTCTTTTAGAGATAATGATCTTTTGGGCTGCTTTCCATAAATATCCATATCATACTTGTGTTTCTGTTTAAATGCATGCATGAGTAAGAAGCACTGAATTTGATTAACTTTATTAACCATAAATAATCAAGTGGACTCTTTTACATTAACCCTTATTTTATTGTGCATCAGCCTTTAGACATTTGGCTATCTGGACAAGCTATCATTTATATCCTTTTAAAAAATATTTATTGCTTCTTTGACTAATTGCTTCTTATCCAACTTAAAGCCTTTTGCAGGGGTACCATTTTTTAAAACATTGCTAGAAGCAGGCAGAGCAGTGTCATTTTTCAAAAATTTAGTGTCATTTTTATAGACAAATAACACTTGTAAATGATGGATAATAGCCAGCAGAATGCCGCACGGTATAAAGTGTGTGTGAATTATATTTTCTGGGAGTGAGGAGGTTAACTTGTCTATGAACTAATTGAAAAGCTTTATGGTAAATGTGAAATGCTGTGTGCACATTATTGGCAAGACTTAAACCAGCTGAAGAGGGGATTTTTTGTCCTTCCCCTGGGAATTATTCATTATCTCATCCTCTTTTCTGGTCAGCTGATGTATAAGAAGAGCATCTCATAAGGCATCTATAGTATTTATAAAAGAATAGATGCTTTTCTCAACAAGTTGGCAGGTTAATATTTTGCTTATTAAAAATAGGAGTGGAGGTGAGTGCGAAATTATTGCTGCATAGTGATTATTTCTGTGTTTACACAGGCCACACGTATCAAGCTAACTGTGGTTTCCATTCCTGGGAAAATAAATGGCAAGAGATAGTCTTGATTTGTTCTGCGGATTGCACTATAGAAGTCACAAGAATTTAACACTTGCATTGAAAAGGGGTCACTCATGAGTCTGTTTTTACAGTGGACCTTTGGGTTAAGTAGAAAACAAACTGTCTCAAGTTAGTAGCAGTTGGAATAAACGATCAAGTGTATTGTTGTTCTTCAGTCTCCAAGTCCTGTCTGACTCTTTGCAACCCCATGGACTGCAGCACGCCGGGCCTCCCTGTTCCTCGCCATCCGCCAGAGTTTGCCCAAGTTCATGTCCATTGAAATGGTGAGGCCATCCAACCCTCTCATCCTCTGTCATCTCTTTTTCTCTTGCCCTCAATCTTTCCGAGCATCGTGTTCTTTTCCAGTGAGTCTGCTCTTCGCGTCAGGTGGCCAAAGTATTGGAGCTTCAGTTTTAGCATCAGTCCTTCCAATGAATATTCAGGGTTGATTTCCTTTGGGATTGACTTGTTTGATCTCCTTGCTGTCCAAGGGACTCTCAAGAGTCTTCTCCAGGACCACAGTTCGAAAGCATCAAAGAATTAGTACCTTAGTAAAAACTTGAGAGACTTCGTTCATCCAAAGGTAGGACTTTTCCTGCCTGCGGCATGCTTGTGGGCATCCACCCTGATAACGGAGAAGAAGGTGTGTGTGGTGCCTTTTCATCATCCTCTGTGTTCTCACTGCCCTTTCTCATTGGGTGTGTATTGAGAAAGAAAAGGAGTTGAGGAAAGAAAGGTAATTTAATTGTGAGAAATAGTGAAGATTTCTTACCTGCCCAGTCTGGTTAAAAGCTGGCTTTGTGTTTTCTGGGCTAAGTTGCCATGTTATGTCTTTATCTCTGGTGCTTTTCAGTTTTACTACAATGTGTCTAAGTTGGATTTCTTTTTATTTACCCCAATTAGTATATCTGTGGATTCATGACTTATCACCTCTGGAAAAGTCTCGGTTATTATTTCCTTGAATACATATCCCCTTTCCTCCATCTTTTCTATTCTTTTCTTCAAGGACTGTGTTTAGACTTATTTTAGACCCTCTCATCGTATCCTCCAGTTAATGTTTCTTTTATATTTCACTTCCTTGTCTGTCTGAATTGCCCCCTTGCTGGGGCAGCCTTTTCCTTCAGCTGCCCCCAAGTGCCCTCACAGATGGTGATTTTACGGTGGTCTGCTCCATCTAGACCCTGTTGGGGTCACCTCATCCCCTGGAAGAAGCCTCAGGGTGACCTCCGGGCAGCATCCCCATCATACGTTCTGCGTGTGGCTCCCCAGGTCAAGGCCCCTTTGTTCCACCTGGGATCGGGGACCAAGGTGCAGGTGTTGTCCAAGCAGTTGTGTCCGCCCCAGCCTCCAGGCGGGGGTCGGCTTCCCGTCCCGCTCACTGGGCAGCCTTCGGCTCTCGGGCGGCCATGTGGAGGGCAATGCTTTTTTTCTTGGAGCTTCTCTCATGAGACTCAGGTGAGAGTGGGCACTCCACTCACTTGCTACCCCAGCCCAACCCCAGCAGCATTGGTAGTGATATCACAGCACAGCTTTTTTTCTCAAAGAAAAAGAAATTCTCTCTTGACCTCCTTTTATTTTGTTTTAATTTAGAGTGGGCAGAGGGTATAAACAGTCATGAAATAGTTGTGATAACGCTAACCTTGAAAAGTTCCTTTGAGAAGCCTGACACCTCACTTTGGAAGTATGTTTATACCTGTTGTGACTGGAGAGCTCGTTGGAAACTGGCACTTTAATAACTGTCCATACAGGACTTCCTTGGCAGTGCAGTGGTTAAGACTTCAGCTTTCAATGCAGGAGGTACGCATTTGACCCCTGCCCATGGCACCCCATTCCAGTACTCTTGCCTGGAAAATCCCATGGACGGAGGAGCCTGGTAGGCTGCAGTCCATGGGGTCGCTAAGGGTCAGACACGACTGAGTGACTTCACTTTCACTTTCATGCATTGGAGAAGGAAATGGCACCCACTCCAGTGTTCTTGCCTGGAGAATCCCGGGGATGGGGGAGCCTGGTGGGCTGCCGTCTGTGGGGTCGCACAGAGTCGGACATGACTGAAGCAACTTAGCAGCAGCAGCAGCAGCAGGGGTCTAAGATCCCACATGCCTTTCAGCCAAAAAACCAAAACTGGTAACAGAAATATGGATGTGAGAGTTGGACTATAAAGAAAGTTGAGCACCGAAGAATTGATACTTTTGAACTGTGGTGTTCGAGAAGACTCTTGAGAGTCCCTTGGACTTCAAGGAGATCCAACCAGTCCATCCTAAAGGAGATCAGTCTTGGGTGTTCATTGGGAGGACTGATGCTGAAGCTGAAACTCCAATACTTTGGCCACCTGATGTGAAGAGCTGACTCATTTGAAAAGACCCTGATGTTGGGAGGGATTGGGGGCAGGAGAAGACGGGGATGACAGAGGATGAGATGGTTAGATGGTATCACTGACTCGACAGACATGGGTTTGGGTGGACTCCAGGAGTTGGTGATGGACAGGGAGGCCTGACATGCTGAAGTTCATGGGGTCTCAAAGAGTCGGACATGACTGAGTGACCTAACTGAACTGATAACAGAAAAAATATTGTAATAAATTCCAAAAAGACTTTTAAAATGGTCCACATTAAAAAATGTCTTTTAAAAGAATAGCTGTCCATATGAAAAGTGTTAGTCACTCAGTTGTGTCCGACTCTGCGACCCCAAGGACTGTAGCCCACCAGGGTCCTCTGTGGGATTTTCCAGGCAAGAAACCCATATGAACATATACAAATTGTGTCACCCCCTGTCTCACAGGATAACTTTTCTCCTTCCTCTCACCTCCTGTTTGTTAAACATCCTCTAAAATGTAACAGATTTCCGGCTTTTCTCTGCAAGCTCTTTGGTTCACTTTTTTTTATTACCTTGCAGAAAGTACCTGTTACTCACTGATATTGAGACACAGGAAGAACAGAGTGAACCCTCAGAACCCTGACAGGGTCGCTACAGGCAGGGCAGGGCAGGGCATGCTTGTTTGGCACGTTTTGGTTTTTCAGTGCCAGGACAGATTAAACCCATTTAGAAATACAATTATGTTTATATAGCTACAGCCACCAAGGAAGTGGAGTTTAACTCTCCATCCCTGGAGTGTGGGCTGCTTTTTGTGACTTATTCCCAAGTGCCATTTATGGTGGGGACTGCGGGGGGAGGAACCTGGTGAATGCCTTCTCAGCCAGGTGGTCAGGGTCAGTGTCAGCAGTGGTGAGTCACATGATGGCACATGTCCTTGATGAGACATGACAAGAAGGGTCCTTCGCCCCTGTGGTCCTCTCCTAGAATCTCAGTCCAGGGATGAGAAAGGCATCAGTAAAACCCTAACTGAGGGACGTCCTACAAAATGCCTGACTGGTACACCTCGAAACAGTCAAGGTCGTCAGAAATGAGGACAGTCTGAGAAGCTGTCGCGAACTGGAGGAGGTGAAACTGCAAACTGTAATGTGATTGGGTCCTAGAAGAGAAAAAGGATGATGGGGGAGAAATTGTGAAAGTAAAAGGAAGTGCAGCATGTAGTTAGCAGCAGTAAACCCGGGTTGGTTCCTTCCTTGTGGCAGAGGTAGTCATGTAAGATGTGAGCAGCAGGGTAAGCTGGAGAGTTTACCCTGGAGAGTACAGACGACTCTGTACTGTCTGTGCAGCTTTGCTTTATATCTGAAACTGTCGTAAAACAAAAAGGGTGTTTCAGTCAAACATTTTAAAATAAATGTAAGTAAACAAAAATAGCTATCAAAATAGTTTTCCTAATAGCTCCTAGAGATATTCAATGTGTGGTTTGTCTGTATTTCAACAAAACCTTTGACCGGCTTCTAGAAGGGATGGGAAATTGTAGCTGAAGGGTAGCACCGTTAAGTGGATGGCGTTTAGCACCGTGAGGGGCACAGCCTTTGGAGCCGAAGCGACTGGGTTTAAAGCCCAGTTTCCTTCCTTGCAGCTGTGTGACCTCAGGCGCGTTAACACTGCTGTGCCTCCGTGTCCCCTTCTGTCAGATTTCTATCCTGGCATCATCACTTGTATCTCCTGGACCCTCTGAGTGCTCTTTAATTATTGATGATCAGATGAATACGTTTAGTCATGGGTGTTTTGTGATTGTGGTCATGCAGAATGTTATTTATGGTTTTAAGGAAGCACTTCATATGGTTGGGATTATAAAAGGTGTCCTGTAGATACTGCCATGTTTCATGCCAAAAAAACTTTCATTGTCCTCTCCAGAGGCCCTTTCAAGGCGTCAGGGCCAGGCCCTGGGCCACCTTTTTCCAGGTCTGACATCTGGCTTCTTGGTTGACTCTTCAGATGGATGGGAGCACTGATGTGGCCTCTGGGTCAAAATTAGCTTTTGTTTTATCATTGTCCTTTTGTTAACTTGCCTTGGTATAGTACAGATACACACTTTAAGAAAAATAGCTTTGTTGAGATATAACTCACTTACCATACAACTCATCCATACAAAGTCTTTTTCACACTGGGCAGTCCTCCCCGCAGTTGATTTTGGACCATTTTCATGACCCCCGGAAGAAACCCTGCACCCTGTAGCTATCGCCCCTGACCAGCTCCCCACTAAGCCCACTCCTAGAAAAACCATGAACCTACTACTTCGGTTCTCTATAGATTCCAGTTTCACATAAATGGAATTATATAATATGTGGCCTTCTCTGTCTGATTTATTTTGCTCAGCATAACATTTTTAAGGTTTATCCACATCTTAGTGCATGTAGTTCCTTTTTATTGCTGAACAGGATTCCGTTGAATGTACAGACCACATTGTTCACACTTTTTGGCTGTTACAGAAATGTTGCTTCAAGCATTTGTGTGCAGGTTTTTGTGTATATGTTCTCAGTATTCTTGGGTATATTCCTAGGAGGGGACTTGCTGGTTGAGATGTTTAACTCTACGGTTGATGGTTGAGGAACTGCCAGACTATTTTCCAAAGTGGCCGCATCATTGTATATCCCGCCTATAGTGTATGAGGGTGCTAATTCCTCCATAGCCTCGCCAGCTCTGGTTATGATTTGATTAAATCTACTTTGCTTTTTGTTGTTACTGGTACTTTTAGTGTCATATCTAAGAAAGCTTTGCTAATCAAGGTCATGAAGATTAACTCCTCTATATTCTAAAATAGTTTTAAAAATAGTTTTAGCTCTTACATTTAGGTCTATGATTGATTTTCAGTTAATTTTGATGTGAGGAAGAGACCTCTTGCTTTCCTTCTGTGAGGGGGCATCTGTAGTTTTGGTTTGAGTTACATGACCAACTTCTGGTAAAAACCCTGGGGTGCCAAGTCTCTAATGAGCTTTTCTGGGCAGAAACATTGTACCTGTGTTGTTGCATTTTTGTTGAGGGCGGGGAAAGTGTGATCAGTGTAAACCCTCACAGAAAGGAGAGAAAGGGAAGACTTTCTGTGGATTCCTCCAGATTCCCATGTATCTTTCCCTTTGTGATCTAGCTTTGCATGCTTATTGCAAGGCTGTGATACATCTTGTTACAACGCTGCCGAGTCCCTGTCCTTTCAGCAAGTATCTAAGCATGATGGTGGCCCTAGGGCTCCCCTGCACAGGGTCCCGTTTCATTCCCTAGCACATGGATATCTAGTTGTTCTAGCATCATTTGTTGAAAGAAGACATAGTTTCAAAGGGAGATTTAACTGCTGAAAGCTCAAGCTCGTGAACACTACACATCTAATACAAGTTCACACATGTAGCCAGTATGTGGACTAGGATAGGAACCTATTTTAGTCGGTTCAGACTGCTCTAACAAAATTACTACAGAGTGAGTGGCTTAAACAGACATTCATCCCTCACAGTTCTGAAGGCTGGGAAGCCCGAGATCAAGTGCCAGCTGATGCTTCTTCCTGGCTGGTGGATGCATGTCTTCTTGCTGAGTCCTCAGTTGGTGGAGAGAGAGGGGGCTCTGGTCCTTTCCTCTTTTTATAAGGGCACTAATTCCATCATAGGAGCCCCACCCTCATGACTTCAGCTAATCCTGATTATCTCCCTAAGGGCCCACCTCCAACTCTATCCCATTGGGGATTAGGGTTTCCATATAATGTTCAGTCCATTATTAATAGGACCCCATCTTCTAAATTCTGGGCCACTTCATGGTATTTACTCACTTTCTCTCTGGTACACAGAAAGGGTCAAAATGAGACCTCTCGAGTTTGCTGGATGTAAATAATTCATCATAATGACCTGCTTCAAGCTACTGGCCTTGTGTATATTTTATATGTCTTGTGTAAAAAGCACCTTGGGTATCTGACTTTCATCATCCAAATTGCTGACTAAAAGTCATCTATCCACTTAATCAACAAGGCTTATAGATTTCTCTAAAATGCAAGTAAATATTTTGCTTTTTTATCATGAAGGCTTTTTGCTTTTTTTTTGTTTGTTTTTCAGTCACTAAGTCATGTCCGACTCTTTGTGACCCCATAAACGCCATAAACTGCCCCCCCTTTTTTTTTTGCTTTTTAAGTGTCCAAACCAGGTTTGGATTGTCTTTATAAAAAAAATAGCATGGGGTATCTGAAAGAGCCTGAACTTTGGGTGTAGGAGACCTGGGGTGAACTCTGTTCCTGCCATTTACTAAGTATGCGCCCAGTGAGTCCTCCGAGCCTCACTCCCCAGAAGAATTGTTGAGAGGGATGCACGAAATAACGTTTATGAATGCCTAGCGTGTCATTTCTTGGCATACGGTAGTCGCGCAGTAAAGGGTTGCTATTTTTGTATCTGGTGCTGAAACCCCAGCTATCACGCATTTTTTCCTGTGTGGTCCTTTTTCTAATGCTCTTATTTGAATATGCTTCGGTCAGTCTTTTTTCTCAGGAAGTTAATGTAGTCATTATGTTTTCTAGCTGGTTTGATTTACTCTGGCTCTTTGGGAGTTGAAATCTCCCAAGTTTCAGTGTGTGTGTGTGTGGGGGGGGGGGTTGCTGTTCCCAGGGGAACCATGCAGAAGTGTTGTTTATCTCGATTCCAGGGAATCGAGATGCTCAGGGGTTCGTGGAATATGTGTTTGCATTCCTGCCAGAGCAGCTCACGAGTTATGTAAGTTATTAATGCAAGTTGTTTCTTTGCTAGGGGAGAAACCTCTTCTGAGGAGCCCCGCTTTCCAGGGAAGACAAAAGACTTCTCCAGCAAGGCGGGAGAGACTTTACGAGACTGTGGGGAGGTGGAGTTGAGGGGGTGAATATCTTTGATAATGATACTCATAGTAATAGTAGGTCACACTGAGCATTTACTCTATGACCTGTGTGCTGTGCTAAGTGCTGTAATCAGGCATGCGTGAGTTTAATAGGTACAAAGATTCCATCAAGTCGAGAGTTAGGGATTGAATGACTTACGCTGAGGTCACGCAGCTAGTAAATAGGAGATCCAGGAGGTGAACCCAGCATGGCTAGAGACTTCATTCAGCAGGAATGCTTTCCTCTTCTTCTTGAGTGGGTGAGAGACCCAGGAAGCTACCAAGTCTATGAAATACTGTCTGCCTCCATTTCCTCCGCTTTCTGTACAGACCCAGCTGTTCAGACTGAAAATGTTTTGGAGGGAAGAGGCTCTATTACCATTTATTTACCTCAGGGCCAAAGACAGATACCTGACTGCCCCAGGCAGCCCAGAATGCACAGCCACCTGGATAGAGATTTTAGAGCAATTGCATTTGGAGCCAAGAGGAAGAACGCAGAGCCTTATTTAGAACAGATGGTATAGTGCAAACAGATGTCACAGGGAGAGCAGAGCTGCTTGACTCCGGTTTTGACTTTATCATATTTATCGGGAAAAATGATCTTGAAATGGGGAAAGGGTAGAATAAACATGGTTGGGAGAAATTAAAGCCCAAGACAGGAGAGAGAATGAGAGCTGCTATATAGAGAATGTAGGTCTCCTGGGAACCAAGAGAACCTACAGATAGGATTGTGGAGCCACTGTAGATATTATTTTGTGAATCAAGAAAAAGAGCGATGCCTGGAGATTGTAAATGATTTCAGTGAACATGTCCTGGTTTTCAGTGGGGGAAAAGCATAGTTTAGAACCTACAGATGGGTGTGCTTAAGTCAGTTTATGATGAAATTCGAGAAACAATCTTGAACAGATGTTTGTGAACATCTAAAAAGACAGCAGTGATTACTGGGAGACAGAAAGGATCCCGGAAGAACAAGTTTATTCCTGTTTGCATGGGATTATTAGTTCGATACAGGAAGGGAATGTCAGACGGACAGTAAATATTGATCTCACCAAGCCATCTGAGAGTCCCTGGTGGCATGGCAAGAAAGAAAAATGTGAGCTGGGTAATAACACAGTTCAATGAGTTTGTATTTGGTGCAACAACCCTTTTAAAACTGGATGAGGAATGGATTAATTGACATGCTGCAGTCTGTGTGCCAACTACAGTGCACTGCTTGCTTTTGTAAATAAAGTTTTATTGGAACACGGTGAAGACACTCATTTCCATGTTGTCTGCAGCCGCTTTTGTGCTGCAGGAGCAGAGCTGAGCAGCTGCCTTGGGGACCAGACGGCCCACACAGTGTAAGATGTTTGCTGTCTGGCTGTTTACAGAAAAAGACTTGGTGACCCCTGGCCTGGACAGAGGCCTGGCTTTCAGATCAGCTGCACATTAGAATCACCTAAGAAGTTCTTACTAATACCTTCACCCCTCCACTTGCAGCTGGACAGGAATCCCTGAGCTTGGGCCTGGTGTTCACGTTGAAGGCTCCCAGTTGACTGTAATGTGCTATCAGGGCTGGTGGCCTCTGGTTGGGAGAGGGGGTGGGAGAGGGAGTGCTTGGGGGCCGGAAGCCGTCTCCTGTTTCCTGCTGGAGGCAATGATGTGTAATCCAGTCTCTGGATGACAGGAAGGAGAGCGGAAGAGCTGCTTCTCTAGATGACAAGATCGTAATTCCACCATTTGTGCCCCGAAGGTAACGAAAGGATGTTGGTTATTGTAGCAAATGTGAAGTCCCTCACTTCTGTGCTCAGGGTCCTTGGCAGGACAGGATATTGGCAGGATGGGGGTGGTTTCACTTCACCATGATGCATGTGAAAATGGGCTGAGGGTTCCCTGCAGACTCAGTATTACCAACATTATGATATTTATAGCCAGGAAAACCAAAGGAAGCAAAACTGGCAGTACCAACCAAGGCAGTCTCAACCTGTGTTAATGCAGTTAGAATGGAAAACAAGGATAAAAGGCTCCCTGTGTGTACTCCACTCAGGTCATGTCACACCTGTTAGCTCCACGCTCCTTATGCTGAGAATGAGGCTGCTTCAGCTTTGGATTCACGTCCAGAGATGGTGCTTCCTACATATCACCCTCCTTAAACAGGATGAGCTGCCGTGGGAGGCAAGGTGGCCTCCTCCCTGGGAGGTGTGCAACCAGAGATCGGATGACCATGAGGCATAGGTTAGAATTGTAGAGGCCCTTGGTGATTGTATTGGTCAGG
Source organism: Bos taurus (assembly GCF_002263795.3). Taxonomy (NCBI): domain Eukaryota; kingdom Metazoa; phylum Chordata; class Mammalia; order Artiodactyla; family Bovidae; genus Bos; species Bos taurus. The sequence continues at coordinate 5,190,585 of NC_037338.1, read as the reverse complement.
TTTCTGCAGAGAAACAGAACCTTTAGGCTGTGTGTGTTTATACAGAGAGGTTTATTGTAAGGGATTGGCTTATGTGATTATAAGGGCCAGCAAGTCCCAAACTCTGCAGGGTCAGTCAGCAAATGGGAGACTCAGAGGAGCAAATAATTTCGAGTCTAAGACTGGTGAGCAGGAGGGCTGACAGTATACACTCCAGTCCGAAGGTCTGCAGGTTCAGGACCCAGGCAGGGTCCCTGTTTCAGTTCAGGTTTGAAGGCAGGAAAAAGCCCATGTCTCAGCCTCAGGGCCCCAGGCAGAAGGAATTCTCTTTCCCTAGTGCTAATGACCACAAGGGCCCTCTGCAATCCTCAGGGTTAGACTGACGTTTTTAAAGGAAATGGAAGCAGTAATACCTTGGAGTGAGAAGCCTTCACCAAGTCAGAGCCTGCAGCCCCTGGAAAGCTCAGTGCTTGATTTGAGGAGCTGGTACATCCACTGTACATGGAAGCGGTCACTGGGCACCCTGGGGACAGCTGTGGGCTTAGGTACTTGGATTTCATGCATAAACACCCTTCAGGCCTCTTCAAGGAGTCCCAAGTGCTAGTTAATCCTTTAATACTGTCAAGAGGATGAGGAAGAGGGCTCTTCTGGCAGAATTCATGAGGGCATGCAGGATTAGGTGAGTTCAAGGACCCCATCAGAAGCTCCACTGGGGGGCTTCCCTGAGTGTTCTTGCTACATGGGCTCCTCTTGTTGAATCAGCAGATGATGTGGCCAGAAAGATGCGAGACCCTCAAAGGGAAACTTCCTATAGGGTGCTGCTCCTGACACCGTCACAACAGGCTAAGCACTTACCTTCTGTCTAAGATGCTCCTAGATGCCCCGTTACTTTTCCTAGTCCCAGACAAGCTGTGCAGGTTCCTAATTACCCCCATTGCACAGATGAGAAGACAGAGCTCCAGGTGTGTTTTCTTCATTTTGGAGGAAAGATGTGTGAGCCAAAGCCTAGCTATGTCTGTAATGCAGTGCCCTGGTGAGCTGCCACTCTGCTGGCATGGGGCCCGTTTGATTTTAGGACCATTAATACAGTTATTCAGAGTTAGCTCTCACTTATTGGCAAACAGCAAAATGTGAAAGTCCATGTTGGCCGACGGAGAAGGAAATGGTAGCCCACTCCAGTGTTCTTGCCTGGGAAATCCCATGGACAGAGGAGCCTGGCTAGCTGCAGCTCATGGGGTCACAAAGAGTTTAACGTGACTGAGCAACTAACACACAGACACACACACAGACACACACAGACACACACACAGACACACACAGACACACACACACACACACACACACACACACACACGGACATTACAGATCCAGCCCAAGCAAGAGTTGTCCTGGAAGGCAGGACAACAGCACTGGGTGGTCCCCACGCAAACTTGGTGTGATATCCACACTGCCTGTCCCTTGATCCATTCATGGAGGGAAGGTGGGGTGAGATGGAAGATGTGAAGCTGCATCTGCCATTTTCTTCAGAACTTCACAGTTTACTAAAGTTTGCGAATTTCTTTGAACATCAGTAGCGATCTTAATTTTATTCTTGATCCTGTAAAGAAGTTTCAATGCTGAAACTTTCAGAAGAAACTGAGTGAAATGGCTGCTCTTCCCAAGATTAGGATCATCAGTAAAAGATGTGATATAATTATATCTAATGTAATTCACATAGCTCGTATGTGAACTGTCCATACAAACAGACATGAAAAGAGCACATGAATGAGGGAAAGAGAGGCAGACCCTACATTTAGATGACCTTTTCCTTCTCTCGCCCTAGTCTCTGCAGTCCCCTTCCACATGACTGAACTTCCTAAGGCTCTTTGAAAATGCATCAGCATTTCTCTTGAATGCATCTCAGGTCTTGAAGCCTCACAGCCTGGAGAAGTATTGATTGCATTTAAGGGTCCATTACTTAGGTAAACCAAATAATGTAACTGATCTTGGCTCCAATTGATCACATCTCTCCCACAGTGTTGGAAAGATGGTAATCTAATTACTCCAGTTCCTGGTTTCTAAGGTGAAGGTTACGTCTGACTGAAGCTTACCTGCTTGAGCAGCCTCTCCTTAAGGGGTTGTTACTTCCTGAAGTACACAGTGCAGCGTATGTAGTACATGCGTGAACTTGGAAGTGAACACACATGCAGACACACGCGTGCAGTCTGTGCCTGTCCAGCACCCTGGGTTTCAACTTTGACTCTATATAAACAACAGATCAGGAGTCAGGTTAGTTTTTCACTTCTTAACAGCCTGGCAGAGAGGGGGTGGGGAGATGCTGCTGCCCAGACAGGGTCACTACTGGTCTCTTGTCTCTCCTACAAGCCTTGCCTCATCCCAGTTCTTTCCTTTTCTGGAGGCGGAAGACCCCAGAAACTTGTCCATTTGGGGATGTGCAAGTGCAGTGGGTTTGGAGGCCATCGTTACAGGCTGCCCAGCTGCGGGTTTACCCAGGTGTCGGCGACCTCACTAGCTCTTCACTAGCAGCCTTCTGCACCTGCCTCAGAGGCATCACATGGGCTCTGCCTGGATTTTCCTGCTCTTTCTTGAAACATCTTATGACCTCCCTCATCCATGGACAGAGAGGCGTAGCAGGCTGCATAGTCCATGGAGTCCCGCAGACATAACTGAGCGACTGAGGACGCACATGCAAGGAGTAAGAGGGAACGCGTGTGCTCCTCTTTCTGAACAGGGAGGACTGAGATGGGCTGTGGAATGACGGATCTTTTTGTGGGTCCTGTGATAGCAGATTCTGCTATTAAGCCCCAACAATCCAAGAGCAGTGAGCTTCCTCCAGAAGAGATAGTCAGCATTGCCTGCTGTATGGGGGTGAGTGGGAGTGGTTCAGAAGCAGAATGGAAATACTCAGCGGGCTCTACTTAGAGATGACTGGTCTATACTCTGCCATTTAGTGTTCTGAGGGGTTTCTCTTAGTTGGGTGAAATCTCCATGTACAAATGCTTACTTTTATTTGTTAGGAATTGTTGTTATTCAGTTACTAAGTTGTGTCCAACTCTTTGCAACCTGATGGAGTGCAGCATTCCAGGCTTCCCTGTCCTTCACCATCTCCTGGAGTTTGCTCAAACTCATGTCCGTTGAATCAGCAATGCCATCCAACCATCCAAGCGTGTTGTCCCCTTCTCCTCCGGGCTTCAGTCTTTCCCAGCATCAGGGTCTTTTCCAGTGAGTTGGCTCTTCACATCAGGTGGCCAAAATATTGGGGCTTCAGCTTTAGCATCAGTCCTTCCAGTGAATATTCTGGGTTGATTTCCTTTAGGATTGACTGGTTTGATCTCCTTGTTGTCCAAAGGACTCAAGAGTCTTCTCCAGCACCATAATTCAGAAGCATCAGTTCTTTGGTGCTCAGGCTTCTTTATGGCTCAACTCTCACATCCATACATAACTACTGGAAAAATCAGTATATTTGGATTTTTAATAACAGAACCGAATGGAGAACTGGCTCTCTCTTTGGGCTGTGGGATTTATGAAAGAGTGTTTCTTTATGGGAAATGTCTTGGCTGCTCTGTAGAATGGATTCTTTCTGGGGTCTGAAAATGTCAGGTGATTAGAATGTACTTTATGGGAATTTTGCCTGTGCATATATGGAAGCACAGCTGTGAAGCCATTTCTAAGGGTAACTGCCATTTTAATGGGTTTAATCATCATGCTGAAAGGGTTGCACACAGAGGAGTACAGTATTTCTTGAAAGTCTGCATGTGAGAAGTTATAGAAAGAGTGTTTCTCCTTTGCGTTCCCACCCAGCCCGCTGGAATAGTTATACTTCCCCAACCTGTGACTTCAAGTTTATAGAAAAGTGGAAAGACGTTGTGATGAGCTTAACCCCATTCACTTGCCATTTTGCTACATTTCCTTCCTGGCTCTAACTTTGTTTGTAATACATTAAAATTTGTTAAATTTATTATTTGTTAGGCTGTACCCAGTCCTAGTTGCACCCTGCGGGATCTAGTTCCCCAACCAGGGATTGAACCTGGGCCCCCTGCATTGGAAGCATGGGGTCTTAGTCATTTTTTGCATATTCCCAAGAAGGTTGCAGATATGACAGTTCATCCTGAGCCACTTCAGGTATGTCTCTGAAGAGTTAGTGGATTCTCTTACACAATCTGTTACTATTAAAACCCCAGGAAAAAGTAACCTTGTTATGATGATATAGTGCCCAGTCCATATTCTAGTGCACAGCAGGCTCTAGATGTCTCAGTAATTTTCCATAGAGCTGCTGTTGTTTGTAATCCAGGACCCAGCCAAGTAGCACATATTGTATTTAGCTGTCACATCTCTTTAGTCTCTTTTACATCTAGAATACTCCTGTGGCCTTTTCCAGAGTCTTTTGTGATATAGACCATTTGGAAAAGTCCAGTCTAGTTCTTGTGGGGTGTCCTGGGGTCCGTACCTGTCCGTTTCCTGTTGTATGAGTTAAGAAGGCCGCCTGAGGAAGAGCTGCTCCCCACGTGGTCCTTGGGAGGCATGTCAGGTCGGCCGTGTTGGAGGTGAGGTTGGGGAAGCGCACCAGGGCAAGCCGCGTTCGGGAGGCTGCGTCTTGGCTCATGTTTCAGGTGCCCACCAGACTTCTCTGCTCTAAAGGCACTTCCCTCTGTGATTAAGGGCCTTTGGGGCGGTCGTTTGAGACCACGTGTCCTGTTCTCCAGCCATCTTTCCCGGGAATTTAACACCTACTGATAGTCTTTTCCTGCGTTAATTATCCCATTGGTAGTAAACTATGCCCCAATATCTGGAGGGGAAAAGTCAGTTATACTTTGGGTGCCAGAGAAATGACTCGAGGGGAAAAAAGAAAAAGGCATGTCCTTTTTATTAAAAACAAAAGGAATTTGCTTTGTGTATACTTAGAGTTTTAAATGAAATTTGTCAGTGTGCATATCAGTAAATAGAAACCTATGTTAATTTTGAATACAGGTTTTAAAATTTTGAGCTTATAAATTTCTAAATGTTGGTCACCCATTTAAAATTGGCATTAAAAATGTTAGCGTTGAAGTCTTATTACTGGTAATTATTACAGTATTTGGAACAGAAGTGGGGAAATACCTTGAGTCCATGAGCAAAAGATTTCTGTAGAGACAGGTCACTCTGCAGGCGTATCGTCCAAGGAATTTATCATCCTCTGAATGAATATGCTGTGTTTTTTAAGCACTTCTCGTTTGAGAAATTACTTGTGATAAATGGGTTTCACTAATTAAATCATACACTTCCATAGTACATTACATATAAAACTAGACTAGGAAATAAATATAATTAAAGTAAACATGCCCTTCTAATTAGTAATTGTTTCTGCCATTTTAAGCAAATTCCAGAGTCACAAAGAACTGCTCCGCTATAAACCTAATAATGAAGCTGGTGATAACAGGTGTAAATTAACACAATGGAAAACATTTACACTGTAACATGCTAAATTAAAAATGACATTAACAAGTCTCATTTTCAAATTCCCTATAATTAACATTTGTTCAACCCGGAGATGAAGAAGAGCAGTACGACGGTAGATGTCTTGATTTATGGCTTACAGTGTTTGTCATGGCTTTATCTTGGCTAAATTGTAAACAACAGAGACACACTCCTTTAAAATATGTCACATTTATTTAATCTTGGACAGTTCTGACAAAGGGTAAGACGTGTTATTTACTGGTGTCATTGCTGAGGGTGACGTGCAGGGGTGCCACTGGCAGGGCCCGGTCAGGGTAGAGATAGACATGAAATACCCAGAGCCGGCCGAGTGTGGAGATGTGCGGGGACAGGGGTAGTAATACCCACGGCATGATAAAATATCAGGATTCCCTCGAGTGTTTCCCCTCCAGGCACATATGTGCCTCTAAGTGCTCCAAGTCAGTGCTTGTTTCTGCAAATAAATATTATCTTAAAGGTTTTCTTTTATGACACTCGTTAATATAAGTGAGAAACCAGAGAACAGAGGAAACAGCTTTGCAGCTTAATATGTCACCAAGGACATGATGTTTTACTCCTTGCAGAGAGTTTCATCAGTACACTAATGATTGAATGAAGAACTTAAGTGTTATGGCCATGATAAACATCGGCCTAGATCTCACAGTTGATTTTTTTTTTTTAACTCAAGATTTTAATCACTCTGAATTTAAGAAGAAATTGTCAAGTATGTGTACTGTGGATTGAATTGTTTTTTATTTATTTCTTTTCTTTTTAATTTGGCCATGCCACACATCATGTGGGATCTTAGTTACTGAGCCAGGTACCTGCACTGGACGCAGAGTCTTAACACTGGACTGCTAGGGAGGTCCCTTGAATTGTGATTAACACCCCAACATAGGATTGTAGGGTAGTTTAGAAATCACGTGTGTGTGTGTGTATACACACATCCACCTAGATTAATAAATATCGGTGCCCTTCAAGGTAGTGTGTTTATGTGGTCATGTATGGATGTGAGAGTTGGACCGTAAAGAAGGCTGAGCACTGAAAAATTGATGCTTTTGAACTATGGTGCTGGAGAAAACTCTTGGGAATCCCTTGGCCTGCAAGGAGATCAAACCCTAAAGGAAATTGATCCTGAATATTCGCTAGAGGAACTGATGGTGAAGCTCCAATACTTTGGCCACCTGATGTGAAGAGCTGCTCATTGGAAAAGATCCTGATGCTGGGAAAGATTGAGGGCAGGAGGAGAAGGGGGCAACAGAAGGTGAGATGGTTGGATGGCATCAGTGACTCAATGGACTTGAGTTTGAGCAAATTCCAGGAGATAGTGAAGGACAGGGAAGCCTGGCGTGCCACAACAAGTTGGACACGACCGAGCGACTGACAACCACAACCCTTGAAAGGAAGTTTTCAGGCAGTTCTTAGCAGAAAACCTGATATATAGTGAGCACTCAATAATGAGCTCTGTCCTTCGTAAGTGAGTTAGCAGTTGCTGGGTTGTTCTCTAGGCGTCTTAGCGGTAAAAACAAGAGCCCTGGCTGGAACATGGCATCTGCTGATGGGTGGGGATGGTGCCATCCAGACACTGCCCGGCTCAGGCTGCCAACACCCACTGGGCCACAGAAAAGGCAAGAGAGCTCCAAAGAGGCATGGACTTCTGCTCCACGGACTACACTAAAGCCTTAGACTGTGTAGATCACAACAAACTGTGGAAGATTCTTAAAAGAAATGGGAATACCAAACCGCCGTACCTGCCTCCTGAGAAACCTCTATGCAGGTCAAGAAGCAACAGTTAGAACCAGACATGGAACAATGGACCGTTTCCAAATTGGGAAAGGAGTATACCAAGGCTGTTTATTGTCACCCTGCTTATTTAACTTATATGCAGAGTACATTATATGAAATGCCAGGCTGGATGAAGCACAAGCTGGAATCAAGATTGCAGGGAGAAATATCAATAACCTCAGATATGCAGATGACACCACCCTTATGGCAGAAAGCGGAAAAGAACTGAAAAGCCTCTTGATGAAAGTTAAAGAGAAGAGTGAAAAAGCTGGCTTAAAACTCAAGATTCAAAAAACAAAGATCATGACATCCTGTCCCATAAATTCATGTTAAATAGATGGGGAAACAATGGAAACGGTGACAGACTTTATTTTCTTGGACTCAAAATCACTGCAGATGGTGACTGCAGCCATGAAATTAAAAGACGCTTGCTCCTTGGGAGAAAAGTTTTGACAAACCTAGGCAGCGTATTAAAAAGCAGAGACATTACTTTGCCAACGAAGGTCTGTATAGTCAAAGCTATGGTTTTTCCAGTAGTCATGTATGGATGTGAGAATTGGACTATAAAGAAAGCTGAGTGCTGAAGAATTGATGTTTTTGAATTGTGGTGTTGGAGAACACTCTTAAGAGTTCCTTGGACTGCAAGGAGATCAAATCAGTCAATCCTAAAGGAAATCAGTCCTGAATATTCATTGGAAGGACTGATGCTGAAGCTGAAACTCCAATACTTTGGTCACCTGATGTGAAGAACTGACTCATTAGAAAAGAACCCTGATGCTGGGAAAGACTGATGGCAGGAGAAGAAGGGGATGACAGAGGAGGAGATGGTTGGATGGCATAACTGACTCAATGGACATGAGTTTAAGCAAGCTCCTGGAGATGGTGAACAGGGATGCCTGGCGCGCTGTAGTCCTTGAGGTCGCAAAGAGAGAGACACAACTGAGCAACTGAACAGCAGCTAGCTCATAAGTTGCGGCTTTGCTAAGGGGAGTTCACATCTTCTCTGGCTACTGCTGGCCACTTGATTAAAGAAAACAGTTTTTGATTAAAGAGACTACCTCCACCTCCCCTTATACTCTGCCCAGCACCCATTGCCCTGGCTGGTTTCTCCTGCTTCCTTTCAGACCTGAGCTCTTCCAGCCCTGAGTTGTAGGAGGATGGCTGGCTAGGCTAGGGAGGTGCTTGAGAGTCTCTGGGCCGCAGCTTTTTTTCTCCCAGAAAAGATGGTCATCCTGTACTGTTCCTAGCAGACTTTTCCTATCAGTCCATTCAGATCTGCTTCATGGCTTAATGTGGTCGGAGCTCCTGGACAGTGAGCCAGTAGTAGAACAGAGTCCATAGGCCTCTGAATGGACAGAATGTTTTCTGTTTCCTCTTTGGCACATTTATGGATCATTTTTGAAGGAATATAAACATATCAACTTCCCCCAAACTAAAATCTCAAGGGTCAACCAAAATCGAATGACATGTCAAACATCCATTGGCCAGTGAGCCAGCAAATGGCGGGCCAACGCACAGAGGGGAAAATGAGATAGTCTGCATTTCTGTTTATTGTGGTAGGGAATTGACTTTCTTAGCGGTTGGCTACTGTGTCCATTCAGGAAAGGGAACTGCTGTGGTGTGTTGAGAATGAAAAAAAAATCATGAAAAACAACATTGAGAATCATTGCACTCTGCAACTCATTTAGACAGACAGAAAGGAGGCGAGGTGATGGCACCCCACTCCAGTACTCTTGCCTGGAAAATCCTATGGATGGAGGAGCCTGATGGGCTGCAGTCCATGGGGTCGTGAAGAGTTGGATACGACTGAGCGACTTCACTTTCACTTTTCACTTTCATGCATTGGAGAAGGAAATGGCAACCCACTCCAGTGTTCTTGCTTGGAAAATCCCAGGGACGGGGAGCCTGGTGGGCTGCCGTCTATGGGGTTGCACAGAGTCAGACACGACTGAAGTGACTTAGCAGCAAAGGAGGCGAGAGAAGGGGCAATCTTGCATAAATTCAGTATTTTCATCTAGAGATTTTTCTTTGAACCATCCTCAATATTTGTGTGTTAGAGGACAGAGGCAAATGACAACAGAAAGAGCTATTTTCACTGGAAATGTGTCATTGTCTATGAATATATAGATATTGTTGCTGCCAGGAAATGAATGTTTATGAAGCGTCTTCTTGACAAGGGATTCTTCTAGGTGTGGAGAGAGAAGAAGAAGATGCCCTCCAGGCCTGACCGAGGAGAGGAGAGCCTGGGTATCTCAAGGTGGAGAGGAGGGCAGGTGGCTACACTGCTCATGGTCATGGGCATGTTGGGTTCATCTGGCCCCATGGCCAGATGGGAAGGAAGCTGTGCCACGAGATCTCATTACCAGAGGCGAGATGCTCAGGTGTGAGCTGCCTAATTATGAAAGCCCAGGGCACACATGCTCTCTGGAGGCCCACCAGTGTTACAGATATTGGAAAATAATTTTGGCAGCAAATTTTAAGCTCAGACGAGTTCCATCAGGGCTACAAATGTAGAAAAAGAAGTCTAGACTGTCTTTAAAAAAAAAATCACAAAACCCTCAATAACAGCTACAAAACCCCTCTGGAATCATTATTTCAAGCCAGATCTTCATGCCAGTTTTGCAGGTGTGACAATGAATGCATATGAGGAGAATCTTTTAAAAGCTCAGATTTAAGGCAAAAGATCACACAGTTGATGGTTTAGTAGATGGCAGTAGTAAAAATAACTGCTCTCTGTTGTGCATATTGGTTAAAAAAAAGTTTTATTTTCTGGTATTCTTGATCACGAAACCTTTTTTTGAATGTAGCTATATTTTCCCCTTCATCTGTATTCAATGTCTCTGAAAATAAAAATCTCAGGTGCAGTGAAGCGATTTTACGTCTTTTTAAATATCACATTGTGTGTGTGCTAAATCGCTTCAGTTGTGTCCGACTCTTTGTGACTCTTTGTGCGAGTCCATGGGGATTCTCCAGGCAAGAGTACTGGAGTGAGTTGCCGTGCCCGTCTCCAGGGGATCTTCCCAACCCAGGGATCGAACCTGCATCTCTTGTTTCTCCTGCACTGGCAGTGGAATCTTTACCACTGGCACCACCCGGGAAGCCCTTAATGTCACATCCTGCCTGTGTAAGTGTACAGGATTCATTTTGCGCAGCCTCAGACCAGATCCTCCCAGCCCTGCCCTCCTGTGCAGGGGAGCCGCACGTCCTCGTGGGCCACCAAGCCTGGTGGTGACAGTGCCGCTGTCAGAGGAGATGCTGGCGGAGGGGCCAGGAACACGCACGGCACACCGCGCCATTCCACCTGCCCTTCTTGTTGGAGGCTGAGGCTGGAGGTTCTTCCCCAAGCCAAATCTGTGGCTTTAGAGAGAAGCATCTGGCCTTCTGGCAGCTCCACAGATGTTCTCATGGTTGTTTGAGAGTTTCTCCTGTGTGCTTATCACATGGTTTAGGTATGGAACCGGCTCCTGGCGTCTGAATGTCCCAGTTTCTGGGCGTGAGGAACGAGGAAAAGCTAGAGTCTGTTTGCATGTGCAGAGCCTCTTTGAAATTTGCGAGGCTAAAGAAAATAAGTCCTCCCTACTTAAAAAAAATCATTTTGGGTTTTGTTATCCCTACATTCATAGATGATTTTTCTCCTGCCTAATTTTAATATCCACATGTCCCGTATTTATGCTGGAAGGATCACTAGAGATTATAGAGACACTTCTCTATAAAGTGGTCTTTAAAACGATTCACTGGGAAAGCTATAGTAACCTTCCAGAGTTTTCTTAGTTTAAATATTTCACAATTCAGTGATATTTATTGAGCAATTCTCATGTTCCAGGCAATGGGTACCACATCAGACACACCATGTGTGTGAGCTCAGGCTGTTATGACAAATATGGAGTCTTGGGACTTAAACAACAGACATTTATTACCCAAAGTTCTTGAGGCTGGAAGTCCAAGATCAAGGTGTGAGCTAATTGGGTTTCTGGTGAGGGCCCTCTTCCTGGCTTACAGACAGCTGCTTTCTGGCTGTGTCCTCATATTGGTGGTGGTGGGGGGGTGTGGTGAGGAGAAAGAGAGATATATTGGTGTCCCTTCTTCTTCAGATTAGAATACTCATCCCATCAGGGGACCCCACCCTCATGACCTTTTCTAAACCTGGTGTTGGTGGTGGTGGTGATTTAGTCACTAAGTCGTGTCCGACTCTTTGCAACCCCATGGACTATAACCCACCAGTCTCCTCTGTCCATGGGATTTTCCAGGCAAGAATACTGGAGTGGGTTGCCATTTCCTTCTCCAGGGAATCTTCCCCACCCAGGGATTGGACCTGGGTCTCCTGCATTGCAAGTTGATTCTTTACCAAATGAGCCACCAGGGCAGCCCATCTAAACCTGATTACCTTCCAAAGGCCCCCACCTCCAAATACCGTAACATCAAAGGAAATTCTGGACTTCAAACTATGAATTTGGGGGAGACACAAATATTCAATCTGTAACACCATGTTAGAATGTTCACCAAGTTCTTCATTATCAAACCTCACTCAGAACACCTTCCCAGCCTGGGCCACTCGGATTTATGTGTGATCGTCCTTATTTTATTGATATTAAATAATGTGTTTGAATTGAATACATTCAGCTCACTTTGATGGCTTAATCTCAGTTGGGTATGAAACTGCTACATTTTGTTTTTAATGTTTTTTGGCTGTTCTTAGTCCATTTAATTCTCAGTCATTTGATATCTTCAGTGGTGTGGGTCATCATGTCTGTAACTTGCTTTGTCCATCTTCTAGCACAGCATTTATTTATGTGACCTATAGCTATTCTGGAGAAGGCAATGGCACCCCACTCCAGTACTTTTGCCTAGAAAATCCCATAGATGGAGAAACCTGGTAGGCTGCAGTCCATGGGGTCGCTAGAGTCGGACACGACTGAGCGACTTCACTTTCACTTTTCACTTTCATACATTGGAGAAGGAAATGGCAACCCACTCCAGTGTTCTTGCCTGGAGAATCCCACGAGCAGAGGGGCCTGGTGGGCTGCCATCTATGGGGTTGCAAGGAGTCGGACATGACTGAGCAACTAAAACACACTGAGAAGTTAGCCACACAGAGGTTTAGGGGCAAAAAGCTTTCTAAGCAAGGAAAGAAGCAAGACAAGGGCTTCTCTCCTCACTCATCACAGGACAAAAAGCAAACAAAGAGGGCCAGCCTGCCAGGGGAAGCACGAGTCAGGGCGGGGCTCTGCCAGGGGCTCGGAGAGGTTGTGGAGTGGGATGGGGGTGCGGGGCATGCGATGGGCTCAGAGAGAGGGTACAGGCTGGAGCTTTGCAAGTGATGATGAGGAGTTTGGCATTTATTCTAAATGCAGAGGGAAACCAGGGTAGGGTTAAATGTGAGAGGAAAAGGATTTTATGAACACTGCAGGTTTATTCAATAAATATCATTCATGATGGTCTTAGTATTGACAGTCTGTATGCAATTAATAACATCCTGTGTACTTCCCATGATTCAAACACCTCTTCTCTATGTTTGGTTCGAAGCAAAAAGAAACATCTTATGCAAACTTAATAAATGAATTATATCTCTTTGTGCTTCTGACAGTTTAATATTCATCACTTGGAGAAGCTATATGTGGTTTTACCCCTGTGCAGGCATAAATTGTTCATTCGAGCGGGGCATGTCAATTTTAGCTAAGGTCTCCTCTTAATTGTGATTGTATATCCCTTGTGGCTACATGTCAAAATATGACATACCAGCCTAGTCCAACCTGGACTTAATGAACAGGAAGCCATGGAATTATATGATTTGGGGGCACACAGGGGCTTTCCTAATGCCAATTCCAAGGGTAAGTGGCATGAAGGTTATTTGATTAATTGGACAAGCCTAACTCTAGAATCAGCTGTCTGCCTGTCATCTGAACACAACACATTGGAGATGAGTTGCTTCGGCACTCCATGATTAAAATCATGATACTTCTCTTATTGTTAACAGAATATTTGGCCTAGTGTTACACTGTTCCCTGGTGGCTCAGTTGGTAAAGAATCTGCCTGCAGTGCAGGAGGCCCAGTTTTGAAAAGGGAATGGCAACCCACTCAAGTGTTCTTGCCTGGGAAACCCCATGCAGAGGAGCCTGGTGAGCTGCAGTCCATAGGATCACAAAGAATCGGACACAACTGAGTGACTTACACTTTCACTTTCACACTGTTTTACAAATAAGCATCGACACTGCCTGGCCTTACAAGTGAGGGTCTTTCCAAGGTGTGTTTCAAAAACACTCTGCTCCCTGAAGTCAAGGTACGGTTGAAGCCACGCCTGTGCAATGAGGCCTGTTTTATAGCTTGTCTGTGGACCTGTTGGCTGCTCTGCTGAAACTGGAGGAGTTCCACCAGAGGCTTAGAAGACTCTTACTTGAACTTCTCTGCAAACATGATATTGGTGGAACCATCAGTCCCACGTGACTTTCCTTGTCTTGAGGTGATGCATTTGCATATAGTTTTAGCTCAGCGTTGGCATGTACGGAAAACTCAGGGACCTGGATTGGCTCAACTTTCCAGGTGATGAAGAGGGAAGCTGTCACCCGGAGGAGGACTTGACAGGGCTGATGCACTGGGGTGATGGGGCCTTTGTCCTGATGAGCTGGTGTTGAGACTATATACTCCTCACCTCTTGGGAGTAAGAGAAAGCTTGAGAGGTCCTAACTGATCCTCCAGACCTTCACCACCATTTGGAGCATCCATCACATCAACACTCCTGACACATTCAAACTTAATTCAGATGTGCTTTCAAATTCTTAAAGTTGATGACTTTTCAAGAAACTCAGTAATAAAATTTAGGAGTAGTGGAGACAAATTCAACTCTGCTACAGATTTTAATGTTATGTTATCAGCGTCAGCTTTTCTTTGGTGCTGCTACTAATATTCTTTCTTACTTGAATTACTCTTTTATAGTAAAGGAGCAATGTCTTATTTTGTCTTTCCAAAAATACAAAGAGGGTGTGGGATATCAGCCTTATTGTCCCTCTTTGTGAGTAAAGGACATTGTTTCTCAGAGGTGGATGTCTGGCAAGAGTAGAGCTGGGCCCCCCCACCCCACCCCCAGAAGTGCAGCCCTTAAGCTCTGTGCTTCTTTTCCATGCCGCCTTCCAGTTTTCGATAAGAAATCACTAAATTACAGAGTTGGTAAGTGTAACTTTTTTCTGGTTAAGAAAGGGTATGGAATAGTAAAATTTTAACTAGAGTATTTTGGGATTCTTTTTGTACTGGTTTCATAGGAAGGAAATGTGATCAAGGAGGAGGCAGTTCTCTTCAGGATGAAGAGCTATGTGTATTGAGATTATTGAATTGTATCTTTTTTTAGAATTCATAGACTAGAATTTGGTAAGGTTTAGTTCTTGCTTGTGTTCAGTCTGTCTAGTCAAAGCTATGGTTTTTCCAGTAGTCATGTATAGATGTGAGAGTTGGACCATAAAGAAGGCTGAGTGCTGAAGAATTGATGCTTTCTAATTCTGGTGTAGAGAAGACTCTTGAGAGTCCCTTGGACAGTAAGGAGATCAAACCAGTTAATCCTAAAGGATATCAACCCTTGAATATTCATTGCAAGGACTAATGCTGAAGCTGAAGCTCTGATATTTTGGCCACCTGATGTGACGAGCCAACTCATTGGAAAAGACCCTGATGCTGGGAAAGATTAAGGGCAGGAGAAGGGAGTGATGGAGAATGAGATGGTTGGATGACATTACCGACTCAATGGACATGAGTTTGAGCAAACTCCAGGACATAATGAAGAACGAGGAAGCCTGGTGTGCTGTAGTCTATGTGGTCACAAAGAATCTGGCATGACTTAGTGACTGAACAGCAACAACAAGAGGGTATGTGAAGAGACAGTTACCAATTTTTTTTATATGTCAGTATTTCTTTTCTTTTTTCTTTTTTTTACTGACAACTGCTCTCACATTTCTTTTTACTTTAACAATCCTAATTAAGGGGGGAAAATAACAAGGTTGATAACCATGCCACAGGATGTGACAGACTGCAGTCAGAACACAGGTCTGCTTGACTCTTGTCAAAGGTACATCCCCCAGTTAATGGGGGTTTTCATCCCTTAGTCTCACATCCTGGTTTTCCTTCAAGAGTTTAGCCAAGTGGGGGCTCTGTTCCCTCAGGGGGGTCTTCCCATCATTGTCCAGTGTGACTTCCCACCCAGTCTGACAAAAACAACACTTCCCTAAGCCCTGAAACTATGTTTTCCAACACCGCTTTCACTTGTGATGGTCTGTGAGAAAATGCTCCAAAGAAAAGGCAGGCCTGTAAGCGTCAGGTGAAGGGAGCAGGTACCCCAGCTCCAGAGAGTGTCGCCAGGCAAGGGCGACAGACCAGGAGAAGCTGACACCAGTTTTTGTCACCACCCTATCATGTGTTCACATCGGGGGTTCATGGTGGGCATCTGATGGGACTGGTAGGCTGTAAAACCAGGACATTTTCTCTTGCCTCTAACGGCGAGAAAAGGGATCCCTTGCCTTGTTTTCTCTCTGCCCCTGGGTGACAGGAGGGGAGGTCTCCAGGAGCATTCAGACCCTTTGAAAAAGCTCAGTGCTGTATTCAAGCTGGGTTGGTCAGATGATTGCATCTCAGCTGGATTAGACTCTTGGAGCAAAGATCTAGTCACTGGGGTGGCACTGTTTGTGCGCAGCGTCAGCGACTCAGGAGAAATGGAATTGAGTAACTTGTCATGTTTTCTTTCTTTGGAGGGATCGCAGGCTAATGTGGAGGCTGCGCTGTGCTCAGTCGCTCAGTTGTGTCCGACTCCTTGCGACCTCAAGGACTGCAGCCCGGCAGGCCCTCTGCCCATGGGGATTCTCCAGGCAAGAATACTGGAGTGAGTTGCCATGCCTTCCTCCAGGGAATCATCCCAGCCCAGGGACTGAACCCAGGTCTCCCGCATAACAGGACAATTCTTTACCGGTTAAGCCATCAGGGAAGGCTGTTAGCTATAATTGGGCTTCCCTGGTGGCTCAGTGGTAAAGAATCCACCTGCCAACACAGGAGATGCAGGTTCAATCCCTGGGTCAGGAAGATCCCCTGGAGAAGGAAATGGCAACACACTCCAGCATTCTTGCCTGGGAGGTCCCATGGATGGAGGAGCCTGGAGGGCTACAGTCCATGGGATTGCAAAAGAGTCAGATATGACTTATCTTCTAGACAACAACAACAGGCTATGATTATCATTGTCCTTAGTAACATTGGGCACACAGGGTCCAAACAGCTACATGTTTAGGAAGGCTCCCAGAGAAAAATAAGGTCAGAAGAATATATGGGGGAGGTCAACAGAGTGGGGTCCGGGGGCAGAAGCTCCACTTGAAAGAATGACGAGAGTCATGAGGAAGGAGGAATGTTATGGGTCATGAGAGCAGGTGAAATTCCAGGGGGAAAGCAGAGCAGGTAGAGATCTTGGATTTGAAGTGGCCAGTTGTGTTGAGGCAGGTGCTTGCTGTATTGGTAATATAGAAGACACAGAACTGTTAAGAGGACTCAATTCCATAACATGTATTCAGTGCCCCATTGGAGCTAGGCATGGATCTGGGTTCTAGGAGACCAAAAACAAGTTGCCTAAGAATGTAGAGTTTGCGTGGGGAAGAGGATGAAGAAAGCTATCTGGACTCAATGTGAGTCCCAGGCCCCTGGAGCAAGCAGCTAGTTATGGGAGAGACTGCTCCCTAGAGGAGAGGAGGAACCTTCCAGCAATGGGTGGTGGGTCAGAAAACACAGAATTTCATGCCAACTAAGATGAGAAGGCAATGGCAATCCACTCCAGTACTCTTGCCTGGAAAATCCCATGGACGGAGGAGCCTGGTGGGCTGCAGTCCATGGGGTCGCTAGGAGTTGGACACGACTGAGCGACTTCACTTTCACTTTTCACTTGCATGCATTGGAGAAGGAAATGGCAACCCACTCCAGTGTTCTTGCCTGGAGAATCCCAGGGACGGGGGAGCCTGGTGGGCTGCCATCTATGGGGTCGCACAGAGTCAGACACGACTGAAGCGACTTAGCAGCAAGATGTGTGGTACCTTAAGGAGCCCACTGTGTGGGGAGCAACCTCAAGAATATGAGTGCATGTAGCAGAGTAACTTGGTTAGGGGTGAGGAGGCAGGTAGGTCAGTGGGTATGGCTAGGGAGAATTCTTATGCCATGCTAAGGATTCTGGACATCATCACATCTGATAGAAAATATTGGAAAGAGAGTAAGTTTGATTGGATAGCTACTAATCCCTAGGAAGCTGTGGTAGATTTTTGAGCAGGAAGCTGACATACTGAAGGTGGCATTTCATTTAGCTAATGAACATTTTAAGCACAATTATAAAAGTCTTTTCTCATTATAAAAGTATGACTAATTTCAGGACAGTTTAAAGGTAGAAGAACTATAAAGAAGAAAATAAAACATGTTGCTTAGCCCCATGACCCGTAGATACAGATTCCAGCACTTGGATGCTTTGTTATGTTGTGGTCTTTATGTGTCAGGGGTAAAATCATGGGAAGATTTGGACTGGTGCCCAGCCTCTTCCCCCCAAACTGCAAGCCCCGTGATGTGTTTCACTCTCTCTCTCCAACTTTTATGAAATATATGAGAAATAAAATCAAAGCTCTCTTTGTATTACTAGTTCACAAAATGGTTGAGATAGTTCACTCTTTTCTGTGGCTTTCTGTGAAACATTTTTTGCTCTCTGCAGCCCTTTTCCTTTTGATATGTACACACTTGCTCATCGTTCTGGGGGCTTATTGCTATCACCAGTTGCTGTTGTTGTAGTTTTTAAATTTGAGGACGATTTAAGTCGACTTGTGAAAGGTTGGAATCCTGGAGAGGATGAGATAAGGGGCCAGGTGGTCTGTTGGGCTCGGATCTGCTGAGACCAGCCAGTACCCTTAGCGTTGTGGGAACGCAGACATCTATAGGTCCACCTGCTCAGCTGAAGTGTGCATGGATCCCTCTGTGTGTCCTGTGTCCTCTGGAGAACCGCAAGGGGGCTGGAGAGGCTTCTGTGTTGGACTCTTCATTGCAGAGGAATGACTCCTGTATTGTCCTTGCCTTTTCCTCCTTTCTTTTTTTTTTTTTTTTCCTTTTCATTTAATGGCTTGATGGGGATTTTTTTTTTTTTAGGTGAGAAGAAATAAAGCCAAGAGTTTTATAATTTGAAATATTGATTTTGAGAGTCTTTCTATCCATGCCATTTCAGAGTCAACAGAAACCCAAATCACACACTTAAAAAACCAAACAAAAAGCAGCAAGTCACTCCAGGTTCAAGTTGAGAGTACCATTCATGCTTTCTTCAGGGAGCCACGTGGTCACAATGTGTATTCCTCTTGGCCCCTTCCCCCCTATTTGGATGCTAACCTATGTAATTATGAATCTTGCCTTTTCACTAATATTGTAAGAATTTATCACTAGATATTATGATATTTTCTTGAAAACAGATTCATAATACTCAGTTACATGAAGGCCCCGTAACTTACTTAGCCCTTTTTTATTAGACCTTTAGATTCTTTTCCTCATAATATTTTAGCTGTTACATTAACATGAGCTATGGTGAGCATTCCTCTACAGAAGACATTGCAAATATCACTGGTAATTCCTTTAGCAAAAATTCTTAAAAATGGATTTCCTGTTTGGAGATTGTGAGCTTTGATATATTGATATCACTTTTTGATATATTGCCAATTTTCCCTTTGGAAGGACTTGATCTGTTTAGCTACCAGCAGGAGTGAGTGAGACCTCCTGCTGCCCTGTACCATTGTCTGTATTGAAGATTATACTTATAGTTCTGTGTCTATTTGGTAGGGAAGGTGATTTTCTTTCCTCTTCCGTTTTTTAAAATACTGGTTATGTGCATTATTAACATGTTCTGTTTTTTTCTCTTTCTCTTCATTTTTTATTTTTGGACTTGCTGTTTATGTCCTGATTCACTTTATCTGTTATTTTTAAACCATTTTCTTTATTTCTAACAACTCTTTATATATTGAGTTGGCCAAAAAATTTGTCAAGATTTTTCTATAACATCTTTTGGAAAAACTTCAATGAACTTTTTTGTCAACCTCATATGTAATAATACTGTTGTCCCTTTTCTTATATGTTTTATATCCTTTAAATTTTTTCTCTTAATATTTTAGCTGGAGATTTTATGATGTATATAAATGTATAATTTTTACATGGTCAAATATAGCAAGTTTTTTTTCTCTTATTGCTTTAGTGATTAAGAATCCTAGCCCCCTCCAAGATCTCTTAAATATTTACTTTTATTTTCTTCTTGGTTTATAGTTTCATTAAAAATTATTCTTTAATTTATTGGGATTTAGTTTTGAATATGTTATAAGGTAAGCTAATTTTTTTCCCCAAAATACTTTATGATTCCAAAACCCAAAAGGGGGATTATTGAAGAAGCATTTTTTTCTTCAAGCATTTGTAATGATATGAATTTAGTTTTTAAAAAGTTGGTAGGATAATAATGACCTTAGGTATCGTGTGGGTCAATCCTGGAGCTTTTAAATAATAGGAATTGAATGTGTAGATAAATGGAAGACACTTCAAACCTAAGGCATCGTGACAGTGGTGCCATCTATGTTAAGTGGGAAATTCATGAGGGGAGAAGCTTGTCAGCAGAGAGTTTGAAAAATTTTCTTCAACACCTTAGTTTTTCAGAACCTGGCACACACTTCCAGGTTTGGTTGGAACCTTATCAATGGGTTTTCTTGGTAGAGTGAACATCTTTGAAGCCAAGAGGTAGATTAAGTGGTTTAGGGACAGAGGAGAAATCTGGGCTTTTGGAGGATATTTTATTTTATTCATAATTGTTCCTTGAAGTACCCTCCTGATGGCCACCACACCATCCCAAGAATGCATCTTTCCTTAGAACTTACCTTTCTAAACTTTGTCCCCTTTGTTTAACTTACCTTTATGGTTAATAGACAATTTTTATTTGTACTAGTTTACCTGTTCTCACAACAATCTGATCTAAAGTCCTACAGGTGTTGAGATATCCTTGTTTTAAAAACTTTGGAAACATGAGGGGCTTAAGGTGACACAAAGATGTGTTCTCTTGTTCTTTTCATTGAACAAACACTCACTGGGGGCTGGTCGTATGCTGAGCACTGTTAGGTACTGAGAATACATAAATGAAAGGAAATTCTTTTCATACAAAATTTATTTTATTCAAGTTTAATTGATTTGTAACATTGTGTTAGTTTCTGCTGTACAGCAAAGTATTTAATTATGTGTGTGTGTGTGTGTGTGTGTGTGTATGCGCATGCATGCATGCCAGGTCACTTCAGTCAAGTCCAACTCTTTGCGATCCCATTGCCTGTAGCCTGCCAGGCTCCTCTGGAATTCTCCAGGCAAGAATACTGGGGTGGGTTGCCATTCCCTTCTCGAGGGAATCTTCCCAAACCAGGGAATGAACCTGGGTCTCCCTCATTGCAGGCAGATGCTTTACCATCTAAGCCACTAGGAAAACCCATATATCTATGTACACACACATTCTTGTTCACACTTGTTTCCATCATTGTTTACCTAGGATATTGAATGTAGTTCCATGTACTATACAGTAGAACCTCATTTATCCATCCTATATATAATAGTTTGCATCTGCTGATCCCAACCCCTCCCTCGCTCACCCCTACCTGTCTTGGCAACCACAGTCGCTTTTCTCTGTCTGTGGCCCTGTTTCTATTTTGTAGATAAGCTCACCTGTGTTGTATTTTAGATTCCACATGTAGATGACATCATATGATATTTGTCTTTTTCTGATATACTTCACTTAGTACGATAATCTCTAGATCCATCCATGTTGCTGCAGATAGCATTTATGTCCTTCAAAAAGGGAGGTCTTGCTCTTCAAGTGCTTGAGAAAAAGAAAAGGTAACCCTGGGGCCAAAACCCGGATCTTGTGATTCCAAGCTGGAGTCTTCCCACTACAGTTTATTTTCTGGTTCATGGACCCGTAAGCTTTGTGGCCAAGACTGGTCAAAAAGTGCTTGGTTCTCCTCATTTGTCAGGACTTGATGGTCACCTGAAGAGCCATCATCCTCTGCTGCAGTCATTTTTATTTGTAGTTGGGGTGTCTGGTTACTGCTTCAACTAAATGTGATTCATTCACACTTGGAGGCACCCAGCACACTGGCAGCATTCCTGGACAGAAGGTTGACTAATTCAGTGAGGATTTCTTAAGCATAGCTTGATGTAGGTGCTGATCCTTGGGTGAAATAGACCTCATAAGCATCCTTGTTTTGACAGAGTTAGGGTAAAGTAAGGGCAGCTCTTGGGCCTCTCAGCTGGCACTAGTGGTAAAGAGCCTGCCTGCCAATGCAGGAGATGTAAAGAGACTCAGGTTTGATCTCTGGGTTGGGAAGATTCCCTGGAGGAGGGCATGGCAACCCACTCCAGTGTTCTTACCTGGAGAAGCCCATGGACAGAGGAGCTCAGTGGGCTACAGTCTGTAGGGTTGCAAAGAACTGGACATGACTGAAGTGACTTCACACACATGTACACACAAGGCGGTTCTTGGTGTGAGCGGTTCTCAAGCAGGTTCTACTTTGTTACCATGTTTGAATGGAGGAAGTTGACCTTTGCTGTAGAGAAGAGAGCCATGACTGGCCCTCAGTCATGTATTGCTAAGCATGAGATGCCATGGAGCAGTGCACTGCCTTCTTCGTGACCTTGAGGACACCCGGGTAGGGCCCAGGGTGAGCCGCTCCCGGGAAATGGACATTGGAACAAGAAATGACTCTTTTCCTGGATCAGACTTCACTTTTAAGAGCCAACCTGTGGTGCTTGGCAATCAGATCAGATCAGATCAGTCGCTCAGTCGTGTCCAACTCTTTGCGACCCCATGAATCGCAGCACGCCAGGCCTCCCTGTCCATCACCAACTCCCGGAGTTCACCCAGACTCACGTCCATCAAGTCAGTGATGCCATCCAGCCATCTCATCCTCTGTCATCCCCTTCTCCTCCTGCCCCCAATCCCTCCCAGCATCAGAGTCTTTTCCAATGAGTCAACTCTTCGTAAGAGGTGGCCAAAGTACTGGACTTTCAGCTTTAGCATCATTCCTTCCAAAGAAATCCCAAAGGGCTGATCTCCTTCAGAATGGACTGGTTGGATCTCCTTGCAGTCCAAGGGTCTCTCAAGAGTCTTCTCCAACACCACAGTTCAAAAGCATCAATTCTTTGGCGCTCAGCCTTCCTCACAGTCCAACTCTCACATCCATACATGACCACAGGAAAAACCATAGCCTTGACTAGATGGGCCTTTGTTGGCCAAGTAATGTCTCTGCTTTTGAATATGGTATCTAGGTTGGTCATAACTTTCCTTCCAAGGAGTAAGCGTTTTTTAATTTCATGGCTGCAGTCACCATCTGTAGTGATTTTGGAGCCCAGAAAAATAAAGTATGACACTGTTTCCACTGTTTCCCCATCTATTTCCCGTGAAGTGGTGGGACCAGATGCCATGATCTTTGTTTTCTGAATGTTGAGCTTTAAGCCAACTTTTTCACTCTCCTCTTTCACTTTCATCAAGAGGCTTTTGAGTTCCTCTTCATTTTCTGCCATAAGGGTGGTGTCATCTGCATATCTGAGGTTATTGATATTTCTCCCGGCAATCTTGATTCCAGTTTGTGTTTCTTCCAGCCCAGCGTTTCTCATGATGTACTCTGCATATAAGTTAAATAACAGGGTGACAATATACAGCCTTGACGAACTCCTTTTCCTATTTGGAACCAGTCTGTTGTTCCATGTCCAGTTCTAACTATTGCTTCCTGACCTGCATTCAAATTTCTCAAGAGGCAGATCAGGTGGTCTGGTATTCCCGTCTCTGGAAGAATTTTCCACAGTTTATTGTGATCCACACAGTCAAAGGCTTTGGCATAATCAATAAAGCAGAAATAGATGTTTTTCTGGAACTCTCTTGCTTTTTCTATGATCCAGAGGATGTTGGCAATTTGATCTCTGGTTCTTCTGCCTTTTCTAAAACCAGCTTGAACATCAGGAAGTTCATGGTTCACATATTGCTGAAGCCTGGCTTGGAGAATTTTGAGCATTACTTTACTAGCGTGTGAGACGAGTGCAATTGTGCGGTAGTTTGAGCATTCTTTGGCCTTGCCTTTTTGGGATTGGAATGAAAACTGACCTTTTCCAGTCTTGTGGCCACTGCTGAGTTTTCCAAATTTGCTGGCATATTGAGTGCAGCACTTTCACAGCATCATCTTTTCAGGATTTGGAATAGCTCTACTGGAATTCCATCACCTCCACTAGCTTTGTTCGTAGTGATGCTTTCTAAGGCCCGTTTGACTTCACATTCCAGGATGTCTGGCTCTAGGTCAGTGATCACACCATCGTGATTATCTGGGTCATGAAGATCTTTTTTGTACAGTTCTTCTGTGTATTCTTGCCATCTCTTCTTAATATCTTCTGCTTCTGTTAGGTCCAAACCATTTCTGTCCTTTATTGAGCTCATCTTTGCATGAAATGTTCCTTTGGTATCTCTGATTTTCTTGAAGAGATCCCTAGTCTTTCCCATTCTGTTGTTTTCCTCTATTTCTTTGCGTTGATCGCTGAAGAAGGCTTTCTTATCTCTTCTTGCTATTCTTTGGAACTCTGCATTCAGATGTTTATATCTTTCCTTTTCTCCTTTGCTTTTCACTTCTCTTCTTTTCACAGCTATTTGTAAGGCCTCCCCAGACAGCCATTTTGCTTTTTTGCATTTCTTTTCTATGGGGATGGTCTTGATCCCTGTCTTCTGTACAATGTCATGAACCTCATTCCACAGTTCATCAGGCACTCTATCTATCAGATCTAGGCCCTTAAATCTATTTCTCACTTCCACTGTATAATCATAAGGAATTTGATTTAGGTCATACCTGAATGGTCTAGTGGTTTTCCCTACTTTCTTCAATTTAAGTCTGAATTTGGCAATAAGGAGTTCATGGTCTGGGCCACAGTCAGCTCCTGGTCTTGTTTTTGCTGTCTGTATAGAGCTTCTCCACCTTTGGCTGCAAAGAATGTAATCAATCTGATTTCGGTGTTGACCATCTGGTGATGTCCATGTATAGAGTCTTCTCTTGTGTTGTTGGAAGAGGGTGTTTGTTATGACCAGTGCATTTTCTTGGCAAAACTCTATTAGTCTTTGCCCTGCTTCATTCCGTATTCCAGGGCCAAATTTGCCTGTTACTCCAGGTGTTTCTTAAGTTCCTACTTTTGCATTCCAGTCCCCTATAATGAAAAGGACATCTTTTTTGGGTGTAAGTTCTAAAAGATCTTGTAGGTCTTCATAGAACCGTTCAACTTCAGCTTCTTCAGAGTTACTGGTTGGGGCATAGACTTGGATTACTGTGATATTGAATGGTTTGCCTTGGAAACGCAATAACCATCCATTAAAATATGGAAGAGGAAAAAGTGGAAACAGTGACAGATTTTATATTCTTGGGGTACAAAATTACTGCAGATGGTGACTACATCCATGAAATTAGAGCACCTTACTCCTTGGAAGAAAAGCTATGACAAATCTAGACAGTGTATTAAAAAGCAGAGACATCGTTTTTCCAACAACTGTCCGTATAGTCAAAACTGTGGTTTTTCCAGTAGTCATGTGTGGATGTGAGAGTTGGGCCATAAAGAAGGCTGAGTGTGAAAGAATTGATGGTTTTGCATTGTGGTGCTGAAGACTCTTGAGAGTCCCTTGGACAGCAAGGAGATCAAACCAGCCAATCCTAAGGGATATCAACCCTGAATATTCATTGGAAAGACTGATGCTGAAACTGAAACTCCAGTACTTTGGCCACCTGGTGCAAAGAACCGACTCATTGGAAAAGACCCTGATGCTGGGAAAGATTGAGAGCAGGAAGAGAAAGGGACAACAGAAGATGAGATGGCTAGATAGAATCACTGACTCAATGGACATGAGTTTGAGAAACTCTGGGAGATGGTGAAAGACAGTGAAGCCTGGGTGCACAGGGTCACAAAGAGTTGGACATAACTTTGCGACTGAACAGCAAAAATAATCTGTTAAAATAAAAAAAAATGATATGAGGCAATGTGTATGGGTGACATATACTCCTTCATACATGGTGAGCTGAGTGACCTTGATGAAATGAGGGAATGTGGATGGCAATTAGATCAGTGTGTTATGTTGCTGTCTACCTAAGGTAGTTGCCCATATATAACTTCTTAGGAGTCTTTATAGGCACTAGATCAAAAGCCAGACAGACATCTGTATTTCTTCGTTCTTTATTGTATAAAGTGTAATTTAGAGTCACTCAGACTCTGTTTTAAAGAGAAATTTTTTTATTGATGCTCTGATATGAATGTGCCAGCATTAATACCCCCCTGGAAGTTTAGTGTTCATACATAAAAACAAAAAGAAAAATTAGGTTTCAGTTGACTTTCATGGTAATGGGAAAAGGAAGTTGCTCTAATGATTTTATTTATTATTTTGAATTCTGAACTGAAAAAGAGATGGGTATATTGGAAAACCAAAGATAAGAGTAAGTCCATCTGATTTTTGTCATCTTAGTTTTAATTTCCATATTAAAATTTTTTTTTGCATTTAAGTCTCTATTCATATGTGTGTTCATTCTGTTTTACGTGTATGTTAATTCTATTTTACATGTGAATGTTTTATATGTAATGTTTTATATTTCCATTGCCTCTTACATTATTATTCACTGTACTTTTATGTGTTCTAATAAAACCATTGTTTCTGTATGTGTTTTCTGATTGACAAGTCGAAGAAAGAAATTGATTTTTGTCTTGGTTGTAAAACTAAGCATAGTGTCATATGGGAAAGCTTTTAGAAAACAAATAGAGCAACCCCTTTGTCAATGAGAATACTTCAGGTTTTCAAGCTACTTGCACGACTAGAGTGATAAGCAATCTTAAAACAAGCATTTGATATTGATTTGCCAGTCTCAAGTAACAAGTTACTGCTTCACTTATTGAGAATTAAATCAAAATGATTCTGTGCCCTAAATAATGTGTATCATGAGAATTCCCTTGCATGATTTATATGCTGTGGTGTAGCAAGGGTAAATATCAAAGAATCATATGACTTTAGAAAAGGTTGTGTATTATTACTACATAATTTTATTATGTAGTAAATCTTAATTGGAGACACGCAAAAGGCTGTTGCAGAGGTTCTTAAAAAGTTTTAGAGGCACATTGTATTATAAAAATTTGTATCTTTTTTTTATTTATTCAAATGAATTCTTAGCCATATGGTCTTTATTGTCCAATAAAAATTGCAAGTGGGAAATACTTATTTGCTTACAAAACATAGACCTTTTTGCAAATCAGAATTGATTATCATTCAGAACTGATATTAGAAATAAAAATTCTTCTCAAAATTGAAATACGAAGTTATAATTAGGTACTCTGTGTTTTATATAAAAGTCAGATAGTATTTTTTTGCATATTTTAAATTTATTTCCAGAATTTGCCATCTGGTAAATGATTTGAGTTAATTTTAGAGAGTTGCAAGTAACTCAGATGTTTCATACAGATTTGACGATTCATGTGGTCCACATTTGTGTGTGTGAGTATGTAGGTGCAAGCTTGTCATAGCTCAGATGTTTAAAATAAATCCAGTTAGTTTCACATCTTCTAACTCTTCCTCATACACCAAGGCCGTAGAATTTTTAGGACTGTAGAATTTTTTTTTTTTTAATAATGAAGGTTTATTTTTTGGTCTTGGGGGGCTTAAACAACAGGAATATTTTTTTCTTGCAGTCCTGGAGGCTGGAAGTCCAAGGTCAAAGTGTCTGCAGGTTTGGTTTCTTCTGAGACCTCTGTCCTTGCTTGCAGAGGACGAGCTCTTCCTGTGGTCTTTGTACAGGCCTTCCTGATTTCTCCTTCATGTGTCCTCATTTCCGCTTCTCGTAAGATCTCAGTCAGATTGAATTAAGACCCACCCTAATGACCTCATGTTGACTTCATCACCTCTTTAAAGACCCTGTCTCTAACATTCTGGGGCACTAGGGGTTAAGGCTTCAGTATAGGAATCGGCAGGGGGCAGGGGACGCAGTGCAGCCCATGGCGTTGCAGCGCACGTCAGAATTTCCTTCCCGTTAGGGCTGGCTAACATTCCGTTGATGTACAGGCTACAGTTAGTGTGCCCAGCCCCTCATCACTCGGGCTGCTCCCACCTCACAGGCGTGAATGGTGCTGCTGAGAACACGGATCTGTTTGAGACCATCTTTCAAGTCTTACAGGTATATGGCCAGAAGTAGAACTGTTTGACCATATTGTAATTCTAGTTTTAATTTTTTGAGGAAGTGCCATGATCTTTTACATGACAGTTGTACTTTATTGGTATATTCCCACCAGCAGTGTGTACATGGTTCCAGCTTTTGCATATCCTCACCAACACTTGTTATTCAGTTCAGTTCAGTCACTCACTTGTTATTGGTTTGGCCAAAAATTCATTCAAGGTTTTCCATGACATGGTACAGAAAAAATGTGAAAGAATATTTTGGGTAACCTCATATTTTCTGTGTTTTTTTTTTGAGAGTACCTATCCTAATATGTATGAAGAATAATAAATGTTTAATACACAGCATCAAACATACTGAGTAAAACCATAGGAAAAATAAAATGTAATTTTTTTCTGTTACTAAGAAATAACCAATGTTAACATATTGGTATTCTCTTAGATTCTTAATGTATATATTCATGTGTATGTGCATACATACATACACACATATGTCTATGGATAATTTTAATAGAATTTTAATCACATTGCTTATATAATTCTTATCCTGTTTTTTAATTTAATATTACATTGTGGGCATTTCCTACGTCATTAAATATTATTGAACACATGAGTAGAGTGGCTACAACATACAAATTATTTCATTATTTTCTAATCATTGCACACAGGGTTGCTTCTAGTTTCCCTCTTACATACAATGAAAGTGAAAGTGAAGGTCACTCAGTCA
The DNA here is from genome assembly GCF_002263795.3 of Bos taurus. NCBI lineage: Eukaryota > Metazoa > Chordata > Mammalia > Artiodactyla > Bovidae > Bos > Bos taurus. The sequence continues at coordinate 5,162,422 of NC_037338.1, read as the reverse complement.
CGTCTGACTCTTTGCAACTCCAAGGACTATACAGTCCATGGAATTCTCTGGGCCAGAATGCTGGAGTATACCTTAGCCTTTCCCTTCTCCAGGGGATCTTCCTGACCCAGCGATCAAACCCAGGTCTCCTGCATTGCAGGTGGATTCTTTACCAGCTGAGCCACAAGGAAGCCCAAGAATATTGGAGTGGGTAGCCTATCCATTCTCTGGCAGATCTTCCCAACCTAGGAGTTGAACTAGGGTCTCCTGCACTGCAGGTGGATTCTTTACCAACTGAGCTATGAGAGAAGCCCCCTTATATACAATGCTGCTAAGTCGCTTCAGTCGTATAGTCTGATAAAAATTTCATCTGCATGGATCTTTGCATTTCTGACAGTTTTCTTTGGCCAGATTCCTAGAGGGAGATTAGCAAGGTGAACAATTCTCTTTAAAGTTTCCAAATATGTACTGCAAAATGCACAACTGTTTTCAGGAATTTTGTTCTGGCCTATCCTCCCTCCAGCCTCATGGGAGATGCCCCAGTCACCCAGCACTTACTGGGATGGAATATTGTATTATCTTTCTACCTTGTTTTCAAAAAACCTTTTTCAATTGGACAGATAAAAATGATTTCACTTTGATATAGTTTGCATTTCTTAAATTATTAGTGGAGATGTGCAATTTTTACATATTTATTATTATTTCTTTTGTGAATTTAATATACCTGGTAAATAATTGACATGGTTAGGAAATGGCACATTGGATTTGCAGGCTTACTAATATTTTTAGAGATACTAATAGAAATACCATTAGTCATAGCCTTTAATGTTGAAGAAAATGTGATATGTCTAATTTAACATTATGGTGATTTTACATTTATTGATGATAATTTTGTTGCTCTATAAGACTTGTAAATACTAGTCAGAGACAACTGCTTGACACATAAATATTTGAAACAAAGGAAATGCACAACATAATCTGAAGAAAAATTATTTTTTTAATCTAAAATTAAACTTGAAAAGAAATATCATAAGTAGTATTTCTCAAACAGCAAACAAAGTTTGATGAGATAAAAGATGAGTCAGTTTTACATAAAAACTGGAAAAGAGTTCTAGAGAAATTAGAAGGCAGGAAAGATTTGTAGGGAATGGACAGTTAATTTGTAGCCAGGAGAGTAGGGTTCAGAGCTCCTGAAGGGCATTGGCAGTTCAGCTCCCCCTTTCTGATGTAAAATGTTGTCCCACTATAAATGTAGTGTCCAAGATGCCTCGGCACCTAGGGTTCATAATCTTGGGATTCTGTGTCTCTTGGAGGAAGCAGGCAAGTTGAGTTCTGAAAGAGAAGTTCCCAGAGCTGCTGCCAAATGACCTGCTGTCTTCTGAATTATCCATGGGAATCATGCATGTTATTTATCTGAGGCCCAAATGATACTGGAGTAGGTGTGGTGAGAAGTTAGATGCTCTCAAGACGAATATGGTGGCTTTCTTTCTTTCTTTTTTTTTGCATGTGTAATTATAGGGGAAATACTGGGAAATTCAGAATGTTCTTGATTGATGTAGAATTTGGTTGGATTGAAGTCAGTAGGTGAGATAGCTGGAGAGATTGGTTTAGTTCATCCTTGGGGAGGGTGGTCAGTAGGAGAGAAGGAGTAGAGGAGAAAATTGGCCTGGCCTGGCGGGGAGAGCCAGGGTCCTGGTAGAGGGCAGCATGAAATCCAATTAGTAAATCCAAATTTACTAATCACTGCCTTAATTTTGGCTTCCCTGGTAGCTCAGCTGGTAAAGAATCCACCTGCAATGCAGGAGACCCCAGTTTGATTCCTGGGTTGGGAAGATCCACTGGAGAAGGGATAGGCTATTCACTCCAGTATTCATGGGCTTCGCTTGTGGCTCAGATGGTAAAGAATCTGCCTGCAGTGCGGGGAGACTTGGGTTTCATGCCTGGGTTGGGAACATCCCCTGGAGGAGGGTTTGGCAACCCACTCCAGTATTCTTGCCTAGAGAATCCCCATGGACAGAGGAGCCTGGTGAGCTGCAGTCCATGGGGTCACAAAGAGTCAGATGTGACTGAGTGACTAAGCACAGCACAGCCTTAATTTTACATTTTGCATGTTTATAGATAGTTCTGAAAGGGATCCACTGCATGTGTGTGTGCTCAGTCATGTCTGACTCTTCTGTGACTCCATGAACTGTAGCCCGCCAGTCTCCCCTGTCCATGGGATTTCCCAGGCAAGAATACTGAAGTTGGTTGTCATTTCCTTCTTCAGGGAATCTCCCCAAACCCAGGGATTGAACCCAAGGCTCTTGTGTCTCCTGCATTGATAGGCAAATTCTTTATCACTGAGCCGCCTGGGAGGCCCACACTACACACTGCTATATTTAAAATGGGTAACAGCAAGAACCTACTGTATGGCACAGGGAACTCTGCTCAATATTAGGTGGTAGCCTGGTTGGGCTGGGAGCTTGGGGGAGAATGGATACGTGGACATGTATGGCTCTGCTACACACCTGGAACTACATAAGATTGCGAATCGGCTGTACTCCAATATAAAATAAAAAGTTTAAAAAGACACTGTTAATATTTTTAAAACACAATACTCTTTATTCCAAAGTAATATGTGATTATAAAATATTCAAAGAAGACAGAAGAATATAAATTCATTCCTCTTCCCACCATTCCATCATTCATCTCAGAGATAAATATTCAAACATTTTCATATATCCATAAACACTCTTTTATTTTATGTAAAAGAGATTATATTATTTCCCATCTACAACTTATTCTTTTCAGTTTATGTATCTTGGATATTTTCCACATCTGTACATTTAGATCCGTGCCATCCAGTGGCTACATAGTCTTGGATTGGATGAAGTATTGTAATTTGTCAGCCAGTTCTTGAAATGATATTTAATTGGTTTAAATTTTATTTGTAATTTAATTCATAATTCGTTTGGCAGTGATATCCTAAATACAAATTGTAAATTCCTAGATAGGATATTCTTGTCAGCACTTAGCAATGCCTTCTCAGCCCATCTACCTGGGATGGATAAGGGGTCATATTTCTTCCTGCATGGTAGGTATTTTAATCACCTTCCACCTAGCTATTCATGATACTTCACCTTGGCAGAACACATTAACATTTTCAAGCCCCTTGTGTGCTTCTTACTGATCAATGTATGGATTGGTTTGGTTTACATGTTTGAGCCTGCAGGACGGAATAGTTCACAGCTTCTCTGTGGCTGGATCACCTCGGAGTCTTCTCACTCCCGGCCCAGCGGTAATGCCTTTGACTCTAGAGGAGAGTCCTTGGAAGTTAAGGTCTTGTTAAGTGGGAGGCTTTGCTGTGTCTTTTCGGTATAATTCCAAGCTGCCTCTCATTCATTTTCTTCTTACTGAAGAAGGCTTCGAGTTCAGTAATTTTCCAGTTTGTTTTCCGCTGACCTGTTATTAATACAATATGTTCCATAAATGCATGTAGACTTTTCATTGCAAAAGGACATCGTGACACTTCCATGTCTCTTTGTGCAAATCTTAAAAAAATATTATTTGTTAAAGCCTAGCTTCAGCAACTCCTCGAAGCTGCTGCTTTCAGAATGTACCCGAAAGGGCTTTGTTTATCAGAGCATGTGCTTTACTATCCTGAGAAGACCAGACAAATCCACTCCCAGTGTTGCTTCTCCTCCCTGGCTTCGCTGAAGGTGGGATTAGTGAAAAAGAAAGTCAATGATTCATCCATCCATCGGTTCCTCTTTTCATAGAACAAATAAATGGTCATTGAGTGCCTCTTGTGAGCCAGGCATTGTCAGCTTATTCTGAGAGGTGTGGACATTAATAAACTCACCCTAATATCAGAGCTACTTACATTGCCTAAGACATTGGGCTTACTCTGTATATGGGTATATGTGGGAAACATAAAAAAAAAGAGTAAAGGCTGGGGAAGGGGCTTCCCAGGTGGCTCAGTGGTAAAGAATTTGCCTGCCAATGCAGGAGATGCAGGTTCGATCCATGAGTTGAGAAGATACTCTGGAGAAGGAAATGGCAACCCACTTCAGTATTCTTGCCTAGAGAATCCTGTGGACAGAAGGAGCCTGGTGGGCTACAGTCCATGTGGTCACAAGAGAGTGGGACAGGATAGCGACTAAACAACAACGAGGGCTGGGGAAAGAGAGGACGAGGTGACGTTTTAAGAGAACTTGAAGCAACCATGTTGTCAGAACAGACTTAGCGAGTGTCCTCTTTGAAACATTTCTCGAAGAACTGGGATAATTATCATCATGTGTAGGCAGCCTCATAATATATAATATTCTTAATGTTCTAGGGATCAAATAAAACAGTTTTATGATCAATGGCATGTCTGGTTGAACTGGGGAAATGTGTGAGTGATGCATCAGTCATGGGAGGACCCCTTGATTTTCTGACACTGTGTTATATGGATATTTAGAATCAATCATCTTTAGTGTCACTCGCACAGAATGAATTATAGGACCTTAGAGTTCAAATAATTCATAATTCTCAACATCTTCCTCTACATCATGCATAATTGACTACAGAATTTTCACCCCAGCAAGAAGGAGAAACATCTGCAGGAGTCTCTGTGTCAAGGTGGGGCCACAGACTAGCTGGCAATCTGTATACCGTATGTATTAGCTGAGCACTTTTTGAATAAGAATTTATTATTTTAAAAACTTAACTTGTCTTTAATATCCAAAACTTATACAGAACTTAGAATTTAATAGTAATGGTTACTACTAAGAGTAATGTTTAATTTTCCTAAGCCCTTTTCATTGAAGAAGGGTGTGTATTTGTAAAATGAGCATAAGAATCTGTTTATGGCACACAGATTTTATTTCATTATATATATATATTCATTATGATGTTGTGCTTTGCATAAACAGAGGATACATAACAGGTTTATTGAGAGGGATAAAGAAGATACTACTACTACTGCTAAGTTGCTCCAGTCGTGTCCGACTCTGTGTGACCCCATAGACAGCAGTCCACCAGGCTCCCCCATTCCTGGGATTCTCCAGGCAAGAACAATGGAGTGGGTTGCCATTACCTTCTCCAATGCAGGAAAGTGAAAAGTGAAAGTGAAGTTGCTCAGTCATGTCCGACTCTTAGCGACCCCATGACCGCAGCCTACCAGGCTCCTCCATCCATGGGATTTTCCAGGCAAGAGTACTGGAGTGGGTTGCCACTGCCTTCTCCTAAAGAAAATAACAAATACAACTTTCTTTAGAAACTCTTGAACACGACAGATGCCCAATATTGATATTATTATGCTTCTCATTATTATATTCTGTAGCCTTAAACATATTTTAGGATCCAGGAACTGAACGGATTTTTCATTCTCTTTGTTTAAATTGTGGAATGTGTACAGGTCAAATTTTGTTTTTAATTTGGGTATAGGTGCTTTACAATGTTGTACAATGAAGTGAATCAGCTATCAGTTCAGTTCAGTTCAGTCGCTCAGTCGTATCTGACTCTTTGTGACCCCATGAATTGCAGCACACTAGGCCTCCCTGTCCATCACCAACTCCCGGAGTTTACCCAAACTCATGTCCATCGAGTCAATGATGCCATCCAGCCATCTCATCCTCTGTTGTCCCCTTCTCCTCCTGCCCCCAATCCCTCCCAGTATCAGGGTCTTTTCCAGTGAGTCAACTCTTCACATGAGGTGGCCAAATTATTGGAATTTCAGCTTCAGCACAAGTCCTTCCAGTGAACACCCAGGACTGATCTCCTTTAGGATGGACTGGTTGGATCTCCTTGCAGTCCAAGGGACTCTCAAGAGTCTTCTCAATTCTTCGGCACTCAGCTTTCTTCACAGTCCAACTCTTCCATCCATACATGACCACAGGAAAAACCATAGCCTTGACTAGACGGACCTTTGTTGGCAAAGTAATGTCTCTGCTTTTCAATATGCTATCTAGGTTGGTCATAACTTTCCTTCCAAGGAGTAAGCATCTTTTAATTTCATGGCTGCAGTCACCATCTGCAGTGATTTTGGAGCCCCCAAAAATAAAGTCTGACACTGGTTCCACTGTTTCCCCGTCTATTTCCCATGAAGTGATGGGACCAGATGCCATGATCTTCGTTTTCTGAATGTTGAGCTTTAAGCCAACTTTTTCACTCTCCTCTTTCACTTTCATCAAGAGGCTCTTTAGTTCTTCTTCATTTTCTGCCATAAGGGTGGTGTCATCTGCATATCTGAGGTTATTGATATTTCTCCCGGCAATCTTGATTCCAGCTTGTGCTTCTTCCAGCCCAGCATTTCTCATGATGTGCTCTGCATATAAGTTAAATAAGCAGGGTGACAATGTACAGCCTTGACGTACTCCTTTTCCTATTTGGAACCAGTCTGTTGTTCCATGTCCAGTTCTAACTGTTGCTTCCTGACCTGCATATAAGTTTCTCAACAGGCAGATCAGGTGGTTTGGTATTCCCATCTCTTTCAGAATTTTCCACAGTTTATTGTGATCCACACAGTCAAAGGCTTTGGCATAGTCAATAAAGCAGAAATAGATGTTTTTCTGGAACTCTCTTGCTTTTTTGATGATCCAGCAGATGTTGGCAATATGATCTCTGGTTCCTCTGCCTTTTCTAAAACCAGCTTGAAGATCTGGAAGTTCATGGTTCACATATTGCTGAAGCCTGGCTTGGAGAATTTTGAGCATTACTTTACTAGCGTGTGAGATGAGTGCAATTGTGCGGTAGTTTGAGCATTCTTTGGCATTGCCTTTCTTTGGGATTGGAATGCAAACTGACCTTTTCCAGTCCTGTGGCCACTGCTGAGTTTTCCAAATTTGCTGGCATATTGAGTGCAGCACTTTCACAGCATCATCTTTCAGGATTTGAAATAGCTCCACTGGAATTCCATCACCCCCACTAGCTTTGTTCGTAGTGATGCTTTCTAAGGCCCACTTTACCTCACATTCCAGGATGTCTGGCTCTAGGTCAGTGATCACACCATCATGATTATCTGGATCATGAAGATCTTTTTTGTACAGTTCTTCTGTGTATTCTTGCCATCTCTTCTTAATATCTTCTGCTTCTGTTAGGTCCACACCATTTCTGTCCTTTATCGAGCCCATCTCTGCATGAAATGTTCCCTTGCTATCTCTAATTTTCTTGAAGAGATCTCTAGTCTTTCCCATTCTGTTGTTTTCCTCTATTTCTTTGCATTGATCGCTGAGGAAGGCTTTCTTATCTCTCCTTGCTATTCTTTGGACCTCTGCAACCAGATGCTTATATCTTTCCTTTTCTCCTTTGCTTTTCACTTCTCTTCTTTTCACAGCTATTTGTAAGGCCTCCCCAGACAGCCATTTTGCTTTTTTGCATTTCTTTTCCTTGGGGATGGTCTTGCTCCCTGTCTCCTGTACAATGTCACGAACCTCAGTCCATAGTTCATCAGGCACTCTGTCTATCAGATCTAGTACCTTAAATCTATTTCTCACTTCTACTGTATAATCATAAGGGATTTGATTTAGGTCATACCTGAATGGTCTAGTGGTTTTCCCTACTTTCTTCAATTTAAGTCTGAATTTGGCAATAAGGAGTTCATGATTTGAGCCACAGTCAGCTCCCGGTCTTGTTTTTGCTGTCTGTATAGAGCTTCTCCATCTTTGGCTGCAAAGAATATAATCAATCTGATTTCGGTGTTGACCATCTGGTGATGTCCATGTGTAGAGTCTTCTCTTGTGTTGTTGGAAGAGGGTGTTTGCTATGACCGGTGCGTTCTCTTGGCAAAACTCTATTAGCCTTTGCCCTGCTTCGTCCGTACTCCAAGGCTATAAGTATACACATATCCCCTTCTTCTTGTCTCCACCCTACCCCCCATCCTGCCCCTCTAGGTCATCACAGAGCACCGAGCTGAGCTCCCTGTTATACAGCAGCTTCTCACGAGCTGTTTGTTTTACATATGGCGGTGCACATATGTCAGCCTCAGTTTCGCTTTAACGCCACCTGTCCACAGCGGGAGCTCTCTGTGTCGTCATCCTAGCCCAGGGTTAGTTCTGAACCTCACACTGCAGTAGCCCATGTTGACCATTACTCATCTTCAGAATAGTCATGTCAGCATGCATGTGTGCTCAGTCGTGTCTGACTCTTTGTGACCCCCTGACTTTAGCCAGCCAGGCTCCTCTGTCCATGGGATTTTCTAGGCAAGAATACTGGAGTGGGTTGCCATTTCCTCCTCCAGGGTCCATGTCAGCAGGTCGGTGCTTATCTCAATCCTGTTTCTGGGCGGAAGCAGAGGTGAAGAGCTGGATTTAGGAAGAATGTGATCCATTCCTTAATGGTTGATGTTTGAGGTCCCAGAGCTTTCCTTGTCCGTCTGCCCGACCTGTTGAAAACATCAGGAAGTTAGATGAGGCACCCCAGTCGCTCTTCTGCCCCCAGCGTGGGCACCCTGGCCCATGAGCTTGAGTGGCCACACAGGGGTTGTTTGGGAGAGCATCCTGGTTACAAGAGGCTGCAAGATAGAATCCTCTGTTGGAATGGCTTTAAAATCCCTCAGAGCTGAAGTTTAGCAACTGATGCTGTAAAGTGAAAATGAAATTTAACCGAGCATTTGGTGAAGGAAGAGTAATTTATGGGCTCTAATATGAGAAGCCCTGGGAGTAGGCATCTTGCTTAGCATGGACACCTGTGATGGATGCCGGCTCTGTGCCTGGGGCTGCAGTGGACTCTTTGAAATGGCATAGTAGGGGCTTTGCAGGTGGGCCTCATTTGGTTAAGTTACAGCTTTTGCGAGGCTCTGCCATGTCTTTATAGTCTACCAAGGAGAAGATGGTAAATCAGTGTAATTGCTTCATCCCAAGGCACTTTTATATTATAAAGCAAAGAGGTCCTGTTAAGAAACTCAAATTAACTTGGGGTGTGGATACTATACGGAGAGCCTCTTTGAAAGCTGCTTGTCATCCAGCCCGGTGGTTTATCATGGAACAATTCCATTAGAACCTGACACTTGCTCTCGTGGCACCAAGACTGAGGATCCCTCGGGAAAAGCATTTAACCCTTGGCTATGCAAAGCTGTCATTTATCTGTCATCTCTCTGAACGCTCACTGGAGCATGTTTACGAGAGAGATTTGGAGCAGTTGTCATTTCCATCGAGTTAGAAATGGAGTCAAGATTCAGTAAATAGTTGGGAAACAGTCAGTGTCCAGGCCCATCCTGCAGCAGTGACCTGGCCCTGCTGGCCCCGTTAGAAAACACACTCACTGTGGTATTGTGTAATTCTCAAGGAGCTCGCTGTACAGAATTCATCAGCTGGAGTATTAGTTAATTGCTAGTGCTGACTCATTTGAATTGCTTATCCCAGTTCTATTTTATAGGCTTTAGAAGAATTTTTATGGTTCATGCATATCCACCAAGGGGGCTTAGCAGATCTTGGAAGAATGAACTGAAATTGTCACGATCTGAAAATGAACACCCTTCTGCCTGACATTTACTAACAAAAGATGGGGGCACCATTTGTCAAAGTCTGTCAGTGAGTAAGTTCCCTGGGGAGCCACGCAAGCTGAGTCGAAGAAGTCAGTCTCTGGTGCCAGACTGCCTGGCTTCAGACCCAGGCATTGTCGCTCGCTGGCTATGGGTATTGAGCCTCTTGTTTCTTCGTGGGTGGATGGAGAATTCTCTTCGGGTTCTAAAGACTATGAAATGAAATAATGCATGTGAAGTCCTTCCTACAGTGGCTGCATAGAGTAATAAAGGGGAATTGGTATTAGCAAAATTTAATCTGGGCCTAATGGGTCTGAGATGATGGTACAGGTCATCCCAAAAGGCTAGTTTTTTTAAAAATATTTACTAGCTAAATTTTTCTGTGGGTGTTCGTTACGTTCTGATTCTCTTCAATTTTCTAGTTTCACAAAAGCTGTGGTGCAGAAGAGATTATGGCACAGACTAGCCCTAATTCTCTTCCCCTTCTCATAGAACAGGCTGGCAGCCCTAAAGCAGAGATTTGTAAATTTTCTGAGTTCCAAGATTGAATTAAGATTGAGACAGCCTTTGTGGTCAGAAACACACAAGTAAGGTTGAGCTCACCTTTTCAAAATGTCCGTGGTGGAAATAATCGTGGGGTTGATGCTTATAGTTACAGAGCTCATGGTGGGTCAGGCATAGAATTGTAGGGGGAAGGTAGGGTGAACAGGGATGGGAACTGGGATTCAATGACTCAAAGTGGAAAGCCCAGAATTAGTGAGCAGGGTCATAGGAGTGTTCTTCCGTGTTAGGGTTCACAGTATGCACTGTTGGCCAGTCCTCATTCCCCAGGAGGTCTTTAATCACTACCCCCGCCTACTGCCACCATCACAGCCATCACCATCAGTCACCACCATCATTACCATCACAGTCATTGCCATTAGAGTCACCACTATCCCCACCATCACCTTTGCAGTCACCACCGTCATTGCCATCACCATCACCACCATCATGATCATTACCATCAGAATCACCACCATCACTACCACCACATTCATCAGCATCACAGTCATCACCACCGGTCGGTCCCCACCATCATCACAGTCATCACCATCATAGTCTCTGTCACCACCGTTACCATCGCAGTCACCATCATCATTACCATCACCACCACTGTCACCATCGTCACGGTCAATCACCATCCATACCATCACCACCATCATCACGATCACCATCCATACCATCACCACCGTCACCATCATCACGATCAATCACCATCCATACCATCACCACCATCACCATCAGCACCATCACCACTATCACCACCACCACCATCATCACGATCAATCACCATCCATACCATCACCACCATCATCAGCAGCACCATCACCACCATCACCACCACCACCATCGTCACGATCAGTCACCATCCATACCATCACCACCATCACCATCATCACGATCAGTCACCATCCATACCATCACCACCATCATCATCAGCACCATCACCACCATCACCACCATCACCATCATCACGATCAGTCACCATCCATACCATCACCACCATCATCATCAGCACCATCACCACTATCACCACCGTCACCATCATCATGATCAATCACCATCCATACCATCACCACCATCATCAGCAGCACCATCACCACTATCACTACCGTCACCATAACCACCATCACAATCACCATCATCACAGTCATCACCATTACAGCCACAACTGTCAGAATCACCACCAACACCACAGCAGCTACAACAGCTCAGGGCCTTCCTGTACCCCATTTGGGAGGATCCTTGCTTCCTTACCCGTCTCTGTCTCCAGCCACATCTTTTCTGCCTAACTTGCCTTTATCACCTACCCACTCCCTGACCACCTTTCTGCCCTTCAGTCCACCAGCTCTTGGAGAAGGCAATGGCACCCCACTCCAGTACTCTTGCTTGGAAAATCCCATGGACGGAGAAGCCTAGTGGGCTTCAGTCCATGGGGTTGCGAAGAGTCGGACACGACTGAGAGACTTCACTTTCACTTTTCACTTTTCACTTTCATGCGTTGGAGAAGGAAATGGCAACCCACTCCAGTGTTCTTGCCTGGAGAATCCCAGGGACGGGGGAGCATGGTGGGCTGCTATCTGTGGGGTTAAGTCACGACTGAAGTGACTTAACAGTAGCAGCAGCAGCCACCAGCTCTGACTGCAGACTAAGAAAGGATTTTGCAAGTAAACTTCAACAACCTTGCTTTTCTCTGATTTAAGGAAGGATTACTGATCTTTTAATATTTGTTTTATAAATAACAAGAGCTGTTAATTAGACTCATTAAATTTAAAGCAATTGTTATAATTTTGGAGCTTGATTTCATTTCCTAATTACACACAGTTGCTGATGTTGCTGCTCTGAAGAGCAGGAGCATGTCTGCGGAACATCCTTCCCCTTTTGCTTGGTACCTCTTCTTCCTGTTGACCCGTGCCTCTAGCCCACCCCTTGGGGGCTGGTTAGCCGCCCCATATTCCAGGACTGTCCACATCCTCGGATAGATAAGACTGTCTCCTCTGTGGTCCAGCTGGTCAAGGAAGGCCCTGATGCAACTGTAAAGAAAGGGCTAGTGAGTCTGGGTGTTCATTCATTCTCCCCTACACCCACCCTTCACTTATTCACTCCCAACCAGGCCTGGTTTCAGGAAGAGATCAAATAAACTTATTTAGGATGAGGTGGCTTAGCAGTGGAGCAAAGCAAATAAATGAAACTTTGAATGTGGAATTCCATCTGGTTAAAGATGGTGTGGTGAAGGCAAATGTCACCTCCTCCAAATACTGTCAAAGGCCACTTTCTCATTATTTGTGGGTCTTCTACTTCTTGGTCCTTCCTCTTCCCTTCCCTCTCTTCCATCTGCTCCTTTAATACCCAGCTCGAAGGAGATCTCTTGCAGGAAGCGATCCTGGCTCATTCTCAAGTGTCCCAATCACAGGATGTCAATATTCTCTGCCCAGAAGGGGTCCTTTAACTACTGTCTGAAGGAGAAAATAGCTGCCCTTTGTTTCATTGCCCTGCTTTGCTTTGCTGCTGCTTATGTTTACAACTGCTCGACCCTGGGCTTGCAGACACCAGTGGGTAGGATATGTGGCCGCTTCTTGGTTCTTAGGTCCCCTTCCCTGGATGGACCTGAAGAAAGTGCTTTGGACATAGGTACTTCCACATGGTGTCTTCTTCATGACACTGTTTAGACATTCAAACTCTTATCCTAAGTTCCTCCATCTTTAAAAAAGTGAACCTAGGAATATCTTCCATCCCTGTCTTTCTCCAAGGGACATTGTAAGGATGAAAGGGTATATATGTGAAATGCTTTGAGCTCAGAGGAAGGTAGAAGCCTGAGGCTTGAAGGTATTACTGCTACTTAGTTCCATGCTGTCACCATGTAATCGAGAATACATTAATTTTGGAAATGATAATGTCATATTGGGGCATCTTTTCCTCCTTAAGCAGCACAATTGGCTTTGATCAGAGCCCTACAAAATCCTTCAATTTACAGATTAAAAACAAATATAAGGGAAATTATCAGATATGTTTTTAACAGCATTTTTCATTGACTGTTTTTTTTTTTTAATAAGTAAATCTTTTAGAAGAAGTTGATTAAAAAGCCTCATTTTGTGGGAATGATATACATTTGCAATAAATAGTAAATAGTATCATAGCAGTTGACTGCCTTTACTTTCATGCAAAATAAATAAATACATTTGGTGGCATACATTGGAGGAGTACGATTCTTGTCAATGTCAGAGAAACAAGAAACCACATTACAGATGAGAGATCTTACTATCTGCTGGGAACAAAGAGACGTAACACATACCATGAGGCTGTTACTGAGTTTCTATATTGACACCCCAAGAATCGAAATTCTCTATGACTATCCCCAGGGAAGCTGACCTGACTTTTGGCATGTGGGAGGAAGGTTCCTTTGCTTGAAAAGCAAAGGGCCCGACCCTAGTGTTGCTAGATGGCAGAGTGGGGAAGAGGGTTGAATTTTAATGGTGTGACATCAAAAGCAATGTGCTCTCTGGGGTTGCGAGAACCTTCCCAGACTTGTGATTAGAGGAATGGTGGATTCACCATTGGGAAGGTACTGTCTGTGAGTCGGAACACTGAGTGTCAGTAGAGGAGAGAAAAGTTCAGACGCTTAGGGAGAGGTGAGGGCTGGCAGCTCCAGACTTTCCATTCTGATGACTTCCGCTCTCTGTCGGTGGCGAGTGGGTTGTGGTTCCAGTTCAGGATAAGGGAGGAGAGGGTGGGTTCCTGGTAGGAGATGCTGAATGATCAGTGGAAGCAGTGCTTCCCTCCCCAGGTGGAGAAGAGAAACCCGAGGGAAGGCAGCCGACAAGGATTGCCTCCCTTGTGAGGCTTCCATCGCCCTCCTCTCGGGGAGGGGGAGATGTCATCTTGGGTCATTCTGGTTTCATCTGATGGCGTGGAGGGTACGTCATGGTGTCCCACGAAAGGTGGCCAGTGTGTTTGTGTTAGTGGCTTATGTGGAGGAGGTCCTGAGGGTATTCAGTCCTCCTTGTAGGAAAGCCAGAGGCTGGGCATGCCTGCGGGACCTCGTTAGAGAAGGTGAGCCAGTGGCAGTCTGCATCTGTGGTGTATTTGGTTATCTTTACGCTTCAGCGTGTTTGGGAACAAGGCAGGTCTGCCTAAGGAGGAGTGCAGTGCCTTAACTCCCTCTTCTCCATATTTGGGAGTGACCCTTGACCCCAGAAATGCAGCCAGTCGGATACCTGCTTCATCGATGTGGCTTGTATCCTAATGCCTCTTTCTTTTTTAAAAAATTAATTTATTTTGCTGCATCTTTAGTTTCAGCATGCAGACTCTTCATTGTGGACTGCAAGATCTAGTTCCCTGACCAGGGATTGAACCTGGCCTCCCTGCACTGGGAGTGCGGAGTCTTAGCCACTGGACCACTAGGGAAGTCCCTTTAATGCCTTTTTCTTAAATGTCCAAGGCACACTGCAGAATAGGTAGGTTCATTTTTTTTTAAGTATCTTTTTTTTTTTTTTTATGTTAGCCAAACATCAAATCCTCCTTCTAGGAATTTTTTTTAATTAATTAATTAATTTTTTGGAGGCTAATTACTTTACAATACTGTAGTGGTTTTGCCATACATTGACATGAATCCGCCATGGGTGTACATGTGTTCCTCATCCTGAACCCCCCTCCCACCTCCCTCCCCATCCCATCCCTCTGGGTCATCCCAGTGCACTGGCCCTGAGCACCCTGTCTCATGCATTGAACCTGGACTGGCAATATGTTTCACATATGATAATATACATGTTTCAGTGCCATTCTCCCAAACCATCCCACCCAACCCCTCTCCCACAGAGTCCAAAAGGCTGTTCTATACATCTGTGTCTCTTTTGCTGTCTTACATACAGGGTTATCATTACCATCTTTCTAAATTCCATATATATGCATTAGTATACTGTATTGGTGTTTTTCTGTCTGGCTTACTTCACTCTGTATAATAGGCTCCAGTTTAATCCACTTCATTAGAACTGATTCAAATGTATTCTTTTTAATGGCTGAGTAATACTCCATTGTGTATATGTACCACAGCTTTCTTATCCATTCATCTGCTGATGGACATCTAGGTTGCTTCCATGTCCTGGCTATTATAAACAGTGCTGCAATGAACATTGGGGTACACATGTCTCTTTCAGTTCTGGTTTCCTCAGTGTGTATGCCTAGCAGTGGGATTGCTGGGTCATATGGGAGAAGGCAATGGCAACCCACTCCAGTACTCTTGCTTGGAAAATCCCATGGATGGAGAAGCCTGGTAGGCTGCAGTCCATGGTGTCACTAAGAGTCAGACACGACTGAGTGACTTCACTTTCCACTTTCATGCATTGGAGAAGGAAATGGCAACCCACTCCAGTGTTGTTGCCTGGAGAATCCCACGGACGGAGAAAGCTGCAGTCCATGGGGTCACACAGAGTCGGACACGACTGAAACGACTTGGCAGCATGGCAGTTCTATTTCCAGTTTTTTAAGGAATCTCCATACTGTTCTCCAGCTGTGGATGTGACTGGTGATAGAAGCAAGGTCCGATGCTGTAAAGAGCAATATTGCATAGGAACCTGGAATGTTAGGTCCATGAATCAAGGCAAATTGGAAGTGGTCAAACAAGAGATGGCAAGAGTGAATGTCGACATTCTAGGAATCAGCGAACTGAAATGGACTGGAATGGGTGAATTTAACTCAGATGACCATTATATCTACTACTGCGGGCAGGAATCCCTCAGAAGAAATGGAGTAGCCATCATGGTCAACAAAAGAGTCTGAAATGCAGTACTTGGATGCAATCTCAAAAACGACGGAATGATCTCTGTTTGTTTCCAAGGCAAACCATTCAATATCACAGTAATCCAAGTCTATGCCCCAACCAGTAACTCTGAAGAAGCTGAAGTTGAACGGTTCTGTGAAGACCTACAAGACCTTTTAGAACTAACACCCAAAAAGGATGTCCTTTTCATTATAGGGGACTGGAATGCAAAAGTAGGAAGTCAAGAAACACCTGGAGTAACAGGCAAATTTGGCCTTGGAATATGGAATGAAGCAGGGCAAAGACTAATAGAGTTTTGCCAAGAAAATGCACTGGTCATAACAAACATCCTCTTCCAACAACACAAGAGAAGACTCTATACATGGACATCACCAGATGGTCAACACCGAAATCAGATTGATTATATTTTTTGCAGCCAAAGGTGGAGAAGCTCTATACAGTCAGCAAAAACAAGACCGGGAGCTGACTGTGGCTCAAATCATGAACTCCTTAGTGCCAAATTCAGACTGAAATTGAGGAAAGTAGGGAAAACCATTAGACCATTCAGGTATGACCTAAATCAAATCCCTTATGATTATACAGTGGAAGTGAGAAATAGATTTAAGGGCCTAGATCTGATAGATAGAGTGCCTGATGAACTATGGAATGAGGTTCGTGACATTGTATAGGAGACAGGGATCAAGACCATTCCCATGGAAAAGAAATGCAAAAAAGCAAAATGGCTGTCTGGGGAGGCCTTACAAATAGCTTGTGAAAGAAGAGAAGCGAAAAGCAAAGGAGAAAAGGAAAGATATAAACATCTGAATGCAGAATTCCAAAGAATAGCAAGAAGAGATAAGAAAGCCTTCCTCAGCGATCAATGCAAAGAAATAGAGGAAAACAACAGAATGGGAAAGACTAGAGAGCTCTTCAAGAAAATCAGAGATACCAAAGGAACATTTCATGCTAAGATGGGCTTGATAAAGGACAGATATGGTATAGACCTAACAGAAGCAGAAGATATTAAGAAGAGATGGCAAGAATACACAGAAGAACTGTACAAAAAAATATCTTCATGACCCAGATAATCACGATGGTGTGATCACTGACTAGAGCCAGACATCCTGGAATGTGAAGTCAAGTGGGCCTTAGAAAGCATCACTACCAACAAAGCTAGTGGAGGTGATGGAATTCCAGTTGAGCTATTCCAAATCCTGAAAGATGATGCTGTGAAAGTGCTGCACTCAATATGCCAGTAAATTTGGAAAACTCAGCAGTGGCCACAAGATTGGAAAAGGTCAGTTTGCATTCCAATCCCAAAGAAAGGCAAGGCCAAAGAATGCTCAAACTATCACACAATTGCACTTATCTCACACGCTAGTATAGTAATGCTCAAAATTCTCCAAGCCAAAAAAAAAAAAAAAAATTCTCCAAGCCAGGCTTTAGCAATATGTGAACCGTGAAATTCCTGATGTTCAAGCTGGTTTTAGAAAAGGCAGAGGAACCAGAGATCAAATTGCCAACATCCGCTGTATCATGGAAAAAGCAAGAGAGTTCCAGAAAAACATCTATTTCTGCTTTATTGACTATGCCAAAGCCTTTGACTGTGTGGATCATAATAAACTGTGGAAAATTCTTCAAGAGATGGGAATACCAGACTACCTGATCTGCCTCTTGAGAAATTTGTATGCAGGTCAGGAAGCAACAGTTAGAACTGGACGTGGAACAACAGACTGGTTCCAAATAGGAAAAGGAGTACGTCAAGGCTGTATATTGTCACCCTGTTTATTTAACTTATATGCAGAGTACATCATGAGAAACGCTGGACTGGAAGAAACACAAGCTGGAATCAAGATTTCTGGGAGAAATATCAATAACCTCAGATATGCAGATGACACCACCCTTATGGCAGAAAATGAAGAGGAACTAAAAAGCCTCTTGATGAAAGTGAAAGTGGAGAGTGAAAAAGTTGGCTTAAAGCTCAACATTCAGAAAACGAAGATCATGGCATCTGGTCCCACCACTTCATGGGAAATAGCTGCGGAAACAGTGGAAACAGTGTCAGACTTTATTTTTTGGGGCTCCAAAATCACTGCAGATGGTGATTGCAGCCATGAAATTAAAAGACACTTACTCCTTGGAAGGAAAGTTATGACCAACCTAGATAGCATATTGAAAAGCAGAGACATTACTTTGCCAACAAAGGCCTGTCTAGTCAAGGCTATGGTTTTTCCTGTGGTCATGTATGGATGCGAGAGTTGGACTGTGAAGAAGGCTGAGCGCCGAAGAATTGATGCTTTTGAACTGTGGTGTTGGAGAAGACTCTTGAAAGTCCCTTGGACTTCAAGGAGATCCAGCCAGTCCATTCTGAAGGAGATCAGCCCTTTGGGATTTCTTTGGAATGAATGATGCTAAAGCTGAAACTCTAGTACTTTGGCCATCTCATGGGAAGAGTTGACTCATTGGAATAGACTCTGATGCTGGGAGGGATTGGGAGCAGGAGGAGAAGGGGACGACATAGGATGAGATGGCTGGATGGCATCACTGACTCGATGGACGTGAGTCTGAGTCAACTCCAGGAGTTGGTGATGGACAGGGAGGCCTGGCGTGCTGCGATTCATGGGGTCGCAAGAGTCGGACATGACTGAGCGATTGATCTGATCTGATCTGATACTGTTCTCCATAGTTGCTCTACTAGTTTGCATTCCCACCAATGTTGTGAGAGGGTTCCCTTTTGTCCACATCCTCTCCAGCATTTTTTATGCTAGCGTAATGTCAAATCCCACTTCTAGTAATTTTTTTAAAAAATATTCATATATTTGGCTGCGTCGGGTCTTCGTTGCAGCACACGGGATCTTCATTGCGTCGTGTGGAGTCTTTCATGGCAGTGTGTGGACCCTCTAGTTGTGGCACATGGGCTTCCTTGCTCTGTGACATGCGGGATCTTAGTTCAGCAACCAGGGATCAAATGCATTGCAAGGCGGATTCTTAACCATTGTACTGCCAGGGAAGTCCCTTGGAATGTAACTTCTGTATCTTCATTGCTATACTCTACCTGTTCCTGACCTTTTCATTGCATCACAAGTCCTGTTTGGACTCCCCCTTGGGCCGTGATGTCCTGTGTCCTTACCCCCTGGCCTCTGGGGAAAAGCTGACAAACGCATGCACACTTAGGCGCCAAGGGCTGATCAGGTGTAAAGTGTTTTCCCTTCTTGTGGTGTCTGCATTTCTTACAGGGGTGAAGACATCCTAAACCAGAGGAATGACTCTCTAGTTGTGGAGTTTCAGTCATCAGCCAGCAGATGCAGGAGGTATCATACTGGGTATGGGGGCTTCTCAGAAGCCCGGGGAATCATCCTGAATGACCACCTGCCTGCTCTGTGTTACATCAGTCCACTTCATGCATCCCACCAGTCTTGTGTGTTTGGTTAGCCTGAGTTGGCTGAAGACAGCAAGCATGTCTGTGGGAATCTCTGTGCATGGGGGGCACACAGTAGGCGCTTCACCCGTGGATGTGTGCATGTGACACAGGCGTGTGTTTCTGAGTGCCAGTGCTGGTCCGGAAATGAGCCAGTTCAGTGTAAAGCTGCAGTGCCTCTCTTGGCCCCAGCCCGCTTTGTGCCCATCCACAGCATGAGCGTGTGTCCCCAGCCTCCCGCAGAACTCCATGGTATGTTCACAAAAGTCAGGCCCAGGAGTCTGCACTCTGGGCAGAACAATCGTTCTCTCTCCTGGTTCTGTGAATGAGTGTCATTCCCATCTCGTGCCTCCCTTATGCCAGTCACTGTCACCAAAGCCACTCTGGGGAGTTCCCAGTAACTACAGGGTTGGAGTGGTGAGCCTCACCATGGGGAAGACTAGGGTCCCAGCCTCCCTTACGTGAAGGTCACTTCTTAGACTCCCAAACTGAATAACTTTGGGTAATGTACTAAGGATGAATTAAAATGCTAATAGGCTACATGTTCTGGGTATTTTAACCTTCCCTGATCTGAAATTTAAATGAAATGCCTTAGGTGCTCTCGAAGTCTTGCCAGAAGCACATTGAACATCACCCCTTTGACAGCAAATTTAAAATACATCCTGGTCTCACGGGCAGAGCTGGGAGGATAAGCAATATTTATTTTATGATCGTTTTATTTACGTCCTTTACAGCAACATGACATGCATATGCTCTTTTACTCGAGATAGCAATTAAGCTAAAAAAATACCCCAAACCTCACTTATTTTTTTAAGTTTCTTTGAACCCTTGAATCCTCTTATTATAACAACATTTGATAGCAGTACATTGGATTTTGGGCACCCGAAGCTATTACAAAGCCCTTTTTGGAGATTTCCTTCACGTTCAAACCTTGTGACAGTACCATGAGGGTACTGTTTTATCATGAGGGCTGCAGAGAGAGCGATGGCATGGCTTTTCTGTCATCACATCACTGGTTTATGGCAGGATCGTGGTCAGGAGGTGGCCGTCCTGGCTCCCAACTCCAGCCTGTGTCTCCTAGACTGAGAAGGAGATCTGAGCAAAATGATGACAAGGTGACTTAAACTAACTGCTGGAAAAGCACAGAGCGCTCGTTTGGAGGGCGTGGCAGTGCCTTACAATGGGTAGTTCTGTTGTCTACACGGGGGCCAGATTTCTCTGTCTACTGAGCTGAAAAAACAAGTCTGTTTCCTTCCATCACTTAACGAGTCACTTCCTTATTATTAGTTGAATTAGCCCCTTTATTTTCCCCTTACTAAGAGGAAGGAACACTATTTTTTTTTTTCCTTAGTCTGTCTAGTTATCAGGTTTCTGGTCACTTCGTAATTACATCTTGAGGGAATAGATATTAATTTTCTTGCACAAAAAGCCCGAGTTCCTTGATGACACACCATGATTCAATTTCCGTCCTCTCTGTCGTTGCCTGCATCCCTTCCTCTTTGCACATTTTTCATGGTGAGGAAGAGTGATCGTGTCAAATATATCAGAAGGAAGGATGGATTCGGGAGGGGTTTGACGACTTGACTGATTAGCAGAGATCAGAAGAAGGCTCATAACCGTGAAAACCACTGCAGCATGGAGTTTTAACAGCTCTTTGGGGATCTAGTTAATGAAAGAATCACTACAGAAACACAGCCGTGCAAAAAAAAGGCAGGGGAGAAAGAAAAGAGCAGACACATTCCAATATAACATTCTGGGGCTATGTCATAAGAGGAAATACACTCATAATTTCTGTTTACACATTGCAGTAATTACCATCTGCTTTAAGATTATTTTCAGTCTTCTGACAAAGTTGTGTAGGTACTCCCTCTTTCACATATTAGGAGAGAGGTCTAGTACTGGTTGCAACTTGTCCTGAAGATTTTTTTCCCTCCTGAAGAATGGAATTCTAAAACACCCTTGCTGTACTGCTTGATTAGACTGGCCTTCATCTGGTCCTTGCTCACCTTCACCATCATCATTTCCCCGTGAACCAGGCCTCTGCACTCAGGTGAATGTTACACTGGGCATTACGTTTAATTTGTGTGTGTGTGGGGGGTTATCCTCTTTCCTTTCTCCCTTATGCAGTGTCTACGAACCGGATAGAAACGTGT
The DNA here is from genome assembly GCF_002263795.3 of Bos taurus. Classification (NCBI taxonomy): domain Eukaryota; kingdom Metazoa; phylum Chordata; class Mammalia; order Artiodactyla; family Bovidae; genus Bos; species Bos taurus. The sequence continues at coordinate 5,141,135 of NC_037338.1, read as the reverse complement.
TACGGAGGAAAGAACGAGAAAGAAGAAACCAGGAAGCTCAGCAGGACGATGGCGCGTTTAATTCGAGTTACTCCCTCTTTAGTGAACCCTACAAGGTAAATGGTTTCCACGTGTTCTTCTTCACCCCCTCTTTCCTCTTGCTTAACCCCATGGGATGGCAGTTTTGACAACAGGAGCTGGCCAACCCAACTTGAGACAGCTCAACCCCTAAATATGGGGTCCCCCCCGACAAATTTTGGTGTCTCTTTCACATATCTTTGCTGGCTGGTCCCTCAGTGAAATACAACTTTTATTGAAGATGGACGTCTGCGTGCTATGGTTTTTATCCATAATTGACTTCATCTCTGCACTGATTTGCAAAGTCAGGGCTGTTTGTTATGTTTTCTAAACTGTTAGGAAACAAACACTAAAAAGAGGTTGGGTCCCGTCTTTGTCGCACGTAGCTTATCCTAGGAGCAGGGTACTTGATATGGTTCATAAGAAAAGAACTGTTGAATTGTTTCTTATTTCTGCTGAAGGCCAGAAGTATAACCTCGCTTCCAAAATGAAATTCTCTTCCCAGATTTCACTCATTTCTCAGGCTGCTTGGAAGTGAGCATAGTTCAGGCCGGGGACTTAGAGGAGATTGAGTGCCATGGTGCCCCCTTAGCCTGCTGCCCCGGGACCACTGGCTGGGTGACAGACACGGTGCTGTACTCTCTGGCTTCTTCTGTCTGTCCCTCTGGGTTTCTGATGAGAATAATTCTTTATTTAGACATTGGAAGCAAAACAATTTGAGCCCAATCTGGACTTTCAAGGAAAACTTACAGTGGAATGAAATAAAGAAAGGAAAAGGAAATCCACTTTTAAGGAAAACCTTAGTCCAGACCATTTGGTGACATGGCGATAGTAAATTTCCTAGTTTCCTTGGCTGCGGCACAAGACCAAGGAGAGACGCTTCATTTGTGCATTTTTTGTGCATGCTGAGGCTGGTAGCAGTGGTCCAGCTCTGGTGAGATGCTGAGAGTAGACAGATGTCTTCAGAAACACTGAGTCTGATCAAATCTTCCTGTTCCCATTCTGAATGTGGCGGGTCTGTCTCTTTCAGTGATAAGGGTGCCTCTCCTTCCATCATCCCCCTGTGTTTCTGTGAGCTCTAACTGAAGTGTGGGTGTTGTGTTCTCTCTCTAGACTAACAAGGGGGATGAGCTCTCCAACCGGCTCCAGAACACTTTAGGCAATTACGATGAAATGAAAGACTTTCTCACGGATCGATCAAACCAGAGTCATCTTGTGGGTGTTCCCAAACCTGGGGTTCCTCAGGCTCCCGTGACCAAGATTGATGAACATTTTGTGGCAGATTCAAGAGCCCAGACTCAGCCAGCATCCGTCTGTAGCACCACATCCTCCACCCCAGCAGCCGTCCCTGGGCAGCAGAGTAAGCGGGGTGCCATGGGCTGGCAGAAGGCTGGGCACCCGCCGTCCGATGGCCAACAGAGAGCAAGTAAGCACGGACACAGAACGCTTGATCTGAACAGATCTGCTCACCCAGAAAATCGTAGTAAAAATCCCAGCCCCAGTGTGTCAAGCCCCTCCTCCTCATCTTCCTCTTCTTCTTCTTCCAACTCAGCACAACAGGGCACTCTCAGGACCTTGCTTGGCGATGGCGTTGGCAGACAGCAGCCGCGGACCAAACAGGTGTGCAATGTCGAGGTGGGTCTTCAGACCCAGGACAGGCCCCCTGCTATGGGAGCCAAGCACAGCGGCAATGGCCACTGCGTGCAGAACTTTCCTCCCTCCCTGGCTTCGAAACCCAGCCTTGTCCAGCAGAAGCCTACTGCCTATGTGCGGCCCATGGATGGCCAAGATCAGGCGCCCGATGAGTCTCCGAAGCTAAAGTCGTCTGCAGAGACTGGCGTGCACTGCTTGTACAGGGGTGTCCCGGCCACCAAGTCAGAGTCAGCCAGAGCCAAGGCCAAGCTCTCCAAGTTCAGCATCCCCAAACAAGGAGAGGTGAGTCTTTTCTCCATACCATGTACACGCATCTTGAGTTGTTCCGAGTGCTGACCTGACAGTTCTGAATTTCACTCCTTGTTTGTTTATTTTGATGTGTGACTAATGTCACATGGTGGGATTTGTAGCCATCAGTACAGAAGGGTATATGCAGCCATAATGACTCTTAAAATCTCAAATTGATTATAATAAGAATATTTTTAAGTACCAGCATATGCAGCTGTGGTGTGTCAGCTCGTTCAGGAAGGAATGCCTTGGAGTAATATAGTTCAAGGGGTGTGTGTGTGTGTGTGTGTGTGTAACAAGGCAGTGTTGTCAGAGATTTTGTATGTGGGAAAAAAGTATGTCAAAGCTTTTAGTATGTAAAGAGGTTAATTTGTATGTAAAAGAGTTCAGAAAGAAATTCAACATTTTTGACAGTTTTGAAATGTTCCAGGAAAAACTTCACAAGGTAGACCTCATCATGTCTTCTAAAGTAATTGTTAAGTGATTCAGTATTGAACATGGTGATTATTCAAAAGTTTCAGGTGTCCTATCTATATTATAATATCTGAGATCTGGATTCATTGATGTTAAGTGAGAATTCTCCTTGTCCTATGAAAATGATGTTAGGTTATATGAAGAGAGTGAAATCTTTTAGTTCAGGATCTTCTGGTTTGCATGTTGAGTTTACTCTAGAGTGCTTTTTCATTGCATTACAAAATATATAGGATGAATATATGGAATATTAGACTTTAAAACAAGTAAATCCCAATCACAGAGTTAGCAAAGAGGCTGCGGCTAGTCACCTGAACAGTAAATCTGGGTGGAAGATGAGGTTCTGTTTGAGAAAATCACATCTCGTATTCTATTCCAAATAGATGACAGTTGCCAAGATCACATGAAGAAATATGACTGTACATTTTTGTTTGTTTGTTTTGCTGTGATATGGTATACTTACTAAAATACAGTGTAAGCTCAAGAACAATATACTTAGGAACTCTTCATGGAGTTGTTTTTTTTTTTTTTTTGACGTATTCTTTTCGAAAGATGGAACAACAGTGACAGCCAAAATATTCTTTGTATCTTAACTTGATCTAGTAACCAAATGAAACAGATGATTTGATATTTTTCACCGTGGGTCCGACAAGACTCAGCCACTGTCAGCTCTTCTATGCATTTCTGATTTCTCATCTCAGAAAGCACCAGGTACCTACTGAGAGATCAATGTATTCCCCTTAAAGAAGACACATTTATTACTCTGAGATGTTTACACAGGTTCTCATGAGGAAATTAAGTGACATGCATACCAATGACTTCTTTTGATTATTTGTTTATGATGGATCCCAAAAAGTGTTTATTAGGAATTAATGGAAGCAAAATGTAACTTCTGTAAGCATTCACATTTCTAAACGTTTGTAGGAAACATACCTAGATACCTGCTGACAAAATTAAATTCATCCAGCTCTTTGATTTTTCTTATCCTCATCAAATAAATGGTCTGTACCAGCCAAGGACGCCTGACTTATTTTTGAACAGAGGTGACCATAATCACCAGGAATCCCTTCATAATTTTAATTCCCAGTGATTCCTTGTTACAATGATTTTTTTTATGCACCAAAGAAACTTAAAATTTATTGGGTAACAATTTATTTACTTTGGAACCTAATGAGCTTGGTAAAGCTCTGGTGGAAAGTCTGTTTCTGACAACCAGGGCAGCCTTATGTGGACAACTCTCCAGTTTTCACTGGGCTTTGGGTATGTCCTTGCTCACGTGGACGCTTCCATGATGCCCGTCTCAGACTCCAGATTGAGAATGACACCCTGTGCAAGTGTTGATAATCACAGAAAGAGGGACATGCTTGAGACAGAGATGCAGACGGAGAGAAATGAGAACTTGTATAAGAGAAGTATTTCATTCCCCCCACATGGAATGACATTGAACTTTCTCCAAGGTATATTTCAAAGAGGTCAATCATGCATTGAGGAAAAGAGGTAATGTTGTTTGTAGAACAAAGTTAAATTTGATGGGGTTTTTTGTTTGTTTGGTGGGGGAGAGTACATGCAGTCTTTATTTTAGCAAAAAGCTTTGCATATTAGGGCCATTATGGTCATTTTGCATATTAGGGGCACTGTGGTAATTTGGATCATGTAACGCTTATGTGTTCAGTCAGTCTGCTATTGTAATAACACAACTCTTTCCCATGGGCAGCAGGGTGGTACCTAAAAGTGAATGTTCCACTTCCTGTCCTTTAAGCTCAAAGGGTTTGTTGGTTGGTTTGTTTCTTTACAGTACCCCCAAGAGTTTAAAAAATACCCTTTGTAGACATATCATTCAATATTTATAAGACATTTCTAGAAAGGCACAGTCATAATAGAAACTGAAGAATTATATCAACTAGTTGGATTTGAAGGTATATTTGCTGTTATTTTTTGGAAGGAATAAAACAGGGTGGTAAGCCATTTAATAAATGTTAATGCCTCTGTATTTTTTTACACAGATACCAGCTCTGTGGAAATGTCCTTTCAGTAGTACTGATGTTCTTTTCTCTGAGATAGAGCATATGTTTCTTAGGAAAATTGACACAGGAGATGACCCGAAGGGACCTTGTGTTATTTGACTACACTTTTTCAAGATGTTAGCTGTAGAGCAAGACTTAAGACGCTGTGAAGAATTTGGAGACTCAAAAGAAGCATTGGGCAAAAATGACATGAAAACCAGGGAAGTGAAAATACAACTATACGTATGGTACTGGGAAGGGCTGATCCTCATAAGAAAAGCAAATCAATAGCTAGGTGGAATGTGGTGTGAAAGATTAAAAAAAAAATTTAAAACATGATCTCTGCCTCCAAGAAATTAAGGAGACTCTAGCACTTCACTTTTAATTTGCCATTTCTCTCACTTATAATCCAAACTAAATTTAAAATCGGGCTTCTAGACCTAGGAAAATTCCCTTACCTTCATAATCCTTAGAGTGGAAAAAATTCTTTGTTGTTTTTAAAAATGGAGAACTTGAGAATCTCTCTTGTCTGATTTTACACTTGGTAAATTCTTCCTTCTTTCCGACATGTGCACCCTATCTGCTGCCGTGGTGAATTATTTGTTACCATTCTTTCATCTTCAATAATAGGTAATTAGTGTAGAGAAATTTCAGTGCAGTTTGATGTGGAAGTGAGAGACCTCAAGGGACTTCCTTCACCGATACACCTGCCTCTTGGCTGGCTGTTCCCAGCTCAGTTTTGTGTTTAATGAAAAACATATTTTTGTTGTTATAGCCAAGACTTTCACTCCTGATGCTACCCCTCATTAAGTGAGCCCTCCCGGGGGTGCCACTTGGAAGGGTGACTCCTGTGCGGTAGGAGCCAGGAGCTTTGAGGAATGGCTGAAGCAGGCATATTGGAGTGCTCTAAGGCAGGGCGCACTGACTCTTCTGGTGGAAGTGAATTATTTTTTGTCTCATGCACACACATACACAATTAGTATTTTGCCCTTAACATGTAAAATGTAATTTACTGTTAACCTAGAGGGGGCAAATATAGGTTGTGAGACCTAATATTTATACTGTCTTGGGGTCCTGTTTAGGAAAAAAAGCATAGGAAAATATTTTACACTTGAAATATTTACAAAAACACATTGTTGGGGCTCCTCTTGGGACGTTGGGAGGAACCTTGGCTCCAGAGCCCCTGAAGCTTATGCTTGATTAGTTTCACAGTGCCTGTCTTCGGCTCATGGGCTAATAAGACACTGCTATTTGAAATAAGAGGTGAAATTATCTAAAAAGATAATTTCAGATTGGAAAAGTGTGCTTCATATTAGTCTTCATATTAGTGTGCTTCATATTATATGCTTCATATGTGCTTCATATTAGTTGGTAGAATTAAAAAATACGTATTTTTATCCTAGGTGCTGTAGGCAAAACAAAAATTGGGCAGTGCTATAAAAAAGACTAATATGTAGTGCAGTGGAGACAAAATATGAGCCTTGGTCTATGAAATCAGTTTGTTTGGCACGCTACAGCTTTAGCGGTGGCATTCTAAAACATTCATGTTTTAGTTTCTGTTTGCTATTAATTTAAAAAATGGCAGTAACTAACCCAGTCTTGCAGAGGGCTTGAGTGGCTGGGAAAAGAACGCGTTTGCAAAGTCAGGAAACCCATGACTACTGCCCCTCCCCAGGGAAAGAGACACCTATATTTGAATATCATTTAGTAGGCTGTATGTTTGGAGTTTTCTTAGTGGTTGATAATTCATCTACAAGAACACATTGACCGTTTTTGGTTGATCAGATTTCTGTTTTTAAAAGAAGTCATTAAATCTCTTAAGATGTATTGATTAATCATAGCATTTTCATGACGGGCATTTTAAAATCACCATTTATACCACAAATAAGAGCAGAAAGATAAAGCACCTTGATTTCATGAAACAGCTTCCTAGAAAAGCAATTAACTGATTTTTTTCTTTAAAGTTCACAGAAGATGAATGAGGTAGGCTTCCTACATCCTGTTCATCTCGGTTACCTTTGTATGAAAATGGATTTCTTCCAAATGAAAGTCGGCACCAGCCTGTCGGAGGAAGAAGGCGTCTGCAAAGCAGTGTGTACATTACATATTCATACCAGGCTAAATTTCTTAATTACATCTGAGCTGCTTAATGTTCTCAAATCAAAGGATGCTCTCTGATTGCTCCCTGATGGAAAGAGGGTGTGTGGCCAGCCTGTGGTCCCACTGTTTTGGCCTCATCCTGCCTGTCACGACAGCCTCCATCCGCCCACAGTGTGGCCTAGCAACAGCATCAGTGGTTATACTCTGTGCTTCTTGCATCCTCTTTTCTCTCGGGAAGTCTCAGAGAACTGGTACCGCTTAGACTCAGAAGTGGAGACTCACAAATTTGATCTCAGATACGGTGGGACGCAAGCGCTTGTTTTCCGTCTTACAGGTGGGTCGTCCTGAAGGTCACAGCAGAGGCTGGCAAGTGGAAATGCTTCTGTAGTTTTCGGTACTCTTATGTTCAGCCAGCCTGTTTTGGTACTCTTACATTTACCCTAAAAGGTAAAGCACTCAGTCACTTTAAAATGACTTCAGTTGCTCTAATCTTATATTGAAAATGGTGGAGAAAGCATATTAAAATGTGACCTGTTGGGGGAAGGTACAGGTATCTTTTCCCATCCCCCTTCCCCTCTGGCTTCTCTAGATTCATATTATAGAGTTTTCCAGCCATGCGGTGGGAAGCTACTCCCAGTGATGGAGGCGTTGCAGGCAGGACATGGGTAGAGGCGGGTGGCAAGCCACTTTATTTTCCCCATATATTTTATCAGTTCTCATAAAGCTTCCTGTCCCAGATGTCATCTGGACAGATGACGGGTCTGTTTTCCCTTAAATGGCAACCTTGGGGGTGTTACTCCACACCTGGGACTGAGAGCCTGAAGACTGGGAGTTGGGAGTCACTTGCAAAGATGCTGTGTGGTCGAGCATCTCCTCCATCCTGCACAGTCCAGGGAGGAAAGCCTCTTCTTATGTATTGCATCCTCTCTTGGGCAGAAATCACGTGCAGGCCTTTGGACACTGGGCTGGCACGGGGCTCAGTGAAATGACCAGGTCTCTGGACACCCACAAGGACCAGGTTTCCATCCTGGTTCTAACACTTGTTAGCCATGTGACCAGGAGCCAGGGCTTTAACTTCCCCTCCATTTCCATTCTTGTGGAGTGGAGAGATTGATCGTATCTGCTCGACAGAGTTACCAGAGGGTAGATGAGATAAAGTCTGTAACGTGCTTAGCATGGTGATATCATGGTAGGCGTTCAAAAATTACTGGCTACAGTTTTTCTCGTTTAAAATGCCCCTGAAACAACAAAAGCTAGCAAAATATAAAAATGAGGGTGTTATTGAAAGTGGTTCTGCTTGTATGTGAGTTGGAGGTGTAGTGGCTCCATGACAAGAGGTGGGAGGAGAAAGAAATATGAAATCCTGCAATTTCTTTTGTGTTTATTTGTTAAAAGTCTCTGCAGTCGTGAAGACTGAGATTATCCTGGATTAATACGGCAAAGCCTGAGTGACGCAAGTCTCCCTTATTTAACGCTTAGCCCCGTCCTGAGAGTTTATTGCTGAATCTGGCATGGAATTTCTTAGTCTATGTTTTCGGTTTTTCTGAGCTATTATTATCTGCCGTGGACCAAATCATTCTTGAGTTTTACTTCCAGTTCCATGAAATACAAAATCAACAAGACTGGGGCTGAGAAGAGACATTAAAATGTTCAGGGAGCACATATTTAGAATGACTCATTGAAACAGATCTCTTTGCAGGCATAGAGTATTAAACAGCGTGTTTAATTGAGCTGAGTGGTAGCATCACTCACCCACGTGAGGAAGCTGCATTAGTGATATCCTGCTGTTTACACACTCCATCCGGGGCTGCGCAGGGGACCAGTGGCCTGCCGGCCACCCCGGAACATGGCAGTTTTCTGTTCTGACCCAGTTCGGGCTTCAGGACCAGCAGACACTTTCACAAATTGGTTGGCTTAGATCAGCAGAAATGTATTGTCTCACAGTTCTGGAGGCTGGAAGCCCGAAATCAAGGCGTCAGCAGAGTTGGTTTCCTTGGAGGCTTGTGAAGCGGGTGTTGCTCCAGGCTTCTTCTCCTTGACTTGTAGATGGCAATCTCTTCCTTGTGTTCTCAGGGTGTCTTTCCTCGCCTTACCTGCATCTGTCCCATTTTCCTCCTATGGTAAGGCCATCAGTCACTTTGGCTTAGAGCCCGCCCAGATGGCCTCACTTTAACTCAGTTACCTTTGCCAAGACCCTATTTCCATCTAAAATTTAAAACTGTGAGGATCACAGTTGAATGCAACAGTGCCCATTGATAGCATTTTTATGACTGCTTGATAATGTAAGTGCTTAGTGATGTAAGTGCTTAGAACAGGGGTGGGCACCTGGTAAACACTCAAAATATCCACAGTAACAAAACCAGCTACAGTTATTATTATACGTGGTCATAGTAGCTCTGGCTGCTTCACATGTCTTTTCTGATGTGCTCACCCCTAGATGGTTTGAGAGCTCAGAATCTGGAAATTGAGATGAGGTGGATGAAGCTCAGTAGATTTGGAGTGCCTTGTGAGGGCAAGGATTTCTGTTTTGTTTTGACTGCTTTGTTTATGGAAGCACCCCTGACAGTGCCTGGCTCAGTTAGATATTTGTTGAATCAGTTGATTAATGTAAGGACGTGGGTGAAGGAAGTCACTCCCGTCCAACCACTGACCTCCTCTCTTTGGGGCCTCGGTCATTTCTGCTGAGCCTTTTATGGGAAGAAAGGAGGCTGATGCTTCCAACAAGTAATTTATAGCCGCTGTGCCGAAGGGCAATGGGAACCATATTTACTGATGTATGTAAACACAGCCCAAGTGAAATAAACCACGGAGCTACATGCAGGCCTTGGAAACAAAAGCCCAAGCAGGCCGGGCCTCTGCCAGGGGTGCTGTGTATGTGCTTGGCCTCTTTCTCCCTGTTCTCCTTTGTCTGATTTCCATGAGCAGAAGTCCTGGCTGGGGGGCAGGGCGCGGGGTGGGCTGTGTTTGTGATTCTTCGGGTCTCCAGCCACGTGATGTGAGACGTGGGAACAAGCAGGGCACTGAGGGTGCTGGGGGCGCAGGGCAGCACCCACACTGTCACACTTTCTGCCATGAGAATCAAGTGTTCATGTACTGCAAAGAGCCTAGGATACAGGGGTTCTTAGAGGCCCCTGCCAGTGAGCGCCGATTCCCAGAGTGTCCCACGGCCCTTTTCCTCTGGATGTCATTCTCTGTTTCTGTCACAATCCTATTCCAGTTACTCATGGTAATCCACCGTTTCATAATTTACAGAAACATAATCCACATCCAGGTTTTTTGCCATTTTCCAGACACATCCTTCAGTAATATTGCTGGTTACCTAGCGTTCAGGTCTATGCAGCCCTTGGTCAACGCAGTAAAGGGTTGACCCGTTTAAGTGTGTGACCAGGAGGATAAACAGTGAAAAATAGAAAGGTGTACACATTCAGCAATGTATCAGCCCCTCCCTTCTCCCTTTAATTCTCAGAAGTCTTGAAAATCTCACAGAGAGCCTTGGTGATGGAACGTCTTCTCCAAACCTCCGTGGTGTATCCGGCTCCTCCCTTGACAGCTCTGTACAGGTTCCTCCCTTCTGTGTTCCAGCTCCACAGCCTAGAGGCAGCTCACAGCCTCCAGGGAGGCCGCCCCATCTTTGGATACTCTCGCCCTTCCTATGTGGACCTGCAAATCAACCTGTCACTTGGGCTTCTTGGCTTTAGATTTGCTTCCTGGAACTTTGGTGGTGATCTATTTCAGTTCTGTTTTTTTTTTTTTTGTTTTCTTTTCCTTTTTTTTTTTTTTTAAACTATTAACTCCTGTAGGTTAAATCCTCACCATGTCCCTCTGGACAGTACTCCTTGCAGCATCATGCCACCCTTTCCTAATAGATATCAAGTCCATTTAAGTGTGAGTTTTCAGAGTAGCTTTCTTTGCTTCATCATGGCCTGTTTTAATCACTCCTTTTTAACCTTTTGTAAGTGGTGGTAAGTATTAGGGAAAAAGAAAAAAGCAGAGCAGAGGAAGGGGCGGGGGTGCATGTGATGTCGGGTCGGGACTGGGTTGCAGCATTAGAAAGAGCGGTTAGGACAGTCCTCAGTGAGTGAGGGAGATTTGAGCAAGAAGAAAGTGAGGGAGTCTGCCAGGAAGACGGCTTGAGAGGGTGTCAGGTAGGGTAGGATAAAGACCCTCACCCTGGAATAGCAGCAAGGCCTATGCTGCCCCCGAGTGCAAGGGGAGGAAGAAGACCGGAGGGCAAGCCCACCAGCTGAGCCCTCTCAGCCACAGTAAGGACAGTGAGTGAGAATGGGGAGCCATTGGTGGAGTTTGAGCACAGATGTCATGATCTGACTTAGGTGTTACAGGGATCTGACTTAGGTCGTCTGAAGATCAGTCTTGCCATCGTGTCAAGAGCAGACTGTACCCAGGCAGGAATAGAAACTCTGCTGGCAGACTGCTGCCCTGATCCAGGGGAGCAATGATAGCAGTGAGTTCAAGGTGGTGGCAAACACAATGAAGTTGGACTCGATCCACACGGAAGGAGAGTCGGGAAGGTTTTCTAATGGCTCGGATGACAGATGGAGAGGAACAGAGGTCAGATTTTGACCTGAGCAGCCGAAAGGAAGTTGCTGTCAAGTGAGATGGGGAAAGCTATATGGGAAGCAGGGTTTGAGGGGGATAGCAGAAGTGCAATGGCACCCCACTCCAGTACTCTTGCCTGGAAGATCCCATGGATGGAGGAGGCTGGTAGGCTCCAGTCCATGGGGTCGCTAAGAGTTGGACACGACTGAGCGACTTCACTTTCACTTTTCACTTTCATGCATTGGAGAAGGAAATGGCAACCCACTCCAGTGTTCTTGCCTGGAGAATCCCAGGGATGCGGGAGCCTGGTGTGCTGCTGTCTATGGGGTCGCGCAGAGTCGGACACGACTGAAGCAACTTGGCAGCAGGATGGGTTTTTTGAGTGTGAGATGTCTATTAGACATCTACGTGGAGGTAATAAGTAGGCACCCAGATTGGAGTGACAATTCTGGAGTTTAGTAGAGAAGAAAATCTGCATCTGGGCCACAGATAGAGATTTGGGAGTTTTCCACAAACATGTGGTATCGAATGCCTTGAGGCTGGACGGTCTCCCAGAGGTTGAGCGTGGCTGAAGAGCAGAGCTGAGTGCTGGTGCAGTCTGGGGGCAAGGGGTTGATGGGTAAAAGGAAGCTGTAAAGGAGACAGAAAAGAGTCAGTAGGTTGGAAGACAACCACGTGCTGTCCAGAAGCCTCAAGGAGAGAGGGTGTCGAGATGGGGAGAGAATGATCACCAGGGTCGATTCTGCTGGTACTGGATTTAGTAACATGGAAGAAAGGTTTTGGGGCCAAAGCCTGTTTGGTTTGAAGAGAGAATCAAGCAGAGGAATGAGAGACATTGCATATAGATAACTCTTTCCAGAAGTTTTACTGTAAAGATCAGCAAAGATTTTACAAATAGCGTGTCTCCACCGTAAAAACTTGGATGACATTAAGAAAACAAAGGAGAAAAAAAAATCCCTTGTAATCCCACAATCTGGAAAAAAAATCACAACTTACATTTGGTATGGATCCTTCTGGGCTTTTCCTGTACTTCCTCCTGTCTGGAATTGGGATGCAGCTGTTAGATTTGGTCATCATCCCATTCATTTTTCTAACGTACCTCAACACGGTGCTATGTCATTGAACAGTCTTTGACAGCATCTGATGCTTGTTCTTTTGCATCTCATTTGGTTGGGAGACTTCTTCAGTGGCTTTATCCTGTGGAGGTACCACAATTTATTTATATCATCCTTTTCCTGGGCACTGAAGCTGTTTTGGGGGTTTTTTAAATTATTGTAAATTATTCTGCAATGAGCAGCCTAATAAATAAATTTTGTGTTGATATAATATTTCCCAAGAAAAAATTCTTAGACAACTAGTTTACAATTCCAAAATGAACAAGAGCATCTCATATATAATCTTTTGTGAATCTTCTGTTCATGTCCTTTACTCATTTTTCTGTTGAAGTATTTGTATGTTTTCTTACTGAGAAAATGAAAGTGAAAGTCACTCAGTCATGTCCAAGTCTTTGCCACCCCATGGACTATACATTTCTTGGAATTCTCCAGGCCAGAATACTGGAGTGGGAAGCCTTTCCCTTCTCCAGGGGTTCTTCCCAACTCTGGGTTCTTTAAAGTTGACCTTTCCTAAATATATTGTAAGCAGTTTTTAGTCTTTCGATTAACTTCGTTTAGTAGAGAAATTAAATTTTGTATCCTTCCTGTGATGTCTTTCTTTGTAATTATGGTTTACAAGGCTATTTCCATAGGTATATTGAAGAGTTAAATCTAACGTATGAAACCCATGGAAGAACTAGATGAAAAGTTATATATCAGAAACTTATTTTGCTGTAAGGTGAAGCTTTGCATACTTATTTTTTCAAATAGTCAAAGTCCAGTATAACTGATTAATTAGTATATCTTTTCACTATAATTTCAGTAAGAAAAAAGATAAATAGAAGTGTGATACAGCTGTAGGTAGGGATCCTATGATACACTTTCTTGTAAAACTGGGAGGACTTAAAATACTCCATCCTTTTTTCAAGACCTGCCCCTAAGCGCCACCACTTTGACAGTCTGCTTCAAGCATCCAAGAACTTCTTTTCTTCTAAATTCCTATCATGTCCATGTGTGATGTATTGTCATTGTGTGTTCACTCACTAAGTCGTGTCTGACGGTGTGACCCTATGGACTGCAGCATGCCAGGCTTCCCTGTCCTTCACCATCTCCCGGAGTTTGCTCAAACTGAGTCAGTAATGCCATCCGTGGTGCTGTATTACTGTGTGTTATTATTTACTTCTATTATTTACTTCTCTTTGTGTCCATCTGATCTCACAAATATCTTGTAAATATCACAAATACCTGATCTCACAAATATCTTGTCCATCTGATCTCACAAATATGTTGAGATCAGGGTTCCCCTCTCGTTTATCTTTGCATTAATGATGAGGATTCTATTTGATCTAGTACTGAATTATTTTGTTCCTGAGGTCTGGGCATTGCATTTCTGCACTGGTAAATAGAGACAGACCTACTCTAATTGGTTTGAATAATATTCTGTGATTTAGTGACAGAAATAAAGTCTAGAATGAAGTTTAAGCATAGCGTATAATCTGACCCAGGCTTTATCTCCCTCTGCTTAACTAGAGTTCTTGCTGGTCCTAAGCATGGCATTTTCTTTGACTCTTTTCTCTGTTTATGCTTGGGAGTGCTGTCCTTTCCTGGTCTGCCTGCCAAATTCTCTTTTTCCCCCAGGCCAGTTCTTCTTAAAAAATACAACAGTAATACTTGGAAGTTAGAAAGTCACCACCTAGAGTTGCACATTGTTGATATATTGGCACAAGGCTTTCCATCTTACTCTCTCTCTCTTTTTTTTTTTTTTTGGCCACTCTACCATGTGGCATGTGGGATCTTAGTTCCCTGACCAGAAATTGAATCTGTATCCCCTACATTGGAAGCACAGTCTTAACCACTGGACCCCCAGGGAAGTCCCTCCATCTTATTCCTGATACTTTTCTGTTTCATCACTCATTGTTTTTATTAACAGGTTAGATGTTCATTTAAACAATTTAAATAGTGGAGAACAATGAAATTTTAAAACCAGCTCAGATCCCACCATCCAGAAAAAGAAAGATATAAGATGAACTTCACTCCAGATAATACTTTTTTCCTTCTCTCTCTTATTTCTTTAGATTTATCAAACACAGAACCACTCTTGAGTTCTGTCATATGTCCCTCTGATATGCCCATCTGTTATTTCTTATAGATGTTTTGTTCTTTCTGCTTAAATACCTGAAGAATTACTTCTTTAAAATTCTGTGGCTTAATGAAAATGTTTCAGTACTGAGCATTTCCTGAAACATAGGGTGTTTTTTCAATCTTTTAAGATTAGTTCATTTGTCTAGTTCAGGGAATTTCTTTTATATTAAGTGTTTGCACATATTGGTTTTGATTTGCCTTTTAATTGAATTATCCTTATGTTGAGTCAGATTGGTCTTTTTTGCAGTTCTATTAATATTAATTTCTTTCTAATTGCTTTGATCTGTATTTTTTCACCTGAAATCACTGTTATTTTTCTTAATCCTTTTCTCTGTGTCAGTGATTCAGAAACAGTTTCCATTCTATTTCTTACAGTATCTGATTTTTTGTCATTAGTTGTATCACATGATTGTATACCTTAGTGGGAAAAAAAAAGAGATTATGCCCCTCCCTTGTCATATTTTCCCAAGAATTTATAAAATTCTGCTTCTCATTTCTGTCTTACTAATTATAAGATTAATTTATTGCCATAGTTCAGGGTTTTATTTTTCATGAAAAAGTTATAAATCATACTCTCCTTTACTCACACTATTAAATTTTGGTTCTTCCTTTTAATGGGCATTTTTCCAGTAACATAATCCTCAGAAAAAGAAGCATCTCTATTATAAATAAATTAGAGCACATTGTTATAATAGGTTCCAAAAACAGCAGCTTAAAAACAAGACAAAAGTTAATTTCTCTTTCATTTTAAATCTGAGATGGCATGCTGGTTCTGCTTGGTGATATCCAGTCATGGACTCAGGCTCCTTTATCCTGTTCTGTGATCAGTAGGACTGTTAGGCTCATGCATGTGATCCAAGATGCTCTGTGTTCCTTTCCAGACTGGACAGATGGAAGGGGAAATGTGGGGGGAGCGTGTCCTGCCCTTTAGAGGTTCAACTTGGAAGGAGTGCAGACCACTTTCTTTCATATTCCATTGGCCCGAATTAGTCACCCAGCTCTCTGAGAGTCAAAGAAGGCTGAGAAAATTGTCCAGTCTTTATGCTGGGTCATCTTGTGCCCTGAGAAAAATTTTATATTCTGGAAGAAGACATGAATAGAGACGGGGGGAAAGCAGGCAGTCCCTTCTGTACGGTAGTCACTACTTTATATCCGTGGCTGCTCGTTTAAAGGTTTAGCTCTCATGGTTTCCATGAGCCTTTCAAAGGAAGGAATCATTTTCTCCTTTCTCACTTCTCCAGTGTTTGAGTCCAACGTTTTTTGTTGAATTGTTATTTTTGAATTAGGATGACACAGTCTATGTAATTTTCTGAGTTTCTGGATGGATGGGATCTATAAATTCATAAAGTGTTTAAGGACATTGTAGACATTTTTGACAAATAGAGAGAGGCTCCCTATTAAGTTATTATATATGATAATTGCCCCTGACATCAGTGATAGTTACAAAGTATATAAATTTGATTGAAGTAAGTATAAATATAGTCAGTAATATAGGTTCTTTCTACTCAATATGAAAATTTCTTTGCCTAATATGTGGATTCCTATCTAAATTCATGAGTTCTCTTCTGACATTTGGGTTAAGCCTGAAATGGATTAATCTTTTTCTGATAAAGTTTCATAAGCTGTGATTTCTCTGGTGACTACATTTAATTAGATATTAAATAAACTGCTTATCTTTATACCAACAGGTTTTATGACTGCATTTTTTCCCTGAGCTGTATTATACAGATTAAGTATCTAGCAGAAGTAAAAATAAAATAAAATATTTAGTGGATATATTTAGTAGGCCACAATAACCTTAGATTAGAAATTAAAATATGCCTCCTTTTAAAATGGAAAATAAATATTTGAGCTTAAATTTAAAAGATAGAGATAGGTAAGATTGTCTAAATATATCCATTCCAGTGAAAAAAAATACATGTTGCTTTTCCAGGTACTGTTTTTCCCACCCCCCTAGAAATTGACTACACTTCTTTTAAGTGGAAAAATTCTATTTAATCTGCAAAGGCTGAAACATTTTGTGATAAGGCTGTGAAGGTTTTAATTAAAAACTTGAGTTTTCCTTTTTTCTTTTTATCAATACCCCACCCTGTGGTAAGATTCTTCCACTCAAGTATAATGACTTTCTGACTTGCTCCCCTCCCCCCTCCCCGCCCATGTGTTGGAATAGAGAGGAGAGATTGTAGGCTTTATGAATATTGAACAGCCAAGATTAGTTTAATCTGCTGTTTCAGTGAATGGAACATCACAGAGATGGATCTGGAAATGCCAGATGACCTTTTGTTCAGATCAGAAGAGAGTTTCCAAGTTGCCTGCAGAAATAGGATCCAAACAGAAGGAAGATCAATGGTCAGATTGCCTAAAGGCATAAACTCTGTACAAGATTTAATTTTTCTCAGGTAGATTCTGCTCCCTAGAGCTCAGCAAAGTTTTAGAAGAGACTCTTCCACCCTCTGGAAGGTTC
Source organism: Bos taurus (assembly GCF_002263795.3). Lineage (NCBI taxonomy): Eukaryota > Metazoa > Chordata > Mammalia > Artiodactyla > Bovidae > Bos > Bos taurus. The sequence goes on along the minus strand of NC_037338.1, from coordinate 5,124,306 downwards.
TTCAGTCCCTTCAAGTTGAAAGTGAAATGGTTGTTTCCTCTCTCTGTTAATCCCTCTCCTCCCCAGGCAAACTTCAAGTGAAGTCTGGTAGAGATAGGTGAGTACCGTAGCGTCCCTGGGACAAAAAGTGATGGCCCAGCTGGTTATGGAAGGTTGTGGTGAGTTGAGTTCCTGGTTTGAGTTTCTGGCATATATCTCTGGATGGTATCTTTGGGCCTTGATGGTTAAACAGCATCCAAGCTGTAGTCTCCTTTAACCAAAATTTTTTCTGGATGTTTTCATTTCAATGGTTTAAATTCAAGTTGACCACAATTCGAATTGTGGTCACACACAATTCACAACTTGAATTGCCCTGGTCTTACTGGGACTCTTGGGATCATCTTGGGTTCTTTATTTTATACCATATCTTGTTGATTGCTCTTTCGAAAAATCTCAAATAGTCATCCAAATCTTAGTGCTACTTCCTATTTGACTACTAGCTTTTCTAGCTTTTGAGTATTCATCAGGTCAACTTCTCTTTAACAAACCCTGAAGAGCGTTATCTGATTAATCCTTCTAAAGATCCAGTTTCTCCTCTTTATTCCCCACCTTAAAATCCTTGCAGGCGAACAGGGGAGAAGTATATCTGTGTGATACAGAACAGGTATTTCATGGACAAATTTAAGATAATTTAATTTCATAATTCCTTTAAATTTTTAAAAAATTGTGGTAGCATAAAATTTACCATCTTAACCATTTTTAAATGTAGAGTTCAGTTCCATAAATGCATTCCCATTGCAGTGCAGCAATATCTCATAACTCTTGAGGGTTTTTATCCCCCTCATTTTGAAGAGAGTTGAAATTTTGTTATATCTCACAGAGGTTTTAAAGTATTCTGTACTTAAATGCTGAAGAAATTCATGCCAGTCAGTTATAGTTATTATATGCAGTTAAGTGGTGGCTCCTGGAATCTTCCTGGAGATCAGTGTGATTGTGCTGTTCCCTCCTCCTTTTCCTGGTGTCTCCTAAGTGACTAAAGACTGTGTCTCACTCATGTTAGGTATTTGGGGGCTGTTTGTTGATTGACTGTGTGCGATGTTAAGACCATTGTCGATAAAGGATACTGCCTTTCTTCATCACCCTCCCAACAAGCCGGGCTAATTGCATGATGTTACAATGAAATGCAATGGGGCTTCCCTGGTGGCTCAGATGGTAAAGAATCTGCCTACAGTGCAGGAGATCTGGGTTCGATCTCTGGGTTGGGAAGATCCCCTGGATAAGGGAATAACTACACACGCCAGTATTCTTGCCTGGAGAATTCCATAGACAGAGGAGCCTGGCAGGCTACAGCCCAGAAGATCGCCAAGAGTTGGACATGACTGAGCACACACGAGTGCGAGCACACACATACACACACACCCACACACACACACCTCTACTTCATTGTTAATTCCTTTTAATTTTATCCTAGAAAGTCTCTTGAGTGGAATCCCTCATCCTTGGGTTTCATCACCTCTTGGCTTTTTGCCATTAATCTCTTCCAAATGTAGTTCAGCATCCACTCACTACCTGGCATATATAACTAAAAAGTTTTTTGTAATGCAGAGGAAATAAAAAGGAAAACACTAGTGTGATCATGTTATGTTCTTGCTCCAGCAGCTCCTTTTTTACCCGGTTTCCTAGAGCAGCTTTCAGCATTTCCCAAGTGTGTTCTGAAGAACATTAGTTTGGAAGGTTATCAGTGGCTCCATGAAAATGATGTTTGAGTTACATGGGCTTTTACTTTCATATTTCTCTTATACCAAATGTTATATTATGAATCTCTGAAAGGAGACTCTTCTGAGCAGCATTTTCTAAGCTCAGTTGAACTTTGGTTGGTGTTTTTGCTTTTGTTTTCAGAGCAACTCCTGGAATTAGCATTCTGAGAAACATGCTAGAAAATACTAACCTAGAAGATAAAAGTCTCAGCATCTTCCCTCATCTCCTGCTCTGGCTTTCACCCCAGGACCCTGAGCCAGCTGCTCTCTTTTCTAGCCACTCAGAACAACACACCATGCATGCTCATGCCTCCATGTTTTATAGTGAACTGCTCCTGAAGAACCTGCCCTCCAGCGCAGGAGACATAAGAGACGGGGGCTTGATCCTGGGTCTGGAAGATCCCCTGGACTAGGAAATGGCCAGACATTAAGTTTTTAAACACTAGAGAATATATTTTAAAAAGCTATGGGTAGTGCAGGATTAAACTAAACCTTTGTTTGAGGTAGCAAATAGTTGGTAGGGAAGTGTCCACATTTGAAAACTATAATTTCATTGGGATACTCCAGTATTCTAGCCTGGAGAATCCCACGGGCAGAGGAGCATAGCGGGATATAGTCCATATGGTTGCAAAGACTTGGACATGACTAAGCAACCGAACACACACACAAGCTCCCTACCAGAAATCTGCTGCTTGTACTCACCCCTACCCCACTGGGCTTCTGTCACTAAACCTCTTTATCATCTCCTCTGTAAAACCTCCGTTCACAGAATGAGCTGCTTTCTCTGTTCCTTCACGGCACTTCTCGTCTCTCTGTTTTTATCCATCCTTCCATCCATAGACTCACATAGCTGGCTTTTTCAGTGAGCTGTGACCTGTGAGCTCCCAGTCAGGCTGGCACCCTGTCTTATTCATCTTTATATCCTGGGCACTAAGTACACTGCTTCCCATGCAGGTGCTTTACAAAGTAATGTTCAGTTAAAATGTTAAATTTAACACTAAAAAGTGTTTAAAGCTTTAAAAGAAAATCTTTTAAAAAGATCACATAGCATCCCCCCGCCACCTCCCAACAAAAAACTCAGTTTTATAAGCAAACATTATCCCAGGCTGGAGATTGAGAAAATAGCATACTTTATATCCTACATCTTGTCAGAATTCTGGCCAGACATTAAGTTTTTAAACACTAGAGAATATATTTTAAAAAGCTGTGGGTAGTGCAGGATTAAACTAAACCCTCGTTTGAGGTAGCAAATAGTTGGTAGGGAAGTGTCCACATTTGAAATCGGTAATTTCATTGGGATATAGATCTAGTTTCCTTAAATTCTGGTTATGGAAGAATTCTTTGAAACAAGTCAGTGCTCATAGTCTGATATATCCAAAGTCCAAGGCACATCCCTTACCCTAGCTAAAGCTGAGAATAAGCGAGATGAACCCTGCCCTGTCCTGGGTTTGCAGCTCTGTCTCAGAACCGCATGCACACGGAAGGGTCTGTGGCTGCACCTAACCTAACAGCAGCTTGAAGATATGTCTGTCTGTGGGATCATTGCCCGTGAAGGCAAAACCAGACGCTGAGCTATTTCAGTTCATTGCAACAGACATCAGTTTGTGGAGAGCTTCCTTGTGGCGGGTACAAGTTCTCTTAGGTTTCCCTTATCCGTGTGGACCCCAGAGTGATTCACCAGGGATTACAGATGGAGTGTCCTGTATCCCTTTCGTTTAGGTTTCATGGTTTGACACGAATTACTGGATAGGATCAAGCCATCAGAAGAGAATTCAGCCTTGGCAACAATGTTGAAATAGATGAGCAAACATAATGAGAGGGGTCAGAGAGCCCCTCCCCTCAGTGTCAAGAAAGCTTCTTTATGCCTTTGACCCCTGGTTCATGCATTGATGGTCACCATTTGAGAAGTGCAGCTGTGAGGCCACTTAAAGTAAAGCGTGTGTGATTATGTTTGTAACGATCAGCCTTTTTGTTCATCAAAGACCTAACTGGGAGGAGAGAGCGTGCAAAACACCACCCTCGTGAGCAACACCACGACTCACTTAGTAAGCTTATCCAGGTCCTCTCATGTCTGAAAGCTTATTTACAGCATTGATGTCAGCTTCCAAAATTGCAGTTCCAAATGAAAACTCCACCACTCTTGAATCTACTAATCAAACGTCGCTAAACTGCACATTGGGTGTTTTGGTGGTTGTGGTGTTTTAAATCTAAGTATTTGGACTCTTGCAAAGTACTATGTCAACTTGGGTAGGCATTATCTTACATTTTCCTTAGCCTATTGACATTGCTGGCTTTCTATAAGGATTATTGTTCCTTGGGCAAAATAGTGTGATAATACGTCCTTAAAAAAAAATGCTCCTAGAACCACATTTTACTGAAAATGACGTGTTTAGAACTCCTTTGCTTTGAATTATAGATGTCATAGTGAAATGCACAACAGAAGAAGGTTATTTAACATTCACACTTTTGGGGGGTAGTAATCAGTTTAACTTGTTAAATAAGCTGTCCTAGGACATTGAGGCTAAAGCATACGCCCAACTCAGTCACTCAAACAGTATAACAAGACTTGATGAAGATTGTTAATCAAGACACTGTTGTAATAGCATCAGGAATTTTGTGATCACTGGGTGGATTGGGTCATGTAAAAAGGTTCTGGCTCAAACTGGTGAGCAGGTGATTGAGAATCTGGAAATTTAGTGCACGCCTTGAGTATTTTTTAAATTTAATTTCTTTTTTGCTTCTTGTGGAGGTACCCTTTATTTATGGACAAGCAATCCTAAGTATTCAGCGTGAAGTTTTACAAATTGAACACATCTGTGTAACCATCACCCAGATTAAGAGAGCACTCCTAGACCCTTAGAAACCCTCTGATAACCCCCTTTCAGCACCTGCCCCATCCACCCATGGATGACTAGTATCTTGACTTTAGATCATTTTTGCCCATTTTTGTACTTTATATTATTGGCTGCTTTTGTTCAGCATTTTGTTTGTGAGAATCACACATACTATGTGAGCCATAGATTTCTCATTGCAGCAGAGTGGCATTCCATTAATTTGCCCTCACCTACCCATTTTTATTATAATTTTATCATTTCATTAATTTTATTTCTCTGACTTAACGGCACACCAATTTACCTTTAAAAAGGTCAAATGCTATTCCTTTTACTGCATGTGCCATGCAATCTTTTAAAACATGGATAAATGAGGCAGCCGTAAATTGAGCCAATTTTATGAGTAAAAGAAGCTGGTGGCACACTTTCATTATTTGAGAGAGGTCATGTCCATGGCAGCCCATTGCAGTTCTGAATATGTAAAAAGAAAGTGAGTTTGGGAGAATGCCAAAATAAATTTAGTTGCAAGATGATGACAGAAATATAGTTGTACTTAGGGTTTGAACATTGGCGTATGGTTTTCTCTTTGGATTATATTTTAAGAGAAGATTTTAAAGCAGAAAAGGTGAATTCAGTTTGGTTACCCAGTACAAAATTTCCAGTATGGAATGCCTCACATCTGTGTATTTGTTTTGCTGCAGACAAAACCAGCGAGAGTTTAGTGATGAAATCTGTTCTTAATTATGAGAGCAGCTGTTGGAGTGGTAGCCATTTTTTTTTTCCTCCTGATGTGAAGTTGCCTGATTTACTCACTTTTTTTTTCTTGCCTGCATTTTTCAGGGTTGCTAGTGCAGAAAAGAGCCCCTTTGTGAGAGGTTGCAATTTGTTTTCTGTATGAGAGCCAGTGCAAATGGGCTGAGTCTGCACAGCGGGGTGGTTTTATCTGTCTTCCTCCTGCCCTGCAAGCTGTCCTTACCTCTGCTCAGCACCAGAGACCTATAAAACCACCCGACAAATGAGGGGCCTGTTAAGTGTTCTGGCAAGAATCTCAGGCAGCAAGCCGCTCTCCTGAATTAACTGGGTCCTCCTGATGGGCAGGGTGGGGGCAGGGCTGGATGGTTCCAGAACTAGAGCCATGGTATTAAGATACTATTTGGTTTTTAGGTTTGTAGATTTGCTCACATACCTTTTTCCATGTCAAGTCACATATGTTTTTTAAACAGTAGTTCATATTTGCACTTTAGGAATTTTATTTAAGTTTAAACAATTTATTTTTGTTTGCGCTGAGTCTTCATTGCGGTGCCCCGGCTCTTTATTGCTGCAGGCAGCCTTGCTCTGGTTTCGGTGAACAGGGGCTACTCTCTGGGTGAGGTGCCCAGGTTTCAGTAGTTATGGTGCTTGGGCTCTAGGGCAGGCAAGCTCAGGAGTTGTGGCGTTTGGGTTTAGTTGTCCCAAGGCATGTGGGACCTCAGTTCCTAGATCAGGAATTGAACCCGAGTTCCCTGCCATGGCAGGTGGATTCTGAACTGCTGGGCCACCAGGGAAGTCCCTTCTAGTCAGTTATTTTTACATCCATAGGACTATAGCATATTTCTGATCTTGTAAGTTACCAAAACAAAGCAAAAACACATTTAGACAAGAGTCTTCCAGGTTATTTCTAAGCAATTTTAATTCTCAGCCCAGGCCTTCACAGAAGGGGCCAGTGTTTAATATTTCTAGGTATTTCATAGTGTACTGAGATAAGGACTTTGGATATGGAAGCTGAGTGAAGATCGTACATTATGAAAATTTTCTACCTGGGGCCAAACTTAAAAGCTTCGTACATCCCCTTCGTATACAAAAATCAGTGAATCGTGTAGTTGGAAGGATGGATTCCTGTATGTGAGCCTTTGATGTAGTGTGCCTTGTTCACGATCCACAGTATTTCAGCTCTTGGCATAATCACCTCAACACATGAAGCCTGACATTTTAAAAAATAGTGGAAACTAATAATCGATTATGGGGCTTCCCTGGTGGCTCAGATGGTAAAGAATCTGCCTGAAATGCAGGAGACCTGGATTCGATTCCTGGGTTTGGGAAGATCCCCTGGAGAAGGGGATAGCAACCCACTCCAGTATTCTTGCCTGGAGAATTCTGTGGACAGAGGAGCCTAGCAGGCTACAGTCCATGGAGTCACAGAGTCAGACACGACTGAGGGAATAATACTCACTTTTTTTCATAATCCATGATAAAGTTGAAAAAATGAAAGATTACAAAATTGAAAAAAACTGAGCTAAGTCTTGACAAACTGCGAGGAAAGCACTTTTATAATTTGGATTATTTTGTGTTAAAAAAAAAAAGGAAAGAGCTTTTCTTTCTCATGCTTGAAAACCATGGTTTTATATATTAGTTTTGTAAAGTAGATTTCTTAGGAAATTAGACATTAAAACTAATGTTTGAATGAATTTTTCTGCTCAGCTGGCACTTTCTGGAGCTGTGTAGTACAATCATTGCATTAACCTTTGAAGTGAGTCCTCGGTACTCTAAACCAGACCACGCTGCTTGCCTGGCAGTGTTACTCCCTTCCTGATTTTAATTACAGGCAAACCAATGCAGAACAATTATCTGAATAATTCAGTCCATTAAAGCCTCTTTAAACAAAGAATTCAGGGAAAAGTGAGTTTTTCTCACCCAGATTGTCCAGATAATTATGTTTCTGACTTCTGGCCCTTCTGAGGTCGATCAGATAAGATTCCAGTCCTGGTTCTCTGCAGTTTCTCCCCTCAGGTGGCCAACCATGCCAGACCCTTGAAGGTCAAAACACTTGATTTTGTCAAGTATTTGATATTATTTCAGCATATGGATCTTTTTTTTTTTGTACAGTTCTTCTGTGTATTCTTGCCACCTCTTCTTAATATTTTCTGCTTCTGTTAGGTCCATACCATTTCTGTCCTTTATTGAGCCCATTTTTGCATGAAATGTTCCCTTGGTATCTCTCATTTTCTTGAAGAGATCTCTAGTCTTTCCCATTCTATTGTTTTCCTCTATTTCTTTGCATTGATCGCTGAGGAAAGCTTTCTTATCTCTCCTTGCTATTCTTTGGAACTCTGCATCCAGATGCTTATATCTTTCCTTTTCTCCTTTGCTTTTCACTTCTCTTCTTTTCACAGCTATTTGTAAGGCCTCCTCAGACAGCCATTTTGCTTTTTTGCATTTCTTTTCCATGGGGATTGTCTTGATCCCTGTCTCCTGTACAATGTCACAAACCTCTGTCCATAGTTCATCAGGCACTCTGTCTATCAGATCTAGCCCCTTAAATCTATTTCTCACTTCCACTGTATAATCATAACGGATTTGATTTAGGTCGGACAGGGAGGCCTGGCGTATTGCGGTTCACGGGGTCTCAGAGTCGGACACGACTGAGCGACTGAACTGAACTGAACAGCCTATGGACAGAGAAGCCTGGCGGGCTACAGTCCATGGGGTGGCAAGAGTCAGACACAATTGACGACCGAACATACATATACTAGTAGTATTAATATTAATAACAAAAAAGACTTTAAAAATAATTCATGAGTGAGCCACAAAGAAATGAATTGTATCATCTTGGATAGGGGTAAAGAATCTGCCTGCAATGCAGGAGACACAGAAGATGTGGGTTTGATCCCTGGGTTGGAAAGATCCCCTGAAGGAGGGCTGGCAACCCATGCCAGTATTCTTGCCTGGAGAATCCTACAGACAGAGGAGCCTGGTGGGCTACAGTCTGTAGGGTCGCAAAGAGTTGGACCTGACTGACTGAGCAGGCACACGCAGATGAAGGAAAACACAGGTGATGCAGAACTGTGGGAATCATCCTTTATACGAAGGCCTGAAAAGTTATAAACCACTCATAGCAGAGTGGAGGGAACAGGCCAAGTGAAGAGCAGGCTCAATTCAAGATGTACCTCATCCGCCACTGGGATGGATGGGGACAGATGGCTTGAATTCCTGTTCAAGAAACGCTGCAAGTTAATCTCCCACCTGTACCAGGCTCATCTGATGAAGTAGAACTTAGATTTCCTCTCGTTCATTTCTCATCTCTTATGGTTGAATTCTAATCAGCCACAGGCACATGAATAATTCTTTAAGGGACTGAGATTTTTGTCTTTATTAAGGGTTTGTGGAGTATCCTATGTATGAATGAGTGCTTACATACTATGATAAAGATAATGTCCGGTTTGTCAGGGAGATTACTTGTATGTGGTAATTAACTGAGTAATTGTAGAAGAGTAAACCTAACTCCTAAAGCCCAGAATGTTCTGTTTCCTCCACTGTTAAATCCTCCCTCGTCTTTAATTATGACGTATGCTTTTAGTCCTAGCATACACTTCATTTTGTTTAACTTTCTACTTTATGTTGGAGTAGAGTTGATTAACAGTGTTGTGTTAGTTTCAGGTGTACGGCAAAGTAAATCAGTTGTACATGTATCTCTTCCTTTTCAAAAACTTTTTCCCATTTAGATTGTTACATAACCTTGAGCAGGGTTCCCCGGGCTGTACAGTAGGTCCTTGTTGGTTCTCCATTTTAAATATAGCAGTGGGGACACGTCCATCCCAAACTCCCGGACTATCCCTCTCTTCCCTCACCCGTAAGTTCATTTTCCAAGTCTGTGAGTCTGCTTCTGTTTCGTTAGTTCATTTGTGTCATTTTCTAAGATTCCACATATAAGTGGTATCATATGGTCTTTCTCTTTCTCTATTTATAATTGGGAAGTTTTTTTTTTTTTTTTCCTGTCCTGATTTTTTTCTGTATTAGTTTTAATCTTGGTTCTCTTCTTGATTGCCTCGTTTTCAGTTGCATTTTGAATTAAATGACCTGCGTTGAACGTTTTCTACACATTTCTAGTAAATACAGTGTCCTGGGTCTACATATCAGAGTCCTGAGGAATATTTCCTGTAGTTAATGTGTCAGAATGAGACTCAGGAATTTCAAGTGGCTCAGTGAGTGTGGTTGCTCAAACTGGGGTGCTTTATTCTTTTCAGTTTATCTTCCTTGGGTTCCTTCAAACTCCAGCCAGCATTCCAAAGGATGACAACTGGCCTGGACAGCCTTTGCCTGCTGGCATGTGGCTCCTGTGCTTGGAAAGAGCCTTCTGTAGGGATGGGGTCTTTGGATACTGCTGGGTCCTGATCTCACGAATGGTGAAAGAGCAATGGAAACTGTTGGCACTTTACGTCTTCCGATAGTTGGCAAGGCTCTCTTTTTTTCAAAAGGTTTTAAGTGCTTTTCTGTTTTATGTGGTTAGCAGCCAATGGACAAGTTCAGAACATCACCTGTATCTGATTATTATAAATGGAGTCATTTCCAATGATGCCTTGAAATTTCCCTGGGAAATGACACAGATACAGATTCCTATTCATTTGATTTTTTAAAACATGATCTCAGATTTGAAGGCAGATGACAAACTGGGGCAATTTTGTAGTCTGTGAATATCTTTAAAACATAAAGGATGGTTAAGTGTGAATTAGGAAAAGACCCATGGACTTTCCTGGTGGCTCAGATGGTAAAGAATCCACCGGCAATGTGGGAGACCTGGATTTCATCCTGGGTTGGGAAGATCCCCTGGAGGAGGGCGTGGCAACCCACTCCAGTATTCTTGCCTGGAGAATCCCATGGACAGAGGAGCCTGGTGGGCTACAGTCTGTGGGGTTGCAAAGAGTCGGACACCACTGAGCAACTAAGCACGCACACACACGCAGGAAAAGACCCAGTGCTGTAAGAGAAAAATGGGCAGAGGTCCTGGGCAGCCCATTCACAAAAGACAGCATCAAACTGTCCAAGAAACAATTTGGAAAAACACAAATGAAAACATCAGTATCGTAGCTTGTTCCCCATCACACTGGCAAAAAATTAAAGACTGTGAAGGATTGGGAGCAGACATTCTTGTCATATCCTTTTAGAGGTTTAAACTGTTAATATTCTACAGAGCAATTTTGAACATGAGTAAAGAAATTTAAGGTACCCACAGAAATGTGTGTCATAGTTTCATTTAATGCATCAAGGAATTGGAAAAAATTCCTTTGCCCTATGTGACATTAAAAGACAGTTTTGAAGAGCACTTACATCATGAGAGAGTTTTATGATATGTTAACTGAAAAATAAGTGTGTAAAACAGCATGCAGGGGATGATCTCAATTTTATAAATACATACTGTTACTAGAGATCATTTTGGTCTATGACATTATTTAATATTTTTACTCTTTTTTACTTTGTTCTCATGGTGAATGTAAATTACTTGTATAATTAAAGAAACTACTCCTAGAATTTAACAATACCTCTCTTACTTTAAGTTCTCTTAGACCGACTATAAAAACATGTTATGCCCAACACATATTTTGGTAAATAAAATACTATGACTGAAATATATTTTTTATAGAATCAATCTGGATAAAAGAAAATTGATCCAGGTAACTGCTGCCCAGGGAGTATTAAATAAGAAGAAAATACATGGTCTCATGGTTCAGGTCAACAAACCTGGCATTAATGGAGTCAGAAAAAGAAAAGCAGTCGTCACAAGTCCAGTTCTAAGTGTGTCTGTCTGTTATTCCTTGGAAATCTAAAAATTGCCACCTCTTGGGAGAGAGAAGTCATTGCCTTTCTCCATTTCCTTCTTTCTGGTCCAGTTGTCTCTGAGATGTGCCCCGTCTCTAACTGCCACCTCACGCAGGTTTATGCCAGAGGGTCATTATAGCGGCAGCAGAGGAGCAAGAACAATGACACTGTGTGTCTGTTAGGGCTTTTCTTGTGTCTTCCATCCTGGCACAAGGGCCAAGCGTGCCCGGCAGCCCTCGAGGCTGAAACGAGATTGCGGAACAGCAGGGGAGGCAAACAGCATAATACGTATTTCCATAAGCAACATTATGACGATGAATGTGGAACTCACAATCCTCGATTAACTCAAGCAGTCCCTGGGGTTGAATAGTGTTCTGTAGCCATAATGGGGCCATAAGACCAAGGAGATTGTTGGGAGTTTTTACATTATAAAAAAAAACTGGGTAGAAACAAACTTAATTAAGGGCACCTGATTATGGTAACAAGTGTAGTTGTTGGAAACCACAGATGGTGAGAAATGTAGACAGCACAATACGATACTCAGAACGGCGTTTGCATTATCTGCCTTGCTTGGCTCGACAGAATTCAAATTGTTAGTGATGCTCAGAGTTCAAATAGTGAATCTGCAGCAGGAAAGAAAACATTTAATATAGAGATAGCAGAACTAAGAAGTCATTTATTTTTGTAAATAAAGAATAGAAAAAAGAAATCTAAAAATACACTGAGCTTTTTTTTTTCTCCGTTGGACTCTGAATGGTGGCTTTTCATGGCTTAGGAGACTTCTCCCTGATTTGTTCTTATGCAGCCTCAGCCCCACAGCTGTTCTGAGCTTGTGACCAGCCAGCCTACTTCTTTTCTACAGAGACTCCTCTTACGCGGCGCCTCTGACTGAAATGAGCTGGTTCTCAAGCTGGGACTCTGGCCTTGAGAAAATGCAGTCCGTTCGGTATACATGTGTGAGAAATGCCTAGTGTGCGCAAGGCCCTGGAGAGCCTCAGGGTCACTCGGAAATAACTTAGTCCAAGACTTTGTCTTTGAGAGCAGGAGGGAGGCAGACAGATGTGCTTGTTAGTCAGATATTCCCTGCTTTTCTCAGATTCTGGAGAGGCTTACAGTGTCTTCCTTCCCTCCTTGAATTGGTCTCTCCCAGTTGGAGGACCCTTTTTCAGGCCTTAAATGCGCACTCTTGGTCCCGTCAGCTCCTCATCTCTTCCTGGCTGTGTCACGCATGCCCATGGGCTGTGTCCTCTTCCAGGAGGAGAAGGAGGATGCCCCCATCCTCTGGATGATGATTTCCATCTGCCATGTTGGCTGCTCGGGCTGTGTGCTTGGGGAAAAGCCAGTGGCTTTCCCCTTCATGTTACTCTCGTCGACGTTTTTATTCATCGATAAGTAATGTTGAGGTGGGCTTCCCAAATGGCACTAGTGGTCAAGAACCCACCTGCCAGTGCAAGAGATATGAGACATGGATTCAATCCCTGAGTTGGGAAGATCCCTGAAGAGGAAATGGCAACCCACTCCAGTGTTCTTGCCTGGAGAATCCCGTGGACAGAGGAGCCTGGCGGGCTACAGTCCACGGGGTCCCAAAGTGTCAGGACATGACTGAAGTGACTTAGGATGCATGCCATGTTGATGTATTCATAGTACCACATTAATATCACCATATTACTAATGTTAATAAAACCATACTGTGAGCACTTTCTAAATACGTTTTCCATACTGAGCTTCTGAGCCACTCTTGGTTTCTGCTGGGTTTTCAGCCCTGCTCTAGGCAGCTACAATGTACCGTGTTGAGATTTTTCCTGTGGATCGGAGTTCTGTGAGGATTCTTCACTTGTAAAGGATCCTCAGACATACTTTTCAAGTTATTTTGTTTCCGAAAAAGAAGAGATAGCACTAACTTCATAGGAATTCTGCTCCTGAACCTGAGATTCTGTGATCGCAACCATGGAAAGCTGAGAGTGGGATCTGTCCAGGCTCATGCAATAGCCTTTTTACTTTTATTTTGAAAAGGAGATCTCCTCAGTAAGACAGCAGGATAAGAGGTCTTTGTTCCCAGTTTCTCACATTAGCTCACTTGAGGTCTCCTTGCAGGGGGATAAGAAAAAATCCAGGGTGCCAGCAAGTGACAGTTCAACTACATCTGAAGCAAATAAAACACATGCAAAATATAAAAACAAAACAACCCCGAAACCCTGTACCTGAAGGCCCGTATACTGCAGCTGTCTTGGACTTTATTGCTCAGGTGAAAGTCCTGCATTTAGATCTTCGAGTGACATTGCACAGACTCATGTGAAGGGACACGTGTGGACAAGAGAAAGAGGCAGATTTCAGCCCAGCTCTTTCTCTTGTTTAGAGCAGGCAAACTTTTGCATGGTTTGGTTGAAAGTAGTGATTCCTCCTTCTGGGGGCATCCTGGCTGGAGCTGGGTGAAGCACTTGGGAGCCTTGACTGAGGGGCATACAGAAGTTGACCAGATGTCTTCCAGGCTCCCTGAACAACCCAGGGTCTCTGAGCCTGTGAGGATGGGCTGATCAGAGTTGGAGGGATCAGAGTTTCCAGACCCTTGTGTCCCCTTGGTGTCTACTTTGGGATTCACATAAAGACTTTTGAGGCCAATCTGAAGGTCTAAGGCAGCAGACATCTCCTCCCTTCTAAGTGGGGACAGTATTGTCCAGCAAATACGGAGGCAGAGACCAGCCCAGTCGCAGAGATGGCGTTTCAGTAGCAGAGCCAGGCTCTGCTCTTTGCCAATAGAAGAAAAAAGATGTGCTGAAAAATTAAATATGGATTTAAACAAAACTGATGTTCATGCAACTTTCTACTATCACACCTGAGATCTTTTGGGTTGGTCAAAAAGTTCATTTTGGTTTCCTGTACAATCTTACAGAAAAACCCAAACAAACTTTTTGGGCAACCCAATACTTCTGTTTTCCTTGAAAACTTAGGTTCTCTGAGGCTTTGGTGGAGATTGGGGGTAAAACTGGGAAACAGCATTCTCCCCTCTGTTGGATACCCCCTCCCTAAGCCTCAGACAGAAGCAGGCCCCAAGTGGGCAATAGTGGCTGAAAGATCACTGTGTGTGGGATTTATTGGTTGGCAGCTGTCCAGCCCAGGTTACAGAGGTGACTCTGGACATCCAGGCTGAGTGTTGGAACTTCTGATACACCAGCCATATCCTTCAATTTACAGGCCATGAAGGTACTGTGGGGGGCAAAATTCACCCTCCTGACGTCAGGCAAGACCGCATCCAAGCCATCCCAAGCTTTTAAAGAATCTGTCCTATTCAGAAAGTCTCCAAAAACAGTCCTAAGTCTCTCCGTTTAATGTTATGAACTCTTTATGTCAGGAAATTTAACTTCAGAGCAAAACTCAGATTCTTCATAGTTTAGTTCAAAAACCATTTCCTTGGGCCATCATCCTCCATCTGAGTACCCTTCATGTATTTGAAAACCAATATTAAATTGGCTTTCAGCTTTCTCTTCTCCCCAGGTGGAATAATTTCAGTTCCAGTCACTTGAATTCAGAAGAAAAAAGCTCACTAGGAAAATTCAAGTCAAGTAAATATAAGCCTTTCTTTTTTAATGTAAAAAGACTAGGAGATAAGGGGGTTAAAAAGGGAAAGAAATGGTTTCTCTGCTGACACTATCCAATCTGAAATTCAGGCTACCTGAAATGAAGTAAAAAGTTGTATATTAAATTTTCATCACTGCAGAATTCATCAGTTCCTGCCCGTTTCCCTTCCAGGGAGAGCTGGAGTTGACTTTTCTTTGTAGGTCTTATGGATTTCCTTTGTGAATTTAAAAGCAATTGCGCGAATCAAAGAGATTTAGAAGCTATTGAGAGAAACAAGATTCCGGAGTGTGGATTCCTTACTTTTGCCAAAACCTCAGCCCTCTCTGGAACAGAAGTTATTCATCTTTGGGGAAAGTCCTAGATCCATTTGAAAATCTGATAAATGCTAAGAACATTTTCCTGGAAAAATACGTGTGTGTACATCCAGGAACTAGTCCCTACCATTTCGTTGAATCCCTGGACCTCAGATTCTAATCCCCAAACCTATTTTAATAGGCTGCATTTTAATCAGAGATGAAAATGAATCATTTTCACAGAACTCTTAATTTATGAGCAGAAAGAGAAAAGCGAATTTTTTTTTTTTTTTTTATAAAAGGGTGAAGTAAAACATTCCTATTGAGGTATGAATTCCTGGAGACATAATAAGATATTTAATTTAAATTGAAAATCCTTTTAATTTCTAAAGTATTCCCACCAGAAATCCGTGTCTAATAGAATTTTATTTTGAAGAAGAGTTGGTATTAACCTCCTCTTACAGTGCAGTGAACTGTGTGCAAAAACTCTGAGTGGGCACCGGAATAGTAAAATATCCTGCCTCAGCCCTGGGCTGGTTGTGTGGACCTGGGTCCATCTGTCACCTTCTTGGTCCTTCTTACCAGTAGAATACTGCTTTCAGAATCTGTTTCTTAGCTTCGTTTTCTATATTTTAGCTCTCCATCTCCCTGGCTGTGCTTTTCCACAATTTAGTGAGATCTTCTTTGATGCATCACTTTTATAATCTAGGGTGGCTTGGCAAAAAAAAAAAAAGAGGGGAAGGAAAGCTATGACGAGATACTGGCAGGAAGGGCGGCGGCCACAAGTGCTCATCAAAGCACATGTGTCACGTATCCTACCTTAGCCAGCTGGGTTCCAAAGATCTTGTAATAAAATGGAAGCTCACGTGCCTCTCACTCCTAGCCCAGGAGCGCACTTTAAGGATACAGGGTGAATGAGAATCCAGATTTCCTAAACAGTTTCTCCGTTTTATTCTCACTAATTAGCAAAATGCCAAAGTCAACGTCTTGGTTTACAGATAATTAGTTTACAAATATACTTCCGTGGTCCACGTTGGCATCCATTGATTTGAATGCCATTGTGATTTGTATTTTAGAAGGCAGGTGTATCTTTTGTTGTGTTGATGTTCAGTCCCTAAGTTGTGACCAACTCTTTGAGACCCCGTGGACTGCAGCACACCAGACTTCCATGTCCTTCACTATCTCCCAGAGTTTGCTCAAGTTCATGTCCATTGAGTTGGTGATGCTATCTAACCATCTCCTCCTCTGCTTCCCTCTTCTCCTTTTGCCTTCAGTCTTTGCCAGCATCAGAGTCTTTTCCATTGAGTCAACTCTTTGCATCAGATGGCCAAAGTGTTGAAGCTTCAGCTTCAGCATCAGTCCTTCCAATGAATATTCAGGATCTATTTCCTTTAGTATTGATTGGTTTGATCACCCTGCGTCAAGGGACTCTCAAGAGTCTTCTCCAGCACCACAGTTCAAAAATATCAATTCTTTGACACTCAGCCTCTTTTATGGCCCACTTTCACATCCATACATGACGACTGGAAAAATCATACCTTTCCTTATACAGACCTTTGTTGACAAAGTGATGTCTTTGCTCTTTAGTATACTGTCTAGGTATATCTTGGGCTTCCCTGGTGGCTCAGACAATAAAGAATCTGTTTGCAATGCAAGAAACCTGGGTTTGATCCTTGGGTCGGAAAGATCCCCTGGAGAAGGAAATGGCTACCCACTCTAGTATTCTTGCCTGGAGAATTCCATGGACAGAGGAACCTGGCGTGCTGCAGTCCATGGGGTCCCAGAGTAAAACACGTCTGAGCGACAAGCACTTTCACTTCTAGGAATATCTTGTTGTGGTTGTTGTTCAGTCACTAAGTCATATATGACTCTGTGACCTTATGAATTGCAGCATGCCAGGCTTCTCTGTCCATCACTATCTCCCTGAGTTTCCTCAAACTTAGGTCTATTGAGTCAGTGATGCCATACAACCATCTAATCCTCTGTCGCCCCCTTCTCTTGCCCTCAATTTTTCCCACCATCAGTGTCTTACCCAAGTAAAGTTGTTCAGACACTTGTATAATTTAGATAGATTATTGAGGTTTTTTCCCTCCTTTGTGTGATACTGGAGAAGACCCAATTCTTCCCCAATTCATTGGGGTTAAAATGAATAATTCAGTGAGTCTGAGTGGATTCTGGCTTCAAACTCCACATTGTGCTCCCTAGTCTAACTACTGTCAAGATAAAAGACCCACAGAGCTTGGCGAGACTGAAAATCAAGTTGACCAAAAAGTAAGGGCAGGCGAATGCCAGTCCCAGGTTAAGGAAGTGCTCCAGGTTGGCAGGCTTCATGGTTGGCTCACATACCGCGGGTTCTTTTGGTTATTTTAAGTTCCAAACAAAGTGGACAGTCTTCGTAACACGCTCTTAGTGGTTGAAGCTGTGTATTTCAGGGAAGCACCTTAGTATTGACCTTGAATTACAGCCTGCTGACGGGACTCCTCCATGCCACCGCATCGTCACAGGGCCACATCATTGCTGGCCCTGGGATGGCTTCATTCGTGTGTCATATCACAGCTTGGAAAGTGAGGTGTCCATGGTCTCCAGCGGCACCCAACGGGTGGATGGGGAGAAGGGGCTCAAACGGATCCCATTCAATAACCTTTCAGCCCTGCAGTGTGATCACCAGTGTCAGCTTCTGAATTACTTCATGCTCAACAAGAGACCCTCCACTGTCACAGGGGCGTCATGGACAGACCATTTCCCCTTTTCACTAGTCGGAGAGACAGAAGGTGGTCAGACCTGGACGAGGCGGTTTCAGATAAATGCCGGAGTGCCCCGGTGGTGAAGGCGAGCAGGCGGTCTATCTGTGGGTCAGGGCTGTGATCATGCCTGCTTGTAGCCAGGCGCCTTCCATCACTGCACTTAGCTTCTTATCTGCCAGTGCTTGGGTGCAGGGTCTGTGGCTGTCACGCAGTCAGTGTCAGAATCGCTCAGCACCGTGCTCACTTTTGAGCTGGAGCACACTTACTGACGTTCGCACAGGTGTTAAGTTACATTGGTTTCCAAGCATTGTACGGAGTCACCAGGTACCAACCAATCTTCCTCTTGTTAAGGTTTCTGAAGCCCGTGCTACAGGAATGGGAAGACTCTTCAGATGGTTTTAATCAAATAGGAATTTTAAAGGTTCACTTGCTTTAAAACCTTTCCATCACGCTTCACCAAAAGGTGGTGGCAGGGTGAGGGGGAGCAACCTTTGGTAGAAAATAGGCATTTAGATAACAGGTATATGTTTTACATGACAGTGCTCTTGACTTTCATTTACCTCTGTTGTATTAACATAATTTGTACATATTCAACCTCTAAACTCCCACACGTCCCAGCTCAGAAAATCACTGGTGAAATTGTTCTTCTTCGGGAGTTATGTTTAAATGCAAATGAGAAAGGCAACCTTAGAAATTCATGAGCCATCCTCTCCTGGGGGCATCTCGGGTGGTGCTCTGGCTCCCGGCTTGGCAGAAGGCTGTCTTTCTGAAATGGCTCATTAAGACCCACGTTCCAACAGAAGACCCCTCTGCAGGCCCCCACGCCCCAGGGCAGGCCACGACAAAGGGCCAGCCTACCAGCACACAAACTAATTAAAACAATAGCTGCAGATGCAAAGTGGAGATAGAAGACCTGTACCAATCGTTTTCCATTAAAGGTCTTATTTTTTTTAAAGTCCACCTGGATCAGAGAGAACATAAGAATGAGAGTTAGGCAGTTGGGGCTGAGGCAGTGCAGTGCTTTACTGAGCGCGTGCGTGCTCAGTCCTGTCTGACCTTTTGCCATCCCGTGGACTGTAGCCCCCCAGGCTCCTCTGTCCATGGGATTCTCCAGGCAAGAATACTAGAGTGGGTTGCCATTTCCTTCTCCAGGGGATCTTCCCGACCCAGGGATGGAACCACGGTGTCCTGCATCTCCTGCATTGGCAGGCGGACTCTTGTACCACTGAGCCCCCTGAAAAGCCCACAGTGTTATACACCCACTTCTAAACCATGAGAATGATTTCCATGGACTCAAGTGTCTAATTTGGGTCTAACTCCCTGCGGCACAGGCTTAAGGTGTCAGACAGGAGAAACATGGGTCCCTGTCAAGTGATCTTTTCCTCCTCTGTGCTTAAATTTGAATAAGAGAAACAAACTCCTCCATCCTAAGTGCTAGTCTGAAGTGATGGATAAAAATTATTCGTGAAGTATTCTGAATTGATGCAGGTCATGAGAAAGTAAGGCCAGGAGAGCAACCTCATTGGCCCCCATTTTTCACCGGGTATAAAGCTGTTACAAAGGACACAAGTCCTGAGGGCCTGTTTTCCCTCCTCATGTCAACTCCTAGCAAACAGGGGTTTTTCTAGTGAGCAGCTGGCCTGCCCTTTGGCTGCATCATGCACAGGTCAGTGAGAGGTGAGTGTGACCCACAAATGCTGAGAACAACAAATGTGTCCACAGTGAGCACTCCATACAGAGCCACTAAGAGTCATGGAAATGGAAGTGTTCAGAAATTATACAAGATCTCCAGGAAATAAGCGGTCATGTGTTGTTTTAGGGTCCATTTCTGATCAGGTCAAGTATGTCCAAAAGCATGCTTTCCCGTGAAATGAAATAACCAGCAAAGAGCTCACGTGTCCATACGTCCTTAACCACGTGTAGGTATGGAGGCATTGTTTTGTTATGATGGTGCCAGGCTTCACGAAGGAGTAAAGAGGCAACGTACTATTTGTCCCAGGCAGGAGTGGAGACAGAGCTCTGGCTGAGAGGTGGCTTCCAACTCCAGGAGCCAGGGGAAGGTGGTGAGAAGGAGTTGGAGACGCATCCTCGTCCCATGACCTCCACTGACTGCCTCCCTCAGGTCCCTGACCACCTACATGTATTTTGCATCCTTTCCAGCCTGTTAGGAATTCTGCATTTCACTTACCACTGTCTGCAGTTCCCTTCGTCACTTTCTGGTTCATCGCCTGCCTCCTCAGTATATTAAGTACCATGTCTGTTTTGTTTACTGATGTATCGTGGGCAGCCGCAGCAGTGCCTAGCATCCAATAAAGGGCCCATAACTAGTCGTCGAGTTAATGAAAATACCATCCATCTTGAAAAGAAAATTATCCAGAATATTCCATGAAACTCTGCATGGTGTCACTGTCATTGATCCCCTCCGCCACATGATTTCCATGAACTGATAAGAAAGGAGACTGCCTGAGGCTTCCCTGACTCCAGAATTCACCAACTATAGCAGTTCTAGAGGTAAGCCTTCTCTTGGACGCGCTCCTGTCCAGATCTTCCCACTGAACAGATCTGGTGGCCTTCCTTGTGGTCTCTGAGAACAGAGGGTGACTGGAGAGCCAGCCCGTGGCTCCTGAGCCTGCCACACTCCTGTGGCCTCTGCACTGGACCATCATTGGCCTTCCCTGGGGAGTTGGGGGGTCTATTCTGATTGATGCCCAGTACGAGAGTTCCATGCTCTTAGTGCCCAGTGGATTTATTAGAACCACTGTCCTCTGGCAGATGGTCATCTGGCCCTAAACAGGAAGATTTCTGTGCCCCTGGAAAGGACACTGGCTTGAAGCGGATCTGACTCGGTTCACCTGTTTAGGGATCGAGGCTTCTTCTGTCTTTACAGTGCACAGACATGTCAGATTCTTTTGGTTTCCTGCTCATGATTTAGACGCTGGGAATCATCCATGTTTGTTTTTTTTTTTTTTTTTCTCCCACCGTAAAATTTTGTTAACTGGGCCTCAGGATATGTTTCTAGATCAGTCTTACTGTGCTAAAACCTCCAACTAATACACTGCCTTTTGTTGCTCATTTTTTGGTTTGGCCCTGGGCCTGGCTCCCCAGTGTGGGGCTGGATGATGTTATTATTGAAACTGAAGTGGCTTTCATTTCAATATGATTTCGTGATCATATTACCCTGCTTAGCGTTTTCAGCACAAGTTGGATCCAACACCGCATGCACGGTGGACTACGCAGTGTGGGTTACACAAAATAAATTGAAGACATGTTTTTTTAATGTAGGTATATTTTCACGGAGCTTTCAGCCTTGAGGGGAGACATGGCGTTTACATTTAGGAGTCATGGGTTCTGGTTTTGGATTTGTTGGAGATCCTTTTGATTGGAGAGAAAATGTTATGTTCCAGAGGGATTGGAAGTCAGCCAGGAGAGTTTGGATATTTTCCTGGGCAGAGTGGGGACCATTATCAGTTTAGGAAATGGGAAGAGATGTTGTGGGAGTTAAAACCTAGGAAGGTTGTTGTGGGGGTGAGTGAGTAGCAGAATGGATAGAGAAGAGAAAAAGGGGGAAATGTCTGAATCAGGAAACCATTGCAGAAAGCAAGTATTGGGTTGACCAGAAAGTTTGGGTTTTTCTATACCATCTTACAGAATGAACTATTGGGTCAACCCAGTACCAGGGGATGAAGGTCTGGACTGAAAGAATGAGAAGGATGGATGCCTCGAAGGGGAGTTGCAGAACTTGAGGATGCATCTGGAGGTGCCGAGAAGGGAAAACATGGAAGAGAAGGCGCTGAATCTGAGACTGAGGAAGGGCTCCTTAGAGCAATGGCGGAGGCAGGAGAATTGACAAGACTCTGCCTCAGGCATTTACAGCATTCAGTAGGTGTAAAAACCATTGACCATCACAACAACCCTCTGGACCAGGCAGGAAAGATATTTTGACTCTTGTGTTGTAGATGTAGATATTCAGAAAGCTTAATCCATGCAAGGCACATGGGTCAAAAGTGGAGACACTGACAAGCAGCCTCGGTTCTCTGGGATCTGTTCCAGCACGTGATAATTTCTCATTGGATATGTTGAATGTGAGTTGATGGCGGAAAATCTAAGTGGAATTCTGAGGCATTTGGAGAGGTAAGGTAGGTGCTTGAGAGAGCAGTCCTAGAAATGAGAATTCAGTGAATGGAACAAGTAACTGAATCTCTTTGGGAAGAAGATTGAGAGAGAGAAGAGTCGTCAGGGGCTCAGAACTCAGCCCTGGGAACCCGGCATCATTAGTGCACAGCTGAAGACCGCAGCAGAGAACAGCTGTAGGAATGAAAAGAGGGACGTGGAGTGTCCTGGAGCTGAGGGAAGGCTGTGTGTCAGGAGGGCAAGGGGAGAAGCAGGCGTCCCCGTTGTACATGCCTTGAGAAGTTAGGAAGAAAGTTTATTTCTGTGGCAAAAGAAGGTCCTTGTTGACTTTTGTGAAAGCAATAAAAATAGGAAAACAGTTTGGTAGAACCTAAGCCAGGTGGGGAAAGATTTCAAAGTGAGTGGATGGGTAACGATGAAATAGAGATTTTGATTCTAAGTCATGTTTAGTAATGAAGAATGATGGAAGGAGGGAGAGAGAGAAGGAGGTTTCCAGGAAAGCAAGAGGATCAGTCAGTGGGTTTTTCAGGCTGTAGAAGAGCTGTGGTTGTTGGAAGGGGAGGGAAGGAGGTGTTGGTGGAGGAGAGGTTCAGGATGATGAAGGATACTCTCTGGGTCACAGGTGGAGGGTTACTCAAGAGAAGGTCGGACCCTTCTTTCTTCAGGACATCAGGAAGGTGACTTCAGCATGTTGTCATTTAAGAGTAATTCCCCTGATACGTACAATGGCCAGGACATGGAAGCAACCTAAATGTCCACCAGCAGATGAATAGATAAAGAAGATGTGATGCATGTATACAATGGAATGTTACTCAGCCATAGGAAGGAATGAAACAGTGCCATTTGCAGATATAGGTAGAGACTGTCATACAGAATGAAGTAAGACAGAAAGAGAAAATATCATATATTAATGCATATATATATCAGATCTATAAAAATGGTATAGATGATCTTATTTGCAAAATAGAAACAGACACAAATATAGAGAAGAAATATATGGATACCAACGGGGAAAGGGGGAAAGTGGGAGGAATTGGGAGATAATGGATTGACGCCTATATATTGTTGATACTCTGCATAGAATAACTAATGAGAACATACTGTGTAGCACAGAAAGCTCTGCATAATGCACTGCAGTGACTTGAATGGGAAGGAAGTCCAAAAGGGAGGAGATACATATATATGGATGGCTGATTCATTTTGCTGTACAGCAGAAACTAACAGCATTGTAGAGCAGCTATACTCCAATACAAATTTAAAAAAAGAGTAACTACCCCAGAGAAAAACTATGGGGACATCTTTTCAGGTCTGTGCCTTTTGCCATTTTTTCCCTTTTTAGTACTTATTGAAAATGTTTTTGCCTCTCCCAGAGAAGAGGCACCGTTTGTAGGCTGTTAGGTGATATTGTGTTTTTCTCAGTTCAAAGAGCACAACAAAAATTGAGGCTGAGGTAGACAATGTTATTCCTTGGCAGAATGTTATTTCTTGAGGGAAGAACGTTCTATAAATGTATAGTGCTATTGTAACTATTCTGTATAAAAGTTCAAAGGTCCCAGATATAAAAGATGACAGCAAATAGATATTCAGGCTTAGAAATACTAATATCATTTTATTTGGTAGATATCTATTAATTTTTAAGAATGGATCTAGATGATCTGGTAGAAGCCATATGGATTTTCAGGTTTATAAGTTTCTATTAATAAAAAGTTATCTTTCTTCTTAAAGAGTTTAAGTTGACCCTTCCCCCATAAAGGGTTTCCCTGGCAGATCAGATAGTAAAGAATCTGACTGCAATGCAGGAGGCCTGGGTTCAGTCCCTGGGTGGGGAAGATCCTCTGGAGAAGGGCATGGCAACCCACTCCAGTATTCTTGCCTGGAGAATTCCACCAGACTGTAGTCCATGGGGTCACAAAGAATCAGATGTGACTGAGTAACTAACACATTCTCTCACTTTTCTCCCCCAGAGAAAGTAGCATTATCCAAACATGGATCTTTCTACTGATCGGTACATTTTATTCAAGGTAGACTGGAATTGCCAGTCACCAAAAGACAAAATAAGTGTTAGTGTTGCCAGTGAGGGTGTTAAAGCGAGTGGAGTGACCCAGGGCCTGACATCCCTGGGGAGTCTGGAAGGGAGATGTTGCATGCCCACCTGAGGAGAGCATCTTCTCACCTGTGTGGCTGTGGGGTGTAAGCTCCTCACCCTTCTACCCCAGCAGAGGGGAAAGCAGAAATCCAAAAACTATGGCCAAGCTTCTTTCCTTCCATGGGTCTCAGAATGACAGCACGTTCATTCCATCTGACTCCAGAGCCTGTGTCACCTCCCTTTTTCTTCATTTTTATCTCATACTCTGCCTACAAAGGTCAATACAGTCAAAGTTATGGTTTTTCCAGTAGTCATGTGCAGATGTGAGAGCTGGATCATAAAAAAGACAGCGTGCTGAAAAATTGATGCTTTTGAACTGTGGTGTTGGAGAAGACTCTTTGGACAGCAAGGAGATCAAACCAGTCAATCCTAAAGGAAATCAATCCTGAATATTCACTGGAAGGACTGATGCTGAAGCTGAAGCTCTGATACTTTGGCTACCTGATGCGGAGAGCTAACTCATTGGAAAAGACCCCGATGCTGGGAAAGATTGAGGGCAGAGGAGAAGGGGGTGACAGAAGATGAGAGTTTGGATGGCATCACCGACTCAGTGGACATGAGTTTGAGCAAACTCCGGAAGTTGGTGAAGGAGAGGGAAGCCTGGCGTGCTGCAGTCCAGGGGGAAGTAAAGAGTTGGACACGACAGAGCAACTGAAAAACAACTCTTGACCCTACATCTGTGAATGTCTTCTTTTGTGATTGCACAGTACTGCATTCTGGTGCATAATTAAGAGGATGCTGCTCCAGCCTCCTTGGACGTGGGCAATGAAGAGGTAAAGGGAAGTAAAGCTGAAAAAGGAAGGATGATGGGAAACTGTTTAACCTCTCCAGCCAGCCAGAAGCTAGTGTGGCTCCCTATGCGTGTTTATGACCGAGCAAACCTCGTCTGGGCCCCTGTCTCTTTCTGCTCACTCCATGTCTCACCCATGACTCAAATACATTGAGGGCATTCCCATTCCTTGTTTCCTGATGTCACTGCATGCTAAATCATGCCAGGGCAGCGGAAGCCATTGCAACTCCAAGTTGAACCAAAGCAGAAATGTCAACTAAATTATCTCTAATGAAATCATTTTCTTTTTTAATCACAGAGTCAACCAACAGGAGGAAGAAAGATTCACTTAATTGCAGGCACTTGGAACACCCAGCCTGGGGTTAAATATCCTTTCATCTTGCATGATTGTGAGAGACAGACCAGGCATTCTTAACTCTGTAAATACTTATGGTTTGAGGAATAATTAAATTGGGTTAGGAAAGCAAAGTGAAGGAAATCCATGGTTGAAAGGAACATGGAATCTCCATCAGTTCAGAGCAAAAGGAGGTTTTTAAAAAGATGGAAGTGATGTCAATGGCTTGCCAAGTTTCATGCACGAGACATTGAAGCTTAGGAGGGAAGAAGAAATTGTGAACAAACAAAGGTTATGCAGGCACAAAGGGAGGAAGGGTTACTTCTTCCTGGGGGGAATCAGGATGGGGGCTTCTCAGCTGAGTGGACCTTGACATGAGGGTGATGAGGGTAAGAACATTTGAAGTTAAGAGAATACAAGAGAAATTCACAGATGTACATGTTCAGGTACTTCTCTTTTTCTGGGAACACAGAATGATCTACTGTGTTTGGGACTTAATTCCCTGGAAAATAGTGAGATATGGAAGCAGAATTGAAGGTGCAAAACTCTATTATAAGGGGTAGAATCCTGTGGCTGTGAGAAGGACAGATTGTATGATCCGAGATGGAATCACAGGGATCATTTGCAATTGAAACAACTGCAATAGTCCTGATGCACACCAATGATGGTTTGCGTTAGGCAGTGGCACTGAGTGGAATGTGGAGGAATAATCCAGAGAGGGGCCATTTGCCAATTTTCACATCGTAGACACTTTCACCAAAGCTGATTTCTGCCTACCAGGATCGTGTCACTCACTACATGTGGAATTGGGAAGAGGGGTACTAGTCAGAGCATGAGGTGGTTGGAACCCACCCCAGCACATCCCTGTGTCCAGTAGGCTGTGGAGAAGGATACTAGGTCCAGTTTGGAATGGTTTGAGTGTCATGCGTTAGTGGAACATCTATATGAAAAGAGTCTTGCAGGCATTGGAAACTCATAGCTGGCACTCAGGAGAAAGGGTGGGGAGACATGGAGACTGAAGTCTTGAACTTTACAGGGGGAGGAAGGGAGGAAGAAAGGGAAGGAGACTGGGAAGAGTAGGGGAGTGAGGGAGAGAGAATTTACAGACATGGGTTTAGAACTGAGTCCAGGGGAAGACCTGTGTATAAGAGCTGAGATGTGGAAAAAAATAAACGGAAGTGAAGGCCTGGGAAAGAGAAAGCAGGGGTCGGGGAAAATCAGGAGAAGGTAGCCTAGGAGCATCTAAGACAGCAAAGCATTCAAGCTGCACAATGATGTCATCAGAGCATAGGATGTTTTGACTCCAATTTATGAGCATAACATTTTAATCAGAATTGGCCCAGCATGAATTAATTTTCATGAAGTTCCTGAGGGAACATCATTAAGCCAATTTAATTCTTTCCCATAATCAATTTTCCATAGAGCACTGTTAATCTGTTTCCAATTTTTCTCATTTTCATATTTAGCTTAATGAAATTATTTAAATCAGGATCAATGGTTTTCCTCATAAATAACATGGTAATGATTTATCAATGATTTAAAAAAAATCTCTTTTGCGTTTTACTGATTATTCCTTTGTCATACATTTTCTTTTGAGGTCATTGTTTCTGAGTCCAGTTTCCCTTGGTCATTTTTTTTTAACCATTAATAATAGGTGATCTGTTAGGCAGTATTTCATCCGTATTAATTTTACTCTCTGGCCATTATAGCCACGTATGTTTTACTTTGTCTTCAAATGTAAACCCAATTGTTTTTTGGTTGCTACGTCTTGTCTGAATCTTTGCAACTCCATGAACTAGAGCATGCCAGGCTTCCCTGTCCTTCACTATCTCCCAGAGTTTGCTCAGACTCACGTCTATTGCATCAGTGATGCCATCCAGCCATCTCATCCTCTGTTGTCCCTTCTTCTCTTTCGCTCAATCTTTCCCAGCATCAGGGTCTTTTCCAGTGAGTCAGCTCTTCACATGAGGTGGCCGAAGTATTGGAGCTTCAGCTTCTGCATCAGTCCTTCCAATGAATGCTCAAGGTTGATTTACTTTAGGACTGACTGGTTGGATCTCCTTGCAGTCCAAGGGACTCTCAAGAGTCTTCTCCAACCCCACAGTTCAATTCAAACCGAGTAAACTCATCTAAAATGGCTTTCTCCTACAAGTTTACTTGAGCCCAGGGCTCACATGAGGGAGGTCAGGTTGGGGGGAGGTCCTACTAGAGACAGATGAAGTATTCGTAAAGGTCTTAGTCTAATCTTCCAAATCATAAGCTTAATGGAGGTAATTAATAAGAGTCTTCAAGCCTGGAATTGGGAGAAATTAATTTCATTGCCTTTATTATAATATTATATTTTTAAATCTTGAATTTTCATAGTGCTTTGAAATAAGCAAAACTAAATTATTTCACTTGGTAGTCAAAGCAGTAGTAAAACTCTCATATGTATTCCTATTTGTCATGTGATAATTGTGTTAATATACTCAGAACAAAGCACCATATTGAATTTGGTTTTGTTGACTGAAGAATGACTCAATTCAGTTTAGTTCAGTCACTCAGTGATGTCCAACTCTTTGCAACCTCATGGACTGCAGCACGCCAGACCTCCCTATCCATCACCAACTCCCAGAGTTTACTCAAACTCATGTCCATTGAGTCGGTGATGCCATCCAACCATCTCATCCTCTGTCGTCCCCTTCTCCTCCCGCCTTCAGTCTTCCCCAACATCAGGGTCTTTTCAAATGAGTCAGTTTGTCACATCAGGTGGCCAAAGTATTGGAGTTTCAGCTTCAGCATTAGTCCTTCCAATGAATTTCAGGACTGATTTCCTTTAGGATGGACTGGTTGGATCTCCTTGCAGTCCAAGGGACTCTCAAGAGTCTTCTCCAACATCACAGTTTAAAAGCATCAATTCTTCCGCGCTGAGCTTTCTTTATAGTCCAACTCTCACATCCATACATGACTACCGGAAAAGCCATAGCCTTAACTAGATGGACCTTTGTTGAAAAAGTAATGTCTCTGCTCTTTAATATGCTGTCTAGGTTGGTCATAACTTTTCTTCCAAGGAGGAAGCATCTTTTAATTTCATGGCTGCAGTCACCATCTGCAGTGATTTTGGGGCCCCCCAAAATAAAATCTGTCACTGTTTCCACTGTTTTCCCATCTATTTCCCGTGAAGTGATGGGACCAGATGCCATGAACTTAGTTTTTGGAATGTTGAGTTTTAAGCCAACTTTTTCACTCTCCTCTTTCACTTTCATTGAGAGGTTCTTCAGTTCCTCTTCACTTTCTGCCATAAGGGTGGTGTCATCTGCATATCTGAGGTTATTGATATTTCTCTCAGCATTCTTGATTCCAGCTTGTGCTTCATCCAGTCCAGCGTTTCTCATAATGTACTCTGCATATAAGTTAAATAAGCAGGATGACAATATACAGCCTTGATGTACTCCTTTCCTGATTTGAAACTGGTCTGTTGTTCCATGTCCTGTTCTAACTGTTGCTTTTTGACCTGCGTACAGATTTCTCAAGAGGCAGGTAAGGTGGTCTGGTATTCCCATCTCTCTCAGAATTTTCCACAGTTTGTTGTGATCCACAGAGTCAAAGGCTTTGGCATAGTCAATAAAGCAGAAGTTGATGTTTTTCTGGAACTCTCTTGTTTTTCAATGATCCAACAGATGTTAGCAATTTGATCTGTGGTTCCTCTGCCTTTTCTAAATCTAGCTTGAACATCTGGAAGTTCACAGTTCATGTACTGTTGAAGCCTGGCTTGGAGAATTTTGAGCATGACTTTGCTAGCATGTGAGATGAGTGTAATTGTGTAGTAGTTCTTCACGACCCAGATAATCACGATGGTGTGATCACTCATCTAGAGCCAGACATCCTGGAATACGAAGTCAAGTGGGCCTTAGGAAGCATCGCTACGAATAAAGCTAGTGGAGGTGATCGAACTCCAGTTGAGCTATTTCAAATCCTAAAAGTTGATGCTGTGAAAGTGCTGCATGCAATATGCCAGCAAATTTGGAAAACTCAGCAGTGGCCACAGGACTGGTAAAGGTCAGTTTTCATTCCAATTCCAAAGAAAGGCAATGCCAAAGAATGCTCAAACTATCACAAAAAAGATCTTGTAGGCAAGAAGAATGACTAGTGGGTTCAGAAAGATCAGAGCACACAAGACAAACAGAGGGAATGACATTGGCTGTGAAAGTCAACCCAGTTCTTAAGAGGGCATTTGTGGTGGTGCCTTTCAGTGGTGCATTTGCCACAGCCCCTAGGCTCAGAAAACTGATTTTGCATCCAGACTCTTAAAACTGTACTCACATAAATTAAACTATCAAGATGTGTGAAGTAGAATGTCAATTTACTCACTTAAGTGGGAAAAAGATTACAAATTTGGGGAAGAATATAGGTTTGAGATCTGGCTGGCTTCGAGGGAAAAAAGCAAAAGATAGACATATATGCAACAATAGCTTTCAGCTAGCTGTCACCAGATACAGGATTACTATGGATTTCTAAATATTTTGATTTATCTGCCATGCACCCCAGGAAGGAGAATAGGACTGGAATATTTGAAGTCCAGTAAGGACAATTCTTGGAGAAGGCAATGGCACCCCACTCCAGTACTCTTGCCTGGAAAATCCCACGGATGGAGGAGCCTGGTAGGCTGCAGTCCATGGGGTTGCGGGGAGTCGGACACGACTGAGCAACTTCACTTTCACTTTTCACTTTCATGTATTGGAGAAGGAGATGGCAACCCACTCCAGTGTTCTTGCCTGGAGAATCCCAGGGACGGTGGAGCCTGGTGGGTTGCCATCTATGGGATCGCACAGAGTCGGACACGACTGAAGCAACTTAGCAGCACCAGCAGCAGCAAGGACAATTCTGGGCTTCCATCCCGATGGTGTGAATGCCTTACTAATAGGGTCTTAGTGATAGATTTGACTAAGGCTTCTTCCCTGGAAAGGACTGGGATGGTCAGTCACCTCAACCATACTTCTGAGTCACATGGCATTTCTTTAGTTAGGTAGCTTCAATCTGGTTATACTCTTGCCTTCTAGGTCTAGCATTCACAGTAATTTTTTAAATGTATTTTTATATTTCATCTTGCATTCACTTTGTGTCATTCATAAAATTGAAGTTTCTTTAACCCCTGAGAACCAACCTCCATGCCACTCAGTCTTCCGTGATAATGGAGATCTCTTAGAGATGAATGATTGAGTTGTGTTACATTCAGCACCATAGATTGCTTAATTACACATTTTGTTTTGAGGTCATTGTAGATTCACAGGCAGTTTATGGAAATAATACAGAAAGACCCCAGGTACCTTTCACCTGTTTCCTGCAGGTGGTAACATCTTGCAGCCCTATGAGAGAATATCATAGTCAGGATACTGATGTCAGTACAGTCAACATCAGAGGAATTCCATCACCGCAGATTTCCTTCAAGTTGTCTTTGCATTCCAGAAATAAATCCTGCTTGGTCATGGTGCTTAATACTTTTTATACACTGCTAGATTTGATTTGCTAGTATTTTATCGAGATTTTGTTTTCTTTGTCTCTAATACTTGATGTCTTTCCTTTTTTCTAATGCAGGTATTTTAGTACTATCAATTTCCCCTCTCAGTACTGCCGTAGCTGCCTGTCCTGAATGTTGAATATGTTATATTTTCATATTCAGTTCTGTGGATTCTTTATTTGCTTTAAGATTTCCTCTTTGATCCATGAATTGTTGAGAAGTATGTTGTGTGACTTCCAGGGGTTTAGAGGTTGTTGTATTTTGTTACTGATTTCTAGTATGGTTTCCTTATGGTCTGTGTATGATTTCAGTTCTCTTAAGTTGGTTGAAGTTTGTTTTGCGATACAGAAAATGCACTGTATTTCCTGTATTTTTGACTATTCCATGGGCACTTAAAAAAACGTGAGTTCTGTTATTGAGCAGAGTTTTCTACATATGTCAGTGAGATCTGTGCTGTTCATTTCTTCCACATTCTTCTTGATGTTCTGTTTAGCAGTTCTGTGGCAACACACTCTAGTGTTCTTGTCTGGGAAATCACATGGACAGAGGAGCTTGGCTATAATCCATAGGGTCGCAGAGTCAGACATGACTGAGTGGCTAAACAACAGCAAGTATTGCTGAAAGTGGGGTGTTTAGACAGTGAAGTCAGC
Source organism: Bos taurus (assembly GCF_002263795.3). Lineage (NCBI taxonomy): Eukaryota > Metazoa > Chordata > Mammalia > Artiodactyla > Bovidae > Bos > Bos taurus. Next base: position 5,093,008 of record NC_037338.1, on the reverse strand, counting down.
TGCTCATTGTGGCGGAGCCCCCTTTCGTGGTGTGTTTGGTGAGGAGGGCCGTCTCAGGCCTGCAGTCTCAGCCTCACGCAGAACACTTCTTGACGCTAGTGTGTGGGTGGGGCATGTGACCCATCCCCCTTACCAGCTCTGCCTCATCTGCTATCGTAGATTAAGTGTGCTAAGTCACTTCAGTTGCGTCCAACTCTTTACGACCCTATGGACGGTAGCCCGCCAGACTCTTCTGTCCATGGGAGTCTCCAAGCAAGAATACTGGAGTGGATTGCCATGCCCTCCTCCAGGGGATCTCCCTGACCCAAGGATTGAACCTGTGTCTCTTATGTCTCCTGCCAGTGCAGGATTCTTTACCCCTAGCACCACCTGGGTAGGTTAAGACTCCTTCAGTTTGCAAAAGGACTGAGCCTCGCGGCTGCCTTCTGTTCCTGCAGGCCATGGGCTGGGGAATGCCAGGTCTGAGACATCACCTTGTGTTGGATGAGGCAGTTCTAAGATGCCGTCACTCCGTGTACCGTAGGACCTAGGATCCCGGGCCAATGCACCTTACCCTTGACACCTTTTAGACTTTTCCTTCAGCTGTTCTTTGTGTTATTTCCAGGGTTCGTTGCTATGCTTAGCAGAAACAGGGAGAAATGAGTTGACACCATCCCTGTTCAGAATTGAGGCTCACAGGTCATTCCGCACATATGTTTTAGACCCAGTTTGCATAGCCTATGAAAAATGCAGAGATGTTTAATCCACATAACCTCTGTGTGTCAAACGGACTGGCCAGTTGGGAACAAAGAGCTAAAGAAAATGGCAAATGGCAAAAGGGAAACCACATGTGTCTCAAAGCAAGAAGTGATTAACTGCCAAGTGAATGATATAGACAGGAAACCCTGGGGACTCCAAGGGAGGAAAGATCAATGTATTTCCGAGTCTGATCTCTGCAATTCATAACCACGGTTTTCAATGGTCACGATGCCCATAGGATATGATCTTAAGATTAAAGAGGCTTCTAACTGGTGATATGAAAACAAGAGCTAGAAAGTCACATCTTAAAACAAGATACCTCCCCCCACCCAAGTCAGCTGGTCCCTGCTTTACCATATAGTGGGAGAGTGGGAACCAGGGCAGGGAGAGATCAGTGGGAGACAGGTGATGAGGAAAACTTTGGGAGAATGGCTTTCATAATGAATGCCTGCATGTGGTGACTAAAACCCCAAAGGCAGTGATTGGAAAGTGAAAGAGTCAGTGGCATTTCCAGTTTTGAGAAAACAGGTAGCAAGCCCTCCATATGGATGGACATGTGACAGTGGGGAAAGCCGGGAGCACAGGGCTGTGTGAAGGTAGGTCACTGGTGGGGCAGCTGCGTCCGTGCAGCTGAGAGCAAACAGCACGGCGTGCCCAGGTTGGGGCTGGCAGAAGGTGGGGGCCAGATCCTGACTTAGCCTGTCTGATCGCTCAGCGGGGGCCTGGAGCCCGCCCTCTGCTCTGTGCTGTGGTTGGTGCCCACTCCCCTCGGGGCCTGCCGGTGTCCCTTCCACAGGTGCTCCTGGTCCAGTTTGCAGGCTTCCTGTGCTACGTAGCGTGTAGGCATGAAGGAGGGGAGAGAGGAGGGAGGAAGAGATGAAAAATAATTCAACATAGATGGCATATTGATTTTTTTAAAAATCAAAGATTTGCAGCCTGAAGCTCAGCAGGTGATAGGAGGAAAAGTCTTTGGAGGGTTATTATAAGGTTGATAGCATTTAGCATACTGTTCGTATAATACAACATCCCAGCAGATTATCTGAGTTAGTCCATATGGTGCTGGCAGTTTTTTCAGTAAACATAAAAAATAATCATAAGTAGCAATATTAGATGAAACATCAGAATGACTACTTTCCTGGTAATAGTTATGAAAGCATGAGGACATAGGAGGTCAGCATTTTCTTTGCGTGCATGCTCAGTTGCTCAGTCGAATCTGACTCTTTGCAACCCTATGGACTGTAGCCTGCCAGGCTCCTCTGTCCATGGGATTCTCCAGGCAAGAATACTGGAGTGGGTTGCCATGCCCTCCTCCAGGGGATCTTCCCGACCCAGGGATCGAACCCAGGTCTCTTATGTCTCCTGCATTGGCAGGTGGTTTCTTTACCACTAGCAGCACCTGAGAAGCCCCCAGCATTTTTTAGTTGAGTCTAAAAATCACAGTAGAGAAACCTGCACTATTATTGTTGTTTAGATACAGTTAAATATTTAAAGGTGGGTACTGGGGTGGGGGGCGATGATCAATCTGGTAGTCCATCAAGGAAAGAAAGGGTTTCCCTTTGAAAGTCTGAACATTCATGTTTCATTTAGTGCAAAATCAGGATTGTGTTGGATACTCTGTTGGTATCACGGGTAATTTTAAGGAGCAAAGAAACAATTAAACATATCATTTTATTTTGGGTTATTCTACGTAAGTTAAAGATCTGTTGGCTTTATTTGACAACAAACTGTTGACCACAGACCATGTACCAGGGGTTGTTCTAGTATAATAGAGCGCTCAGGAGCCCCTGGCCATGTTTGTTTCGTCTGAGTCACTGTTGAAAACATCTAGGGTCTTGTGATGGGATGTGGAAGTGATGGGTGTGGGACGGAGGGGTGTGAACTCTGTTTGTGTCTAGAGGAGATTGATACGGAATTTAGAGATTTAAAAGGGGGTCCCATATTGTAAGGCTGTGTTTAACATGAGTGGGCTGTGTTGACAAACAGAAAGGGAAAAAGAAATCTACGACTGATTTTAGGAGGAAAAATGCCAATAATCTCATTTGTATTTATCCCGTTACACTATTTTAAAAAACATAATTTCATTCTCCTGTTCAAATCAGTAGTCCATTGTTGAGTGTTTATAATGTATTGAACCAAAAAGTATTACCTGGAACCAGGGGGTTGTGAGGGAAGGATATTTGTTCTCTGTTTTCCTAACACTCAAATAAGAATATTTTTATAATGTGATAAAAATTCTCTTTGAATATAAATGTGCCTGGGAAATACATGCTTACACACCAGTCTTCCATTACTGTCCTCGTCATTCTGTATTTTCCAGACAAAACCAGACTCTTCCCTCCACCCTCATACATTTTATTTTCCACACCAAGCTCTCTTTGTCCTATTCCTGAGAATGTCCTGTTTCTTACCTTATACTCAGAGAGTCTTGCTCCCCACTTCATCCCCCCTCCACAAAGCGCTCTAGTGAAATATGACCTCCCCACACTCCCGTGAGTCCCCAGGGCCCGGGGGACTTCCTCACACTTGCCTGTGTCCTTACTAGTGGTTTCTAACCTCCCAGCCTGTACCGAGGTGCAAGATCCCCAAGGACAGGGACTGTTTTGACAGTCAGTGTTACTCCTGGGATCATCCACATGGACGTTCCTTAGTGAAGATTTCCTGAATTGCATCAGATAGCAAACCTTCCAATACCTGGAGGATAGTTACTCAGTTCCACCAGTATTCCAGGCTCTCCATCTTCAGTTCTTAAGGTTGATCTCCAAAGCCTTTGTCTTTCTGTTTGCTCATGTTTGGATCTTGTCCTAACAGCGTATCTAGAACTGAAAACAGTGCTCTTACTGGGTCGAGGACAACGTGATGACCAATTTCCTTGCTCTAGGTGGAAAACTACCCACCTAGGGACATGAGGGGCATTTTGCTTTAATTATTGTGGGCGAGTCAAGTCAACCAGGGCTCCCCCAGTGACTCAATGGTAAAGAATCTGCCTGCAGTGCAGGAGCCTCAGGAGACATTGGTTCAATCCCCAGGTTGGGAAGATCCCCTGGAGGAGAGCATGACAGCCTGCTTCAGTATTCTTGCATGGAGAATCCCATGGACAGAGGAGCCTGGCAGGCTACAGTCCATGGGGTCATAAAGAGTCAGACATGATGGAAGCGACTTAGTACACGCACAAGTCTACCAGAAACTCTGTGGACCAAGTGGCCATGAGCCATGCTGCTGGGCCTGTGGCCAGGCCAACCCAGGTTCTGTGACTGTTCCATCTTGAAAGCCCCACCTGCCTCTCTTGCTTTAGATGCTGAGGATACATCAGACAGCATCACAACCCTTTATTTCCACACACAGAGTGGCTTTTTGCTGAAAAAGATTGAAAGTGTGCTTATCTTCCAGGGATCTTAAGAGTTTGCTTCTTTTTTGCTCGTTGCATGTGCCCCGTCTGAAAGACCCCTCTAACCTGGAGGATCCAGCTGGTCCTGTAGAACCTTCACACCACCCTTGGAGACAGTGTTGCCTTGTGAACGCCTGGTTGGGGCCAACAGGGTCGGGGTCTTTCTGTGACCCTGGGCTATATCTTTCTTGCTCTGTAAAGAGATATACTGGCTCACTCCCATCTTCTCCTCTCCCTTCTTCCACATCCCACACACAAACCTAAGTGAATGTTCTGATGTGAACGGCTGCAGAGATAAATTTAAGAGAACTATCACACGGGGTTGTTTTCCTTTGATTTTAATCTCTTTCTGCCAGCAACTCTGAGGTGCCTCGCATGACTCCCTTCCCTGTAAAGGAGTGACACATTGGAAAAATAACTCTGGAATGCCCTCCCCAATTCTTAGGGTCAGCCTTTAATTAAGTTAGGTATGTAGCAGGTTTCTACCTGGCCATGTAGAGATGGACACACACACACACACACACACACACACACACACACACACACAGTCTGTGAATGTGAGGGGCCTGCGTGGTTTTCTCATTGGAGACGCTTGTTCAGATCCCATGGGCAAGGGAAAGTGGTTGTCCCTTCATACCAGGGCCCCAACACGGGGCTTGGAGTTTCTTGAGCACCATGGTCAGTCCTTTCTGCTGAACTTGCTATAAATTGTAACTTTGGTGGGTAGGTACTTATACTTTGCTTTATACAGGTTAAACCTACTTTTACGCTGTGATTCTTAGGGCATGAAGCTTCCATTTCCCCCTCAGTCAGAGGCAATGGTAATGATTCATCATATAATACCAGGGAGTTCCTTATTTCCTATTCCACTTTCTGTTCCGCTCTCAGGAAAGGCCTGTCTGTCACCACACTCCGGGGACAATCTGTCGCCTATTGTTCAGCAATGCTGAGATGTTCTGTCATGAAAAGGAATGGATGATGGACACAAGTGCTCCTGAAATTTCTTTCATGGCATAATACTGAAGGGTTGAAATTAGGCATCTGTAAGGAATGTCACCAAATCGTTTCCATTTATTTTTATGTAAAAACAAGGCCTTGCAGGAGAGGGATAACTTTTGTGGTAGAGTAAAAACAGGTCCTCAAACCACAACTTGCTAATAAAAACCAGATGCAGGCTTCATGTCAATCAGTTTAAGCCAAGCTCTGCTGCAGTAACAAACAGCCCCTGATTGAGTGGCTTCCGGCAGAGTGGGGTACATTCCACGTCTGTCATGATTCCATTTCAGTTCTGCTTCAGGAAACACTCCCATGGCTCAGGCTTCTTCTCACATCTGTGTGGGAGGGCCTTGGTGCTTGCTACCGCTGTCTTCCTGCTCCGCCGCTGGTCTCACACTCAGCTCTTCTTTCAGTGGACGCACCTCAGTCTATTCTTCCTTTACTGTCCCATTGTATTACCTTCACTTGTGTATGTTTGGACTGAAACTGTATATATTTTTAAAAAGCATCTTTTGTGGACAAGGAAAGTATAAGCAGATGAAAAATTATCTGGATTCTTGATAGCTGTTTGATGTACATATACAATTTTCAAATTTGTTGTGACTATTTTTTACGAAAACCATCTAAATTTTTGAATGATTACTAAATCTGTATAAAAACATTTGAAATCTTAGCCTCTCCCCCCCTCCCTTGCCGTAGTATAGAGGAGTTTATGTTTACATGTGCCTATGTATACAGAGAATTCTCTAGACTCTGAATATGCTGTAAAAAAGACCAAAAGGTGGGATTTTATACCCTTTTAAAAACTGAATGCTTCCTACAAGGACACTGGAATGGCTTTATGGAACACTGTCCTACTTCCTTAAATGATAAAGAAATGTGTAAAAAAAAACATTGACATGATCGTCATTAGTAAAAATATATTCTTCTGCCAGTCTTTCTGCAGAATATTATTTTTGCATTAAAATTTAATTTTTTCTTAATATTAAACTGTACTCAGCCTTGGCTTTCAGAGCATTGGACATTTCTAATTGGAGCAAAAGTCTGTCTCTTGGGCACCAGAAATGTGACAAGTACAGCCGAGTCGTGACTGTGTCAAAATTCATTTCTACTTGTTTATAACACGTATCTTTGAGTTCCTATTAAGATATCCCACCATCATAAGAATTTTTTGGAGGCAATTCTCCATCAAAGGATCTTGAGTTCACAGTAATAAAGTGTCACAAAAAAAACTTAACAGCTTCCTATAACTTTAATTGCTACCTTGAACTAATTGTGTCTAGAGGACAGAATACAGTATATTTTATTATCCATCAGTTTCTTTTTTTCATATGAGTTCTGGGTTTGTACAAGTCAATTATTTTTTGATCGTTTCTGTAAATAATGTTTAATTATATTTTATCATTTTTGCTTTACTACATCACCTTGGTGATAATCGAAGCATTTCTAAGCACTGTAGTTTTTTTACAGTATTGTGTGCACTATTGTCTTGTTAGCATCCACAAAGTTTCAATAGGTATATATCTATAGAGAGAGGATTCCTAGGTGGCTCAGTGGTAAAGAATCCACCTGCCAGTGCAGGAGATGCAGGAGTCTCAGGTTCGATGTCTGGGTTGGGAAGATTCCCTGGAAAAAGAAATGAACACCCACTCCAGTATTCTTGCCTGGGAAATCCCATGGACAGAGGAGCCTGGCGGGCTACAGTTCGTGGAGTCTCAGAGTCAGACACGACTGAGCACACATACACATATCTATATGGAGACAGATAGATATATCACCATTTACTAGAAAATATTTGAAACTGATCTTTGCTACACTTACAAGTTAGAAAAGTCCTATAAAGTGAATGAGGGTTGAAAAAAAAAAACCAAAAACAAAAACAAGCAATACCTTCTGTGTATAATTGTCAGAGTGGCAAATTGTTATTTAAGCAGGGTATTAATTTTTTTTTGTATTTTAAAATTTTAATTTCCCTGAATTTATATAATGCTAAATGTATATGAAAAGACGTCACTGATCCTGATCAGAAGGACATTTTATTTGGGATTTTGGTTTGTGTGCAGCAGAGGTAAAGAATTATGTCATCTGTTCACACACATTCACAATAAGACCCTGCGATTAGTATACAAGGTAGGTTAAGCCATGAAGCCCATAAGTTAATCCATGACCTTGGGCACGCAGTCAGACCCACAAGACACACTTTCATGTCTGCTCATCATTTGTTACATCTGCGTAACGACTCACGCGGTTGTATGGGTGAGAGCGGCCTGTTTCCTGCTGTGGACCATTTTCGGAGGGAGCGGAGGATCACGGGAACAGGCTGAGGAGGGAAGCCAGCTCCTCAGTTAGGTCCTTCGCAGGGTGATCTGTCCGCCTGTCTCCTGTGCTGTCCGCTCATTGTGTCTGTAGAACCATCCACCACCTTGTCTCTCATTTCACCATTTCCTGACTGCTTTTAACAACTGGCATCCACCCCACCCCCCTGCACCACACTGCTACTACCTAAAACACAGCCCCGGAAAGCATGTTGTAAGATAACTTTCTCAGTTCATTTCTCAGCCACTTCTGTACAGGATGAAGTAATAGATTTTGGTGACTTTGAGAAGTTAAAGCTATTCCTGATCCTCCATCTTCAAAGGCTTATAGTTTGGACATAGAACGATTTAAAATTGACCACAATGTACTTTTATTTACATGGCACGTCCTCGTCTAAATATTCGCAAATTCAATAGAGGGGCATTGTTCTAAAGGAGGAAAGGGAAATGAACATTTGTGAGTAGCTGTGTGAGTCTGTTTCTGATCCTTTCTCAAATGCATTTTGCAAATCAAAAAAATTCCAAAAAAAATCATCACGTGTTGGGGAGTATTGTGTTCCTGTTTTATAATGAAGGGAAGTCTAACGATATATTAGATATTCAATCTAGAGTCACACAACTGCCAGGATGCGCAGCTGGTGCTGAATGTCTGTCCCTACTCGGTTCAGTTCAGTTCAGCCGCTCAGTCACGTCCAACTCTTTGCAACCCCATGGACTGCAGCATGCCAGGCCTCCATGTCCATCACCAACTCCCAGAGTTTCCTCAAACCCATGCCCATTGAGTCTGTGATGCCATCCAACCATCTCATCCTCTGTCGTCCCCTTCTCCTCCTACCTTCAATCTTTCCCACCATCATGGTCTTTTAAAATGAGTCCGTTCTTCACATCAGGTGGCCAGAGTATCGGAGTTTCTGCTTCAGCATCAGTCCTTCCAATGAATACTCAGGACTGATTTCCTTTAGGATGGACTGGTTGGATCTCCTTGCAGTCCAAGGGACTGAGGGTCTTATCCAACACCACAGTTCAAAAGCATCAGTTCTTCAGTGCTCAGCTTTCTTTGTGGTCCAACTCTCACATCCATACATGACCGCTGGAAAAACCATAGCTTTGACTAGATGCACCTTTGTTGGCAAAGTACTGTCTGCTTTTCAATATACTGTCTAGGTTGCTCATAACTTTTCTTTCAAGGAGCAAGCATCTTTTAATTTCATGGCTGCAGTCACCATCTGTAGCCACCCCGCCAAAAAATAAAGTCTGTCACTGTTTCCATTGTTGCCCCATCTATTTGGCATGAAGTGATGGGACCAGATGCCATGAGCTTAGTTTTCAGATTGTTGAGTTTTAAGCCAACTTTTTCACTCTCCTCTTTCACTTTCATCAAGAGACTCTTTAGTTCTTCTCTTTCTGCCATAAGGGTGGTGTCAATCTGCATATCTGAGGTTATTGCTGTTTCTCCCAGCAATCTTGATTCCTGCTTGGGCTTCATCCAGCCCAGCATTTCTCATGATGTACTCTGCATAGAAGTTAAATAAGCAGGATGACAATATACAACCTTGATGTACTCCTTTTCCTATTTGGAACCAGTCTGTTGTTCCATGTCCAGTTCTAACTGGTGATTCCTGACTTACATACAGATTTCTCAAGAGGCAGGTCAGGTGGTCTGGTATTCCCATCTCTTAAGGAATTTTCCACAGTTTATTGTGATCCATCCAAAGGCTTTGGCATAGTCAATAAAGCAGAAGTTGATGTTTTTCTGGAACTCTCTTGCTTTTTCAATGATCCAGCGGATGTAGGCAATTTGCTCTCTGGTTCCTCTGCCTTTTCTAAACCCAGCTTGAACATCTGGAAGTTCACGGTTCATGTACTGTTGAAGCCTGGCTTGGAGAATTTTGAGCATTACTTTACTAGCGTGTGCGATGAATGCAATTGTGCGGTAGTTTGAGCATTCTTTGGTATTGCCTTTGTTTGCGATTGGAATGCAAACTGACCTTTTCCAGTCCTGTGGCCACTGCTGTGTTTTCCAAATTTGCTGGCATATCGAGTGCAGCACTTTCACAGCATCATCTTTCTTACCTGGTCCCAAATTACACAGCCATGAATGTGAGGCTTCCTTTTGAAGTTCCCACCATACAGACCCCTTTTCAGATTTTAGGGCTCAGGCACAGATCCTGATGCCTCTTGCTGATGTAGCCTGGATGGCGCTTGATGTTCCCAGTAATGACCAGATCTTACTCGGTGCTTGCTGGGTGCCAGGCACTGTGTCGGCGTGTTTCCCGCATTATCTCATCTCATCCTCTCCCTGACTCTATTGAGTTGAGCACCATTACTACCCACATTTTACAGGTAAGGAAACTGAAGCCCAGAGAGGTTAAGCAGTTCGCCCGAGGTCACACAGTGAGTCAGAGAGCCAGGATCTGCACCGGGCTGTCTGTTCTCAGCACCCGCATTCCCAACCACTAGGGTCCACATGCCTGGGGTTAGTCAGTCCTTAGTGGAAGAAACAGAAGGGCCCTGGTAAAGGGCAGTGTTGAAGGAGAAGACTTCTGTCTTTGCACCATTTCTAATAACAAATGATATAGTCAGATAAGGCTTTTATTGGGTTAGCCAAAAAGTTGATTTGGGTTTCCCGTAATGACAAACTTTTTGGCCAGCCCAGTGTGTTAGATAGCTATTTTCCTAAGAAAGCTTAGAAATAGTAATATGCAGGATTGGATAATCAGGGAAGGAGGAAAAGCAGAACATTGGAGGGAAGGTCAGGGGAGCATCTTCAGGATGTGGGTAGTGGGATACAGGGGAGCAAGTAAGGGTTTCAGTCTTAGAAAGCCCAGGACTTTTCTGAAATGGAAGAACTCTACTGGTACCTCTTGTCTCTAAACAAGGCAAGTTAATATCTCATTTTTAATTCTTAGAGAACTCAGTCACTCCAGATTTGCAAATGACAATATTTACAAGTGAACTCACCATTTGTAATATTAATTCCAATTCAGATGTCTTTTTTCTGACCCTGTGTCTGCCCATCCTATTTGTCACTAAGTGATTGTAAACATGTGACAATAAATTGCAAATACACATCAGTTTGGAAATGGGTCTGGACAAGGGAAAGGCTACCCACTCCTGTATTCTTGCCTGGAGAATTCCATGGGCAGAGGAGTCTGGCAGGCTACAGTCCATGGGGTCCCAAAGAGTCAGACACAACTGAGCGGCTAACACAACACTTGGAAATGGGACACGCACATCTTAGTTTCATCAAATCAGTGAGAGTGATGAAGAACTACTCGAATCAGGTAGTGTGCCATTGGCAAATGAGCATTTGGCGGTTAAACAAGTTAGTAATTAGAAAAATCAACCAGGATGATGGCCTGGTAGGTATTTTGAAAACAGAAATCCTTGGAAGAATCACAGAGACTCTAAATTATTTTTGCAAAGGAATCCTCTTTATGGATTGAAACTCAGAAAGATGTTCTCAAGGACAGGCATTCAGTTTTTGTCAGAAACATTATTTTGAAGAGTAATTATGACTTGATTCATTCTTTACTCATGACAGAGTGGATATTAAATTAGAATAGTAAAATGCTGAACTATAAATTAATAAATGTTCTTTCTTTGTTGCATACATTCTCCATCTATGAGTTTAAAATGGTTAAGTCTATTCTTTTAATTTTGTAAAATAAAATGATTTCATAGATACGGCAATGCACTCAAAGCACACACCAAAGCAAAACCCACTCAGTTTTTGTTCAGCCATGTTATTTTCGTTATTACTAGTACTAATGATTTCTTGTGATCATTCAAAGAAGAAACAGTTAATTGTCTCTGATACCCCAGGCATTGGAATCCAGAATACTGTGACTTTATATCTCTTTTACCAAAGAGAATATTGAGATTCAACACATAATTTCATTGTTCCTCTCTTGGAATGTCTATCACATATTTCCCCACACATCCACTTTCCTTTATCTTGTTTCCCCTCTAATTTTTGGATGGATTACAAAGTGAAAACAAAACCCGAGGAACCTAACCACAAATGTAGAAATAGCTGAGAAAAGAAAGAACGGAAAGAGAATTCACTTAATCTTACTGTTAGGTCACATTTAGTTTCACAATTAAGTTCTTTGTCCAAACTTACTTGACCCAGTTGAACATGTAATTAAGATTTAGCTGTAAAATCACTGTTAGTAATGCTTTGTCTCATATAAATTCAAATTGCTAATATTAGAGATTTGATTGTAAAAGTTTCTCTATAATGGCTCAGTTCAGTTCAGTTCAGTCGCTCAGTCGTGTCTGACTCTTTGCGACCCCATGAATCGCAGCATGCCAGGCCTCCCTGTCCATCACCATCTCCCGGAGTTCACTCAGACTCACGTCCATCGAATTGGTGATGCCATCCAGCCATCTCATCCTCTGTCGTCCCCTTCTCCTTTTGCCCCCAATCCCTCCCAACATCAGAGTCTTTTCCAATGAGTCAACTCTTCTCATGAGGTGGCCAAAGTACTGGAGTTTCAGCTTTAGCATCATTCCTTCCAAAGAAATCCCAGGGCTGATCTCCTTCAGAATGGACTGGCTGGATCTCCTTGCAGCCCAAGGGACTCTCAAGAGTCTTCTCCAACACCACAGTTCAAAAGCATCAATTCTTCAGCGCTCAGCTTTCTTCACTATAATGGCTAGGGAAAATATAAAAGAGAGTTTTTTTTTAAGTACTTGGAAAGAGTAAAAATATCACGTCATGGTTATTGTGTAAAAAGACATTTTATTCTATTTCTTGTCACTGAAAAATTATTTTAAGGGCTTTAAAAGACATACCTAGAAGCCTGTGAGTGTTTTATTTTATTTTTTCATGGTTTAACTATATATGTATTCTTTTAAATTTTATTTTATTTTTAAACTTTACAATATTGTATTGGTTTACATTCAACACCAAGTGGCCTTTATACACTTCCCCCAAAGTTTATCTTTTCTCCTATCTTTAGAGAAACTAAAAGGAAAGATACTTTACTTGTAATGGAAACAGTTAAATAAATAAGATGGTTTTGATACATGAATGTTAGCAGCAGTAAGGTATCCAAAGTGGGTGTGTTCAGCACTTTTACATGAACTAGTTCACTAAATTCTTGACAGCCTCATCGGGTTGGTAATATTATTTTCCCAATTTATAGATGAGAAATCCGAAACCTGAGTAACTTGCTCAAGGTCACCTTGAAAGGGACTTTTCTTCCAACTAAAATTTTATTTGGAGCAAGTAAATTCAGGACACATCCAGAGGTTTCCCACCTGTTCCCCCAAGCCCCACCCAATTCATCTCCCTCTAGTTGAGGATTAGATGGTGTCATGAGTTAATGGCAGGGAAAGCTCATTTTTGAGGTTTTGGTTTTTTTTTTCCCATGTCTGTTTTTTCTTGTGTTTTGTTTGCTTTTTGTTTTCTGTTTGTGACACAGCATTTTTCATTCTCAGATGTCTTCCTGGAGGAACTGTTGGTTGGGAATAGAGGATGATGGCTCTGCCTTAGATTTCCTGGGCTGTGTCTTTAGGACTTAAATTCTTCCTCAGGATTAGGCAGAGGGGCCCTCTGGGGACAACAGGAGAAGCTCATTTGTGGGGGAGAGATGTGCTTTTTAACAAGGCCCTTGTTCTCCACTATTTTCATTAGTCTTCCTTTTCCTTTGAGTTTTTCTGTTCCGTGTGGAACAGAATTGAATGGAATTGCAAGAAAAATGCCTGCATACAAAGCCCAGCCAAGGCCCAGCACGTAGATGCAGCCAGGCACTGTGGGGAGCTTTTGCAGGATTTAATTTGGAAGAGTCTCTGAGACCGGGAGATTCTCAAAGGAATGAGTGATATTGTTGTAGCCACATGTTCCAGGAAACAAACTCACTCAGGAGGACAATGCAGATAGTGGAATGCAGTTTATTACACCGGCGGGCCCAAGGCAGAGTCTCCTCTTAGCCAAGGACCCAGACCAGTTTTTGTGAAAACTTTATATACCTTAAGCGTATGTGCCCAAACCCACCTCCCCAAATTCCCTGAAACTAGTCTGAACAAAGGAAAAGAAAGATACAATCAAAGTTAACCAGTGATTCGTGTGCCTTAAGCCTAGGTAGTTAACAATGGACAATTATCAATAGGCCTGTGGTCATACCCCAGTAAGCATAATAGAATGAATGGTTCTATTTGGTTACACAGATAATTAGGGTATTCTTTTAGGCGATGGAGGGTCTAGGTAGGAGCCCTGGGGCTCTTCCTTGGGGGTGGGGGGCTGGTTTTCCAGTTGCTTTGTTGTTTCCGTAGATACTGGGCATAAAGCTCAAAGACCACAGTCCCGCCCAAGGTGGAGTCCTGCTCTCCAGATGGAGTCTGTTCTGTTTCCTCCTTCAGTACAGAATTTGAACACTGCAGGCAGGAAACTGCCAGGCCTTCCTCAAGGCAGAGTGCAAAGAGCTCCGAGAGCCCCAGACATGGGATCTGTACTGTGCAGACCAGCATGGGGGAAGGAGGTCAGTCAGCCCAAGTGAGAGCATCTTGTGTTGCAGAGGACTGGAAAAGTAATTTGGCTTTATTGCTCTTACATTGAGTGTCGTGATCTCCCAGTTGTAAAGGAGTCCAGAGCCTCAGTCTAGATGCTTGATTGTGGCTGAAGGATGCTCTGTTCCGACTCCCCAAGCTTTCTTCCAAGGTTTATCCTCCACTAGTCCTTTGGTTGACTCCAAGACTGAAAAAACTGATGTCTCAGTATTCCCCATGCACCCCAGGCGTGCTTCCCACCTCTCCTGGCTGATTTACAGTCTCCACCCACACCCCACCCTCCAGCTGGTCCTAAAGACCCCCGTCGTGATCTCCCTGGTCAGATGCCACTTCCACTTCCTGTGAAAGTTTCACGCAGTTCATCGATACATCTCTTTTTTTAATTTTCTATTCCATGAACTTGTTTAGATGTTTGTTTATTTTTCTAATCTGTTACAGTACTTCCTGGGCTTCCCAGTGGCTCAGACCATAAAGAATCTGCCTGCAATGCAGGAGACTCGAGTTTGATCCCTGGGTTGGGAAGATCCCCTGGAGAAGGAAGAAAGTATTCTTGCCTGAGAAATCCCATGGACAGAGGAACCTGGTGGGCTACAATCCATAGGGTTGCAAAGAGTCAGACCCGCCTGAGTGACTACTGCATGCACACACACACACACACACACACACACACACACGGCTTTGCACATAATAGGTGTGGACTAAATATTTACCTAATGACTGAATAGATCAAATAACACATTTGCTGGCATGTGAGCAACAAAATGTTGCCAAATAGAAACCCCCAAGTGACACGTCTTCAAAATAATGTTTTTATCTCAGACGTAGGCAAGGCCTGCTGGGTAATGCACAAATGAAAAGGCACAGTCATGACTTAAATGTTGGCGATTAGTTACTCATTTGTATGTAATTAGGGATTAAAGCTGCCTGAGATAGTTTAGCCTCCTAAGTAGGTTATAAATGACCCTCCCACATGCCCATTCTTAGTATTATTTTCTTAACAAACTATTTTACCCAAGTGTCCAAAAATAAATGTAAACTTTGACCTAGTTTTTATTCCTCTATTATTGATTTCTAAGTAGGGTGGCCAGGAGAAAAAGCCTCTTGATGAAAGTGAAAGAGGAGAGTGAAAAAGTTGGCTTAAAGCTCAACATTCAGAAAACGAAGATCATGGCATCCGGTCCCATCACTTCATGGGAAATAGATGGGGAAACAGTGTCAGACTTTATTTTTTGGGGCTCCAAAATCACTGCAGATGGTGACTGCAGCCATGAAATTAAAAGACGCTTACTCCTTGGAAGGAAAGTTATGACCAACCTAGATACCATATTCAAAAACAGAGACATTACTTTGCCAACAAAGGTTTGTCTAGTCAAGGCTATGGTTTTTCCTGTGGTCATGTATGGATGTGAGAGTTGGACTGTGAAGAAGGCTGAGCGCCGAAGAATTGATGCTTGAACTGTGGTGTTGGAGAAGACTCTTGAGAGTCCCTTGGACTGTGAGGAGATCCATCCAGTCCATTCTGAAGGAGATCAGCCCTGGGATTTCTTTGGAAGGAATGATGCTAAAGCTGAAACTCCAGTACTTTGGCCACCTCATGCGAAGAGTTGACTCATTGGAAAAGACTCTGATGCTGGGAGGGATTGAGGACAGAAGGAGAAGGGCCCCGACAGAGGATGAGATGGCTGGATGGCATCACTGACTCGTGACTCCACGAGTTGGTGATGGACAGGGAGGCCTGGTGTGCTGCAATTCATGGGATCGCAAAGAGTCGGACACGACTGAGCGACTGAACTGAACTGAACTGAAGTAGGGTGGCCTACGTTAATTGGCTTCCCTCTATCCTTGATAACTGTCAGTTATCAAGGGAAACATCATGTCTGCATTTGAGGCATGTGGAGAAATTTTGGAGATGCTGGTGTCTCCTGATCCCCCAGGAGGAGGTCAGAGCCTCCCTCTGGACCATCACCATATTTTGAGTTCATGATCCTTCCCTCTGTCGTACTGCAGGATAGAAATGCGTCTGCGAGGCAGGGGTTGTGGGTGTCTCTCAGAGCTTAGGAGAAGGCTTCACAGTGGACACATGTGAAGCGTTTAGAAAATCATTGAAGTAGGTAACTGAAGAATTTCTATCTGTCCAAAATTCAGTTAACTGGCTTTGCACATATGTAGTCATTTATAGTAATCATTCAGTACATTTTTTTTTTTTTTACTTTTATTGAAAATAAAGGCTTCCCTGGTGGCTCAGTGGTAAAGAATCTGCCTGCAATGTGGGAGACCTGGGTTCGATCCCTGGGTTGGGAAGATCCCCTGGAGAAGGAAATGGTACTCCAGTATTCTTGCCTGGGAAATCCTATGGACAGAAGAGCCTGGTGGGCTATAGTCCATGGGGTTGCAAAGAGTCAGACACGACTGATTGACTAACACTTTCACTTTGGTTGAACTATAGTTGATTTACAATGTTGTATTAATTTCTGCTATACAGCAAAATAGTTCAGTTATACATACACACACACACACACATATATATATATATTCTTTTTCATAACTCTTTTCCATATGGTGTATCACAGGGTATTGAATAGAGTTTTGCCTGTGCTATACAGTGGTCTTGTTTATCCATCACGTATGTAACAGTTTGCCTCCAGGCTGTGTATTTTGAATGTTCTCCAGGCCTGTGCCTGTGTGAGGCAGAGCCCTCTGTCACATCCCCCACACTCTTCTTGAGAAGTGCTGAGTGGGTGCTAAGATTTCTGTCTACAGCCTTTGCGTTCCAACCCCAAGCATCTTCCAGGTGCAGGGCTTACTTTCAGAGAACATGACTTCTCTAGCGATTATTTTTCCCAGAGTTTAGAGCTGAGCCGTGTGTAATATGCCTGTGGACTAGGCTTTAGAGTCAGCAAGAAGCCAATTGAAGGAATCAGTGTTTGCATAATCTGGATCACAGATAGTTTCCCCGGTGTGGATAAGATTGATGGTGAGGTCCTCATTGTCCCTGGCTAGACAGCACGGGACAGAAGCGAAACAAGCGGAAAACAGAAACCATCCCCAGGAGCCTTCATGAAGAGCAGCAAGGGCTGGACTCCATCCCCTCTGGTAGGGACCACTGGGATGCCTGGGTGAGTGGTCTGACTTCACAGGTGAGAAGGTGTAATGGGAACCAAGAAGCCTTGATGGGGCTTCTGATCTCTGCTCTTCACCTGTCTCTGGAGAGGGAGTCATGGTTGCCACCGGTCTACAAGGAAGATGTAGATGGTTTCCTCAGAGTTCCATGAGCCTAGGAGTTTTATCTGGTCAAAGAATTGTTTGCTTGCTGCTTGTTTTGCTAAATAGACAAGCAGAGAATTATGCATTTGTGTCTTCTGCATCCATCCTGGTGGTGTCTGAACAGTGGGAGAAAGAGACACTCCTTTGAAGGAGTGGAAATGCCAAACTAATTCTCAGTAAAAGGATACCAGGTCTTAGAAATCATATTTGTCTCCCAAGAACAAGCTAAAGGCCATTCTTGGATTGCTGGTTCCTCTGTGCATGGTCCCTGTCTCTGCACCAGCCCTCATTGTCCTGTATCCAGAGTTATCTCCGTGTGTTCACTCATCTCTGAGGACGAGGGCACCTCAGGAGGAGGGTCAGGTCTTGCCTTTGTTCCTCTGGCATTAGTGCAGTGGTGTGGAATTTTAGTGCAGTTTTCTGTGGCATGCTTGAATGGCGGAATCACATTCAAGAGCATACATCCCAGATTCATCCAGACTCCTTAGCGCTGTTTCTCTAAAAGTCTGTTTTAAAAAAATACCCAAGAGAGGTCCATTTCTTTTCTTAATTGAATGTAAAATAATGTATATTTTAAACCATGATTATTATATTTTATCTTGAAAGAGAGATCTCTTTCTGGACTTGGATCCCATGGGTTATCGACCATATGTCACCCTGGGTAGAGGGCAGCTCCTTGGCTGCTTTGGCACCCGCTGCCTCGTCTTATCCTTCTTTGAACAGCCAGGGCCAAGCATGGCTCACAGCATGTTAAGTGCTGAAAAAGCCAAAGAGCAAGAAGTAGGAGAGCATGTTGATTCTTCCGTAGGATGTCAGCTTCTCAACCTGTACGGAGAGAAGGGCTGCTTCTTGTTATTTTCTTCAGGTCAGAGTGCCTGTCACGTGGTGTAATTTGATGTGGCTGGTAATCTTTCACCAAGAACTCTAGATTTCTGAAGAAGCAGGAATTCAGATTCTCCACCATCTGTGAGTCTGCTTTGCCTTAAGTTGAGTTTTTGTCTGATCAACTCTACTTTACTTATTAAGACATTCCTGAGTATGGATGTTATTACTGATAGGGCAATCGCTAGTATATTTAAATAGTTTTAATTTTTAGTGAGAAATATTCACATTGTGACAACCTGTGTGCTAAGTCACTTCAGTCGTGTCTGACTCTTTGTGACCCTAAGATCTGTAGCCGATCAGGCTCCTCTGTCCATGGGATTCTCCAGGCAAGAACACTGCAGTGGGTTGCCAGGCCCTCCTCCAAGGGATCTTGCCGACCCAGGGATCAAACCCAGGTCTCTTACGTCTCCTGCATTGGCAGGCAGATTCTTTACAACTAGCGCCATCTGGGAGGCCCCTGTGATAACATGCAAAGAATATAATCAACTCTAACCCAAGATAATCAACCCGAAGGCCAGTTGTGGCCATTAGAACAAAAAGTTAATGCAAGTAGACTTATTTTAAATATAGAGAACTCATAGAAGGCAGAAGTGGGTTAGGTTGAAAGCCAACATTCAGTCTTATGTTGATGAACATCCAAGCAAAAGTTGCAAATAGAGACTTCAGTGGGAAGGATGATCTCCTGGTCCCAGTGTTAAATGAAGTACCAATCTGAGAGAAACATACAAGAAGGGAAGCACCAGAAGACTCCGCAAAGATCACCCTCAGATCCGTTATTACACAAGAGACCATGAACCATCAGCAGGGGGTAATAGGAAGCTGATGAGAAACTGTTATTCCACATTGGGCTTCTTTTTTTAACCAAGTTGAGTTCATTAGAAATAGATCACCAGGTAATAATTTGACAGTTACGGAGGGCAGTAAATCTATGAAACGGGAGAAAGAATCTTTACTAAAATGAGGAAAAACGCTTTCACTCAATAAACTATCATTTTTTTTTCCCAGAGGAAAAGAGATCTTTGGGGTTTGAGAGGAAGACAGTGCCACATTTTCTTTTAAAAATCAAAGAATTATTGTCCAGGTAATAACATCATCATCCAGTGAAAACCAAACACATCACCTGTGAATCTTCTAAAGTCAGTGGACTAGTGTTTTTCTACATTCCCGGGGGTTCAAATAATGGGCTGTCACCCTCTTCTTAGTATTTGTGGTGGAGCCACTGCAGAGCATCCCTGGGTCCTCCCCTGGGCTTTGGAGGAAGGGGCTGAGTTGTGTGTTTCACTTGCTGTGCACTCTCTGCAGCTTTGAGGTCTTGGGGGCAGTTTCTCTTCCATGACAGCTTGGCATATGCTCAGGGAAGATACAGTTGACTGTTTCAGTCAGAGGTCCCTGGCA
The DNA here is from genome assembly GCF_002263795.3 of Bos taurus. Classification (NCBI taxonomy): domain Eukaryota; kingdom Metazoa; phylum Chordata; class Mammalia; order Artiodactyla; family Bovidae; genus Bos; species Bos taurus. The sequence continues at coordinate 5,073,514 of NC_037338.1, read as the reverse complement.
GACTTCAAACAGGGATGGGGTTTTAGTGAACTTTCGAATGGCCATTAATCTGGAAACAGGCTTGGTCTTATTCATGACAGTCACTGTTGATGTGGTGATGCTGCCAACAATGTCCTCCAACAGGGAGAGAGAAGGATGGGTTTTTTCTGTTTTTTTTCTCTGAGTCTCACATGACTATTTCTCAGGGAAGTAAAATCTGTTGGGAGTGAGACACAGATGATGGTGTCACTGAGCCAGGGGTGAGGTGGGCATGGGTGGAGAGGGGATCCAGTCACTGCTCCTTCTCTGTTGGGAATACCTCTGCTGTAGAGAGGAGGAGGTCATGGTTGTAGCCAAGGCCAGCTTGGAAAACTTCCTTGATTTCTCCCTTCCCCTAGTCAGAGCTAAGGGCTTCTGTGTGAGTTATCAGTTCAGTTCAGTTCATTTCAGTCGCTCAGTTGTGTCCAACTCTTTGCGACCCCATGAATCGCAGCACGCCAGGCCTCCCTGTCCACCACCAACTCCCGGAGTTCACTCAGACTCACGTCCATCAAGTCCGTGATGCCATCCAGCCATCTCATCCCCTGTCGTCCCCTTCTCCTTCTGCCCCAATCCCTCCCAGCATCAGAGTCTTTTCCAATGAGTCCACTCTTCGCATGAGGTGGCCAAAGTACTGGAGTTTCAGCTTTAGCATCATTCCTTCCAAAGAAATCCCAGGGCTGATCTCCTTCAGAACGGACCGGTTGGATCTCCTTGCAGTCCAAGGGACTCTCAAGAGTCTTCTCCAACACCACACTTCAAAAGCATCAATTCTTCAGCGCTCAGCCTTCTTCACAGTCCAACTCTCACATCCATACATGACCACAGGAAAAACCATAGCCTTGACTAGATGGGCCTTTGTTGGCAAGGTAGTGTCTCTGCTTTTGAATATGGTATCTAGGTTGGTCATAACTTTCCTTCCAAGGAGTAAGCGTCTTTTAATTTCATGGCTGCAGTCACCATCTGCAGTGATTTTGGAGCCCAAAAAAATAAAGTCTGACACTGTTTCCACTGTTTCCCCATCTATTTCCCATAAAGTGATGGGACCAGATGCCATGATCTTCGTTTTCTGAATGTTGAGTTTTAAGCCAACTTTTTCACTCTCCACTTTCACTTTCATCAAGAGGCTTTTGAGTTCCTCTTCACTTTCTGCCATAAGGGTGGTGTCATCTGCATATCTGAGGTTATTGATATTTCTCCCGGCAGTCTTGATTCCAGCTTGTGCTTCTTCCAGCACAGCATTTCTCATGATGTACTCTGCATATAAGTTAAATAAGCAGGGTGACAATATATAGCCTTGACGTACTCCTTTTCCTATTTGGAACCAGTCTGTTGTTCCATGTCCAGTTCTAACTGTTGTTTCCTGACCTGCATATAGGTTTCTCAAGAGGAGGTCAGGTGGTCTGGTATTCCCATCTCTTGAAGAATTTTCCACAGTTTATTGTGATCCACACAGTCAAAGACTTTGGCATAGTCAATAAAGCAGAGATAGATGTTTTTCTGGAACTCTTGCTTTTTCCATGATCCAGCAGATGTTGGCAATTTGATCTCTGGTTCCTCTGCCTTTTCTAAAACCAGCTTGAACATCAGGAAGTTCACGGTTCATGTATTGCTGAAGCCTGTCTTGGAGAATTTTGAGCATTACTTTACTAGCATGTGGGATGAGTGCAATTGTGTGGTAGTTTGAGCATTCTTTGGCATTGTCTTTCTTTGGGATTGGAATGCAAACTGACCTTTTCCAGTCCTGTGGCCACTGCTGAGTTTTCCAAATTTGCTGGCATATTGAGTGCAGCACTTTCACAGCGTCATCTTTCAGGATTTGAAATAGCTCAACTGGAATTCCATCACCTCCACCTGCTTTGTTCGTAGTGATGCTTTCTAAGGCTCAGTTGACTTCACATTCCAGGATGTCTGGCTCTAGATGAGTGATCATACCATCATGATTATCTGGGTCGTGAAGATCTTTTTTGTACAGTTCTTACCATCCTCTAACATGCTGACTGTATATCTACCCCAGGACCTTTGCATCTGCTCTGCCTTTGCCAGGAGATTCCTTCCCTAGCTTTTCACAGGGCTCTTTTTCCTCTTTGTTCAGAATCTCAGTTCCAATATTATTTTTATAGAGAGGCTTTTTCTCAAATGTATCTAATATAGCCCCCCAGCAGTCCCTCTATCTCAGCACCCATATTTTCTGAAGCTGCCTTGTTCATTAATTTTCTTCATTATTTTTGTTTCCTCTCTTGCTCTTCCCCTTGCCATCTGGAATATAAACTCATTGTCATATGTTGCTAGGAGAGCACCTAGCACATCAGTTCAGTTCAGTTCAGTCGCTCAGTCGTGTCCGACTCTTTGCGACCCCATGAATTGCAGCACGCCAGGCCTCCCTGTCCATCACCAACTCCCGGAGTTCACTCAGACTCACGTCCATCGAGTCAGTGATGCCATCCAGCCATCTCATCCTCTGTTGTCCCCTTCTCGTCCTGTCCCCAGTCCCTCCCAGCATCAGAGTCTTTTCCAATGAGTTCACTCTTCCCATGAGGTGGCCAAATTACTGGAGTTTCAGCTTTAGCTTCATTCCTTCCAAAGAAATCCCAGGGCTGATCTCCTTCAGAATGGACTGGTTGGATCTCCTCACAGTCCAAGGGACTCTCAAGAGTCTTCTCCAACACCACAGTTCAAAAGCATCAATTCTTCGGCGCTCAGCCTTCTTCACAGTCCAACTCTCGCATCCATACATGACCACTGGAAAAACCATAGCCTTGACTAGACGGACCTTTGTTGGCCAAGTAATGTCTCTGCTTTTGAATATGCTATCTAGGTTGGTCATAACTTTTCTTCCAAGGAGTAAGCACTTAGCAAGTACTTAATAGACATCTTTTATTATTCTTTTTTAGTTTTTAAAATTAATTTTTGTTGGAGTATAGTTGCTTTGCAATGTTGTGTTAGTTTCTGCTGTTCAACAAAGTGAATCGGCCGTATGTATACATATAGCTCCTCTTTTTTGGACTCCCTTTCCATTTAAGTCACCACAGAGCATTCAGTGGAATTCCCTGAGCTGTATGTGGTAGGTTCCCATTAGTTATCTATTTTATGTGTATTATCACTAGTGTATATATGTCAATCCCAAATCTCCCAGTTCATTCAACCGCCACCTCTTTCCCCACTTGGTGCCCATATATTTGTTCTCAATGTCTGTGTCTCTATTTCTGCTTTGCAAATAAGACCATCTGTACCATTTTTCTAGATTTCACATATGTATGTTATATAAAAGCATCTTCTAAATGCATGATGATAAGCATCTTAGTGTAATATAAAACATATGCTGCAGCTTACCTGAATGTTTCCCCCAGTAGACTGTTATGACTACATCTCACGCATGTTTGTATCTTCAGCCCGTGGCACACTCAGGAAGTGCTGAATAATTGACTAGAGAAAGGGGTGACCAAGGTACCTGAAAGATAAGCCATGCGTATCTTTAACAGATTGACAAGTTGATTGATCTCAACAGGCTGTTTAGCCACGACATCATCATTGCCTCAGGCTCATTCTTTGTGTTACCATCCTTAGTAGTAGTCCTGTCAGTGGCTCAGTCGTGTCCGACTCTTTGCAACCCATGGGCTGTGGCCCTCCAGGCTCCTCCTCTGTCCATGGGATTCTCCAGGCAAGAATACTGGAGTGGATTGCCATTCCCTTCTCCAGAAGATCTTCCCTACCCAGCGATTGAACCCGGGTCTCCTGCACTGCAGGCAGATTCTTAGTGTGTAACTTCTTTCCTCAAAGTTACTTCATTGTCACAAGGTAGTTACTGCAGCTCCAGCCATCATGTTGCTCTCCCTGCTAGAAAGGAGGGGAATGGACAGAAGAAGGGCTACCAGCTGAGTAACTGTCTACCTAAGGAACTTTCTCAGATGCCTCAACAGATAACTTCTTGTATCTCATTGAAAGAAATTAAACCACATGAGTAGTCACTGCAAAAATTGGGAAATATGACTTATCAAGTGAGTACATTGCCTCATCCAACAAAATTTGGGTGCAGTTAGTAAAGAGGAAGGGGAGAATGGATAGTAATATGTAGTTAGCCATCTCTGCCACTACATGTAATTTAGATTATATAAAATTGGAAGGTTTACTGCACATGGCATGCAAGGCAGCTCTAGAAAGCATAACATGACAATGGCATGGTAACTTATTAGACTGCCTGAAAGACTTCTCCCTACAGAAATCTTTTAGGCCAAGCTTCTCATAGCAGGAATGGCTGCTGAATCTTCTAGGGAATTTTGGAGGAATTTTTGGCAGTTCCTGTGAATTTAGAGCAGCGCTGAGCCAGTTTCTTTTGCTCTGACTGCCAGAGGAACTCCCATGCACCGTCCATACCCTAATGATGGGCTCTCACTGGGACCCTCCTTCTTGGAGAGAGGGGGCTTGACTGTCCTGATTTGGTCTCCACAGAAGTAGACGCTCATTTCCCTATTCATGGCTTCAAAGCAATATTCCGGAAATACTCATTCTCCACTGATGGGTCTTCAGCCTCTGCAGACCTTTTCCAATTCCCTTTAATATGGACCTAGTAATCTGGAGCATGAAGAAAGGGAGTGAGGAGGTGGTGGTCAGGAAACAAAGGTGAGAATTCGACAGACAGAAACCAAAATAAAGTAGAATTACCTCCTAGTTCTAGTTCTAGTTTTGGTTTCTGAAAACAAGTTATCTGGAAGATAATTTGGAAAACTCGAAAATTCTATCTACTTAAGAGGGATATTTTTCTAATTACTTAACTGATAAAAAAATGTATAATCACAGAGGAAAGTCCATGTAACAGATTAAATGGAATAGCATGCACATACCCCATGAGCACTCACTTGCAAACATAGCCAGAAGCTCTGGAGTGTCGGGGTCTCCTGGTTTAAGATTATATAGCAGCATGAGTTGCCACATGATGGAAGGTTGTTTAGAAGATTCTAAGAGTTCTCATCATGTGTGTGTGAAGGCGCTTCAGTCGTGTCTGACTCTTTGTGACCCCATGGACTGTAGCCCTCCAGGCTCCTCTGTCTATGGGATTCTCCAGGCAAGAATCCTAGGATGGGTAGCCATTCCCTTCTCCAGGGGATTTTCCTGACGCAAGGATTGAACCCACATGTCCTGCATTCCAGGCAGAGTCTTTACCACTGAGCCGCCTGGGAGTTCTCATCACAGAAGGCCTTTTCTTTCCTCTTTATCGTACCCATGTGAGAGATGAATGTTCACTAAACCTATTGTGGCTTATTTTATGATAGATGTAAATCAAGCCATCATGCTGTACACTGTAAATTTTTATGGTGATGTATGTCAAGTATTTTTCAATAAAACTGAAAAAAATGTTAAAAAAAAAAGTATAGCAGGAGTCATCTGCCATGTCAGATGTATATGTATTTGGAGGTGAACTCTGATGAGAAATCTCAGATCTCAGTGTTTGTGAAAGAAGGGATATTTTTCCCCTAAATTAGCTTTTAGTTCAGTACACTGGAACATATCTGACTGTCATCTCAATGCTGCAGGCCCCATCAGAACAATATAGTCATCGTTTAGAACAAGACTTAAATATAAAGCTTTTATGTACTCTTAACAACTTAAATTTGCTTCAAGAGAAAATTGACACACTAGCAAAGTTATTCTTATTAATGCCATAAACAGATAATGAAAGAAATGTAAATTTCACTTCTTCTATTTCAAGTGTTTCATTAATGCAAAAGTAGAATATCAAATGTTTCCGGAAGCTTAGCTTTAACAAATATCTATATTTGTCCCTGTGTGGCGTTAAGAAATATGAACAAAAATTGGTAGTTTCTACTTTAACACATCATAGCCTTTTCAAAGCTGCACATAGTTGGATGTTTCTGGATAATTCATTCCAATTTGTTGCAAATATTTAAATACTCCTGCCGGTACAGTGTCGATCTAAACAGAAAGAAACCGTTGTGTTGGAAAGGGGGCTTAGGTTCTTTAACCCAGTGAAAAGGAGGGCCAACAAAGTAAAAGAGAAGCCCTTTTCTCTTCTAAATCCAAGAATCCCGTCATTGTGTTTACGTGAGTAGGTGAGCTAAGTGTAAAGACCTTTGTGATCAGGATGTCAAATGTTACTTAAGTGCATCTTAAACATTTACATTTAAGCTAAACTAAACATTTATATTTATTTTGTGATGGGAAGGAAACAACCAGCTGTGTGTGTTAAGTAGATCATCCTCTTGACATTCTGCCCGAGTTCTCTGGGATCCAAGATCAAACAGGACGATCCTTGTGGAAACAGTCAATCAAGATGGAATCTTGCATGTGATATTGATCCCTCGCACGTCTCATCTTTCTCAGCCGTAAAGTAATAATAAAAGGCTAACATTTGTATTAGGGTTTTTCAGAGAAACAGAACCAATAGGGTTCTCTGTGCATACGTGTTTGTGTGTGTACATTTATACACACATATACATACATATGTGTACATATAGAAAGAGTATAGTATATATTAAAAGTATATATGGCACTTCCCAAGTGGCGCTAGTGGTAAGAACCTGCCTGCCAATGCAGGAAACAAGAGAAACAGGTTCGATCCCTGAGTCAGTCAGATCCCCTGGGGGAGAGCATGGCAACCCAATCCAGTAGTCTTGCCTGGGGAGTCCCATGGACAGAGGAGCCTGGCGGGCTGCAGTCCATGGGTTTGCAAAAGAGTTGGACAGGACTGAGCACACACACAAATAAAGGCTGTTACTGTTCTCAAATCTTTTCTGATAAGAACCTTCATTTCACTTAAATTATATGTGCTTTATACAGTCATCTCTTTTTATGCTCCTGTGTATCTGTGTGAATTGCTTTTTCCCTTTGACTCCCTGCCTGTCAGACCAGCACCCCATGGTTTTTATGTCCGAGCACCATGAAATACATGGTACTTTCCTCCTCTTTCCTTCCTGAATGTAAATAATCATTTTAGAATGTTACTTTTAGGGCTTGGGACCCATTAAATAATCATAGATGTCCTTGGATCATACCTGAGCATCTGAGGGTCCACTTAGACTGAGATGTCCTGCATTGACTTTGATTGTGGACGACACCACACACAGATCCAGCTCGAGCTCATGTCTGGACTGAGGGCAGAAAATACATGCCAATAATTATTATTATTTTTAAAATTAATTTACTTACTTTAATTGGAGGCTAATTACAATACTGTGGTGGTTTTTGCCATACATTGACATGAATCAGCCACGGGTGTACATGTGTCCCCCTGTCCTGAACCCCTTTCCACCTCCCTCCCCATCCCATCCCTCAGGGTTGTCCCAGTGCACCAGCTTTGAGTGCCCTGTTTCATGCATCAAACCTGCACTGGTGATCTATTTCACATATGGTAATATACATGTTTCAACGCTTTTCTGTCTAATCATCCCACCCTCGCCTTCTCCCACAGAGTCCAAAAGTCTGTTCTTTACATCTGTGCCTCTTTTGCTGTCTCGCATATAGGGTTGTCATTACCATCTTTCTAAATTCCATATATATGTGTTAATATACTGTATTGGTGTTTTTCTTTATGACTTAGTTCACTCTGTATAATAGGCTCCAGTTTCATCCACCTCATTAGAACTGATTCAAATGCATTCTTTTTAATAGCTGAGTAACATTCCATTGTGTATATGTACCACAGCTTTCTTATCCATTCGTCTGCTGATGGACATCTAAGTTGCTTCCATATCCTATTATAAACAGCGCTGTGATGAACACTGGGGTACACGTGTCTCTTTCAATTCTGGTTTCCTCGGTGTGTATGCCCAGCAGTGGGATTGCTGGGTCATATGGCAGATCCATTTTCAGTTTTTTAAGGAATCTCCATGCTGGTCTCCATAGTGGCTGTCCTAGTTTGCATTCCCACCAACAGTGTAAGAAGTTTCCTTTTTGCCACACCCTCTCCAGCATTTATTGTTTGTAGACATTTTGATAGCAGCCATTCTGACCAGGACATGCCAATAATTACTGAAGAAAGAAACTCTTTCTTGATGAAGGTCATTAGTCCCTTAAGAGTGTTTGCCTTTCTGACTAGTGTGTTCATACTTCGTAAGTCCAGTGATTTCTCCCCATGAGCTGGCATCTGCAGACGGAATGGATGCCCCCTAATTCCCTTCCTTTCCCTGAGACTTCTGAAGTTGAGGTTGGCCTTGGTGCCTTTCATGTTGTGGAACTTCTCCTTGGTGTTCTAAAAAAAATTAGAACGTGAAGTTACAAGGCTATAAACTCCACAGGCATAAGCCCAAATGGCATTTCCTCCCGCCTGTGTAGGAATGTACAAAGATTTGACAGATAACAAGAATGCCTTGATTCTGTAATCCTCCTGGTAGCAGCATGGACATCTCTCAGAAGCTCAGCTGGCTTCCTTGTCCCTTCAGTTCCTGGGTGGTCTGATTAGGGTAAAACCCATCATCAAAGCAGGCCAGGTGCTGGCACTCGGCAGATGGAGCTGTCAGGAAGCGATCCTCTGATTTCCTGGGAAGTTCTGCCCACACAGCCCCACCAGGCCCTGGCGGCTCCGGTGCCTCAGGTGAGGGATTAGCCGAGCATCGTGTGGCTGGCTCGTGCTAATCCTTCTGTACCAGTGAACTCAAGTCCTCTAATTAACACCCAGCTGATACTCAACTCCCTTTCCTGAAAGGCTATGATCTCTGAGCAATAGAAAGAAAGAGAAGGGGGGAAAGGAAAGGGAGAAAAACACAAGAGTGTTGGGTTATGCTTACTTTTCCTTCCAAGTGTCTTGGAAAATTCTTTCTCTCTATCTCCCTCCCCGGACATTCGTCTATCTATTGATTGATCTGTCAATTTACCTATCTGTCTATCTGTCTATCGATGCTCCAAGATCAGCCAATGAGTGTGTGTTTTCCTTTCCTGATTTTGGTCTATCTCCCTCCCCAGACATTCGTCTATCTATTGATTGATCTGTCAATTTACCTATCTGTCTATCTGTCTATCGATGCTCCAAGATCAGCCAATGAGTGTGTGTTTTCCTTTCCTGATTTTGGTCTATCTCCCTCCCCGGACATTCGTCTATCTATTGATTGATCTGTCAATTTACCTATCTGTCTATCTGTCTATCGATGCTCCAAGATCAGCCAATGAGTGTGTGTTTTCCTTTCCTGATTTTGGAGTTACTTCTGCTTTTGTTTTTGTTTGAACTCATAATCTTATATCCCATCTCCTTCCTTTCATTTCTGTTGATTAAGGATGAGGAAACTATTATTTACTGGGAAGAGTATTTGAAGTTGGATTGTTTCAAGCAAATGTTCTCAATTCCTTCCTCCATGTTGTTGAGCACTCGTACATCTCACTCTCTGATAACCTTCCGTGGAAGGAAAAACCTGAAGTGTATTCAAAGCCTAAGTGTATTCAGAATAGAGGAGTAGCGATGGAGTTTGGGAACAGAATGTATGCCTTCCAGTATGGGGCTATTTGTAGGGTCCTAGGAACTCCCATGGTGGGGCTAGGATCCCTCCGAGTTCTCCGCCATCAGATGGAACGTACAGTCACCACCCTCATTCATGGGGGATGGCCTGCAATTCTCAGAGAATGTTTGAGTTTTTTTTCTTTTTTAAATTGTAGCCATGAGTGTAGTGAGAATGTGTCTTCTCAGTCGGGCTCATGGTACTATATTATGTTCAGTGCTTAATTCTTTAAAAGAAGTTCATTGAGGAAAATATCTGCTGCTTTCTCTCCCACTTGGTTATAAACTGCTTATTAAATATTTGTACAGTGAATGAATAAATGAGTGAGAGACAGAAGCCATCTGGCTAAGTACGGTAAGAAAGAGTTTTTCTAGAAAACACAGCCCATGTCCGGTATGCAGGAACAGGAATAACAAACAGGTTATAGTTCATGTTGCACAGGCGGGTCAGTGGCAGTGATGCTGCTGCAGACACCCCGTTGAAGGGGGTTTTGAGGTGTCTCCATGGCCCTGGAGCAAAGAATGCCACCCAGGCTGGAGGTGGCCCTTGCCTTCTCTGTGCCAGGGCTCAGCATGGGTGACCTCCCTTTTCCAGACATTAAGGTGTCAGGTTTTAGGCAGGATATACAGTCTCTTCCTATCCTGGATTCAGAGCTAGTTGGGAAATAAGACATAAGCAGCAGATGTAAGGTGGAAAGCTCAGCTGACAGAGAGGATGCAAGAAGGTGGTCTTCCATCTGTGTCTCTTCTCCCAGGAATTAAACATTCCAATTCCAGCAGGTTTGGGTGATGCTGGAAGCCACAGCTTTCCCTAAGAGGCCTGGCAAAGCTTCCTGTCTGATGGGAGAGCAAAAGGAAAGTACCAGAAGGGCTTGGAGCCAGGCGCTGGGCCCTCTCCCTTAGGCAGTAATAGGCAGAGGCCCCCCCCCTACCTGGGGCTGAAAGTGCTTCTTCCCATAGGGCCCCTTCTGAGCGCTGGAGTGCAGGCCTCTTCTCCTCTGGGTCGAGAAGAAGAGGGAAGCTCTAACAAGGTAACCATCTGTATGTAAACATCTACTGTTAACACAAGGCATCTAGAAAATCGCTGGATCTATTCTATTGTCCCTGGGCTAGCGCTGCCCTCATTGTGAGGCTAAGCCCACTGCATCCCTGCCCCATCCTGTGAGTGGAGGTTGGTCGGGACTTTCCTCCTCTGACCTGCCCTGCTCCTCTGCTCCCTGTGAGCGGGCCCTTATAGATACACATGCAGCCCCTCTGAAGTCCTGTAGATCCCTCTGTTGTTTTGGGGAATTGCCTTTGTAGCGCCTGATGTGCTGGGTCACAGAGGAGCCTTCTCAGAACCATTTTTGACATTCAGCACTTTATGAAAACTCACATAAATGTATTCACCTTCTAGACCTGAAAATGTGCAGTTGATAGATCAGTGTCAAAGGTCAACCCATGGGACTAAAAGAGAACCATAGGCTTGATCTAGATATCACTGTCCCCCCCAATGATGTGTTGGGAGAAGCATCGGGAACCAGAAGCCCAGCTTCTGATGGGGAGACTTCAAGCAGAGCATCTGGTCCTCAGTCTGCTCTGTCGTATACATAAGCCTCTTTCAGTTCCTTGTGCTGTCATTCTGAACCATTCCAGAGGAGTGATTGGCTCCCTTGAGATGCTGGGGCTTCCTCCCCAAGCCTGGAGTGCCTGCTGAGCATTTTGTGGAGGTCTCAGACCCAAGGAAGTTCAGGATGCTCAGCCGGGTTGACACAAGTATTGAAGCCTATCTCCCTCCCAGGACTAGCTTATTCCTAACACCTCCGGCCACCGTTAGTTGTCTGCTCTGCAAACAAGGCTCATGTTTAAGACTCTTTCAAATGCTTACCCTAAATACCACCACCTCTGGTTTAAGATCTTTGCTCTCTTGATGGGTCCTCAAAAGAACTTTCTTCAACTCCTCCCCACACCTTTAATTTTCAGAATCTTGTGTCTGTCTGAAAGCGATCTCAGGCGAAATACATCACCACTGTTGCAGGGCACAAAATTTCCATACTGCCGTCTTCTTTCCATTATGCTCCTTGCTGGAAATATAAATCTGTTCTAATTATGAACATATATATTTATTATCTGACAAGCAAATCTGGTTTGCCTTTCTATGAAATTACTTCATTGCAGTGCAACTCCTAGGAGCGTATTTAACATCAATTAAAAAAAAACCACATTATTGAAACTGTATGTTATGATCATGAATAGAACAAGACGATCTGTGTAGCACAGTGGAAAAGTTAATTGGAAAACATGATTAATTCAGAAGTCCAGAGGGTCACGTGGAGGCTGTTTCCCCTGCCGCCCTTCTGTGTCGCCCTTTAAACTCTTGAAGTTGCCTTCTCTGATCCTGAGAGTGGGGAGCTGACATTGATGGCTGTTTTGTATGTGCCACACAAGGATGAATTTGATGTGCAGTCCCTACCCTCCTTGGAGAAGGAAATGGCAACTGACTCCAGTATTCTTGCCTGGAGACTCCTATGGGCAGAGGAGCCTGGCAGGCTACAGTCCATGGGGTCGCAAAGAGTCAGACACGACCGAGCGACACAGGCACCCTACCCTCCTAGTCCCTACAGTGTAGCTGGGCAGACTGTTTATGAGGTGGCACAGTGTCCCATGTATAGTCCTGTCCCCGAGCAAGGAAAGACGGCACCATCTGACAGGTGCCTTGCGCAGTCTGCAGGCAGTGGTCCGGTGTGTGGAGTGTGGGAAAGGCCGTAAATATAGAGGATGCCTCTGCAGTGCAGCATTCTCTTGGCAGTGCTTGCTACTTGCCCCATAAAACTAGAGAGTGCTCTGTTACCAAATCTTGGTGTGTTTTTTTCTTTTCTTAATCAGCATAAAATCTAGAATGAGGAGAACTATCTTCTGAAATGCACTTTCTCAAAGAGAAAAATGAGCAAAGTCAGCTGTATCATCTATGCACTGATTGTAGTGCTAAATTAAGGAAGATAAATGCGCCTAATTTATAGTTACAAAGACTGTGCTGTTGAACATCTCGTTTCCCATGGACTGAAGTGGGTACATAGCAAACCTCATGATGCAAATTACTTAGAGAGTGTTTCTATAAATCAAACAACAACAAAAGTATCGCATTGATCTCTAAACAGTGTACGTAAATAACTATGGCTTTAATGAAGCACTCAGTGAAATGAAAAAGAAAAGCAAAGAATCCATGGGAGGTCTTCCAGCATCTCAACCAGTCCTCATAGCTGGGGTCCTTCTGGGTTGGTAGCCAGAAAGATCCAGTCTCTTCTTAGTCATGAAACCAATGCCTTACTCTCCCTTCAAAGGAGCGGTACCCTGTGGCTTTCCTTGGTGGCCACACTGAGAGCTCTTTGTGGACAGAGCATGCAGACGGCCTTGCTTGATATCCCAGCAAGAGGTTTGAGCTCAACAACTATTCAGTGATTGTGCTTCCCTGGTGTCTCAGTGAAAAAGAATCTGCCTACCAGTGGAGGAGATGTAGGAGACCAGCTTTGATCCCTGGGTCGGGAAGATCCCCTGGAGGAGGAAATGGCAGCCCACTCCAATATTCTGCCTACAGAATCCCACGGACGGAGGAGCCAGGTGTCAGACTATAGTCCATAGAGTCACAAAGAGTCAGACACAACTGAGCAACTAAGCAACAACAAAAACAACTACTGTTCAGTGAACGGAGTTCTTAGCCCCTGACCTATCATGCACTCAAGGCCCGAAGCGGCCAAAGGGAATGAGGCGGGAGGACACCGTTGTGTTTATTTTCTAATTTTGTTGATTTTTTATAAAGCAGGCTGATCCTGGGATCGTGATAATCCATACTTATTCAGTGTCCTGAAACTGTGAACCATTGCCAAAATTGTGAAGTTTAAAAAAAAAAAAAAAAAAAGGCAGACTCATTCAGTAATTTTAAATGCTCTTTTATATGAATTTCAATTCCAGATCTTAAACTTGAGTTGGAACTTGAGTATGCAAAACCTTAGGCAGGTTACTAAATCATACCCAGATGTGCTATGAGGACAGTTATAAGCATGTACCTCTCAGGTCTCATGAAAGCCTTCTAGACATGGGGCATGTCCTTGAGAGTGTAGATTGGAAATTACATACATTTGAGCTTGCATTTTGAAGCTAACTTCTAAGGTCCCAGTGGGAAACTTTGCCCATCAAATGCTGGCACTTTAAAGAAACATGAAAGCCCTTAGGCTGGTCTTCCCCTCCCCCCATGGGTCTGCATAGCAGGTACAAGCATTAACCAACACTTTGGAACCCCAGTCACAGATCACCTTTGATCAGAAGCCTCATTGGTCCCAGAGTACAGAAATGTAGGAATTAAGTGAAAGAGAGAAAGAGGGAGAGATGGAGAGAAGGAGGGGGAATGAAAGAGGAAGGGATGGAAGGAGGGAGGGTGAGGGGCCTACTTCACCTGCTGGAGAATTTTCTTCTCCCTTCTTAAAACAAGCTCTCTCTATATAAAAGATAACTGATAAGAACTTACTTGATAGCACAGGGGATTCTCCCAGGTGTTCTGTAACGACCTGTGTGGGAATAGAGTCTAGAAGAGAGGGTATATGTGTATGTGTGGCTGATTCACTTGGCTGTGCAGCAGAAACTAGCGCAACGTGGTAAAGCGACTATACTCCAATACAAATTAAAAAAAACAACAGTATGTGGCACATTCAGGTGACCGCATGGTATCCATGGCTGGGCTCAGGGCTCAGGCTGGACTCGGACTAGTGTGGAACCAGCGTGCACGAGCCATGTTGAAGACACAGCTGACAACGCAGCTGACCCTGAACTTTGACCGCACATTACTGGGTGTGCTGCACAGCCCTTCATGGGAACCGGCTGTTTGTTCAGCTCTACTTGTCTTTCTTATTAACAGATCGCGATCCTTGGGAAGAGAATTATTTTGTTTCATTCTTCAGATAGGAACCATCCTTTTATCCTTTCCCAGTGGGAGGGCACAGGGTTTGAGTAAACTGAGCTCATCCTATCGACCTCACCTGGGCATCGAACACTCTCTTAGCTCAGAGTCAACATTTCCCTTACGTTTAGAGAGATGCTGGTGTGCAGGTCTGTGGCAGTCGTTGTGGAATCCTGAAAGTAGTTTATCTATGTTAATATCCCAGGATTTTCTGTTTTTCTTGAATTTGAAACATATAAAGAAGTTATATGCTCATTAAAAAAAAATTAAAATTCTAAATGTATAATAGTGCGTATGTCTCTGGTTCCCCTTCAGTGAACATGTCAAACTATATTTTAAAGTGATGCTCATTCTCAGATCTTTGTTGGCATTCCAGCCTCTTCAGTTGTTTAGAAATGCTATTTGAAAGCTATTTTGGTTGTAAAATATTATACCCAAACACATTTATTTTAAAAGTTTTCAATTGCTTTTTATTTCATTGCACTATGAACTTGAATCTAAGTAAAGTGAAGACAAAGCCATGTGATATCAGAAAATGCTTTGTTCTAAGAGGACATTTTTCTATAAGAAGCTGCACTTTAAGTAAAGTGGTTTTTCAGATGATTAGTATAAGTCCCAGGAACAAGAAACTGATCAGTTTTTTAAAAAATAAGTGAGGTCAACCTAAGTTACTGTAAAGTTATATGAAAGGAGGTAGCAGTCAGACTTAATGATACAATGATTTCTTCTTTAATTGAGTTGATCCATGGACTTCATTTCAATTATGTGACATAATTGGTTATGAATTTTCTCATACTAAGCAGAGTTTTTACTTCCATTTACCCATGCTATTTCTTAAAGCATAGCTCAAAATGTCTTCAGGTTAGCTCAGTTGCTCAGTCATGTCTGACTCTTTGCAACCCCATGGACTACAGCACGCCAGGCTTCCCTGTCCATCACCAACTCCCGAGCTTGCTCGAACTTGTGTCCATTGAGTCGGTGATGCCATCCATTCATCTCATCCTCTGTCATCCCCTTCTCCTCCCACCTTCAACCTTTCCCAGCATCAGGGTCTTTTCTAATGAGTCAGCTCTTCACATCAGGTGGCCAAAGTATTGGAGTTTCAGCTTTAGCATCATTCCTTCCAATGAACACCCAGGACTGATCTCCTTTAGAATGGACTGGTTGGATCTCCTTGCAGTCCAAGGGACTCCCAAGAGTCTTCTCCAACACCGCAGTTCAAAAGCATCAATTCTTCGGTTCTCAGCTTTCTTTACAGTCCAACTCTGACATTCATACATGACTACTGGAAAAACCATAGCTTTAACTATTCAGACTTCTGTCAGCAAAGTGATGTCTCTGCTTTTTAATATGCTGTCTGGGTTTGTCATAGCTAGGAACATAGGTTGGATCATCACAAGCCACAGTAGAGTTATTAGTT
The DNA here is from genome assembly GCF_002263795.3 of Bos taurus. NCBI lineage: Eukaryota > Metazoa > Chordata > Mammalia > Artiodactyla > Bovidae > Bos > Bos taurus. The sequence continues at coordinate 5,057,704 of NC_037338.1, read as the reverse complement.
TATTACCCAGCAAATCACCAAATCCTGCCAGAGAAATTGTCTTCTTTTCTGGCTTCTTTCTGTGTTTCCTATTGAAGAACACATTGGACTTTCCTTATTTATGTAAAGAGTGATGATTAAAAAAAAAAAAGTAACCTCATTTAGTTTATGCAGATACAGTCACTGAACTTTTAAAGCAGGGTTATTTTATCTATCAGAGACTTTCAAGTTCCTCTGGATACTGGCAGACAAAGTCTAGTTTATTCTAGTTTTGTAAACAAAATTAGATGAGTACACTCTGTGTGAAGATGACCTGTAAGTATCACTTGCAAATATCCGTGTGGACAAAGAACTTTAGGAAACTTGTGCTTAAAGAAGGATCCCGGGTTTCATGTTGTGCATACTAAAAAGGGATGTGATGCTATTTTACTGTCATTTTGAGGTTTTTGTGAAGTTACGTAGGCTGAAGCATTCATTTCCCTTCTCACAGTAGAACATCTGTCCCACCATAGCCTGATGGACCCTGAAGCATGAAATAGCCTCCTGTGCTCTCTGTGGCATCTCTGTGTACATCCATGGTTCTCTGATCGGGACATTTCCTATTTTGATGGTTTAGATTCCTGGGCAGGCTCCGAGGCTGGATTGCTTCCAGCTCCATCCAACTCAGAGGCTTCTAATTTGGTATCCTTTGGAAAATTGTTTAATTATTCATCTTCTTCTGATGAAAATTATTTAATTATTCAACTCCTTCTAGCTGTTGCCCCTAAGCTAGTATCTGTCTACACAAGCAGGGACATGATGAAAAGTATGGAGATGAGAGGTGTAGGTTTCAACCCCTTTCCTTCAAGGAAGCAGACATCTACCATGCTCAAGAGAGTCCAGGACAACCTTGTAAGTCACTTACACCCTGAGCGTGGAGCCCAGAGAAGCCAGAGGGAAACTGGGTAGAAATTGACCTGGATCAGCACATCTACCTGGAGGAGGAAATGGCACCCCATGCCAGTTTTCTTGCCTGGGAAATCCCACAGACAGAGGAGCCTGGCGGGCTACAGTCCATGGGGTCTCAAAGAGCTGGACACGACTGAAGGACCGAGCATGCACGCAGGGCATATCCACTAGGGTGCCTTTGTCTAGAGGTTTTGGAGGTTTACATATATAAGCATCATCCTGATTGGTTTGACTTCAGAGATTTTATTTTATTTGAAAAAGTATTTAATCTGTTAATATAAGCAGAGGAAGGAAATCAAGTTTCTAGCAGGAGATCAATAGAAGCATTGTTCAGTGTATGATATGTTGGAAACAAGTTGTTGGATAATAAAAGGACAAGGCCATGTATAACATCCTCTGCAAGCCTGTGTGGCATCAGGCTTACCCCTTCATCCAGGTCCTGTGTGTTCAAAGCGCTTTGCACATCTGGTGGAGGGGTTAGCCTCAAAGTCCATGTATGAGATGAAGACTGCCCTGGAAATGCTCTCAGCCTCCCCTACAGAACGGTTTGTGAGTACACCATGTGCATGCAAGCTCAGTCACATCCGACTCTTTGTGACCCCATGGACTATACCCTGCCAGGCTCCTCTGTCCATGGGATTTTCCAGGCAAGAATACTGGAATGAATTGCCATTTCCTTCTCCAGGAGATCTTCCCAACTCAGGGATCAAACCTGCGTCCCCTTTGTCTCCTGCTTTGGTGGATTCTTTACCACTGAGCCACCTGGGAAGCCCATCAAGAACAGTTTATGCCTGTTCTAACCTGGTCCTCACCTATGTACGTATGCCATGTATGCATAAATTAACGATGCAGGAAGTAGGTGCTTTGGGTTGCACGGCTTTGTTGTATTAAAAACGTATGTCTGTAAACAGTAGAACCCAACTCAGTGTGGGGAAAGGAGAAACATAAAGAACCAAGACCTACATGTGGACCAGCAGATTCTGCCCCACGCCAGACACTGGGCATGCATGCTCCTAGCAGAGACATGGCCCCATGAGGACAAAGGATGGTGAATTATTCATTTTTGTATGCTCAACTCCTCACACAGCTGAATTGGGGCTCAATAAATGTTACTGAAATGTGTGAATCATGACTTCATTTTCCTTTGCAGATATTAATTAAAATGTCTGCAAAGGCAGCACACTTGTCTGTAGCAAGAAAGGGATATCAGTTGACCCAGTAATGTTGTCAGTTCCTGATCCATAGTTATGACCTTGGTTGATTCCCTGATAATAAACAGCTTCTCAGGAATGAAAGCTCAGCTAGTGGGTCTCAGAACAATATGCACTGTTGAACTGAACAAACATTTCAGTTCATTCAGTTCAGTCGTTCAGTCATCTCCGACTCTTTGCGACCCCATGAACCGCAGCACGCCAGGCCTCCCTGTCCATCACCAACTCCTGGAGTTCACTCAGACTCACGTCCATCGAGTCAGTGATGCCATCCAACCATCTCATCCTCTGTCGACACCTTCTCCTCCTGCCCCCAATCCCTCCCAGCATCCGAGTCTTTTCCAGTGAGTCAACTCTTCGCATGAAGTGGCCAAAGTACTGGAGTTTCAGCTTCAACATCAGTCCTTCCAATGAACACTCAAGACTGATCTCCTTTAGGATGGACTGGTTGGATCTCCTTGCAGTCCAAAGGACTCTCAAGAGTCTTCTCCAACACCACAGTTCAAAAGCATCAATTATTTGGTGTTCAGCTCTCTTTATAGTCCAACTCTCACATCCATACATGACTACTGGAAAACCATAGCCTTGACGAGACAGACCTTTATTGGCAAAGTAATGTCTCTGCTTTTGAATATGCTGTCTAGGTTAGTCATAACTTTCCTTCCAAGGACTAAGTGTCTTTTAATTTCATGGCTGCAATCACCATCTGCAGTGGTTTTGGAGCCCAGAAAAATAAAGTCAGCCACTGTTTCCCCATCTATTTGCCATGAAGTGATGGGACCGGATGCCATAATCTTCGTTTTCTGAATGTTGAGCTTCAAGCCAACTTTTTCACTCTCCTCTTTCACTTTCATCAAGAGGCCCTTTAGTTCTTCTTCACTTTCTGCCATAAGGGTGGTGTCATCTGCATATCTGAGGTTATTGATATTTCTCCCGGCAATCTTGATTCCAGCTTGTGCTTCCCCCAGCCCAGCATTTCTCATGATGTACCCTGCTTATAAGTTAAATAAACTGGGTGACAATATACAGCCTTGACATACCCCTTTTCCTATTTGGAACCAGTCTGTTGTTCCATGTCCAGTTCTAACTGAACAAACATTTATTGCTCGTCTTCGTGTGTGCTGAGTGGTGCAAGGGTCTGCAGCCATGTTCTGTGTGTGCCCTTCCACTTGCACTTGACCTCTGAACTGTTCTATCCACCAGGACAGGCTCAGCAAAGGCATGCACCCCAGGGAAGCCCAGCAAGGAAGGTCAGAGGTTGTGGAAGGCTGAGATCTCACCATGTTCCTTTTTAAATTCTTGAGTTGTCTTTTCATCTGACCAAGACTAACTGAAGGGCATCCATTCCACAAACTTTGATTGGGTACCTACTATGTGCTAGGCACTCTGCTGTCTGCTAAGAAGACAAATGTGACATTCACGTGTGGTCCTTGACCTCATGGAGATCAAAAGCAATAGATGTAAATTCCAGTATCTGCTCAGTGGCAATCAGATTTATTCCTTGGATGTGCTGCACTCATCAGTAATAATAAGCATGCGTGCGTGTGTGCTTGCTAAGTTTCTTCTGTCATGTCCGACTCTTCGACACCATGGACTGTAGCCCCCCAGGCTCCTCTGTCCATGGGATTCTCCAGGCAAGAATAATGGAGTGGGTTTCCATGCCCTCCTCCCAGGGATCTTCCTGACTTAGGGACTGAACCTTTGCCTCCTGCATTGCAGGCAGATTCTTTACCACTGAGCTGCTGGGGATAGTTTGTAGGAAAATACCTGTGTTGAGCTTGAAAAAATGGACATTGATCATCCATGCCAAAACTGAAGTAAATTTTAATGAATCAGTAGGAGCAAAAGGAAAAAAAATCTGTTGTAATAATAATGTTGATGGTTATAGTAATAATAACAATAATAGTATTAAAAACCTTAGTCATTTGCATTTGATGCTGTGTATCTAAAATAGAAATTCCCTTTTGAAGTGTGCGACATGGGAAAATTAAGTTGATGAAATGGCATTTGGGTTTTAATGTGTCATCTTAATAGTTTCTAATCTGAAGCATAGCATGTGGTACAGTGTCTTCATAAAGTTGCTATTTTTGCCAGATCAATGCTGAGTTTACAGCAATAAGCCAGGTAAAGTGAAGTTTGGATTTACATGTAATGTGATGTATGGAAGGATGAGGAGCGGGGTTTTGGCTCCCTCGACTTCCTGATGACCACAGGCCTCTCTCATATTCCTGACAAATGAAAAGGCCGGGGAGCAGCTCTCATTGAGTGAGCAGTGGCTGCCTGCAGGGTGCTGTGCCGAGCCCCGGGGGAAGACTTCCAAGTAGGCAGACCCAGCGTGAATCCCACACTCACCCTGGAGGTCAACTGTAGCTCACCAGAGGATCACAGGCGAGCCGTGACAGGGGTATGGGCAGTGATGGGGGGAAGAAGGCCAGAGTCTCTGGGGGCTCTAGGAAAGCAGCTCACAGGAAGTGACCTGCGCGTGGAACCTTGACGGCTGTGTGAGGTTTGCGTTCGCTGAAGATGGAGGAGATTGCGCATTGCTGACTGCTCTCTGTGTGTGTTCTTTCCAAAACACCTAAAATTCCCTCAGTCCTCGGTCTGATGTAGGGCACAAAAGTTTGTTCAGTTGTGTTTGCTGCAGGAAGGACAGGGCTGGGAGACTTAAGGGTTGGGGGGAAGGGTATTACAACAGACTAGGAGGAGTGGCTTGAGTTGGATCCGTGAATGATACTCCTGTTTTGACGGTCCTCACGGGCAGTCCTCTCCGGAGACCTGAACTTAGCTACCTACTCTGATTCTCTCCACTCTCCAGTCAGAAAGCAGAGAGCCATCTTAAAGTGGAATTTTTCTGAACCTTTATACACAAGTTTATTCTTGACCTTGGTTTAATTATCATGGTAAGAACTGCAACATTAAAAATGCATTCCATGTTAGGAATATAGAGACAAGAAACACACTTAATGTTTAGTACAGGACATGCATACTGGTGTAGGTCAGAGCATCTTCTTTTTCCTTTTTTTTTAAAGCTATGTAGATCTTAGAGACCAAGGAGGCAGAAATTTCCTATTTGGAGAGTATGTTTTTCCCAAAGCGAAATTATGAATTCTTATTGCCGGCAGCATCATAGGTGTGCTTTACACAACTGAACCACCAGAGCTGCTGCTCTGAGCTTTGTCTCTTTTTAATGAATTTGTTGGGCCTCACTCGCCACTCAGCCAGAATTCAGAAGATCCTAGTCATCTTTAATTGGTCCTTTTGCAAAACTTTGAGTCATCTCCTAAATGTATAGAACTTATAACTGCGGATCTGGATAGAATGTGAAATAAAGTACTCGCTGATTCTGAAGCCCAAAGCCTATTTCTTTCCAGCTGTTCCATATGTTTTTCATTATTGAAATCTTATTTCTAGAAATTGATAATCAGAATTCTGCTCAGCATCACAAATACAGTTCAGACCAAAGTCTTATCAATATTTTGTACACACAGAGGCTGAGGAAGTTCTCTTTTCTTCCTTGCATGTTGAAAAGCTTTTCACATAAATGGGTGATATAACACAAATGGGTTATGTATTCAGACATAAGTGGATGTGTCATATGCTTTGTCTGCATCTACTGAAATGATTATTTGAATGTCCCTGTTTTATCTGTTAATAAATACAGTGAACAGCATTAATTGATTTCCAGCCTTTAATCTGTGGAGTAAATTCTACCAGTTATAATATACTATCTTTCTTTATATATTTCCAAGTGATTTGATATTTTTTTAAGATTTTTTTATATTGATATTCCTGAGGAATTTTGACCTGTAATGTTCTTTTCCTATCTTTGATTTTGGTACCAAGATTATAATGAGTTCATACGATGAGCTGGGAAATATTCTCTTCCTTATTTTCTGAAAGTGTATGACTGGTTTTTTTAATTAGTTCTTTTGTTAGTTTTTGGAAGAATTTAACTGTGGAGACATTTAGTTTTAGAGTTTTCTTCTGAGAAGTTGTTAAATTGTGAATTCTATTTCTTTAACAAACGCAGCATTATTTAGATTTTGATTTCTTTTTGTGTCAGTTTTGGTAAGTTGTATCTTTAAGTGAATTTGTCTGTTTCATCCGGGTTGTCAGATTTATTGATATGAAGTTGTTTATGCTACTCCTCATTGTGCTCTTCATTTTTGTGCAATTTGTAATTATGGTCACTGTTTTCTTCTTAATATTGATAATTTCTGTTTTCTCTTTTTTCCATCATGATCAGCACTGCTCAGTGTTTATCAATTTTATCAATCTTCTTAAAGAACTGACTTCCAGCTTTGCTGATTGTTTTGCTGTTCATCAGTTTTCTGTTTCATTAATTTCCTCTTATATTTGTTATTTTCTACTCACTGCAGGTGTAATTTGGGAAGCTGTGCTACTTTTAACATTATCCTTAGTATTACTTATTAAGAAGAAAAAAGATTAATTAGTGTGAAAAAAATTTTAATAGGGATTTTTTAAATTAAAAATATTGTAGGTAAGTTGAACTTAGTTTTCTCAACATGAACAAAGTTCATCTATTAGACCTAAAATGATCTGAACAAGCATGGCTGCTCTGGTCTTTTTAAAGTTATTTTTAATTGTATGATAGTTGCTTTACAGTGTTGTATTAGTTTCTGTCATACACCAACATGAATGAGCCATGAGTATACATAATTTGTCTCCCTCTTGAGCCTCCATCCTACCCCACCCCACCCCATCTTACCCTTCTAGGTCATCACGGAGCACCGAGCTGAGCTCCCTGCTTTACAGCATCTTCCCACTAGCTGTCTATTTTACCTGTGGTGGTGCATGTATGCCAATTGATGGCAGCTGCCCAGAGGATTGGATTTGTTCACAGAAGGAATCATCTCATATTCCACAACCTTTTCTAGAATTGGCGAAGTAATGCCTCCTGAAAGACATATGCAAGAGGGCATACAACAGATTTTCTTCACACAATTAAATTCATTTGAAACATGAAAATTATGAATCCAGGTTTAATTGATGTGTTCAACCATAAGCATTTATGTGAGAAATATGATAATTACACTTAAAAGATAAACATTAATAGTTTTATGCTCATGGATCCTCCGTAAAAGCATTAGGTGCCCCAGATGTTTTTCATCCATGTCATTTATGGGGAAGAACATTAACTGTGGAGGGAAATGATTCCAGACTACCACTAAGAATTAATGATTATTGTCTATGTTAATAAAAATCCAACAGTAACCTAAGGTATACCATAAAGCAATAAAGATAATGATTAGGATTTATAATAATTCCTGCTTTTCAAAGCATGATAACCAGGCCTTTTCATGCCCCTGATGAAAAGTAACTTTTTTATGGGGCTATAGGAGGATATAGGAGTTTTGTGTGAAAGCAGTTTTGGATGACAAAGAAGGGGCTGACACTCAAGTTTAGTCTTCATGTGAAACTTTTGCCGTTATTTTTCATAAAGTCTTTGAAAACAAGACCGCAGCGTATGTAAAGTTGGCCTGTGGAGGCTGCTTCTACTAGGTTTTGGTTTCAGGCGATGCTGGTACTTACTCTTCGTGTCCCATTGGCACATGACTTCTGTAAGGTCGCCTTGAGGTTAGCGCTTCCTATGCCTGTTGTTTAATGCTTATGTGGGTTATGTCTGTTCATCTCACCTCGTAAATATTTGTTGTCAGAATGAATGAGTGCAACAACCCAGAGCTGTTAATGAATTAAAGATTGGCGCACTTAATATTGCGAGCCCTGATGCTTTTCTAGTGGTGGCACCATCTTTGCGGAAGGCAGGAGTGGAGCGTGGCGTGTTGGGACTTAGTACTTCTGACGCACAGAGTGTCTAAAGAACTAGGAACTGCTTAATGGAGATGTTTGTCAGTAGATTTATAAGAACATCAAATGCAATGAAGGAGTGGTCTAATTTAAATTGTTTTAAAATGGCCCAAGATATTCCCAGGGTATTTCCAATTTTGATTGCCTTTTCCTCATTGTCTCCAAAGCCAGATGATGATGCCCTGAAAACTTTCCTCTATGACTTGTGAATTATCATGCTCATCATCAAAGATGCCCAGCAAGGCAAAGGGCAAGCCAGTACAAAAAATAAGAACAGGAATCTGTATCTTATTTTGTTCCTGCAACCGGAATATATTTTCAAATAATAGGAGAGAACTGCTTGGTTGAAGGAACAGTAAATTACTTTTTCCCTTTTGAAAACTACACTGAAAGAGAAAAACTGGGTTTTTTTCTTTCTTCCTTTTTTGGTATTAGAATTGATCATGCACTAGCATATTACTATTCAGTTCTGTAAGAATTCATTGGAGTTTTTTTCTCTTCCTAGAGTTTTTATTTGTGTAATATTTTCATATAATGGCCAAGTAATAAATACACAAGAGAAATTTTTGTGGGTTTTTTTTTCATAGAGCAGATAATACAGTTTCCTTTAGCAAGCTACTTTCCTCATTTACTTTCCTTACCAAATAATGTTGTATCTTGTATAGAAATACATATTAGTTGGTACAGAATTGGGGCTGCCATTAATGAGAGAGATATCCATTGCTATCACATATAATCAGAGTATTGTAATTTCTGATACTTTTTGGTTGTTTTAGTATCAGAAAATTTGGTGGTCAATCTAGTAGTCTGTTATGTGCGTGTGTGCGCAGTCGCATCAGTCGTGTCTCACTCTTTGTGACCCCATGGACTGTAACCAGCCAGGCTCCTCTGTCCATGGGATTTCCCAGCCAAGAATACTGGAGTGGGTTGCCATTTCCTCCTTCAGGGGATCTTCCCAACCCAGGAATTGAACTCGCATCTCCTACATTAGCAGGCAAGTTCTTTATCACTGAGCCACCTGGGATGCCCTATTTACAGGAAAGAAGTGAGATCAATTTGGTCAGAAGAGAAAATCAGGAAGGAGAAGGCAATGGCACCCCACTTCAGTACTCTTGCCTGGAAAATCCCATGGACGGAGGAGCCTGGTAGGCTGCAGTCCATGGGGTCGCTGAGAGTTGGCCACGACTGAGCGACTTCACTTTCACTTTTCACTTTCCTGCATTGGAGAAGGAAATGGCAACCCACTCCAGTGTTCTTGCCTGGAGAATCCCAGGGACGGGGGAGCCTGGTGGGCTGCCGTCTATGGGGTCGCACAGAGTCGGACACAACTGAAGCGACTTAGCAGCAGCAGCAGCAGCATCGTGAAATTATGTTTTCATATATGTGACATTATTTTTCCTTAAATTAAAATTATAGAAAAATAAATATAACAAGCCTTAAAAAAAGACTTTGAAATGTTGACTGTTGGGTTGTTTTTGCTCCTTTTTTCTGGTTTTATCACCACAGGCTAAAGCTATATTAGCATCTTAAGATGAACTTATGGAAAGATCCTTTTTAAACTGAAAAAAATATTGAAATACTGAAAAGTACATAGAATAATATAGTGAACACCTGGATATATACTGTCCAGAAATAACTAATTCATTTTGGTTGTTATGAAAGAAATAAAATATTACAATAATTTATGGGGCACATAATTTAAGCCCCCAGTCAGAAATGAAAATGTGGGATCTTCATGTTAAAAAACTACTAAGAATTTCACAAGATACCTTACGGTAATATTTCCCATATTTGTTTTAAGTTGCAGATGATACTGAACTGTCCATGACCTTGTCCACCTTGCCTTTGTCACTTGACTTGGTTTCAGCATCTGTCCCTGTTGGTCCATGTTGTTCTGTATTTTTTCGTGTTAACTACTGTTAGAAGTTAATATGTAGCATTTTAATTAACCTGTTTCATTATTAAGTGAATATTTTTCATCTTTCCATATCTGTATAATTTTAAGACACTTACTTTGAAATAATTTCATCCTTAAAAGTTGCAGGAAGAATCAAAGCCTTCCCTTCCACCTTTTACTCAGATTCCCCAAATATTAACCACATTGCTTTATTTTTCTCTTCTTCTCTCCTCTCCTCCCTTTCCTCCCCCGCCTTCTTCTTTCTTTTGCTTCTCCTCACTTTGCTTCCTTTATGTGTATATAATCTAAAATATATTAGCATATGTACATATAATTTTTTGGAACCATCTGAGAATAAGTTACAGACATGATGCTTATTTGTTCCTAAATACCTCCAGTATATTTCCTCCCAAAGCAACAACATTCTCTTCTATAACCACAGTACAGTGATACAAATTAGGGATTTAATATTACTATAATGTTGTAATCTCCAGTCCTTACTTTAATTTCTCATATTGTACTAATGATTCCTCTCCTTCTTTTTCTGGCCCAGGATCCACTTTAAGATCATTGTTGACATCTCTCTTTAGGCTCCTTTAATAGGTATCAGTTCCTTGGGCTTTTTTTTTTTTTTTTTTTCTTTCCTGTCTTTTGTGACCTTGACATTGTTGAGGCCTTGAGGCCATAGTTTTATAGTCTCTTAGTTTAGGTCTGTTTAATGTTTTCTGGGGCTTCCCAGGTGGCACAGTGTTAAAAAAATCTGCCTGCCAATGCTGGAGACACAGGAGACTTGGGTTAGATCCCTGGGTCGGGAAGATCCCCTGGAGAAGGAAATGGCAGCCCACTCCAGTATTCCTGCCTGGGAAATCCCATGGACAGAAGAACCTGGCAGGCAACAGTCCACGGGGTCTCAGAGTTGGACACAACTGAGTAGATTCAAGTTTTGCATTTTGGGCACTGGAAGGGTGCTGATCCCTCTCAGAACGTTACGTCAGGAGGCCCGTGATATCAGTTTCTCCTGTTGCTGGGGCTGTGAATATCACCACTTGATTACGGTGGTGCCTGTCGGGTTTCTCCACTGACATTACTAATGAGTACGATCAGTAAGAATCTTTGAGCTATGCCAACACCTTATTTATCATCTACCTTTCACTCAGTAGTTTTAACATTTATTGATGATTCTTGCCTGAATCAGTTATTATAGTGATGCTTGCCAGATAGTGGTTTTCTAATTACATAGTTACCTTTACATTTATTAGTCAGCATTCCCCTGTAAGGAAGAGCTTACCTTCTACTTGATTTACTTAACCAATATGAATTCATGGATTTTTATTTTAGTCAATGGTTACAACCCCAGACCTAGAATCAGCCATCTTCAGGGAGCCTTGGTTTATCGCAGAAATGGTTTTTAGCAACCAGTGTGTGTGCTCATTGCTACTAGGCCCTTTCATTGGCCAAAGCTACTACATGACCTATCTATCTTCTATAGTATATTAAATATACATATAAAATACATATATACATCCATCCATCTGTAACTACTATAAGTATCTATTTAACATCTATTATACATCCATATATCTTATTTATCTTCCTTTTTATCCAACAAAAAATAGGGTTCATACTGATACCTCTAATTCCGATACAGTTTCACAGGCATCATTCTAATATTCTCTTTCTGTATTCATAACTGCCTTTTCCGACAGAGAGAAACCTTGTTCTTATTATCCACGATCTATTTACTTATTTGTTCAATATTAGAATGTACACAAACATACACACTCAAAAATTCACCATTGATAATACATACACACGTGAGAAAAAAATACTACCGGGAGTTCAATATTTAATTACTTAAATGAAGTTCCTCCTGCCTTAGGCACAGTGGTCGGTATAGCTAGATAAGACGCTGTCCTTGTCACTTTAGATTCTTCTTTCTCCTCCTCTCTGAGCGGAAGGAGTGAGGTGGAGCTGGTTTTGCTCCAGTATTTGTTAGAACACAGTGAGGGCTGGAGAGTCCAGGTGACGACAGGGTGTGGGGTTGGTGGGGAAGGAGGTGTTAAGCTCAGATAAAGGTTGTCCTTTCTGTCCTCTCTTTTTGTGTCACTTAGCATTTGCCTCTACAAAGAGAACAGCCCATCACAAGCGTCTTTGTGCTCTTCTTATAGGGAGGCTTTGTGTTAGCTGTGGCTGCATGGCAAAACACCTCGAAACGCAGTGGCTTAAAATAACAGGAATAATTTATTTTGCTTGTGGAAAGTGTGATTTTGGCAGAGCAAAAATCAGTCTCTAATACAGAAACAATAAGCTGAGAATTTGTTTCCCTGTGTTATCATTCGGGGGTGTACGACCCTGTGAGATTTTGCCCTTCATTATATTTACGGTTTCCTGATGAAATATGTAGCCCTGTGTCTCTTCCATACCCTAGTGATTTCTGATTTTGAAGGGATCATTTGGTGAAAAATACAACTACATTTGTTCAGGTTAAAAATACGACCTTTTGAAAGCTCTGTGTGATTGAAAGTTACCCTAATGAAGAAAGATCTTTATAATCAGTGGTGCAGAGAAGTAATTTATTGGGTCCTAATAGGGACATACAGCATAGTTATAAATATGAAGACATGTTGTAATCAGTTATGTGGTATTTGGAAGCATGCATGCCCCATGTGTGACTTTTGGCTAATAATTTTTGCCCGTGCAAATTACCAAGTGACATTTATGGACTGTGTTTGTCATCATGCATAAAACTTCAGCTAAATATAATATAGAACTATTGATTGTTTGTTTCCTGGGCAAACATTTTCCCATGGGACACAGTAGGATTTTGCCCTAAGCCTCTCATGATGCTAGATTCTTACATTAATAAATAGAGCAGTCTTCCTTTTATAGGCCAATCACTCGGAGAAACCAGGCTCGCTGTTCCTCAGTGATATAGATGTAGCCTTGCTCTCCTTGGTCCTGAAGAGCAATCTGTTGTCCTGTTACCTCTGAACTACTTCCGTGTGCCATGGAATATTGTGTCTGAGGCTCCAGTCCTTGCTGCAGATGAATTCTGTCCCTCTCTTTCACTGGGGCTCAGCCCGTTGCGCTTGTAAATTCTAGCATCTCAACAAGACAGGACTGGTGAATCAATGGAGAGGTTAACCTTTACCATTCAGAGCTTTTAAAATGTTAAATTGCTTTCAGATACCCGGGGCTTCTTGGAATCTCACCTCCCAGCGCTCACAACGGGGGTCCTTCACCGCCTAGCCTGGGTGTTGGGTTTTGTCTTGGTGGTGCCACATTGCCACAGGTATACAGGTCTCCACTTCCAGCCCCTTGGCTGCCCTGACTCAGCTGACCCCATTTGGGTACCACTCAGAATCCATTCAGGGGGATAATGGCAGCTGCTGCCGGGTAAAGCAGCTTATTTCTTAAAGAAACATTTTGCAGTAATACATGACACATCACTTAGAATCTGTTTTTATATTCAAAGTGTTAATCAGTAAATTTCAATATGAATCTTGGGACACAGAAAACCCCCAGGACTCCTCGACCTTCCTACTTGGATCTCGCCATGTCACAGGGGTCAGAACTTGCTTAGCTGCAATACTCACACCCTTTGCCCTGCTGATCTAAGAGAACATAAAAAGTGCAAATCTTGAAATGGTCATGAATATTCGACAAAACCAGTTTGATCTATTGAGGGAGCTAGTCTGTAATTTCCATTTTCTACTGAGTTTTGAGAGTATTCTTTTTCTTATTAAAAAAAATCGTTTTTGTACTAAATCTTGGTCCATTCTCAGTCTTATGAAAAGGAACACATAGAAATAATAGATGAGTGGTTGAAAGAGATTGGGATGTGATAGCCACACACAAAACCGCCTGGACCCGGGCGTGAGGCCGCACCTCCTACAGCATGGGCCAGTCCACCGTCAAAGACAAAGCATCAGACAGCTGGCAGGATGAATGGACTAATATGCTCCACTCCAGGAAGCCCAGAGCCCACAGCTCTGACTCAGGCACTCTGCTGGCTTATTATACTGTGCACACAAATCAAAAGCTTTTTTAAAAGATACTTTCCTTAACATTTATGTGCAAGCATTCTTTTAAGATTTTTCAGTTAAAGTTCACCAGGTTCACCAATCATCAGAGTACCCTTGGATAAGGAGAAAGGAATTATAGCATCCTTAATTCTGAATTTGGAGAAATACATGATGTTGGCTTTAATTAAGTGATTTGCTCCAGCCAAAGAGCAAAGCCAGCCAGAGTTCCTGAAATGATGATATTTAACTTTGTCTGCCAAACCACACTGCTCCTCATAGTTCTCTTATTCTGAAAAGGACATGAGGTAGCTTACCAAAATTCATACAATTATTGGTAAGTAAGAGTAGCCTGTAAATTGATGCTGAGATTCCTAACAGTTAAAGTGAATAGGGCAATTTGAAAGACTTCAAGAGTCATGTTGTCCTTGGGACTTCCCTGATGGTCCAGAGGGTACAGGTTCAATCCCCTGTCAGGGAACTAAGATCCCACATACCGTGGAATGTGGCCAAAAAAAAAAAAAAATTCGTGTTCGTGTTGTCCTTAAATAGAAACTCAGTTACTTAGGAGAAGCAGAGTCCTTCCTCCTTGTGATCCAAGAGACTTTATTCCTTTGTATTCTCATAGACAGTGATACAGATGACAAGGTTGTTTATAACATCCTTGCAATAACTATAAAATTCTCATCTAGGTGTTTTCAGTGCATCCCTTTGCTCATACTGTGATCAAAATACTAGAATATAGCACGGGGGTGGTAGAAATGAGAACATTGCTATTTTACCTCTAGAGCTTTCCTTAATGCTTTAATATAATATCCAAATGCTACTACATAATACAGTATTTTAATTATTAATCAGATATAGTTTTAAAAAATAGGCCTGGGATCGAAAATAAATGAACAATAAAATTGTTAACTAACAATAGTTAGTGAATAAATAATGAGAGGATAGTTTTCTATCATTGTTTGAACAGAAGTATGTTTATTCCCAAATCAAGTTATTAAGAGTGCTTTTCTCCTGAGTAGTCATTTTAATGCGATTAATATTTAGTGAGTAGTCTCTGTGGCAGAGCATAGCATTGTGGTTGTGTTCTTTTTAATCTAAATCAGTATGTGTTACATTTGGGAGTTCATCTCAGATAGAACCTATCACTGTTGTAGATGAAGAAATCATTTTTAAACATTTTTTCATCAGTGACATTGAGTGAAGTTTGAAAGTTAACTTCAGTGACACATAGATGACTTCTTACTGGTTTTAGATCAGTAGGCAAGAGGTAGAATGGGCAGCACAGATTCAGAATTATTATGAATGAAGACTGGACTTACGACCACGTGATGCTGAAGGCTTCTCTCTCTGCCTGCTTGACCTTTGTTTCTATTTGCGTGACGTGTACTTGCCCATTTTTTTCCATTTCCCTTAATAATGAATGGGGGACTGCAGTAGCGAAAGGATGAATATAGTGAGTCCAAGACCTTTCGATACTATCGTTCACCTACCTGTTCACTCTTCTTCTTGGCGGAGAGGAACCTGGTTCTTCACTCTCCATCTCGAATCAAGTGAATGAGGACTGGACTTTTGACCATGTGATGCTTACAGCTTGTCTGTCTGCCTACCTGACCTTTGTTTCTATTCACGTGGTAAATATTTGTTTCATATTGAGTAGTGTGCATGCATACTCAGTCATGTCTGACTCTGTGACACCATGACCTGTAGCCCGCCAGGCTCCTCTGTCCATGGAATTTTCCAGGCAAGAACATTGGAGTGGGTTGCCATTTCCTCCTCCAAATAAGAGCAGCTGCTGCTGCTGCTGCTAAGTCACTTCAGTCGTGTCCGACTCTGTGTGACCCCATAGACGGCAGCCCACCAGGCTCCCCTGTCCCTGGGATTCTCCAGGCAAGAACACTGGAGTGGGTTGCCATTTCCTTCTCCAATGCAGGAAAGTGAAAAGTGAAAGTGAAGTCGCTCAGTCGTGTTCGACCCTCAGGGACCCCATGGACTGCAGCCCACCAGGCTCCTCCGTCCATGGGATTTTCCAGGCAAGAACATTGGAGTGGGTTGCCATTTCCTCCTCCAAATAAGAGCAGCATTCCTCAGCAATTCAGAATCTCTTATCAGAAGAAAGAATCAAATGCTAGCTACTTAGGATGAGAAAGAAGGAATGGCAAAAGCTCCGCAGGCAAGCAAGTGAAGTCATTGCCAGACTGGATGCGTGATTCACTATGAAGCATTCAGGGAATGTGATTATTTAACCTCAAGAGAAGAAGGGGCTTTTCTAAACTAGTGTCTAAGGAATAATATTTTGGTAATACTAGGAATAATTCACTTTAATCTTGCGCATAGAATGACTGAGTTTTGCATGAACTTGTTAATTATGTAAAATGGTAAAATTGTACACAGTGCAACAGGATTGAGCTAGTGTGAGGCAGCTTACACAGATTTTACATAATTCTGACATCTTTTAGTCAATGACATAATAAATATATGAGTGACTCCAAGTGCATGAAGGAGCCCCGAATTACAAAACGAAAAACAGAATTAAATCGCTTGTCACTAAGGGATTGGGGTAGGTTGATTTTCAGGAATATAGTGCATCAAATATTTGCCTGGCGTGTGGTGTATGACTTGCTGAACATTGTCATGGGAGAGGTGACATGCAGTATTATTGCACGTACAGTATCAGTAGAGTTCATGAGTGAAACAGTCAGGTTCCGGAAGAGGATCAGAAACAGAAGGAGATATATATATTATATGCATAATATAATATATATGTATTAGATTGTTGTTGTTCAGTCACTCAGTTGTGTCTGACTCTTCGTGACCCCGTGGACTGCAGCACACCAGGCTTTCCTGTCTTTCTCTATCTCCCAGAGTTTGCTCAAACTCCCGTCCATTGAATCAGTGATTCCATCCAACCATCTCATCCTCTGTCATCCCCTTCTCCTCCTGCCTTCAATCATCCCCAGCATTAGGGTCTTTTCCAATGACTCGGCTCTTATATCAGGTGGCCACGGTATTGGAGCTTCAGCTTCAGCATCAGTCCTTCCAATGAATATTCAGGGATAATTCTATATTATCCATAATAATGATATCCTTTGCATAAAGCCACCTGATTGTGGATGTTAACAGTTTTCACAGAATACTTTTACACCTAGGTGAGTGTTTGATTGAGAAACCAGGGCCTCTAGCCTAGCCAAGCTGACACATACATCTGACGACCCCAGATAGACAAGGGTAGGATTATGTTTGAGGCCGACAAGTGGATCTTCAAGCACCTACTTGGATGTCACGGGGTGTATGTCCAAAGCCCAGGTCCACCACTTCGTAGTTCTCTGCCTACCAAGTGCATTTCCTAAACTCTTTCTTTTTAAAAAGATGTTTATTTATTTATTTGGCTGCATGGTGTCTTAATTGCGGTGGGCAGTCTTATGCCTTATGACATGTGGGGTCTTAGTTCCCTAACCAGCGCTGGAGCCCTCATCCCCTGCAGACTCTTAACCACTGAACCACCAGGGAAGTCCCTCCTAAACTATCCTAGTTCTAGTTTCCTCGTCTATAACATGGAGCTTCTGGGGTTCTTAAGTCAATCACACGAATATCTGGCATGATGAAAGAACACAGTTAAAGGCTTCCAAGTAAAGTTAGAGAGTTTTATTTTCACATTGTTTGGAATCACATCTGGAAATGTAAGAATGCCTAACCGTCAGCTGGATGGAGCAGTAGGCAAGAAGCTGGAGTGTTTTGGTGCTGGGACTTTAAACAGTTTATTCCTTCTTATGTCTCCAGACACACATTAGTCAGGCCTGGTTTTAATATTCTTTTATTGTGCACCACAAAGATTATCAGCTTATTTATCAAACACAAGGAATTGGAAAAAAAGAAAAACACCAGCAGTGGATGGCCTGATTCTGTGATGGCAGCAGAAGGCATGATGCATGATAACATCTGTAGGAATACCAAATGGAATCATTAGGATCTGTGCTGCTGGTATGAGTACCAACTGAATCTGTAATGTGGACCTCTTCAAATAATCTATTACTTAGGATGTGAGGAAGTGGAGCGCTTAATTTTTCTGTTGGTTTATTGCAGCCCTTAACAAGCATGGCTGGTTGTAAGTAGACAGTTAAATTAAACTCATGAATATCTGTTATAGTTTTTGAAATATAAAATGGCAACAAAGGACTTATATTGCTGTTTGTATCCATGTCGTGGAGCGCATGACGCTTCTCTCCTTGTGGGTCTGAAGCTGGAAATAAATACCCAGGAGAAAGGGAACAACGCACTGGGCCATTCCTCCTTGTCACAGTAACCAACTCAGAGAGGGTGAGAGAAGAAAAAGTAATGGAGGCAGGGCAGGCAAGAAGCATTTTGCCCGGGAATGCCAGGCAGGTATGCTGAGGACTGACTTTGTCCTTAATGTGGAGGGTTAGTTACCAAGAATTAAGAGTGCTGTTATGTAAGTTTCAGTGGAAACCTTTCCCCAAGGTAGCAGAGTAAGGCTGGCAGAAACTTGAACAAGCATCTTCAGGGCAGGTCCTTGAAGATGTGGCTGCCAGCTGGGAGACGAAACAGGAGAGCCTCCCAGATGGCACACCATTGTCAGATGCCCTACGGATTTGTAGGCAGCACAGGTCCACCCCTTGAATGTTGGTCATAGGGGAGCACGGTTTATGGACTTCCCCAGCGTGGAGACCAAAGTGGTAGAGTGGGAGGAGCAAATTCAGGAGAGTGACAGCTCAGAGGAGGAAGCCAGAGGGCATGGCGGGAAAGGGAAGAAGCCAGAGGCAGCACCAGCAAAGAGGAGAGTGGAGGGAAGGGAAGGCAAGCCCGTGGGGCACCAGCTACCTGGGCATCATTATGGAGCAACCCACCAACATGTCTACAGGCAGGAAGGCCAGCTCTGGGGGTGTGGGAAGGGCTGTAATTCTAAACCCTAAAAGACACCTAGGAAAGAGAGCTAGACGCATTATGTTAGTGACCCAAACAGTCTTACAGAACTGGCCACAGTCATTTGGAAGCTTCTTTCCCTCTCTAAAGGAGCCTAGGGAACAAGGCCAAGGCAAGGCTGACTGTTGAAGGAACAAAACAATGAAGAAGATAGGGAAGCATTGTTACCGGTATTGCTTGCACCAAACACATATCAATAAAAATGAAAGCCCTCTTGTAACTGAAAACTTTACAAGGCGGCTAACAGAGCATGGGGAAGTATTTTAGATTGCAGGGCCTGAGACTTCTGTATCTACCAGTGTTTGCCTTCCAAAATATTGAGAGAGAAAAAGTGTAAAATAAGTTAATTCAAAATCAAACAAAAAGGGCCCCAAGCCAGAGTGTATTTTTGGATAGGACTTTTTTCCTGTACTCTAAATTTTACCAAGTGGGATTCTTTTATAAATACTGTCCTATTCAACCTTTACAAGTGAAGGATTTGCCGTTTAATAGGAGATGTGCATTTTGTTGTGAAGACAGAACACGATGACCTTAGTTCGTTATTCTCCGGAGTCCAGACCCTGTTTTGCATTGTGTATTGAGTATAGAGTTATTTCAGACCCGGTGGACCTGGCATTTTTTTGTGAAGATCAAGGCTTGGGTAAGCAGAGCTTCCATTCCCAGTGGACCATCAGATGGCAAAACCATTAAAGATGACATTACCAGTTCGCATTTTCATCCCTGTAAGCCCATGGAGGCAAAACAACCAAGAAGAAAAGGGAAGTTTTCTGATGAGGGCTAAAATCCATAAAGAAGATGTATAAAGGGATGAACTAACACTTAGCCAATTTAAGCAAAAAATGAAAAGTGTTTGAACTCTCTTCATTTATAAAAGTGCTCCCGTTTGGTAATATCTCAAAAGAATGTCAGCTAACAGAAAAGAAATATACTAAGGAAGAACTGTTCATGAAATACACTCAGGAGGTTTGTAATTGGCAGCATCAGCAAGTTGTCAGCAGGTGTGAAATAGGGCACTTTCCCATTCATATTGACAGGATTTAAGATAAAATCTAAGGGGTATTTGGTTACATTAAGATAACTCAGACCTTTGAGCTAAGTCTGAAATAAGTAATGGTCTTAAAGTAAAATTCAAAGGACAGTCTATTGCAAACTATTATCAAATTGGCATAGCAGGGTGATCATTTAAAAGTGTTGTTTAAAAAAAAAGAATCTCATAAAATTTATAGATGATTTTTTTTTCATGTCTTAAACCTGATTGGCATCTATTTAATGGACATTTATAAAAGTTATAATTATATTTTAATTTCCTGAGCTGCAATTAAAAGGAGAGACAATTGGTATATAAAACAACTGTTATTCTTTAAAATCTTTGATCAGTGTCCATAATTTATATAATTTTCCTATATGCAAGATATCATTTTGCTATGTTTTAAATATTACTATTTTTTCCTTCACTCAAGAAGTATTTATAGAGTGTTTACTAGTTGCCAAGCAGTCTTCCAAAATGCTGGAGAAGCAGCAGAAAGGAGTCTATTCCTATATATCAGTGATTTCAAAATGCACATTTTCTCACATTTTAACATCTTTGAAATTAGAGTGTGTCTTACAATCTATTATGAATCATAACGTGGTTGACAGTTTTTCTTTCTCAATAGCACGCAGCATTGTGGTACATCTCACAGTTGACAGCATCTTATAATTGTTGAAACAGAGTGTAATGAGACAATTACATGTGTATGTATGTTAGTATGCCTAAGAAGCTATTTCGTGTTTATTTACTTAAAAATTGAGATAATTCTTCTAAGAATCTAATTTTTGTGCCTTTGGGAAAATATGCCTCCATTCTAGAATGCTGTGTGTGTTCTTGGTAGTGGTAAATTGGGAGTTTTAAAAAAATTGAAATTAGTAGATCAAATGGGATTCAGAAGGATATAAATACTAAACTTTCCTGTATTTCTTCCTTCATTATGCATGAGAGGCTTTTAAGACAGCTTAATCATCTCAGTGTTGGTATTATGTAGGATGTTGGTAATAGGTAGCTACATATCTTATATTACTGGGTTTTTTCTTCGTGTTTTATTCTGTGATGATAATCAATTTAATTACTTTATAATATTGCTATAAGTAGATCCAATTATAAAAGTCTGGATTATTCAAGAAAGTTAAATTAGGACATGATTCTTCCCTTTGAACATGGAATTACATAGAATTTGCTCATTGGAACATTTAAAATAAACTTTGATTCACAGAAGTTCAGTTTGCACACAGTTATCAAAGGATGCCCATCATGTAAAATGAGCTACACCTGCGTTGTTGAGCTGAGTCAACAGAATTCAGCTAACTATACTCAGACACATAGTATGTTGCATATGTGTGTAGTTAACCATTATTCAGAAAAGTCCCCCACTGGGAATTAGAATTTATTGCTTACTGATTTTAAATAAATGTTTGATTTCTCTGACTGTAGAAAGAGAAATATTTCCTTCATTGTATATGCAGAACAAGTCAGTATTAATTACAGCACGTGACTTTCAGATTTTAAAAATTTATGGGACTATAAATTACTTATACTGTTTATTAAAGTTTATACTTTTTTAGTGCATGAGCTTACAGTTTAAACAGTCATGTGCAAATACAGTTCCATATATGTGTAAAATCTTGATTTCATGAGCAATATTAATGGCCACCACACACAGAGTTTTGTGGGAACGCCCAGGAGGGACCTCCCTTTCCGGTTTGAGGAGAAAATTACATCCAAGCCGAGAAGTGGGTGATGCAGAGGGATGGGGGAAACAGATTTGCAAAGCCTAGACGTGTAGGTGAGGCTGAGCGAGGCCGGAAGGAGGAACTGCGGAAGAAATTGAGCAGATGCTTGTATGCCAGATCGTGAAATGCCCTCCCAGCTGGGATGAGCAGTTGGCCTTCGCTTCTAAGGGCACAACCATCAAAGTGTCTCAGGCAGACGTTGTTCAGTCACTCAGTCGTGTCCAACTCTGTGGCTTCATGGACTGCAGCCCGCCAGGCTTCCCTGTCCATTACTGTCTCCTTCACTATCTCAGACTCATGTCCATTGAGTCGGTGATGAGTCCAACCATCTCATCCTCTGTCACCCCCTTCTCCTTCTCCCCTCAATCTTTCCCAGCATCAGGGTCTTTCCCAGTGACTTGGCTCTGGTGCTGCTTTAGAAAGATCACTACAGCTGCAGTAGGAGAAGCCACTGGAGTGGGACAGGACCCCAGAAGATGTGTCGGGAGGCAGCTGTGCAGCCAGACTAAAAAGATTGGAAGCAGGAACAGACTAAATACTGCAGAAATGGAGAGGAACGTGCAGAGGACAGAGGCCTCAGGAAGAGTTTGTAACGTATCAGTTGTGGGTGAAATGAGGACAGAAGTTGAGGCTGACTTCCGGGGCTCCAGCTTGAGCAGTCAGAAGGGTGGCGGTGTCATTCGTTGAGGAACTAAATACACGAAGAAAAGCAGATGAAGGCAGGGGACCAAGACGGACAAAGTGGACAGCCCCATTGGCCACAGAGCCCACGAAGTTTGGCAGAACTTTTCGGAGACTGGGAGAAGCCTGGATGGAGAAACACAGGTTGCATGGCCAAGCCTGAGGACAGGGCCCAGTCTGCAGGGCTACATTCAGATTTTCTCCAGCTGTGCTGCATAACCCATGTGTAGATGGCACCCTGGGAGAGGAAGGGAAGATCTCACTGATTTGACAGGGAAGTTGTCTTCTTTTTCTTTTACAGTAAGTCCCCAACATACGAATAAGTTCTATTATGAGAGTACATTTGTAAGTTCAGTCGGTTCATAAGTCCAACAAAGTTAGCCTAGATACCCAGCTAACACAATCAGCTGTGTAGTACTGTACTGTAATAGGTTTATAATACTTTTCACACTAATAATACATAGAAAGCATGTTTTTTTCCTCCTTTCACTCTTTCCATTATTTTCACTTTTGTTTCCATTGTTATCACTTGGCACTTCTTAGCAGTGCCAGCTACATCACTGCGGATTTTGTGCTTGCTTCTGGACATCCTGGACTTGAAATAAAGACACCGTAGCACTGTCCCCCACACTGTACTGTACAGTAAAGTGCACAAAAGCACAACGGCTTGTGGAGGATGCAGGCTCGTGCTGCTGCTGCTGCTGCTGCTAAGTCGCTTCAGTCGTGTCCGACTCTGTGCGACCCCATAGACGACAGCCCACCAGGCTCCCCCGTCCCTGGGATTCTCCAGGCAAGAACACTGGAGTGGGCTGCCATCTCCTTCTCCAATGCATGAAAGTGAAAAGTGAAAGTGAAGTCGCTCAGTCGTGTCCGACTCTTAGTGACCCCATGGACTGTAGCCTCCCAGGCTCCTCCGCCCATGGGATTTTCCAGGCAAGAGTACTGGAGTGGGGTGCCATTGCCTTCTCCAGGTATGTAATAGTGTACGCCAGATGTGAACTTGTGAGCTAACTTATGTGATTGGACATGCAAACGTACATTTGCATCTTTGAAGGTTCAAATGTCGGGGTCTTGCTGTAATGCATTGGGAAGACATGTCCAGTATGCCTCAGAGGGACTTGGGAAGGAGGAGAAGAGAGAAGAAATCTGCCACTAAAGAATATCTTCCTTATTTCTTTAGTGCCGTCATACCAGGGAGATTTACTGCAGTAAATTTATAGCTGGATGGCATGTGTGCGTGTACACCCAAGCATGCTTGCGCAGGTACACACACATGCCCACACATATCCTGTTCCTTCAAATGACCAGGAGCGATGCTGCTGTTGGACAGAGATGTGCATTTCTGCAAGTCTGGCGCTGATCCTATACTTTCAACTGTTTAGGAGATGGAAACTGAGCAGCGCTGTACACTCCATGGACTCTTTCTAGTGACCTGCCATCATGAGAATGTGCCAGGCCTATTTCATGGAGAGCATCCAGGCCTCCAGACAGCCTCTGGGTGAGGGCCTTTCCCCCCTTTGACTGTACCCATGGCCCCCACTCTGTCCTTGCCTGCGGTGGCTTGCGCAGCTGTTAGAACCAGCTTGCCAACATCCTGTGGCCCTCAGGGAATCCCAGGCCTGGTCTGGCCATCGAGACACTCGCCCTCAGGAAATAGCATTGTATGCAGCGCCCACTGTGTGCTGTTGGGCATCACACCAGCCCCCCAGGGGAGGGACCCTGTTTTTAGCTACCTCGCCCAATGCTGAATGGGCTTTTCTCTAATGGGACCCTGAAAAGCCTCTTTCTAGGCAGGAGTCTTTGAAGACAGCCACGGTCTGTGTGAAGTAAAGGAAAAAAATCAGGCATTCTTGAAGGGGTCTCAGTACTAATAAGAAGAGAAGCAGAGCAGGCTCAAATCTGAGAGATTTGGATTGGAAAGTTGAGTTGGGAGAGCCTTTTCTGAGGACACTGAAACCAAGTTCATAATCAGTCTCTGCATTCTAAGAGCCGCGCATCTCCCTGGGGGATGGGTTTGACCGAAGTCGTGACTGGGCTGAAATGACTGCGTCAACTTGTGTACTTTGATCATCATCAGCTTGTTCCATCACATGATGGTAATGCTGCCTTCATACAACTGCAGTAGTATCTTGCCAGTTTAAGTTCTCATGGTATGTTATAGCACTTTGTGGGGTTCCCACTTTTCCTGGATTTGAGTCAAAATTCCTTGGAAGCCTTAATGTCCGGGTGGCTCAGACGATAAAGAACCCACCTGCAATGCAGGAGACCTGGGTTCATTCCCTGGGTTGAGAATATACCCTGGAGGAGGGAATGGCTACCCACGCCAGTATTCTTGCCTGGAGAATCCCCATGGACAGAGGATCCTGGTTGGGCTATGTAGGGTTGCAAAGAGTCAGACACGACTTAATGACTAACACTTTCACTACACGTTCACTTTGGAAGCCTTAATGTCCTCTTACAGCCACGAGGCTATGGTTGCATTGAAATCTTTATGGGATCATTGTGGTGCAGGTAAGTGATTATTGGTACAGCCTGATTTAACAGTAAAGCCTTCAAAAGCCGCTTCAGGGTGTACCCCAGTCTGATGTTTTTTAATCTAAATAGACTGCCATTTCCAAACGTACCTTAAAACTATTCAAAGACATTTCTCTACCTTAGAGACTCTAGCAGTTACTTTCTGATTAGCAGAATAAAAAAGCAAAAAAAAAAAAAGAAGAAGAAGAAAGAAGAAAACAAACCCTTTGTTGATTTGCACGTCTATTTCATGAGGACTTGATTTTAGGTCCTATTTTTCTTGACCCTGTGGTTGCGAAAACGTTAAACCAGTTTTGTGTCTTTCAGAAATCAGAATTGTCTGTTCTTTCTTCCTTCGAATCCTTATGTCAGCGATATTTCTTTCATGATAATATTTATTTATCAAAGTTTATGCTACTTTGACTTTTTATAAAATACCAGTGAAGATAAATGGATCGATTGACCCTAGGAACAGTTTATTTATCCCTTTAGTCACACTTCAGTGGCAAAATCAATAACCTTCTGAAATATTTGATATTACAGCAGTTCCAGTAAATAGTGACATTCGTGAGCAATGTGCAAGGGGAACTAAAATTTATTATCAACTTGGATTTTTTAGTACCTGTATTGATTTTCCTGAAGATGCTTGTGAATTTTTATTTATCTGTGGCTGAGCAAGTGACCTTTGTTTCAGAAAACTGCAGTTTCAATTTGCCAAGATTACAGGAGTTGAGAGGACTTGTGTATATTAGTGAATGTGGGGTGAAAGACAAGAAGCCATGAAGAGGGCTTTTTTTTTTAATAAGTGGGCTTTTTTGTTTTCAATATACTGCATTTTTTTGTGTGTGACAAACTCAGACATTCCAAAGCCATAGGATTTATTAAAGACAACATCGTGCTGAGTCCTGCAAGATGGGCTCTAGAGGAAATGGTGTTTGAACTGTTCTTGGATTTGAAGGGGTGAGGTTAGCCTAAGCAGAGATGTAAAGAGAAGACAAGGAGCTGAGACTGGAAAGCAGGAAGGAGGCTGGGATGCTGGGACCAGAGGGGAGACAAGCAGTCCTGGGGGAGCAGGGGCAGCCAAGGGACATGAAGTTGACCAACAAGAGGGGGCCATCAGTGGGACCTTGGATTTGAGGTCTGGAGGCAATGGGACCCATTGTAGAATTTTAAGCTGAGATGAAATGTATTATTTTTTTTCCACTGCACATGTTGTTTTTTATTAAGATTGGGGAAAGAAACTTTTTTAAATTTAATTTTTATTCTACGTTGGAATGTAGTTGATTTACAATGTTGTGATAGTTTCAGGTGTACAGCGAAGTGAATCAGTCATACATATACATGTATCAATTCTTTTTCCGATTCTTTGCCCCCACAGGTTATTACAGAATACTGAGTAGAGTTCCCTGTGCTATACTGTAGGTCCTTGTTGATTATCTATTTTATATTTAGTAGTACTGGAGAAGGCAATGGCACCCCACTCCAGTACTCTTGCCTGGAAAATCCCATGGATGGCAGAGCCTGGTAGGCTGCAGTCCATGGGGTCGCTAAGAGTTGGACACGACTCAGCGACTTCCCTTTCACTTTTCACTTTCATTTATTGGAGAAGAAAATGGCAACCCACTCCAGTACTTTTGCCTGGGGAATCCCAGGGTCAGGGGAGCCTGGTGGGCTTCCGTCTATGGGGTCGCATAGAGTCGGACATGACTAAAACGACTTAGCAGCTTAGCAGCAGTGCATATATGTTAATCCCAAGCACCTACCTTATCCCTCCCCTCCACCTTTCCACTTTGGTAACTGTACATTTGTTTTTGAAGTCTGGGAATGTTTCTGTTTTGTAAATATATGCATTTGTATCATTTTTTAGATTCCATATATATGTGATATTATATGATATTTGTCTGTCTTCGTCAGACTTACTATGATAATCTCTAGAACTGTCCATGTTGATGAAAATGCCATTATTTCATTCTTTTTAATGGCTGAGTAATATTCCATTGTTTGGGGGTGTGTGTATGTGTGTGTGTGTACAAACATCACATCTTTATCTATTCGTCTGTTGATGGACATTTAGGTTGCTTCCATTTCTTGGCTATTGTAAATAATGCTGCTATGAACATCTACCTTTTTGAATTATCGTTTTCTCTGGTCATATAACTGGGAATGGGATTGCTGGAGTATATTGTAGTTCTATTTCTAGTTTTTTAAGGAACCTCCAAACTGTTCTCCTTAGTGGTTGTACCAGTTTACATTAGGGGAGAGAAACTTGGAAAATTTGCACACTGTGTTTTAGTATTCAAAATGTAATGAAGTCATATCAGTTTCCCAAAAGTGAAACTATGATTTTACACATTTTAAATAAATACAGCAAATTCTGAAAAATGTGTAAATCATGAGTGTATAGCTTGCTAAAATTTTACTAAGTAAACCCATGTAATCAGCACCCAGGTCTAAAAACAGAACGGAACCTATAACCTTGACATGACCTTCATGCCCTCCTCAAAGGTCACCGAGTCATCATGCTGTCGCGTGTAGCAGTCATTAACACATTTTCCCTGCTTTTAATATTCCAAAAATATATTATTAAAGCTTTGTCTGGGGTAGGAGGTGGGCAGAGCAGATGTGGAAGAAGCTTCTTGAGGGAACAGAGCTGCAGGCTGGAGGCAGCATTTGGGGATTGAAAGTGTTGGCAGAAGCAAAGGCAGGATTGAGGAAGCTGTCCCGTGGGAGAAGAGGAGACAGTGAAAAGGAAGGTGTCCAGGATGCAGCTGTTTAAGGACGTGCTCTTTGAGATCGTGAGCTTGCTCTTGAAGTTGGAGATGACAGCTTGTCCTGTGTGGGGTCATGGAGTGCTGTGTTTGGTATTAAGAGCCAGCCTTTGGAATCCAAGGGAGATGCAGAATGCTGGCCTCAATCTCCTCATATGAGGAAGAAATGAGATGATTCCGTTGAAGCATTGAGCGCCCTGCTGGATACAGTGTAGATGGTCAATACATGTATGTAGTCATCACTTCAAAATTTATGGGGAAATGTTACATCTCAGGAAAATGGAAAGAAAAGCAAAGGGGATGAGAGCATAAAATTTTCTTTGCAAACTTGTTTCTTAGTTAACAAGAGAGAAGAGAATCCACATTTGTCTGCCTTCTGTGTGTAACTTTATAATGTCCTCAGCAGGAATTGCAGAGAGGGTTGAAAATAGAAAAGTCTTCAGTCTTGTTGACCCAGCTTATCAGATAAGTTCTCCAGGATATTCCAAAAATTAATCATTTGAGAGGCTTCATTTTCTTGGGAGGCTTCATTTCTTCATTTCATCAGAGACTTTGTTATCATTTCACAATTAATATGTTTTTATCAAATTGGCAGATCATTACTCTGCTTCGCAGTTCACGGACTCTTGAATCATATTCCTCAGCTGTATCTATATCATTTTTTTCAACGAAATATTTCAATTCAATATTTACTGGCATTTGCCAACTCTATGTTCATCATTAGTCTGGACAAATAGAAAGGCATAGGTTGTGTAAGACTATAAAGTGATATAACAAAGTCAATGAAAAAAGACAAAAAATGGTGTGGACAGTCCACATTCCATAAGTTGAAAGAAGTTAGAAATATGCACCAAAATCATCAGGAGAGGATTCACAAAGGGCAAGAAACTGAGCTCTGAGGAGGCAGCTGGTGTAGACAGTGAGGCTCTTCCATTCCTAAGTTTCTCCTGAGATTCTGTTGAATGTCTTGCTAGAGAAGGGGGTGTGGGTTAGGCAGGAGAGTTTGCTTTTTATGAAAAAATAAATCAATTGCACATAACTATTCAGGAAATCAACCCTGAATATTCATTAAGTACTGATGCTGAAGCTCCAATACTTTGGCCACTTGATGTGAAGAGCCTGATGCTGGGAAAGACTGAAGGGGACAGGAGAAAGGGTGGCAGAGAATGAGACGGTTCAATAGCATCATCAACTCGAATGGACATGGATTTGAGCAAACTTCAGGAGAGAATGGAGGACAAGGGAGCCTGACACGCTGTTGTCCACGGGGCCACAAAGACTCAGACACGACTTTGCAACTGAACAACAAAATTAAGTATATATGTCTACAGTCCAATTTCTCTTTTATCTGTTGCTGAAATAAAACTTCTGAAATGCAGTTTAAATGTTGGTCTTTGTTGTCCTAAAATGGTGATCATCAGATCAGATCAGATCAGATCAGTCGCTCAGTCGTGTCCGACTCTTTGTGACCCCGTGAATCCCAGCACGCCAGGCCTCCCTGTCCATCACCAACTCCCGGAGCTCACTCAGACTCATGTCCATCGAGTCAGTGATGCCATCCAGCCATCTCATCCTCTGTCGTCCCCTTCTCCTCCTGCCCCCAATCCCTCCCAGCATCAGAGTCTTTTCCAATGAGTCAACTCTTCGCATGAGGTGGCCAAAGTACTGGAGTTTCAGCTTTAGCATCATTCCTTCCAAAGAAATCCCAGGGCTGATCTCCTTTAGAATGGACTGGTTGGATCTCCTTGCAGTCCAAGGGACTCTCAAGAGTCTTCTCCAACACCACACTTCAAAAGCATCAATTATTCGGCGCTCAGCCTTCTTCACAGTCCAACTCTCATATCCATACATGACCACAGGAAAAACCATAGCCTTGACTAGACGAATCTTTGTTGGCAAAGTAATGTCTCTGCTTTTCAATATGCTATCTAGGTTGGTCATAACTTTCCTTCCAAGGAGTAAGCGTCTTTTAATTTCATGGCTGCAGTCACCATCTGCAGTGATTTTGGAGCCCAGAAAAATAAAGTCTGACACTGTTTCCACTGTTTCCCCATCTATTTCCCATGAAGTGATGGGACCAGATGCCATGATCTTCGTTTTCTGAATGTTGAGCTTTAAGCCAACTTTTTCACCCTCCACTTTCACCTTCATCAAGAGGCTTTTTAGTTCCTCTTCACTTTCTGCCATAAGGGTGGTGTCATCTGCATATCTGAGGTTATTGATATTTCTCCCGGCAATCTTGATTCCAGCTTGTGCTTCTTCCAGTCCAGCGTTTCTCATGATGTATTCTGCATATAAGTTAAATAAACAGGGTGACAATACACAGCCTTGACGTACTCATTTCCTATTTGGAACTAGTCTGTTCCATGTCCAGTTCTAACTGTTGCTTCCTGACCTGCATACAAATTTCTCAAGAGGCAGATCAGGCGGTCTGGTATTCCCATCTCTTATGGTAATTAGTTGAATTCACCTTTCTGTTGACTTTATAATAAATATCTGCCTCATTTAGTTTTGGCAGATAAAGTGACCAACCATTTTCCATTTTTGAATAAACCTCCACAGTGCATTGAAAAAATAATGAAAAAGATTTTTTTAAAAGCTAAGGAAAAGTAAATCATTTCTTTAAGATTTAAAGGTTTTGCTGTACTTGAAAAAGAGTTCATTAACCCCTTGGGTAGAGAACTATTGAATAAGAATGTATTTTTGACTGGGAAAAGATGACCAAATGAAACATCTTGACTAGCAAATTTAAAGCACCTTGACTTAACTCTGCTTGGCTTCAGATGGAAAATTCTGACTGATTCTTGGGTCAAGTTTTGTGCAAAAAGTATCGAGTACTGACCCTGGAAAATTCTTCTAGAATCAGACGCGCCTGCGAAAGTCACAGGAATGGATTGTGGGAAGGTGGCTATGGCAGGAAGTAGGTCAGAATGGGCTTTTCTGTTTCTGAAATTTGGAGGTAATAGGTGAGCACTTAGATGGTGTTGATGGGGAGCTCCCTGAACTGATAATAACAGTTTCATCTAAATTTATAAAATCGTAAGTACGTGCGTACTTAGTTGCTCACTTGTGTCTGACTCTTTGCGACCCCATGCACTGTAGCCCCCCAGGCTCCTCTGTCCATGGGATTCTCCAGGCAAGAATACTGGAGCGGGTTGCCACGCCCTCCTCCAGGGGATCTTCCCAACCCAGGGATTGAACCCAGGTCTCCCACATTGCAGGCAGATTCTTCACCATCTGAGTCATATGTGTTGTATTTGTCCTATAACCACCTTGGGTCTTCCTACCTGTTTACTCGAGAAACCTAAGGTGAACTGTTTTCTTGTTTTCTGTGGCTATATGACTTCTCAATAGAGATTTAGTTTAAAAAAAAAAAAAAGGAGGAGGAAGAGGTAAGAGGTGGAGAAGCAAGAAAATGAAGAAAAGAGGTAGCGCTTTACAGCATGTGTGTGTGTGTGTGTTAGTCACTCAGTTGTGTCTAACATCTCTTTTGGGTGTTAGTTCTAGAAGGTGTTGTAGGTCTTCGTAGAACCATTCAACTTCAGCTTCTTCAGCATCTTCTGCTTTAGCCTGTCTGAATTTCGACATGTCATCTTTTTTAAAATCAAAGGCATGTCCCTACACAGTGTTATTGAAATACAGTTCAGCTTCAAAAGCAACACTTAAATTTTTTAAATCAATCTTTATATCAGTTTTCTTCTCAAATATAGGGAAGTGCTCTGTTGAGGAGATTGTAAACTGGCATTGTCTTTCCAGAGTGCAGTTTGGCAGTATCTGCCAGTATTTGAGAACATGAGCCCCTTAGGCTGGCAGTTTCATTCCTGAGCACGTTTCCGGCAGAAATATCCACACATGTGCACAAAGAACTAGTAATAGAGAAAAACTGACAACAACCCAAATGCCTTCCTTATAGGGAAGACATTAAATTGGGGTATAAAAATATTGTGGATTATCATATGTCAATGACACAAAAATGATGCAGATCTACATATACTGAATGTAGACGATCTATGTATCAGTCTGTAGTTGATGAAAGAACTTTAAAGAAGTTAAATGAAATGCAGTTGCAAAACACGTATATAGCCTGATCCTACTTTTCTTTTTATTTAGTTACTTTCGGCTGTGCTGGGTCTGCATTGCTGCGGCAAGCGGGGGTGGGGGGTAGACTGCTGTTTGTTGCAGTCTGCAGGCTTCTCTTTGCAGTGGCCTCTCTCGTTGCGGAGCACAGGATCACGGGTGCGTGGGCTTCAGTAGTTGATGCTCCTGGGCTCTAGAGCGCAGGCTCAGCAGTTGTGCAGGGCTTGGTTGCTCTGCAGCACGGGGGATCTTCCTGGGTCAGGGGTCGA
This sequence comes from Bos taurus, assembly GCF_002263795.3. Lineage (NCBI taxonomy): Eukaryota > Metazoa > Chordata > Mammalia > Artiodactyla > Bovidae > Bos > Bos taurus. The sequence continues at coordinate 5,025,799 of NC_037338.1, read as the reverse complement.
ACCTGTGTCTTGTGCATTGGCAGGTGGGTTCTTTACCACCAGTGCCACCTGAGAAGCACAGAAGTACCTAGATTTTAAAGTGTTCATCCCTTTTGCTTTTTGCCCGTCTGTATCTCTCTTCCAAAATAACCGATTATCAATAGTGTACTTTTGTGCTTTGTGAAGTTTTTTTAAAGCGTGTGTTTATGTATTATATAATTAAGGTTTTAAAAATATTTTCCAGACAGTCATCAGAAAAATTGTCAAACAATCTAAATGCTAAATGCCAGATAAAGTCCTTCTTTCTTTTTTATGCTGTTTCTTTCCTTCATTCTTAATTTTTCAAGCTTAAATAATATTAAAGGGCTTCCCTTGTGATTCAGCTGGTGAAGAATCCGCCTACAATGTGGGAGACCTGGCTTCGATCCCTAGGTTGGGAAGATCCCCTGGAGGAGGGAAAGGCTACTCACTCCAGTATTCTGTCCTGGAGAATTCTATGGACTGTATTGTCCATGGGCTGCAAAGAGCTGGACACGACTGGGTGACTTTCACTTTCACTTTCTAAGAAAGTATACAATAAAATTCCACTTCCGCCTTCATCCTCATCTCTCCTGTATCATCCCACTCCATCTCCCCCTAACACTCTGATTGCTGTATTTATTATCTTGTGGATTCATCTAAAGTTTTCATTGAGCCAATGCAATCACATAGGAATAAATATTTTCCTTATTTGTCCTTCTCCCCCATTTTCCCCTCCCTCTCTCTCTTTCTTTTTTACAAAAGACACGTATCAATGTCTATTTTCTCTTCCTTGTTTATCTTTTCACTCACCAGTTTGTTTGGACATCTCTCTCTCTAGAAGCTTCCTTATCACGTTACGAAGCCACATGGTGCTTCACTATATGGGCGGGTCATGCCTTTTCTAAGCACTTTATATGGAACTTCTCATTTAACCCCATTATGAGTTCTGTTTCATAGATAAGATCCCTCTGTAGTTTAGAGAGGAAAGCCTTACAAATGAGAATGTGGCAGAACAGGGTATAAATTCCAATAGTCTGAATCTAGATTCTTAGTTTTGAATCCTTTAAATGTTAATGGATAAAAAGTTCAAGTCGAAAGCTGGAGATAATGATAAAAGGTAATTAGTAATTTCTGGGTCTCTCTGTCTAGTTTATCTGTCTCAATTTGTGAAATAATGTTAATTGATGCTCTTCCTCAGCCCATAAAGCTATCTCTGTTCACCTGTTCAGGCTGCTGTGACATAATGCCATAGAATGGTGGCTTAAGCCACAGACATTTATATCCTTGAGTTTCTGGAAGCTGGAAGGCATAGATCAAGATGTTTGCATGGTTGGGTTTTGGTGAGGGCCCTCTTCCTGGCTTGTAGACAGTCCCTTTCTCACTGTGTCCTCATGTGGTTGGGAGATTCCTCATGTGGAAGCTCTGTGGTGTCTCTTCTTAACTCATTACTGATTGGGAGACTTTTACAGAAACCAGCACCTGGGGCTGGCGATTTTTCTTTTAGCCAGCCAAAAATTAATTCTCAGTTCAGTTCAGTTCAGTCACTCAGTCGTGTCCAAGTCTTTGCAACCCCATGGACTGCAGCATGCCAGGCCTCCCTGTCCATCGCCAACTCCCAGAGTTTATTCAGACTCATGTCCATTTAGTCAGTGATGCCATCTAGCCATCTCATCCTCTGTCATCCCATTTTCTTCCTGCCTTCAATCTTTCCCAGCATCAGGGTCTTTTCAAATGAGTCAGTTCTTCGCATCAGGTGGCCAAAGTATTGGAGTTTCAGCTTCAGCATCAGTCCTGCCAATGAACACTCAAGGACTGATTTCCTTTAGGATGGACTGGTTGGATCTCCTTGCAGTCCAAGGGACTCTCAAGAGTCTTCTCCAACACCACAGTTCAAAAGCATCAATTCCTCTATTAATTAATTAATATTAAATGTAATAATATTAAAATTAATTCTACTATTTCATTAACACTTTGTGGGTTATTACATTCAGACCTGACATACTTGTAAATTCTTCTCATTTTCATGAAATATTGTTTTCAGTCCACTCTTCTGTAGAAGCAAAGGAGCATTCTCCAGTGCCATGAGTCTTGTTTTGACTTTATGTATCAGAATCAATCATTAAGAATTTTTGTCTTCTTATTGGTCTAATATTCATATCACCTGAATCAGAACTATATCCTGAAGAACTGTCATCTTCTGAGACACTGGTGTACATGTCACTTGGATAGTCAGATAAAGTATTTGTACAAAGTTCACTGAAAAACTCTTCTTCACTCAAAATTTCACATTGCATCATTTTTGGAAAATTTTGTGTTTATAATATACACAAGGTTAGCACAAAAACCTAATGGACCAAAAGATGAGTCATAACAATAACAATAAATTGTATAGTGAACCTTGTTAAGCTCTAACAGTTTCACACAGTAATGTTAATTGTGCAGATGACACTACCCTTATGGCGGAAAGCAAAGAAGAACTGAAGAGCCTCTTGATGAAAATGAAAGAGGAGAGTGAAAAAGTTGGCTTAAAGCTCAACATTCAGAAAACTAAGATCATGGCATCTGGTCCCATCACTTCATGGCAAATAGATGGGGGAACAGTGAAAACAGTTGCAGACTTTATTGTGAGGGGCTCCAAAATCACTGCAGATGGTGACTGCAGCCATGAAATTTAAAAGACATTTACTTCTTGGAAGGAAAGTTATAACCAACCTAGACAGCATATTAAAAAGCAGAGACATTACTTTGCCAGCAAAGGTCCATCTAGTCAAGGCTATGGTTTTTCCAGTAGTCATGTATGGATGTGAGAGTTGGACTATAAAGAAAGCTGAGCACTGAAGATTGATGCTTTTGAACTGTGGTGTTGGAGAAGACTTTTGAGAGTCCCTTGGACTGCAAAGAGATCCAACCAGTCCATCCTAAAGGAGATCAGTCCTGAGTGTTCATTGGAAGGACTGATGTTGAAGCTGAAACTCCAATACTTTGGCCACCTGATGCGAAGAACTGACTCATTTCAAAAAACCCTGATGCTGGGAAAGATTGAGGGCAGGAGGAGAGGGGAAGACAGAGGATGAGATGGCTGGATGGCATCACCGACTCAATGGACATGAGTTTGAGCAAGCTCCAGGAGTTGGTGATGGACAGGGAGGCCTGGCGTGCTGCAGTCCTTGGGGTCGCAAAGACTCGGACACGACTGAATGACTGAACTGAACTGTAACGGAATGTTAATTGTATCACTCTCTAAAAACATTTTCATATGTCTGGTCAGTAATGTTTGGGTAACAAAAGACATATGAATATGGTTCCAGTCATTATGTGTTAAAAGACCACTAATCCTGTGAGGAGGACTCCTACCATCACAACCTCTTCTAACCCTGATTACCTCCAAAAGGCCCCTACCTCCAAATTCCAAATACTGTCACATCATGTTTTAGGGCTTTGACATATAAATTTTGGAGAAGACAAATTTTCAGTCAGTAGTACTGTCTAAAAAGGGACTTTCAAAGTTAGCACATCACTAGCATTTATTAAATACTTGCTCTGTGTCACGTACTCTGAAGTGCTTCAGATACATCCCTAAGAGAAATTGTTCCTGTTGTGGGAGGTGTTGAGGAGGCTCTGATCATCTTCATTGTGAAAAGAAAGCTGAAGCAGCACCAGGAAGCAGACAGGCCCAGCCCTGGTGAACAAAATGGTTTATTTGGATTAAAAAAAACGACTGAGTGGGGGAGTGCCGAAGCTGATTCCCTCTACGTTGTCTATCCAGATGGTGAGAATGGCTTTTCTCTTCCTCGCGGGTCACAGAGCGGTCTGCATCAGCCTCAGGGTGACCATGTCCCGTGTGGCCATGTCCTCTTTCTTGTCCGGGATGGGGCGTCACTCCCATCTTCCCCCACAAGTCCACACCCTCCCTCTGAGCTGTTTGAGGAGGAGAGGTCACAGTGTGGAATGCTGATCCCCACAGCAGATATGGGAGCAAATCCTGCAGTGATTCTCCATGTTGCTGATCTCACGAGAGTCTCTTCCGTGCTCACAGTGTTGATGTGGATATGTTACTGATCAGAGTTCTTAGCCTCCTTGGTCAATAGTAATTGATAAGAGGCTGGAGAAGAAATTCAGACAAGTCTTTATTGGGACTCATGCTGCAGCCATTGGGAGTGAAAACAAGGAACAGATTTCCTTGCTTGCTCCCCGAGGAGGGGAGGGAAAGCTGGTCTCTTATATGGGGTGAGAGGTCAGGCCAGAGAGGTGGCTTGGGTGGTCTGCCCACCCCCTTGGTGGTGCCATGTGCCAGGGGTCATGCACAGGTCCCTGCTTTTGCTCTTAACACCTCACAAGTGGCAATTGGGTTTGTGATCTTCTGTATCTTGTTATTTATAATTTGCCCAACTGCACAGGCATGGATTTATTTTTAGTCCCTTCACATTTCTTTGTGTTTCGTTGCTTGGAGAGATGTTTGTCCAGGTGCAGGCACTGTAGCAAAAGGTCCCAGGTCCCCAGTCCCAGCCCATCTCAGATGGAAGGAACACACAGGCTTCAGGAAGCATTGGGTGCGAAGGGAGGATGACAAATGCTGGCTAAACTACCAGAGGACGGGTGGCGGCACTTAGGCTCTGCTGTCTTCTTATCGTGATGCCCAAATAATATTCTATGAGGATCTGTGAGTCCAAGAGTCTCTCCAAAGAGACTTACACAAATAACATCAAATAATACAGAATTTCCTTTTGCACATTCTGAAGCAATTTATATTTGAGGATGTGTTTACTTCGATAAGGACTTCCCTGGTGGCTCAGACGGTAAAGCGCCTGTCTACAATGCAGGAGACCCGGGTTCGATCCCTGGGTCAGGAAGATCCCGTGGAGAAGGAAATGGCAATCCACTCCAGTACTATTGCCTGGAAAATCCCATGGACAGAGGAGCTTGATAGGCTACAGTCCATGGGTTTGCAAAGAGTCGGACACAACTGAGTGGCTTCACTTTCACTTTCTTTCTTTACTTTGATAATAGTATCCTAGTTTTAATTTGTCTAGGCTAATATACCCTAAATTTGTGTTAAATTGCCCGGATAGCCAAAGGAGAATGTGGTCAGAGTCTCAGGACAGTCGACTCCCAGAACTTGCCAACTCCTTCACAAATATTCCAGAAACTCCATTAGAAATTTGTCCTGTGTTTGAATATTCTCACCTTCTTTATAACTGTGAGATCATACACTGCAACATTATAGGTATCAGACACTGCAGTGAGATCCGAGGTGTGATGAAACATTGGTAGTTACACCAGATCCTTAGAAAAATAAGAAAGAGGCAAGTAATTTAGAATGTGCTCGTTACCCAGACATGACTTTTAGAGCAGCCGTCTCGGGGAGAAGGTAGGAACCATTTCCTTTAGGCAGACAGTGTTGAAATTCCAAACAGAGAGGAGAATGGAAAAATGACCTCAGAGAACCTAGATAATGGAAGTCTAGATCACAGAATTAAGATCATCACAGTATTAAAACCAGTAAGTGTGATTTGTATCATTTCTTTTTAGATTCCGCACAAAAGGGATGTCATATGATATTTCTCCTCCGCTGACTTACTTCACTCAGTATGACAGTCTCTAGGTTTATCCATGTTGCTGCAAATAAACTTACTTACAAAACAGAAAGAGACTCACAGATTTAGAGAATGAACTTATGGTTGCCTGGGGGAAGGTTGGGGGGAGGAATAGTTAGGGAGTTTGGGATGGACATGTACACACTGCTGTATTTAAGATGGATAACCAACGAGGACCTATTGTATAGCTCAGGGAACTCTGCTCAATGTTTTGTGGCAGGCTACGTGGGAGGGGAGTTTGGGAGAGAATGTGGATATACATATGTGTATGTATGGCTGAGTCCCTTAGCTATTCACCTGAAACTATCACAACATTATGAATCAGCTTTACCCCAATACAAAAATTAAAAGTTTAAAAAAAAAAAAATCAGTAAGTGTGAATGTCAGCCTCTAATTTTCTACAGGTAATTCTGCAAATAAAAGTGGAACAGAACAGAACAGAATTTAGCAAGCTTTTTTCTCTAAAGGGCCAGGTAATAAAGATTTAAGGCTTTGGGGACCATCTGGTTTTTGCTGCAGACATTTCAAGTCTGCCATGGCAAAGCAACATGAAAGCAGCGATGGCCAATACGTAAATGAGTGAGTACGCTTGTGTTCCAATAAAACTTTATTTGTACAAACAGGTGGTGGGCTGGATTTGACCCATTAATCATAGTATACGATACAGAAGACCAGTTTAAAGAGTGAAGTGATACTGTGTTTTCAATCTCTTAGTATCATAACCGTTTAAAATCATAATGTAGACCATACAGTAAGATTTTTTCTGTAACTGTACATTTATTTTTCTGATTCCAATAGATGATGTTCTTTACCGCATTTCTTTATTGCTCTTCTGATTAATTTTCCATTGAAAATCCATACTAAAAATAAATGATAAGAAACAAAACATGCACATATATAAAGCTGGTTCAGAAAGCTATAAGCTTATACCTATTGGCAAGCCTGTCCAGCCCCCTAAATTGTGTAAAATTCAGAAAGTATTCTCTGGCCACTGTCTCTCTGGGTGGGAGTGGCCACCGGCAGTTTTTCAGGATGTTCACAGAACTCTGTGGACTGAACCCGCATATCCATGCCTTCTCTCCCAGCCCTAAGACAGAATATCCAGGGGAGGTCTGGGGAGGCCGCTGTGAGAACAAGACCAAACTAGAAACCCAGTTCATTCAGAATTGTCAGTGGACAACAGAAGGATGCATGTGCTTTTCAATGGTTGAGGCAGGGGTAAATTTACCATTCAGTTAATCGAGCTTAAATTTCAGGGCTTTTGGATTGCATTGTCCTCTTACAAGACCCTGTACTTAATTTTGTGTTCCTTACTTTGCATTCTTTTGTAAGCAATCTCCTCCAGGGGCTCCCAAAACCCACATCTGCCTCTGAGAAGGTGTGCTTGGGTGTTATGGGCTGTTTTCATTCCTTTCAAAGAAGTCTGTATGATAGAGCATGTGTTACGATGTATCAACATAAATGTATTTCAAATATATTATTCATCTTCAAGGAATTATATTGAAACCTTTTGCTTTTCTCTGTATAAGATTAGATCTGTTTGGAGTCTATGTAGACTATGAGAAAAAGAATTGATAAATCAGGGGTTTTAATTCTAGGCAATACATCTGTTCTTCTAAGTTGTAAACCTAAACATGAATTTTTAAAGGTGTGAGGCACACAGTTACATCATATTTTTTGTGACAGTCAAATTAATTCTTTCATCTAGCACTTGAAACCAGTAGAGATCGACAGTCCTGTTTCTTGCTCTAATGATGTAAAAACCTCATTGTAAATGAAGATTCTGCTGGGTGAACAATGGTGCGGTGACTGCTATTGATTTAACTGTCTTGTTGGCCTCGTGGTTCAGCCCTCATTGGCCTCTTGGGCAAAGGGAGGCCCAACAATAACATTGCTGACATTTCCTTGAAAAGATGCAATGCTTTGACAAAGACAGCTGCCACTTCAAAAAGATACAGTATGGACATGCACGCTTTAGTCTTTTCAGAAGTTACAAGTGATGGATGACAATACACAAAAGAGAAAGATGTCTTAAAGTTATGTTGGGTTGCATGTCCATCTGAAATGCTTAAGAACAAAGGTCGTAGGATAGTAACTTTTCAAAATCCACACTAGCACAGTTTTTAAAAAGAAACTGACAAAGTAGGAAATAATAAAGGAAGAGCTAAGAAAATTATTTGCAAGCATTGGAGTAATGATAACATTTAATTGAAATAAACATTCCTTCTCTTGTAACTGAAATCCTGGATGTCATTTTGAAATATAATACAGAAAATAAAATGCTATTTTAAAATGGCAAAGTTCAGACATTATACATATGCTAAAGCTTCTGCTTAATTGACAGTTTTTAGTCACTTGAAATTTCATATAATGTCATCAATGTCTATGTTTTATAGACAAGATTTATTTAATTTATCCCAATCTTCCCATTACCTACTCTCTTGTTTGTTCTCAAATTACAGTGACATTTCACTATATTTTATTTTTTGAGTTCCCATCCCAATATGATATTAGGGATATACTTTTTCTTCTCTTGCTTTGGCATTATCTAAAGTATTCATATTAGGTTCATTACTAAAACATTCCATGCATAGTTTTGACTATCGCAGTGTCTGTGAAATTATTAGTGCAACACTTGCTGACTTTGGTTACAAATAGTAAGTGCAGAGAAGGAGCCCTTAGAATCACACGTGGTCATGGATATTTAGTAGTGTTTCTGTTTGGAGTTGGACAAACCAGGCTGAAGCCACTCTCCTCCCCTCATAGCAGAAGATCTAGACAAGAAGGCCCCAACCTTCTTGGCACCAGGGACTTGTTTTGTTGAAGACAGTTTTTCCACAGACTGGGGTGAGGTGATGGTTTTGGGATGATTCAGGAGCATTACAAATACCAGCTAGTGCTAGGGGTTTGGCTAGGTGAGCCTGAGCAAGTATCTCATTACGGGAAGTTGAGAGAGGACTTGTATTTTACAAGTTAGGACTCACTGGAGCTGTAATTCAGATAAAGGTACTCTTTTTTAAAGTTGAAGTCAACATATTTGAAATACTTTTTCCTACATTTGCCAGAAACCAATGCTGTATTGTAAAGCAATTATCATTAATTAAAAATAAATTTAAGTCTTTTTTAAAAAGAAACCCTTTAAGAGAATAGCCCAAATTAATACAGTAAAATCTCTTCATGAATACTGTTGTTCTTTTTCCGGTTAAGAAATCTACAAATCAAATATTATAATGGAATTTCTTCTGCAGCCCTCGGTTTGATGTAATATATGTCTGCCTTATTGTCATTCAGTTTTTTTTTTCAATTTGGCTAATAAAATTTCTTCCATGGAGCATGGAATACAGACCCTTTTTAAAGGACCTTAATCCAATGGACTTGAAGTTAAACTAGTCCAAAAGCAATCAAAGGTTGTCCTGATGGCTGACTTGCATGCTCCGAGTTTTCCTGGCAGGGAGGGGAGACAGCAGGGGACCGTACGTGCTTTTAGCTCTGCCCGCAAGCCTGACATCATGGGAACATGTCCATCTCCTGTTAAGGAGGCCATCTGACCTTTGCATGTCCCTCCTTTGTTCTGGAAAAAAACATTTTTCTTTAATGACTCTAGTGTACTAATTTTAATTTAGCTGTGGGAATCTTGGGACATCCATGTGTCAGGGTAGGCTGCAGCCAATCTGAAGAAAGGGTTCTCCAGCAAGACCTGGCCAGGGGGTCAGATGAGTGTTCTCCCAGTTTGTGAATGTGTGGGTGGAAAGTAATGACAAGATCCAGCAAGCACGAGGCTGAGCACCCAGCTTAGGGTCATGTAAACCTTTCTGAAGTAGGAACAAGATCATAAATCTGAAAGGCACATTGGAACTGAATAAACATGAACAGGGTTGGATATCAGGCAGAGGGTGAATAAGAGGCATTTGAAAGGAGGTTTTTTGTTTTTGTTTTTTTTTTAATGTATTTTGAGGACTTAAAAAATAATTGCACACCTGGTTCAGACCTAGTTCCTCGTCACCCAGATTCATCACCAAAAGTCAACTGGATCCATAAACTTTCACTTGTCTACATGTCTCCTGTTTTAGTCGTTCTTGGCACATCTCCAGACAGTAGGGGATGAAATAAAATTAGCTGATAACAGGTAAGCTCCATAGCCTGTAATGTAACAGGAGAGGGTATACAGAGACATTCCATCACGTGATTCCTTCCAAGGCCGGTCCTGTCAGTATGATCTGCCCAGAAGTGAGATCTGCCCTCCAAACAAATTGTTCAAATGGCCCAAGTGAGTGGTCAAATTTCGCTCTCACCCAGGACTAAGATGCAGTGAAGGGCAGATCCACCATGAACAACTCCGTGTCCCCTTTGGGGACAAGCACCCCAAAGGGCTCCATCCCTAACAACTCAGCGATCTCTGACAAGCACCCAAAGGGCTCCATCCCTAACAACTCAGCGATCACTGACAAGCACCCAAAGGGCTCCATCCCTAACAACTCAGCGATCACTGACAAGCACCCAAAGGGCTCCATCCCTAACAACTCAGTGATCACTGACAAGGACACAAAGGGCTCCATCCCTAACAACTCAGTGATCACTGACAAGCACCCAAAGGGCTCCATCCCTAACAACTCAGTGATCACTGACAAGGACCCAAAGGGCTCCATTCCTAACAACTCAGCGATTTCTGACAAGCACCCAAAGGGCTCCATCCCTAACAACTCAGTGATCACTGACAAGCACCCAAAGGGCTCCATCCCTAACAACTCAGTGATCTCTGACAAGGACCCAAAGTGCTCCATCCCTAGCAACTCAGTGATCACTGACAAGGACCCAAAGGGCTCCATCCCTTTCACTGCCTCTGAAACCTATAATGAGCCAAGGATGGAGTTTTCATGGCTTCAAAGCCCCAGCACCCTCATCCCTGAAACAGGCAACTACTGGGCACAAACACAAATTTAGAACTGAGAGTATCTCTCTCAGACTCATTTTTCCCTCAAATTCAAGTTGGGAGTCCCATGGACTGTAACCCACCAGGTTCCTCTGTCCCTGGAATTTTCCAGGCAAGAATACTGGAGTGCTTTGACATTTCCTTCTCCAGGGGATCTTCCCCACCCAGGGGGGAAGGGATTGAACCCATGTCTCTTGCATCTTCTGCATTGCCACCAGTGTTCTTCATCAGCTGAGCCACCAGGGAAGCCCCTCATGTTATAGGTAGGCTGCATGTATTTCAGTACCAGTCCTAATTTCTGCTATTAGAGAGACTGTTTGGAAGGAAATGCCCAAATGAACCAGACAGCAAAGCTTAGGATGGGGCAGCCCGTGGCTCTACAGGCTGTAGATTTATCCTCTCGGTGATGGAGAGCCATTTAGGGTTGGTAAGCATGGAGAGCTGAGTAGTGAATGCTGTGTTTTGTGCAGGAGTGTTGGTTCATGAGTACTGCAGCAGTGAGCATAATAATCATTTGCCCAGTGGACATAAAAGATATACCAAGGGAAATAGCTTTAAATAATTGGCTTGGAGTGGCTAGTAGCTAGCAAGTGGCTTTTAGAGATACCCAAGGTTGAGAGGGTATTTTTCTTAAACCATTTGCTGTAGATGATGAAGTCGTAGGGTTTACTCGCTTCTTGTTTACTCCTTCCAAGTAGATGTACACAAAAAAGATGTTTTCCCCCTGCTCCTCTACCTGCTACCCTGTTAAAACAAAGTTTACGAGCTCCTCCTCAATACATGGAACATTTGTACAAAAATGTCTCCTATGAAAATGACTTGTAACCTGTAGACCTAATACCTGGGAGATGTCTTGATATGTAAAATCTTATCCTTTGGGTTGTGGGGTTTTTTGTTTCCTCCAAATAAACATGATCTTTAAATTTTAAAAAATAAAGGAAGATAGGTCTTCCCTGGTGGCTCAGTTGGTAAAGAATCCACCTGCAAAGAAGGAGACCTGGGTTCAGTCCTTCAGCTGGGAAGATCATCCAGAGAAGGGAGTGGCAACCCACTCCAGTATTCTTGCCTGGGAAAACCCATGGGCAGAGGAGCCTGGTGGACTGTAGTCCATGGAGTCACAGACTTGGACAAGACTTAGTGACTAAACCACCACCACCACAACCTAATAGTAGAAGATAGAGTTGTTTGGAAGGCGTGGGTAACAGGCAAACTTGTAGGGAGTCATTTCTGGCTGAAGTGAAGTCAAGTCAGTCGTGTCCGACTCTTTGTGACCCCGTGGACTGTAGCCTACCAGGCTCCTCCATCCATGGGATTCTCCAGGCAAGAGTACTGGAGTAGGTGCCATTTCCTTCTCCAGAGGATCTTCCAGACCCAGGGATTGAACCCGAGTCTCCCTCATTGCAGGCAGATGCTTTACCCTCTGAGCCACGGGGGACTAATTCTGGCTGAAGAATCCCAAAATACGGAAAGACACAGATGGTTCCACGGAATATCCTTGAAAGAGGGAAGAACTGAGGTTGAAGGAAGATGTGAGTGAAAGTCACTCAGTCATGTCCAACTCTTTGCGACCCCATGGACTATACAGTCCATGGAATTTTCAAGGCCAGAATACTGGAGTGGGTAGCCTTTCCCTTCTCCGGGGAATGTTCCCAACTCATGGATCAAACCCAGGTCTCCCACATTGCAGGCGGATTCTTCAGCAGCTGAGCCGGGAAGCCCAATGATAAGACGGAGGATGATAAGAGAAGGAAATACAGTGAACCCAGCAGTCCTTACACCAGAAAGGCTCTCCTCTGAGACCTGACTTGTGTGGGCTTCATGGTGAAAGCTGGCCGACAGCATGGCATACTCTGCTTTTGGTAAACGTTCAGGTTTGAAAATCTAGATTAGTACACCAGCATATAAAGGAACAATTATTTACTTTCCAGAGTGGGTCTCTTCTTCAGGAGGAATTACAGTAAGAATTACCCTGTAGAACAAGCCCTCCACATGTATTTAAAACTTGATTTCTGTTCCTCTGATATCTGACACATTGGGTAAAAGGGAGCAGCGTCTCTCCTGGCAGCACACAGACCTCATCTCTTCGTTTGACTTGTTAATTATATTAACATAATTCATGTTCCATGTTCCATATTGTGGAAAAATCAAGCGGAGTTGTGTCTTTTTGACAAACCAGATCCCCGCAATGAAGAATAAAATCCCAGCCCTTGTGAATTTACTAAACTTTTATTAATCACAGAGCTTCCTTCTCTGTGAAATGTATAATCATTCCCTTTAGTCTGTTTTTCTTTTTCCACAGACCTAAACCTTAAATTTCAGTCCCTTCCTGATTCAGTCTATAGCTGCCCCTTAATTTTAGATTTAGGGTGTTTTGGTTGAGAAGGAAAAAGCAGCCACCTTGAGGGTGAGAATGGGGAAGTGATAAGAAGAAAAAAGCCACGCTATTTTCCTTCTCGCCATGAAATCATGGTCTGCCAAAAGAAAAAAAAAGACCTTTTGTGAAATGCGGTAGTTCTCTTCCAAATGAAATGGAAGGGTCACTCCAAAGATTAATGATTCTGAGATGTTAATTCAGAGGAGAATTTATTTTTAAAGGCTGAGATTTATTCTGAGCCAAAGGATTCTGAGTTCAGCTGGAGGACTAATGAAGCATGGATTTTATTTTGTAGAGTTCCTAGTGAGACTGTCAGTCATTTATAAAGGGGCCTGTTTGCAGGAATTTTAGATCTGGTTAAAAGTCTATGCATTCAAACTGTGAGATCCTTCTTCACTGGGAATTCGCTCCGAAAACATTTAGGGGAGGAGCTTATTTCTTTTATTCTTGAAGGGTTTTGTGTGTGCACATTCTGTGTTTCTAAGAAGGTACCATATTGGTGTGAATTTATGTTATTATCAGATTGCAAAGTTTAAAAGGCACATTCTCCACAGTAGGGAATCTCCCTGTTGCTAGACTGGACATTGTTTTTCCTGCCTGGGGTCAAAAATAAATTAACTTATTGAATCCTAACCAGTTCTCTACCCAGACTCTAGTTGAGGATTGAGATTAAATCCCACCTACGGCTGATTCTTGTTGATGTACGTCAGAAACCAACACAACATTGTAAAGCAGTTATCCTCCCATTAAAAATAAAATTTAAAAATACATCTCTCCAGTCCAGGTTCGATGCACGGTACTGGATGCTTGGGGCTGGTGCACTGGGACGACCCAGAGGGAGGGGAGGGGAGGGAGAAGGGTGGAGGGTTCAGGATGGGGAACGGGGGTATACCTGTGGCAGATTCATTTCCATATTTGGCAAAACTAATACAATATTGTAAAGTTTAAAATAAAATTAAAAAAAAAAAACATCTCTCGATGTATAGTACTTTCTTAGAGTTAAATATCTGCGTAGAGCCATGCCCGGGTTTGTCAGGAGTAATGCCTACTTTATCGCTCAGACTACATCCCTTCCCCATCTTCTTCTTCCTTTCCCACCAGGACTTGTCAAGACCCTGTGGACACATGACCTCAGTGTCCTCCTCACTCGTTAGTGCTGCTCTTAGATCACATACCAATCCATGGGCCCATCAAAATGTGCATTTTTAGGAAACTGATGGGCAGAAGTGAAACGGCCGTTGCTTGAGTTCAGACGACAGAGTCTCTTTATGTGGCCAACTGTCATGCTGACTGTCTTGAGTCTTGCGTTGAATTCAGCTCTGTCATGTTGTAAAGAAAATTCTCCATTAACAATAACCCACGGGATGTTGGGTGGAATGTGTGGATCTTACTGTGAACCCCTGTTTGTCATAATGTGCTCTTTAATCAGCCAAACCTTCAGAAGGAGGTGACACTCAACCAGGGGGGGACCCTCCCTAGGAACTGCTACTAAATATGGGAGCTTCTAAGATGCAGCAATCCCCATGAACCACACAGGCTTTGGGGATGTCCCTCAAGCCAGACCAGCAGTTGGTCCCTAGCCCTTGCAAGAGCCTAGATTTCACTGTGATGCTGCCTACCAGCTTGCTTCTTTCCCAGCTGGATGGTTTCAAGCCACCCCTCTGGGCTCTCTCTTCAATAATTCTGACCTCATAAAATAGGGCATACCTAGCTTGGTTAATGATAATTTATTCTGCAGATTGGGGTTGTAGAAACCCCCTCGCACAGATTAATGAGTGTCCACTGGACATCAGGTGAACCTCAGCAGTGCGATTATTTGTACCTTCATTTTATATACATTCGCTCACACACACAGAGCTGAGAGCTAGAGAGACACATGGGTTAGCTGAGCTCTCCCATAAGCAGGAACGGCCAAAGAATGATTTATAAGTTGCAGAAAGAGAGGCTAGGCTGGGGAGGGGGCGAGGAGAGTAGCTGGGGAGGGAGTGAGAAAGAGAGACAGAGAGGCAAATGAGGACCAATCATGCCAAAATGAGGCATGATTTGCTGCTGTATTCCTCTCCCGGCGTATTTTTCCTGGATGCCTCCCGAGCAGGGCTGCTCCGTCACTCCTGTTGTGTGTGTGCTCATGCATAAATTCAGGTCAAGTACAAAACCCTGATTTCTCTATTCATCATAGGAATGGGGAACGTTCTTATCAATACAGAACAAGAAATTGCAACTAATTTGGCTCATGACCTTATTCTTTCATCATTAATGGTTGAAATGGTGTTTGCCTAGCCATTAATGCATTCGGTTCAATAAACTCAGGCTGTTTGAAATTTTCACTAATCCTTTCCTATTGAGGGCTTCCCCAGACCAGATCGCTTCTGAATAAAACAAAGCAAATGCATGCACAGGTTTCTAAGATTTTTCTGAATCAGACATAATTTACAGGGCATAGCATTTTAAAATGTGATTTTGGGTTTTTTTGTGGGTTTTTTTTAATCGCAAATTCCAGAGTACTGGAGAATGAATGAACTGTTTACTGAAAATATGAATTACATGAACTTACCCTATAAAGTGTTCAAGGATTGAGGGATTTTTTTCCCCAGCGAAAAAATGAACTGATATATAAGAATAAAAGTAGAAAAATGGTTTAACACCAAGCACAAAGATGCTTTTCGAGTGAATCCATCTTTGCTATTTAATTTACATTTTGAGGGGTCATTAGGATGATGAATGACATGGCTGGAGAATAAAACAGACTTCCTGAACAAAAGACGATCTCTGTAGCCTAATAACATTTTATGCCAGCACTTACATTTGTCAGAAGTGGATGCTATTTATCCCTATGATTATTTAAAAATCATTTTTATTGTCCTTTGTGCTGTGTCCTCTTCTGGGAATTTTAATTCAAAGTTTGACACCTACTTATTAACTTCAGTGAAGTATGGAGTACAAAGGCCTCTACTCCATAAAGAATTCCACACAGCCATGTTTATACTGCCCGCAGCTGTACACAAATTAGCTCAGTTTGGATTTGTTTCCATCTGAAATAGAATGTCTACTGGAAGAGCCTGTAACCTTTGCTTCCTCCAGGAGGCCAGTGCTCGCTCAGTCTGAACCACGCAGGACTGGCCGAGTCCACAGAAGGGGAATTTTCCTAATTACCCTGCAACCCTTCTGCATAAATATATCACTTCCATTTCCCTCGCCTCCCCCAACTGCTCCTCCCCAACGACACTGTCATCTGTCGCCATACCGAGGCCCCTTCTTCGCTCTCCCAGCCTCCATGTCGACTCCCACACCTCACTATCATTGCAGATTGCTGCTCCCCAAGCCATCTGCTCCCTTGGCTGTGGATCCTCCCATCTCCTCCGTGGACCAGGTTTGCTTCCAGGGTGGGTAGCACCCTTTGGAAATTGAGTGGGAGTCCTAGAAGCATGATGAGGCCCACGCCAGGAACCCTGGAGCTGGGGATTCTGTGCGCACAGCACGCTCGCCAGCCCTCCCTCGCTGCCTGGAACGCGGTCTCAGCATCCTTCTGCCGCCTCACGGCCTCGTTTCAAGCCTTGATTGCCACACATCACCCCAGAATGCCAACTCATTTTCCTTGTGACTCATCTTGGAGGTTTTTTATAAAGGGCAAGTGTCTGATCTTTCCCAAGAGGAAAAACAGCCCTGATACAGTGAGTCAGAACCTCCAAGCAAGCCGTGTCCCAGGAGATGGCTCTGCAGCCCCCGCGGGGCCCTCCTGGAGTGCGTGACCCAGAGCGCGGCAGCGTACAGTGCGGGCCCATCCGCCTTCATAGGAGATGTGCAAGGATTTCTTCCTCCTCTCATGCCTGCATCTAGGCTCAAACATCTGCCTACCTCAGATGGTCTTACCTTTCCCAGTAGGCTAGAAATAAAACAACCAGCCACAAAAGCTGAAAGATGAATTCTTGGAAAGTAAAATCCTGATATAAATTTTAAATCTCTTTTATCAAATGATCTTGGCTGTGGATACCTCGAACCCCTGTTCTGCAGAGAATCCAGCTTTGAGTTAGGGATCTGGATTCATTGGCAACTGAATGAACATGGAACCATCATACCACTGTCATTGGCATTTTTAAATGATGTCAATAAGGAAGACTATTTCTCTTTGGTCCTTAACTGCTTTAATTTTTTAAATAAAAGTTACAATGATGATTGATGTTAGTTTATACCTAAAGGGGGCAGCTGTTGTATCTACTCCCATGGACACTAATAATAATCAAAAAGGACATTAAAGACTCAAGAAAGCTTAAGGTCAGTGTTTTCATAGTTAGGACAGGACTACAACTGTGGCCTCGGACACATTGGCAAGACCAGACTGCTTGTGAATCTGGCCACATATGAAATAATAACCCATTTCTTTTGCTGCTTTTTGCAAAATAACCACCAGTTGTTTATTCCCAGTCAACTCTGAGCTTTCCAAAAGTTCAGAATTGCCTTTACAGAGAACCTCTGACTGTTTTCCTACCATGAGGTAATAATAGAGAAATTTTACAGAGGTGGCTCTCTTTACCCACAGGAAATGGAAGAAAAACTGATACCCACTCTGCAGTATGTAATGCTTCATTAATATTATTAATATTGTTGTTATCTAGACATTTATGGAGCTGCTAAGAGGTTGATGAGCATGGCTCAGAAGATATAAACGTGGTCCCTGTTCACAAGCTGAATTTAAATAGCTTGGAGACAGATAGTATAAACATAAAGATTCAGGTAAAGGAAACGATTTCAAGAAAGGAATTCCATGAATCTGCAGAACTCGTTATGGACTGCCTAGGGAAGTGACTGACTTTTTTCAAAAGCATGAATAATAGGTATCTTTGTTAAAGAATACAATCTGGAAAACAGTTTTAGAACTGCACACTCTGTGTTTCCCTCACCATGACCAGCTCTGGGATTTTTTTTTTTTTTTTTTCAGCTCTATGAGTTATTACTTCATTGCCTCTAGTAAGATTCATGGGCTGCCCTGAGTGCAGACTTTATGCAAACAAAGAAAACCTGGAATCTTCTCCAGACTGATCTGATTTTGTGGACTGAAAGTGGTTTAGCTCTCTCCTTCCTCTGCCCATGTTTAATTCAGATACTTGCAAGATTTTCCACAGACTTAAAAGAGTCAAGGTGTGGGATTACTGCTTGAAAGTGATATAGTGACAGGGTACTATTAAAATAAAGAGTGCAAAAACAAAACCTCTTGTCAGGTTTTAGGAATCACCTGTCTTTCAACTTGAGAGATGTCCCATTGCCAAATCAAGAATTTAGTGATAGTTTTTCTAATTAATTGATTGAAATGTCTTACGTGTTCTTAAATTTACATTTATTATTGATTATTTTTAGACTGTATCAGTTTTGATAGGCTAGCCTCAGAGAATATGCCAATGGAAAGAAATATGTCACTGTTTACTGACAGAACAGAAATTTGTTTACTTTATTTCTACTAAAGTATACTTATCATAAAATTGTCACCAAGTCCAGGCTGGTACTGTTCACCATAAGATAGGCCAATAAATGGAGAGATAAGCTCCAAAGAATAGCAACTTAATTCTGAAATCCAGCAGACCAAGATGGTGGACTAGTGTCCCAAAGAACCATCTTACCTGAGTTAGAATTCAGGCTTCTTTTATCCTAAAAGGGCAGCAAGTATGGCTGGTTGCTGCAAACTTGTTGTTGCCTGAATCATTTTTTTTCTTGCAGCTGTCCACGTAGGTCTGGCTGCAATGTTCTTATAAACCTCCAATAAGACAAATGTTATTCTCCATTCTGCAACTTTTTATCTCTGTATGAATCAAAAGTGTTATACCTCTAAAGATCAGAGCATGGAGAATGGGCGTCCTGTATATTGCTGGTGTTCAGTTGCTCAGTGCTGTCTGATTCTTTGCGACCCCATGGACTGCAGCACACCAGGCTTCCCTGTCCTTCCCTGTCTCTCAGAGTTTACTCACACTTACGTCCATAAGTGTCAGCTTTCTCCCCAGTGCTTTGAGGAGTTGGCTGGCAAACCCCAAGCGAGGTGCTCGGGCCACACAGGGGAGCCCAGCAATTAGAGTTTTTTAGATCTCGTCACTAGGGCCTTTGAAGGAGTCCCTGACTTGTTGATGAACGTGAAAGAGGAGAGTGAAAAAGTTGGCTTAAAGCTCAACATTCAGAAAACTAAGATCATGGCATCTGGTCCCATCACTTCATGGCAAATAGATGGGGAAACAGTGGCTGACTTTATTTTCTGGGCTCCAAAATCACTGCAGATGGTGACTGCAGCCATGAAATTAAAAGATACTTACTCCTTGGAAAGAAAGTTATGACCAACCTAGACAGCATATTCAAAAGCAGAGACGTTACTTTGCCAACAAAGGTCCATCTAGTCAAGGCTATGGTTTTTCCAGTGGTCATGTATGGATGTGAGAGTTGGACTATAAAGAAAGCTGAGCACTGAAGATTGATGCTTCTGAACTGTGGTGTTGGAGAAGACTCTTGAGAGTCCCTTGGACTGCAAGGAGATCCAACTAGTCCATCCTGAAGGAGATCAGTCCTGAGCATTGGAAGGACTGATGTTGAAGCTGATACTCCAATACTTTGACCACCTGATGCGAAGAGCTGACTCTGGAAAAGACTCTGATGCTGGGAAAGATTGAGGGCAGGAGGAGAAGGGGAAGACAGAGGATGAGATGGTTGGATGGCGTCACCAACTCAATGGACATGGGTTTGGGTGGACTCCAAGAGTTGGTGATGGACAGGAAGGCCTGGCATGCTATGGTTCATGGGGTTGCAAAGAGTCGGACATGACTGAGCAACTAAACTGAACTGAAAAGATAGGTAGATGCAATGGAAGGAACTCATCATTGGCTTGGCATTTTTAAGCATGATACTGATATCTCCCGGATCGTGATCTAACATCATGATCTCAGAGAAATACTTGGCCAACAACTCTTTCAGCGGAAATGACTGATGAATATTCTCCTTTTTGTTAGACCACTGCGGTGGTTATTTTGATCATGCCTAAATGGGCCAGGGCTCTCAGTTGGTCCCTACTCTCCTTTCCCCCCATCCTTACATGGTGCCTACCATCAGCCAGCTTTGTTCTCTACATGGTTTATTCCGTGTAGTTCTTACAGCAACCCTGTGGGATATGTCCTGTGTATTATCTGCATTCTACAAATAGGAAAACTGAGGCAGAGAGAGGTAAAGCTCTTAGCACATAATCTTTGAGGGCACCAAGACCCTTACGGTGGGTCCCCGAGGCCAAAACTCTCTTCATTGTAATGTGGAGATAACAGCTGTTTGTTGTTGTTTTCCATTGTGGTAATGGTCACAGTTGGCTTGGAAACAATGGGAGAATAAAACTGCCGGCTTCTTACGGTAAACAACCGTGTTCACAGCCATGGACTCACAGTTTAAAAACAAACAAAAACCTGCCAGTTTCACTTAAAGAATGTCCTTGATGAAAAAGTGAAACTTATGCTTTTTCGGTTTTTGTTGCTATCTTGCCAAAATAAGTATTAACTGTGTCTCAAACTCCCTGTTACAGCCCCCCAAAAATGTGTTATTTAAAAGGAAAAAAAAAAAGCTAAAAGCATGTTTCCAAGTCATAGCCTATATTTTGGTGTAAGACTTGGTGTGTTTTTATTTCATACTGAATATAGTGAGTTACCCAAGAAGACTGGTGATGGAAACAAGGGCCTGACCCAGCCTATCCTGGGCTTTAGATTTGGAAGTAACATCATTGGGAATTGCTTGCCCAATTTGCTGATCTAAACTCACTTGATAGAAGGGCTTATGAGTATATCTTAGAAGTCTTGAAGGTACAAATTTACACAGAAAATACAGTGTGGGAATCAAATGCATGGAGTGAATTTTGTTTGGAACACTGGCTTACATCATTCATCTCTTTGTGATCCATCTCATAGATTACAAGATGTTAACAAATGTATGTAAGTTTTTTTCACATTGAAATTATACAATCTGGTATAATAAAACCTTGTTAGCTTGATACTTTAAGGAAAAACACTGGCATTCTCACTGGGGAGATACAAAGTGGTCTCCAGCTGCCTTTTTTTTTTTTTTTTTTAATTTTGTTCAGATTGAAGGAGAGTCAAATGTCTATGTGGAGGGAATGTGCTTTGTCACACAAAAGAGAAGAGGCTTTTGTAAATTCACATCTTACCTAGGTGTTAAATTTCTTGCCATTTTCTGAAATTTTGGGGAGTACCAAGTTGCATTCAGGATACCCATTATCAAGCTAATGAGGTTCTGTTATAGAAGGGTTTTTTCCCTTTTTTCCTCCTCCCCCTTGCCCCCCTTAAATCTGAAGGAAAACGTTCAGGGCTTCTAAAACACTAAAGAGAAAATTTTGGCTTAGACCAGTGTTCAGTCTAGTGCCAAACTTAAAATGGGATTCAAATCCACATAGTAAGGAATTTATTCATAGCAGCTATCCTGATAGAGCGATCTTTCACTTTGCTCTATTCAACTGTCTTAAAATTTCCTGTTTCAAACAGCTGTTATTTGATTAAAACAATGTTAAAATTAAAAAAAAAAAAGAAATTATTTATTTTATTAGATTTCACAGCTGAATGCATGTCTTTCTAATACTTGCTAAGTGAGGAGTACGTGTAAGGCATTTCTGTCTCCCCCGTAGGGTTATAGGTTGAGGAAAACCACTTCATAGCACACGCAAAAGGAACGTGGAACGCGACTTTACTTAAGAATGCCTGAGAGACACCCAGTGGTTCTGAAACTTGGGTGTTTGGCAAACAGCTTCTTGAAAATGAATGAAGTGAATCTGTCACTTCCAGGAAAACAATTGACAGTGTTTGTTGCTAATGATAAAATTTGAGCTTGCAAGTAAAAATCACAATTTTAGAAAAAAATTTTATCTGCCACTTAGGAGCTTGACAGCTACATTAAATTACACACTTAAGATCTTTTTTGATGAGACTGGTGGTGATGTAAATAAATGTGATTTCTTGATGTTCTGTAATGAAATGTGTTAGCATATGGAAGATCTGTTTAATTCAACCAACCAATATTTTCCAAATTATCAGTGCATCCCATTCCACATCCATGCATGCATATTATGCATGTGTAGGAGATTTTTCAAAGTGCCAGATAAACCAATGGCTTTTAATGCAATGGCATTTGAAAACGTCATTGCTATGATTTCAGAATTCACCTTACAACTAACCTTTATCATTTCTCAAAACATTGTTGCTGTGATAATAAAAATCTTCACAACATTGCCTTCAATTAATTGTTGTGTGGAAGTCAACCTTGAAGAAACATCTGCAAAATAAGCAGGTTTTGTGAGCCTTTCCTTATCATTAAGGATTTTATTCCACTTATCCAAGTTTTTAATGTTTTACGGTGGGTCAGAGAGAATTTGTCAAGAAGTGAAATAGAACAGAGCATGGTGTTATGATGTAAATAAACACTCAGTAGCTAATATTTATTGAGGGTGCATGCTCAATCTCTCAGTCATGTCCAACTCTTTTGTGACCCCGTGGACTGTAGCCCGCCAGGCTCCTCTGCCCGTGGGATTTCCCAGGCAAGAACACTAGAATATGGTGCCATTTCCTACTCCAGGGGATCTTCCTGATCCAGGAATTGAACCCATACCTCTGTGTCTCCTGCATGGGCAGGCAGGTTCTTTACACTGAGCCACCAGAGTGGGTGGCTACTATGTGCCAGGCATTTTTCAAGGAGTTCCAACCAGTCCATCTTAAAGGAAATCAGTCCTGAATATTGGAAGGACTGATGTTGAAGCTGAAACGCCAATACTTTGGCCACCTGATGCAAATAATTGACTCATTGGAAAAGACCCTGATGCTAGGACAGATTGAAGGCGGGAGAAGGGGTGACAGAGGATGAGACGGTTGGATGGCAGCACTGACTCAATGGACATGAGTCTGAGTAAACTCCAGGAGTTGGTGATGGACAGGGAGGCCTGGGGTGCTGCGATTCATGGGGTCGCAAAGAGCTGGACACGACTGACTGAATTGAACTGAACTGAGACATTCTCTGTGAGGCAGGTGGTCTCACGTTTTACAGGTAAAGAAACAGATACAAAGAGGTTATGTAACTCTCAAATGACAAAGTCAACCTTCAGGCCATCAACATCCAGGGCTCACATTTTTAATTACCTTTCATGGAATTTAACCAATTTGAGGGACAGAGTGGTTTCTTTCTGTAATTGATAATTTTGCACATAATGCTTCTTACAGTTGCTAATTGACTCTTTTTTTCCTGCAAAAAGCTGCATTGTTTCTGCTCTTCCCTCCACTTAGGGTGAAGGCTTCCTGGGTGGTTAAAACCTCCCACCCGGAGGCTCCTAGTCCCAGAGTGCCAGCCTTTCTCGGGGGTCCTGGCCCAGCCCACATGGTAGCCTGCCCGCTGTGGAGGATGGTCAAGGGGTCACCTTCCTCCTCGTTGTCATAGTCTAGGAAGTGGTTCTCCAGGAGGTCACAGGGATGGGGGGTGAGGACCTGTGTGAGCAGAAGCATCAGGGCTGGGATGTCAGGGTGCCACCCCCTCACCAAGGCCAACTCTGTGTGTGTGTGGTGGGGAGGGTAGCAGGTACGTCCTCCCGCTCTCCTCTGCCAACTGGGGAAGTGCCCACAGCCCTTGGACCCACGCCATCAGGGCGGAAGTCTAGGTTCAGAGGGAGGAGGTATGGGAGGCGAATGCAGATCGCTGGGAAGGTGAGCCAGTTGGGTCTGGGAGCTCAAGGCTGCTCAGTGACAAGATGCCAACCGGAAGCAGAGCATGGCCAAGCCATGCTCCAGAGGCTGAGGCTGGGGAGAGGCCTGGAGGTTGCTCCGCTCTGTTAGGTGTAAGCAGTAGCTTTGAAGTCAGGCACACCTGCGGGACCCCCAAGTTCACAGTCTACTCATTTCCTAAAAACTTTCTAACGGGGTCCCTGCAGATATGCCGAGGCATCACCAGAATTCGTCCCCAGCTAGCATCCCCTCCACTGGCTCCTCTGTGCCTGGCTCACCTGGACCTGGTGAACTCCCTAATACAGGTTCCCTGTTATCCAGCCAGCGCCTCACTGAATGTACACGTTCTTGCTCTTTCTGAATGTTTAGGAATAGTGTGAAATTAACTCACAAAGAAGAGCAGAATTTTGAGTTCCTCCACTGGTGACATCAGATTTTTTAATCATATGTGACTTTCTGCTCCTAAATCCTCCCATCGAAGCGGTCCTCTTTGACAAGGTTCTGTCGTTACCTGCTGGCTTCACTGGCTGGCTGGCACATCGCCGTACACACTGGGATGCCTACCAGGTAACACGGGGTAAGGTGTGTTACTCTGGAGTCCTCTAAAAGGACGCACAATGGTGGGCCTGCTGGGCTGGAGAGAATGGATACAGTTGAACACGGCAAGTCCCCTATATACGAACGGTTCCTTTTTGAGAGTGCATTCATTAAGTCCAGTTTGGTCATAGGTCCAAAATGTTAGCCCAGGTACCCAGCTAACACAATCAGCTATGTAGTACTGTACTGTGATAGGTTTATGATACTTTTCACACAAATAATACATAAAAAAAAATAAAAATAAAAATAAAACATGTTGACTCTTACAGTGGAGTACGTTGGGAAGCACAGTAGTATAGTGTCATAGTGGCATCCAGGCATAAAGAGTCACTGACTGGAGGAGGGAGGGTGGGTGGGAGATGGAGGAGCTGAAGGATCACCAGCAACAGGAGACGGAGGGAGAGCTGCAGTTTCACTCACGCCTGACGCGGATGGGACACACGTTCGTGTCTTAGAAAGTTTGCAACTTGAAGGTTCATATGTAGAGGACTTACTGTGCTACTTGTTCAGCATTTCTTCTTGTTCAGTAAAGTCGGTCCCAGCACTTCCTGGGGACAGATGTTGTCATGTCCAGGGTTATGTTAGTGATATTTTCAGTTGTAGGTTCTCTGCAGTGGAAAGCCTGTCCCAGTCTATTTAACTCCTTCTCATCTGCCCGCACCCACCCTCAAGGCCCGCACCTGACACGTGGGCAGAGTGGGCGCTGAGCAAATGCTTACTGAGCCAGCGCCTTCTTTTTATGGAATGCCTTTGCTGAGATTGAAGAAGTCCTATAATTTTATCAGCCAAATAAATTCTGTTGGGTATTTTCTGGGAAGATTGCTGATCTCATCCTTTCCAAATTCTGGGCATGTGTTAAATGTATTGACTACAGCTCTCTCTGTACCAACTCCCACAGGGAAGGGGGCCCTTTGTTGGGAAACAGTTCGCTGAGACCCGTGAGCTGGTTGGGGCCACCTCTAAGTCCAGAACTAGGAACTTGTATTTAAGATCGGACTGTTGGATCTTGGCATAGCCCCCTTTCTTCTTTCTATAAAGAGACAGCTTCCTACAAAGAGAACACAGCATCCAGCGAGAGAACAGTAACTTTATCCTCTCTGCTTCTTTGATGTTGTTCAGAGGATCCGAGATGCTACTTATTAAAATGCTCAAGTCGCAGGGTCATCCCAGACAGACTCATGGTTCTCAGAACTCTTCCTGCAGTGCTCATCCCCTTCCTGCTTCTGAACTAAAACTCCCAGCCCCCTCTCTCCAGAACTTTCCCAACAAGATAGAAGGCCCCTCCTTCAAGACCTTCCTGCTTCAGGACACATATCCCCTCAGGGCACCACCTGTCAGCTCTCCACCCCCTACCCCCTGCCTGTCCTGTCTACCCTTCCAGCCTAACACAGACTTTCAGTCAGTTCCAGCTAATGTTGAGGCTGTTTCCGAAGCTGTGCCCTCTCTGTGAACTACGCAGACAAGATTAGCAGATACAATTAGCTGCTTTAAGATTTAAAAAAAAAAAAAATCACAAGGACTCGATTTTAATTATTGCCCTATTGCCTCGGACTGCTTGGAATGTTGGCTTTTTTGATAGTCTGTCTCTGAAGCAGGGAGAGTGTGGGATATGCGTAGACATCAGAAACAGGATTTCTTTTTCTTCCTAAGGAACGAAACCAAGCATGCTTTCAGAAGCTCTGAGAGCCTTCTCATGAGCTGGTAGATCCCATCTGTGCGTTTTTCAGTGACATGCTTCAAGTACACAAGCTGTAGTCAAAAGACCTAAAAAAAAAAGAAATGTAAAAAAGAAAGAAAGCGAAATATGGGTGTTAATAAGGCCCCAGCTTGACAGCTGTGAAGAGGGCTAGTCTCTTTCTCCGTGTGCCCACCTGTCCCAGCGGTGTGATTAGCACACTCACACTTCCTCGGGCGAGTTTGGCATCCAGAGGTGTCACCTGGAGTCTGGGTGCCCCAGCGGATGCTTTCCCGTGTTGTGTGTGAGGTTGCGGTGCCCCGCACCCAGCACTGTCCTGTGGAGACCACAGTGAAACTGATGGAAGAAATGGTGAGCCCTTCTCTGTGTTCTCACTCCTGGGGATTGGAGGGGGATCTTGGATGGAAAGAGCAAAGTGTTACCAAAGAACATTCTGAGCATGGGATGGAAGTCATCTGCAATACTGTCGTATCTAGTGTGAAGTGTTAGTTGCTCAGTCATGTCCAACTCTTGGGACCCCATGGGCTGTAGCCCATCAGGCTCCTCTGTCCATGGAATTCTCCAGGCAAGAATACTGGAGTGAGTTGCCATTCCCTTCTCCAGGGGATCTTCCCGACCCAGGGATCCAACCCGGGTCTCCTGCATTGCACGCAGATTCTTTACCATCTGAGCCACCAGGGAAGCCCTCTGTCTTATCTACAGAAATTATCAAATGACCTTCTCTAGAGGCCCTTTGGCAAACGGGGGCTGCCAGCCATCTTTTTGGAAATACAGGCCCCAGGAACAGTATATGATGGGTTCCTTGGCTGCTAGAGGTTGCTCCCAGTCCCATGATATCAGTAGGTTATTCTAGTCTTGTTGCAGTGATGAGTTTTCCAGTAGGCTGACTTCAACCTCATCTGCCGTAATAGATTTGAGATGGCTCTTGAAGAATGAATTCTCCAGGCAAGAATACTAGAGTGGGTAGCCATTCCCTTCTCCAGGTCATCTTCCCGACCCAGGAATGAAACTCAGGTCTCCTGCATTGCAGGCAGATTTTTTACTGCCTGAGCCACAGCCTGGAATTCCCTGCTTTCTCTTTGGTTTTTCTCCTCTTATCAGTTCCATTCAGACCTACTATGACAGTTTACAATGTTACCCATGTTTAGGAGTAGCCATGACTATCAGAAGTTCTTCCATAAAATTGGGATTTAGAGGAGCAAATGTGTATGTGCTAAGTCGCTGCAGTTGTGTCCAACTCTTTGAGACCCCATGCCAGTCTCCTCTATCCATGAGATTCTCCAGGCAAGAATACAGGAGTGGGTTGCCATGTCCTCCTCCAGGGGATCTTTCTGACCCGGGGATCGAACCTATGTCCTTCTGTCTCCTGCATGGGCTGGTGGGTTCTTTTCCACTAGTGCCACCTGGGAAGCAAATAGTCCCTCTCGTAGTAGAGAAGCCACTTTACCAGCTTTCATTTTCTCACCTTCTGGCGTTCTCTTTCCAGTTACTGGGTTTCATGAATATATTATTGGGAGAAGAATTGCTATAACTTCCATTGAGTGATTTTACATCTTTCTTAGTTTTGGGAGAACTCAGCATCTGATCATCCTAATAGAATCCCCTGCCTTATGAGGCAGACCCACCTGCAGAAACTGAAAATGCTGGATGCTTGCTTCTCCAGCCTCCTTTGAAACTGGGGCTTAAGCTCACCACACAGGCTCTGCCAGCTTGATTCATCCCCCTCCAGATACTCAGTTGGAGTCTTGTGGTCCAAGGGTGTAGGGAATGCGTGGAGTCCGCCAGCAAGGATGCCAACAGCGGTGACAGTGTCCTCTGGTTTCCAGGCTGCTGTTTCCTTGTAGCACTTTAGTGCCCTCCACGCAGTGCCCACCACCCAGTGCCCACCACCCAGTGCTCGCCATCCAGTGCCCGCCACCCACTGCCTGCTGATAGGGATGGGACCCATCAGTTACAGAGAGGCGTCTTCCCCAGGCCCCAGCCATGCACGCTGTGCACCTTCTGTCTTTAAGGTCTTCAAGCCTAGCTTCCCAGGTCTTGTGCGGGGTCTATAAGAAACCCAATGTTCTCTTTAATAAATGCCATTTCAAATTAAGTTCACTAGAGTTGGTTTCTATTGCTTTCTACCAAAAGCCACATTGAACTAGTTAGCCTCTCTCGTAGAATGTGGAAGAACTAATAAAGAGAAATACATAATGTAACTGGTAGGTGGTCATAACATGCGCTGAGTTAGGAGTTTACAATTCACCTATTCCATTTCCAGTCAGTCTAAGATGGAAAAGTAGCTTCCAGACTTGGCTTTAATATCTTCAGAGACCCTGTAGTCATTGTATATTCCAGCCAATTTCTGGGAAGATCTGAGTGCTGGGGAGATGTACCTTATCTTGCAGCTCCACTGCCCAGCACAATGCCTGACACGTAGTAGGAGTTCAGCAAATACTAGTTGAGTGAATGAACTGTGCGCCCATCATTGGCTTTCATTTCCCCTTCAGAAATGTGAGGGTTATATAATATCCTTGACTTTTTCAGTGACATCATATGTTCCTCTTCTCTGGGCGCCCTTCTAATGAATGGCTTCTGGAACATAGCACAGGGCACTCTATTTGGCAATAGCAAGGTTGTCCTTTTTCCTGCAAAAAAAATAATAATTTATTAGTCAACTTTGCTTCACTGCCGACTCCCACCAGTAACTCCAAAGTTGTACACACAGGAGGCTGCTTAAGCTCCAGCTCGTATGTTCCTGGAGTTGTATCTTTGGCCCTAAATATAATATTCATTTATCTCTATTAAATTCCATTCTGTTAGAATGGCCCATCCAGCTTAATGAGCTCTTTCTGAATCTAATTCTGGCGTCAAACATATGGAGTATGTGTGGCTAAAATAAGCAATGTGACAGCCAGGACCTTCTGTGCTCATATAAATAATTCTTTGGTTTACTCTTTAATCACTCTGTTTCCATAGTTCATTGCTCATGGGTTGAAGCTGCCTGCCCAGTCGTGTGTGTGTCTTTTTTTTTCCTCAAAGGCTTCCAAAGAGTCAACCCAGAGAAGCGCTCCCCATTCCTCCAGCTGGGACGGTCCCTGTTGCTGTCTCCGCCGGCACCTGGTGGCTGGCCCGAGCCATCAGTTCTGCCACGTGTCCTTCCAGCACTCACCTCCCCACAGCTCGTGTTGACTGCCGTTCAGCAGCTCATGCAGCTGGCGCCTGAGGTCATCAGTGCCCACGTGTTCTCAGCAGTGTTGCCAAATTGACTCTCAGCATCTCTTCTTTCTATTTAACGCTGAAGAAGGTTCCTATAGGACACTGATTAAAATGCCTCAGAAGCAACATGTGACCTCACTGTCACCTCTGAGTATCCAGCTGCACAGAAGGCATAACTCTTGGGCCTTTTGTTTGATTCCGGGTTCTGTGGGGCATTGATGGTGCTGAATGCTGTCTGTCATGCTCCCGAAGAACGTGTCAGTCCTTGAGTCATGTTCAGGTTCATGTTCAGTGAATGTAGTTGGTTGTGGAGCCAAATTCAGGCAAAGCTCCCGGGTTCACTTTCCCTGATGAAGCTCGGGTTGCTTGCAGGTCTCCCTGGCATTGGCCAGCATGTAGACTCAGGCTTCTCCCTGCCCACAGGAGGGGCACTACCAGCAGAGGGGTCGTGGTGTCTGCAAAGAGAGAAGCCTTTGGGTAGCTGGTCACGTGGCCGATCGAATGGCTGATCGTAGGATTCTCCTGACATTCGTAGCCTACTGAGAAGTTCTTTCAAAGGACTGGATTCATAGCTATACCAATCTCCAGATCTGTGTTTGTGCTTAAAAAATGTATGAAATAGATCAAACAAAATAGAAACTGTCGTGGAACTCTGCTTTACTCCATCCCTCATGATCATGGAAAGGTTAAGTGGACTTTTAAAGATGTGTGAATTTTTATGAGCAGATGAACTTGTCAAGACCCTAGAATCCAACTCCAAATGATATCACACACCTTGGGTAAAAGTGACAGACCCAGAGTAGAGACTTTGATCTTATCCCCTGTCTGTTTTCTGTCTGGGTTATGCAGCCATCATCAGATTCTTTGTATCATAAATCAAAGAAAAGCTGCATAAACTAATTCTGCGAGACCACAGTGGGTAAGACTGGGAAGTAGCTAGACTAGTCAGATGTTACAATAGTAGTAAATTCTCTCTGAGGCCCCCGGCAACAACTGACTTCCTCAGGTTCCCTTGGGAAGGTGATTCGGAGGAATTAAAGTGCCAGCGAGATAGGTAGTTTCTACTGCATCTTCCTGGTACCCTCATGACTTGGAAGTTCTTCATTAATGTCTCTCTTTTATCCCCTTCTCTGTCATTTCCAATGTGGCGTGTTTGCTCCACCCTTGGGAAAGAAGCAACATCTTTGTGGCATGTGGATTTCAGATGAAAATTGATCATGAACCTGTCGTGTTACTTTTCATGCAGTGCTTCCGTCCCCCTCTGGCTCAGAGCTGCTCAATTAGGATGCTGTTGACTAACTCACACACCCTGGCCACACTCAGCCCCCAAACCTCTGTGTCACCTTGTCAAGAATGGGTCTACTGTGTGGATGAATTAGTCTCCACTAAATCATATTTTTCTATCATTGGATAAAAGCATAATACGTATATTACTAGTTGATTTTTATAAGTGGTCTCTATAACATGGCATGTAAGAGACATAAATCAGTGGAGGAACTCAGATATTTTCCAGTGTCTCTAAATCATAGTTGTATTTATTTAAGATACTTTATTTGGAGGCTAAAGGATTAGGGTTAGGGTTGTGTGAATTCTTTCCTGAAATTTTTTTTTAACTGGAGACAAAATAAATAGAACAGTCTGACTCTGATGTTTATATAGTTTAAATCAGTCATCAGCTAACTTCATAGCCCATGAGAACATAGTATATTTACACTGAAATAGTCATTTTCATAGCACAAAAGTGTTACTTTTACTCTGAAATAGTTATCCTTTTGGCACAAGATACATGTTAAACTTTTTTTTTTGTCTGAAATAGGCAATTTTATCCTTTTTTGTCTCTAGAAAAGGAGCAAAGGCTCCTTTTTGAAAGACAAAAACATCCACGTTTTTAAAAGCTTACTTCTTCTCAACCTCTGTTATTACCTGCAAAAAATCAATGACCACAGTAAATGAACAGCAGAGTCTTTATTGAGCAAGGTAGATGGATTCGTTTTGAATTCTGTGGTTCCATTTCCTTTGCAGGAAAAAAAAAATCTGTTGAGATTTTTTATTGAGTGTTTCCATTTAAAACTATTTATTTTAATAAAAAATCCTGGTAATATTCATTGGCCAAACTAGCATCGTTAGATGATAGAAGTGGTTAGAATAGAGCTCAGCGTAGTGACCACAGGGCTCTTTTTAATTGCCGTCAGAACTACTTAAAAGAAGGACACAAAGAGGAAACCTTTGGTATCCAGCACAGAAATTTAATTTAGACCAGAAAACTGAGTACATTTTATCACAATCTCATTTAGTTCCTTTCCTTTCATGAGGCCTTTGCCTTTGGCACCCTGACACACCAGAAACATCTCAAAGATCCCTTTTATGCTTGTAAAATATTGTCTTGTACTCAGCTCTTACACAGGGTGAAGAGCACAAGGGATGATTCGGGACTATGGACGTTCCCTGCCTAAGTACTTTAGGCCAGTGTCAGGACCACAGGACTGTGGTACCCAGGGCCAGAGTAACGATCCATAAACATGGCTAGACATCGAAACATTAAATGAGGGAGTCTTGGGGAGGATAGGGGATAGAGGAAGCCTTCAAAAGCTAGGCAGTGAAGAAAGAAGTGGACCATTGTGAGGAACAAAACAGCTTTCAGAGTCTGTGACAGTCCTCACTTTAAGAGAACAGGAGAGCTTAATAAAAAAGGCGGCAGATGGGAAGTGTTGACAAGAAAATAGGTCATAAAAGGATTTATGAGCAGCTTGCAAAGTTTTCTTAAAAATTGTATTAAACAGACAGGTAGTAAAACTCTATAAAGAAAAGCAAGGGAATGACAAATACACCATTTGGGATGGAGAAGGGTGGGTGATGAGGTGAGGAGCACAGTGGACCTGAAAATATATTTTAATTCTGTATCTGAAGCTGTTTGGATATACAAATAGGTGTTTCACTGTTCCTCTTTTAAGCATGCATATGTGTTATGAACGCACTTCTGTGTATATTTATATATAGATAGATAGATATTTCTTTATGGCTGCCCTGGGTCTGGCTTTCTCCAGTTGCTGCGCGGGCTTCTCACTGCAGCGGCTTCTCTCCTTGCAGAGCATGGCCTCTAGCGCGTGGCTTCAGTAGTCACAGGACATGTGCTCTAGAGCTCAGGCTCAGGAGTTGCGGTGCGCAGGCTTAATTGCCCTGCGGCATGTGGGATCTCCCCGGCACGCATGCGAAGTCACTTCAGTCGGACTGTAGCCCGCTAGGCTCCTCTGTCCATGGGATTCTCCAGGCAAGAATACAGGAGTGTGTTGCCATTTCCTTCTCTGGGGATCTTCCCAGACCAGGGCTCAAACTCATGTCCCCTGCATTGGCAGGTTGATTCTTAATGACTGGACCCCCAGGGAGGTCCTGTATGATATATTTTGAAGTAAAACATTTAAGAAAAGAGAACGAGGAGTGGGTTAAGGATCCAGGAGCCTAAGGATTATAACAGTGCCATGAATACACTTGAGGATTTCAAAGTAATAATGATGACCTCACATCTTGGCTTTGAAGCCAGGCCCTTTTCAGTCACTTTTCGATGTAATACATGTAATACACTGGCCTCTGTAACATGTTGTTGCCATGATCATTTTTTAGAAGTTAAAAAAAAATTTGTTTGACACCGCTGAGTCTTCATTTTGGCCTGTGGGATCTATTTCTCTGACCAGGGATTGAACCTAGGCCACCAGCATTGGGAGCATGGAATCTGAACCACAGGGCCACCAGGGAAGTCCTGCCGTGGCATGGTCATTGATACAGAGATGGAAACTAAGACAGACAATGTGAACACAGTGCAAATCCAGGGACTGCTCTTGGCCCTTTTCTATACCACCTACATAGTAATAAACTAAATAAAGTCTGTATTGGCTCTCGGAAAAGATCAAATTGTCTTTTTTTTTTTAATGTTATTGAAGTATGGGTTATTTACAGTGTTGTTTTTCTGCTGTACAGCAAAGTGACTCAGTTTTTCGTATTTTGATGATGGCCTTTATGACCCACGTGAGGCGATACCTCATTGTAGTTTCAATTTGCATTTCCCTAATAATTAGTGATGTTGAGAATCATTCTTGTGCCTGTTGACCATCTGTATGTCCCAAATTGTCTTTTGAATCAGAGAGGTGTGAAACTACAAATGAAACAGATCAACAGCAGCATTGATTTTGGAGCTATTGACCAAAACCCATCATCTAACTGGCAAATTGCTGAAAACTGGTGACCAGTTGAGTTGTCTCCATTAGGAATTCAATGAATTAATATTTATGAGTCATTTCCGGAAGAGGCCAGCCAGTGAACACCGTTAAAGGAGAGAGTGACTGAGTGCAAAATGCCAGGCATCGTGTTGAGGGGTGGGGATGTGGTTTCCATGGGGAATATCTTGACTAACCCCAAAACCACAGTTTTGAGAGAAGATATAAATTTGTTAATAGAGAGAAGCCATTGAAAAATTCACTTAGATTATCAGAAGGCCTTTAATAATACTCTGTACCAAGATTACTAAAACAAACAAACAAACAGAAAACAGAAAAAGAAAACTGAGCTTTCATGTGATTGAAAGTGGAGACGTGGAAGGAAGAAAAAACAATGTTTTGAAGTAGGTAGAAAATGGTCATATAGAAAACAAAGGATAAGCAGGTATATTTCTGGATGATGATAGATAATCATGTAACTCCGCTAGGATTAGCCTCAGTATTAGTTTGGGATCTAGTTAGTTACCATATTCCTAAGTATTCAAGTATTTTACAAACTTGGTTGTAATATAAGAATTTCCCAGGGAACTTGCTTTTTAAAAATGTAAATTCCTGGATCCTACCCCAGAGATTCTGATTCAGTAAGTCTGGAACTGGCCCAATAATTGGTAATTTTAACAAAAGTTCTAAATGATTGTGCTGTGGATGGTTTCTGACCATGCTCCTCCCCTCACTGCCCCCCAAAAGTCCATAGTAAAAATGATATGATTCTAGAAAACAGGGTGCAGAGTGACATGTTTGCAGATTCACTCTAACAATTCTTCTGAAGAACAGCATGGTCAGGAAAACTCCCAGGAGAATCTTCAAAGACCAAGTGGCAGTAAAGAGAGACTTAGCTTTACTGTAGGCGAGTGTAAGATAATGACAATATAGGAAAGCAACCCAATCTCAATTTAGCACTGTAATTAGGATGTGGGAAATGCAGAGCTACAATATTTTGTTCTGGAGATTATTTCAGAATATAATTTAACACAGACATATTCATTAAGGATGAAACCTCATATTTTTAAATTTTTTTAAACATTTTTATTGACATTGTCTTTTCAGAGATGTTTAAAGTGTAAAATTTTCCTGTAAGGAAGATTGAGGGGAAGGCACAGAGAGATGTGCCGTATAATCCCAGCTTCCCAGGTGGCTCAGTGGTAACGAATCTGCCTGCCAACGCAGGAGATGCAGGAGACACTATCCACCTGTGGGTCGGGAAGATCCCCTGGAGGAAGGCATGGCAATTCTTGCCTGGAGAATCCCAGGGACAGAGGAGCCTGGTGGGCTACAGTCCACGGGGTCGCAAAGAGTCAGACACGACTGAACCGACTGGGCACACACGTTCTAATGTTACGTTTCTGTATCTTAATGTTTTTTATGCTTAAAATCACAACATGTATTCACCCTAGTTTAGTTTGCTAATGAGCTGTTGACAGAGTGGCTTGGAAAAACCTCTAAATTCTTGGAAGTAAAGCAAGCACAGTAAAATAAAAAGGCCCTGTGGTTCGAAAATCCAAGAATGCAGTGATTATATTAAACAATTTCTAACTGTTATAAAGAAAAACTAAATAATACAGAATCATTTGATAATCAGCATAGTTATTTTAGGATTAAAAATTATTCAGTCTTATTAACGAACTGTGACAATTGATCACAATTAATGCAAATAAGTAGGATGCAGTATTATGTACTGATTTGATCAATTGTGCTTGTAAGTGAGTGACACAATTATAGGAACAGTTTGCAAACGAGCTCCCAAACATAGTCACCAATTATGATTACTCATTTATTTAGAATCAAAGACGATTAGTTTCACAGTTTTCCCCTTGAGAAAATACATATTCATGCGGACAATCTTGAAATCTATGTACATAGGTCCCTCTCCAAATAATTTAATAATAAGTAAAGATAAAAATTAGAGTCCAATTAGTTAGTCTCTGATTCTTTCT
This sequence comes from Bos taurus, assembly GCF_002263795.3. Lineage (NCBI taxonomy): Eukaryota > Metazoa > Chordata > Mammalia > Artiodactyla > Bovidae > Bos > Bos taurus. The sequence continues at coordinate 4,990,481 of NC_037338.1, read as the reverse complement.
AGGAAAAGACTGAAGAATGTAAAGAGATGGACTCAATAAAAACAGAGCTCGTTAATTCCTAGCAGAATTTCGATACAAGAGGCAGCAGTGATAGGAGGCTGTGAGCTAGAACTAGTGTACATGTGTTTATGTGAGTTGGGTGTATGGATTTTTTTTCTCTGATGAACAGTTGTAGTTACAAACTTGTCATGCTTTCTTGTGCTGCCCAGAGTTGTTGTTCTGGTTCTCTTTATGTTATTGCTCTTTGGCTACATGAGATTTAAAGAGTTGCTAGACACAGTCAAGATTGCTAAGAAGTCAGGAAATAAAAGCATTAGACAAAAGCAAAAGAGGTGAGTGTGAAGTGAAAGGTTTGGGAAAGAGTTTTCTGAGGCCACATAGCTTTCTGTGCACCATGAAGGCCCCTGGCCATGTGTATCAGTAGCTTCTTCGCTGGCTGATTTGTAGACACAGCTAAAGGGCAGGGCGCCTTTGCGGATTGTGGGGTCACTGAGTGCCTCACATCTAGCCTTGTACAGTTTGTTGCGTTTGTGAGGTTACAGTTGCAACTTCATTTCCAGAGAACTCAAATGTTTAAGATATATTCCTACTGTCTGACTTCTTTGAGCTCCTCCTGAACTATTCATCAAGTTGTTTTGTTATTTTTTTATTTTTATTTGTTATTTTGTTATTTTTTAAAAAGTCTTCTAGATACAAAAGTAACTTTAGCATTTAAAATATACTCACCAGACCCCAGCCTTTTGAGGTAATAAGAGATTTATCTCAAAGAGATTGCAGGTTCAGTTAAGAGAGCAAGTTATATGATTTTTTTTTTGTTTTGGTTTATCAGTGCATATAAAAGATATATTTACACTATCCTGTATTCTATTAAGTTTGTGATAGCATTATTTCTAAAAGCAAACAAGCAGTGTTTCTTGCTAAAAAAAAACCATCAGCTGAGGCTTCGGCGAGTTGTAATATTTTGCAATAGTAGCATCAAAGATCAATGATCGTAGCTTAAAGTAACAAATATAATAATTGTGAAAAAGTTTGAAATATTTTGAGAATTACCAAAACATGACACAGACACATGAAGTGAGCAAATGCTGTTGGAAAAAATGATGTTCATGGGTTTGCTAAACTCAGGGCTGACATGGACCTTCAATTTGTAAAAAAAATCACAATATCTGTAGAGCAAAGAAAAGTGAAGTGCCATAGAACCAGGCATTTATATTCTGATTTTTACATGTGAATTAAAAGTGCTATCCAATTGTCAAGAATTGGGTTCCCACTGTATCCCTAAGATACTATGTGAAACTGTTAAGTTGAATGAGACTCCTTTTTAATTCCTTTGAAACCCCAAGGATTTCTGTTGTAAATTTTTAATTCTCTAGGCCTTTATAAATTTCGTAATTTTTACCAGGCGTTGGAATTAGCTTGTGAGATGAATTATGAACTAAAATACAACCAGTGAACTTCAGGCTGCTTTTCTGTCTCACAAGTTGAACTATTTAATCACAAATCCTTTGCTCAGTTTGGGGACACACATCTCTGCAGTGCTGGCCACCACTGTGTTAGGTGCACCAGGCGTATCCTCAGGTGGACACTGGAAAGCTTATGCTAATTTGCACTGTGTCTCTCTGATTGAGATAAAGTCCCTTCTCTAGTGGTTAGTGCTTTGGGTTATAGAATAGGGTGTGTCGTCTGTTACTGACAATGGAAATAATCATTTTGTAGATGTCATTTTTTAAAAAATATTTTTTATGTGAACCATTTTTAAAGTCTTTACTGAATTGTTTACAGTATTGCTTCTGTCTTATGTTTTAGTTTTCTGGCCATGAGAGCTTAGCTCCCTGAGCAGAGATCAAACCCATACCCCACCTACGTTGGAACTCAAAGTCTTAGCCACTGAACCTCCAGGGAAAGTCCCAATGTAGGTGTCATTTTAAAAGTTAGGTTGAAAATTTAGGTCTCTGATTTATTGCAGGAGATGGGATAGGTTTTGCTAATGTTAATCTTCTTCTAACTCCTTTCTCAGAAACTACACTGGCAACAGTCACTCATTGTCCTCCGTTTGGTCCTGGTTTTTCCAACTCTGTGACTGTCCTTCTGGCTTCTGCCTCTGAAACAATTTTCCTGTAGACTACTGTAGAACACTCCTTCTAATCTTTAAAGTTTAAGGCACTTCTGTAAGCATCTCTTATTGATGAGACAAGAAAGCTTGTCCAGCTTGACCCTAAACATACGTTGGGTTTCCCTGATGGCTCAGACAGTAAAGAATCTGACTGCAATGCAGGAGGCCCTGGTTTGGTCCCTGGGTCAGGAAGATCGCTTGGAGAAGAGAATGGCTACCCACTTCAGTATTCTTGCCTGGAGAATTCCAAGGGTAGAGAAGCTTGGTGGGTTACAAGTCAATGGGGTCACAAAGATTCGGACACAACTGAGCAACTAATACACTTATACATTGCTCATTTCTTAAGCTTGAAGAGTCAACTCAGTTTGGTCCACAGAAATATCTGAATACTGATGTATGGCATGGAATAGTAGCTGAGAATGTGTTCTTGGCCTGCGAAGTTGGCTTTGGACTGTGGTCCTGCCACATGCTAGTCTTATGACACCGAGGAAGTTCCTCTTTTACAAAATGTGATAAAAGTGGTATCCACTTTGTAAAACTGTGATGATTGGAATAGATGATGAATATAAAGCACAGTGCCTGGCAACTTAAGGCACTCAATGAAGTTGGCTATTATTTCTGAGACTATGAGATCAATATGGAGAGGCTGCTGCTGCTGCTGCTGCTGCTAAGTCGCTTCATTCGTGTCCGACTCTGTGCGACCCCATAGATGGCAGCCAACCAGGCTCCCCCATCCCTGGGATGGAGAGACTAATAGACTTAAAACAAGATGTGTTCATTAAGTTATATGTAGTCACCTCCATGTTCCTTTTTCTGGAACAGTTGACTTTAATCTTCCTCACTATATTATCTACTCCGTCAGAAGAGTGAAATGAATATTATGATTCTAGGTATAATTCGAGAAGCTGTAAATACCAAGGAATTCAACAGAAAAAAAAGAAGGAACCTGTTTTAGAAACCATTGGGTTGAAGTAGAAAATGCAAGCAGGGTGATTTTTTTTGTAACCTGCTGTAGAGCCATATGGTTGCTGAATGTGTTGATGCTGGTTTTAAGATTCCTGAGTATTTTAAACTTGAAATGTTATTTTTTTAATGATTTCAAACATCATTTCTTTCGGGGCCTTTTCCCAATGTTGTCATCACATTGAACAGATGGCGTGGTGGCATGTACATTTGCATTCTGTAATCCTGCCGTGTTATTTGCAAAATTTCTTATCACAAACCTGTGATTCTTTTTCTACCTTTTCAGTATGGCTGCAATGAAACTGTAAATAGGTTCTTTCCTAGAGTGTTGGGGATGTGGTAGAGATTGTGAACGCGTATTGCTGTTTCTTTTCAGTTTTATGTGATTATATTTTGGGATTTTATACCTACTGTTATTAGTACACACTCTCATCTCAAACTGCCCGTTTCACCCTAAGGACTAAAAGTCCTCATTATACCTTTATGATATGAGTGAAATGCAGTAGTATCCACGCTGAGAAGAATCTTAATGGTTAGACGGCACCCCTTCATGCCACTCTGTTGACTTTTCTCATCGCTCTCTCAAATCGTCCTGTTGGTTTATTGTCCCGTTTTGCAGAGGATGGAATAAGCTCTATAAGACTCAGGACCCTGTCCATTTCCTTGGTCCTCATTGATCACCTGTGACCAAATGTATGAGTGAAGTCATTGATAAGGGACCTTCTAGATACTGTCCCTGAACATAATTGCTTTTCTTGTCTTTTTAGCTTTTAATTTACTCCAGTCTGTTTGCAAAAGGGTTTGTCCAAAAGTGATATCTTCAAAATCTTCCTTGTTTTTTATGTTTTTAAAAAATAATATATGATTTTTTTTTTTAGTAAAAATGTGTGTATATAGAGTCCCTCAGGAGACTTTTCAGAAAATGTCATTTGCTCCAGGTCTTAGTTGCAGCGTGTGGGGACCTAGTCCCCCAGCCTGGATGGAACCTGGGCCCCTGCACTGAGGGCACAGATTCTTAACCCCTGGGCCACCAGGGGGGCCCTCAGAGAGTTTGTTTACTTGGGGGGCACAATGAGATCAGTGCCGGCATCAAGGCATCTTCCTGCTTCTCAGATTGAAAAGACACAGGACACCGGAAAGAGCTGCCCCAAGGCCTTTCCTTTCAAAGGCATGTGATGATGAGAAGTATGCTGCCACCCCGCCCCCCTAACCCCATGTCTCTCTTAAGGTCCTTAGATTTTTCTTTTTTAAAAAAATTATTAATTAATTAACTTTATTTTTGCTTGTGCTGGGTCTTCCTTGCTGTGCATGGCTTTCTCTAATTTCAACGAGTGGGGTCCACTCTCTAGTTCTTTGCAGGCTTCTCATTGCAGTGGCTTCTCTTCGGAGCACGGGCTCTGGAGCATGCAGGCTCCAGTAGCTGCAGCAAGGGCTCAGTGGCTGTGGCTAGCTGCCCTGCAGCATGTGGGATCTTCCCAGACCAGGGGTCAAACCTGTGTTCCCTGCATTGGCAGGCAGATTCTTAACCTCTGGACCAGCAGAGAAGTTCTGATCTTTCTCTTTTTAAATAAGGTCTGTTGAGGGACCTGTGTGGCCCAGGGGGTCCATGCTGTGGCTGTACTGTCTGACGACTCGCTTACTGTCCATGTGTGTCTGGATTTGCCCAGCCCGTGACCTGCACTGAATGTCTCCCTGACTTCAGGCTAGGAATCTTTTGAAGATTCATACAAACTGAGCTGTACATATAGAACAAATAGAGGAAACACTTAATATTGACGGTGAGCCTATGCTGTGTCTCAAAGAGGACCGTTGTCTCTAATTATTGCCAAGTGTTGGCAGGTTCTTTGTCAGAAGATTAATAGATTTTATCAGCTCAGAGGTACAGTGAGAGGTGAGGAGACACTTTGATTACTTCACCGTGTGTCTGGAAAGTGTTTTGGGCTTCACCGAGTAGGTCTCTATAGATGTTAGGGTTTCTGTGAAAAGGAACCAGAGCTTCATCTCTGCTGAATGAACACTTTGATTTTTCTAAAGCCAGAATGACAAATGTGAGCGTCTTTGTACTGTGCGTTTATGCTTCCTGCTTCTGAGCCTAGATTTTGCCCCTGGAAGCCCCCCACAGTGCTCAGAGGAGGAGATTAAGTTCTGTCCCAGGTCAGCTCCACAGCCCAAATGCAGGGAAAAACCTAAATGGGAAAGAAATTTGAAAAAGAAAGGATATATGTATATGTATAACTGGATCAGTTTGCTGTAACACAGCATCAAAAGTAAATCAACTATATTCTAATACAAAATAAAAATTAAGGGGGTTTCCCTGTGGTTCAGAATTCGCCTTCCAATGCAGGTGGTTCGGATTCAGTCCTTGGACGGGGATATACGATCCCACATGTCTCACGGCCAAAAAACCCAAACATAAAACAGAAGCAATATTGGAACAAATTCAATAAAGACTTTAAAAATGGTCCACATCAAAAAATCTTTAAAAAAATTTTTCCCTTGGCTTTCACAATACACAGAATATATTCTGTGGAACATTTATGCAGGTGAGATTTGAGGAACCAAACAGAGAAGATGAAAGTCAGCTTCTACAGTTAAGTCTTTACCACCATGGTAGAGTTCATTCCATCCAGTGAAGGTATTAATGTATGGATTCGCTGATCTTCCTCCCTCACTTTGGAAAATCTCACCTGTCTTAGCAGGAAGCTATATTTATCATGTGTTTTCTAAGGCAAGGCTTTGCGTTGTAGGGTTCCTGCCCAAGTGTAGCATTTTCCTCAGTAATGAGTTTATCCCTCTGTTTGCTGCAGCCTGTAGTCATGTGACCTGCCTCTCTGAAAACGAATACTAATTATCATTATAAACAGTTTTTTTCATTATGTTCCTATGGATGGCATCTTTTATAGCTTGCTAATTATAAGCACACAGAACTCAAGTGCTTGAAGTTAAATAATGTCAACAGGGTTGCAACAGATTTTCACGTTGAACACTTTTATTGATTAATTGTTCATTAAAATCTCTCAAATCTTCACCCAATTAATCCACTTAATTTATTGGGTTCTGTAATATTTCTTATTCCATACTTATAGATTAGTGCTTTTAAAATATTCTTTTTCTTCTCTTTATGGGTTTTTTTCACACATAAGTCATACAGACTTACAGTACTGTAACTAAACTGTATACCTGTGGCTGATTCATGTCAATATATGGCAAAAACCACCACAATATTGTAAAGTAATTAGCCTCCAATTAAAATAAATTAATTTAAAAAACAATAAAAAAGAAATTTACTGTGCATAATAAAAGGGAAAAAAACCACAGCATAGTCCTACTGTATAAAACAGAGAACTATATTCAATATCCTGTGATAAACCATGATGGAAAAGAATATTAAAGATAATTATATATGTGTATGTATATATATACATATGAATCACTTTGCTCTACAGCAGAAAGGAACACAACATAATAACTCAACTATAGTTCAATAAAAATTTTTAAAGTGGAAGAAAATTTATCATGCAACATCTTATTGATTGAAAATTGGTTGGTAGTGACCAAAATTATAGTCTTAAAGTTATCAGGAATCTCACTCTTAGAGGTGTGACTTAATAACTAACTTCCACTCAGTGTGTGTGTGTGTGTGTGTGTGTGTGTGTGTTAGTCGCTTGGTCATGTCCAACTCTTAGGGACTAACTCCCACTCAGAGAGTCACTGAATTTCTGGTTGAACATGTCATTAATCATTCTGTTTGAATATTTCTTTGTTAAAGAACTGTCAGGACTCTAGATTGACTCCTGTACTTGACCCCATTGGTCAAACTCCACTGTCTGGAGTGACCAGAATTCCTTTCAACCCTTTTCCATAGCAGTGGCCTTGAAATGTGTTCTGTGTCTGCTGTGGCCCATTCCGCTCCTGTCCTCCATTCCCTTCAACTCTTCCTCAAAGGCTCAGACCTCCTTCTGTCTTGTCGTTCTTTTCTAGACACCTGGAGCTTTCAGCTCAGCAGCAAAGGGAAACACTGAACACAAGTATTGCTAAGAGTGTCGAGGTTCTCACAGTGGAAGGGAAACATGCTGCAGGTGTAGGGACAGGGAAGGCGGTGGGGAGGGAGCTCTCCCAGCCCAGGCCTCAGATTCTCTCTTGGTTGCAGAGACAGTGGCCCGGGAGACGAGCCCACGTCCCCAGGCCCCTTGCTCCGCACGTTTTTCCCCTTAACATTTTACCTTCTAGGATACTGTGTGATTTATCTGTTTACCAGTTTTAGCTTCGTTTAATATTTACTTTGTACATTTATTTGGCTCTGCCAGGTCTTAGTTGTGGTACACGGGATCTTTAGTTTCGGTGTGCGAGATCTTTTTACTGTTCCTTTTCGTTAGAACCTAGACACGACAAGGGCAGGAATTTTTGCCTGTTATGTTCAGTTACCGAGTCCCTGGCATCTAGAACATGCTGGCCACATAGTAAACTCAATAAGCAAGTTTTGAACAATACTTACTCCTTGTATACTAGTTCACCTGACCATGTTAACAACCAACTTGTACATTTCCAGCTCACCTACTGGGAGATCTTTTAAGTCCTTGACAGATACCTTAAAGAAATCTAGATACATCATGTCTAAGACCAGAGGAAGGACTTCCCTGGTGGTCCAGTGGTTAAGACTCTGCATTTCCACTGCAGGGGGTGTGGGTTCAGTCACTGGTGGGGGAACTAAGATTGCGAATGCTGCTGTGCAGCACAGCCTCAAAAAAAAAAAAAAAAAAAACAGAGGAAATTGGAGCAAGAACATCATTTGGTCTTTGTCACCCTCATGCTGGTTCCCAGCGTTCATTGCTTTCTTTTCTAAGTACTTAAATATTCTCTAACTCTAAGATAACATCGCTGGGCCTATTTACTGATCGGCTGTCGGGTGGAAGGCACTCTCCTAAATGCCTCGTACACGTGGCCTCATTTTGGTCCTAAAAGGGAGGGGATACGTGTATATGGATGACTTTTCATTTTTCTCTACAGCATAAACTGACACAACATTGTAAAGCAACTCAACTCCAATAAGAATTAATTTTAAAAGACTCAAAAATCATTTACTTTCCCAGTATTAGAAATCAAGTCAATATTCAAACATCGTTATTCATTGGTATTATGTTAGAAAGGAGGGTTAATAGATCACTTAGTGATTTTTTTTTCCCTGTGAACTTTTAAGCCATAGTGTTAGATAGAAAACAGCCTTGACTAATTTTCATTTACACTTTTTGACGTCATTTGACTGCTCTTGGCATTTATCGCAAAATGTTCTTTATCATCGAATTGTTCCAATATAATCATGGGTGTGTTTTCTTTAGATTTCAGCCCTTTTTATTTTTTTTTTCAATAAACACAGTTAAAATTTTCTTCTTTGGAAAGAGAAATTCTAGATGCAGAAATCTGCCTTCTGATCAAATATGGTAACATCCTAACCAGAGAAGCCAAAAAGTCAAAGTCTGTGCCACCAACAGGGGACCTAAGCAAATGGTTTTCTCCCCAATTCTTTCTTGTGCTTGGAAGACCTAACATATGGCGCCAGGCAACAGTGAAGAGGGGCTGTCTGAATTCTGCCCAGGTAGCATCTTGCCATAATAATCACAGTATAGTTGAAATGGGGTATTTACTTATCATCAAACTTTTGCTTTGTAAAATCTTTTTTCTCCTTTTGTTTTTTCTCGTAAGTTTATTCATCTATTTTTGGCTGTGCTGGGTCTTCGTTGCTGGCTGCTGGGTAGGCTTTTCTCTTGTTATGGCAGGCGGGGGCTACTCCCTGGTAGCAGTGCACCGGCTTCTCACTGCAGCGGTTTCTCTTGTTGCAGAGCACGGGCTCTAGAGCACGGGCTCAGTAGCTGTGGCTCACGGGCTCAGCTGCTCCGCAGCATGTGAGATCTTCCCAGATCAGGAATCAAACCCGTGTCTCCCGTGTTGGCAGGCAGATTCTTTACCACTAAGCCGCCAGGGAAGCGCTGTTTTTGCTCCTTTCAGCTTGTCACTCCATGGGGTTTTGTGACCCAGTGAGGGAATGAAGATGGAGAGTTTGTCCTCTCATTGGGCCCCTCAGAGGCCTTAGACTAGGGATGGCGAACAGTCCAGCTCTCCTCCCCGCATTGTAGGGGCACAGGAGCTGATGTGCCTCTCGTCTTCTGCAGTTGCCCAGCGAGGGTCACCAGAAGATGGCTTTCTTTGTCTGGTCATATTTCACATGGAAATCCAGTGGTCATCAGGCACTGCCAGGGGTCTTCTGAGACCTGCCCTGGTGGAGGAAAGGGAAACATTTTGGACTCATATCCAGGTTCAGCCCCAGGCACCGCTGGTTCCCCAGGCCAGTGGACTCACTCTGCCTTACCCTGTGACACACACAGGTTTTGAAGTAACTGAGCATTTTATGGCAGTGGAAGGGAAAAGATAAAACCTACTGTGACTGTTAGGTTGCAATAGCCTGCAAATATGTTCCAAGATGAACAGTAAAACTACATCAGCAGACTCAAATATGAAAATGCTGGGACTTTCCTGGTGGCCCAGTGGCTAAGACTCCACGATCCCAATGCAGGGTTCCATCCCTGGCCAGGGAACTAGATCCCACATGGCACAACTCAGACCCAGCACAGCCAAATAAATAAATAATAAAATTAAAATAGAATAAATTTTTTAAAAGGATGGCTTAACAGAAAGAATGAAAATGCTGTTAAATATGCATAAATGAAAAAAAAAAGAAGAAAATCTTTAAGTATAGCATTGTAGGGTGCCTCCCAGGTGGCTCAGTGGTAAAGAATCTGCCTGCCAAGCAGGAGACATGGGTTCGATCCCTGGGTTGTGAAGATCCCCTGGAGAAGGGAATGGCAACCCACTCCAGTATTCTTGCCTGGAGAATCCCATGGACAGAGGAGCATGGCGGGCTACCGTCCATGGGGTTACAAAGAGTCAGACACGACTTAGTGCCTAAACAGCAGGAGCATGGCATTGTAGATAGATTTACAGAATAGAATTTAAGGATAGAAAACTTCATAGTATTAAAAAGTTCTCACCAGCCAATCAAAATGCATACTGATCTCTTACTCATGTTCTCCAAGGTTACCTGCTTCCACCTGGCAGGTAAATCTTCTCCCCTATCCCAGCTGATTTCAACTGGATATCTTAATTCAGCACATATCTATAGTATATCTCCTCCAAGGGCATACATAGAAAGAGTTTATGTTAAGTGTACGCACAGGATGAACCCTGTTCTGAGGGCCAGATGACATGAAACCTTTTTGGAAAAGTGAAATGAAAATGAAGAGAAAAACTCATGAGGGACTTTAATATATTACACATTATTGACCAGAGACGTATCAATCCATTCTTAAAGAGTGATACAATTAACAACACCTTGCAACATTGTTAAAGCTTAAAATGGATGAAAGGTTCATTATACAACTATGATTGTCATTATCATTTACATTTTGCTCCATTCGATTTTTGTTCCAACCTTGTGTGTATTATAAACACAAGTTTATTACTGTAAAAATTTCAAAGATGATGCATTGCAAGATTTTGAGTGAAGAAGAATTTTTCAGTGAATTTATGCAGATACTTTGTCTGGCTATCCAAGCAACATATGTACTAGTGTCTCAGAAGATGATCATTCTTCAGAATATAGTTCTGATTCAGATGATGTAAGTATTAGACCACCAAAAAGACAAAAAACCTTAGTGATTGATTCTGGTATGGAAAGTCAGAATGAAACTCACCATGCTGGAGAAGACTTTGTGGGTGCATCAGGTGTAACTATTGAATGTGATGACTGGCAAACCATTAATGAAGTAACAGAATTAATTTTTGACTGGCCAGAATACAAATTGCCAGCCACAGGTGTCACGTTTCTGCAAAATTCCCCTGGTCTGTAATGAGTTAAGGGTTGTTTGTGAATCTCTATTTCTCTTAGCAAAATGTTAGGTAAAATTAATAGACTGTGTCACATAGAATTTTGCCAAATACTTAGCCCCACTTTTACCATTTCCAATAGTCATTTCATTTCAGGGCTAAAAGAGAATTGATTATCCGTCTTACCACGGGACACAAATCAGAGCAGCCCTAAATCTCCTTAATCGGTTAATTTCTTCAGGCCCTCTGGATTACTCTCTCCATCTTATAGGTTTCTGTGTTCAGAATTTCATGATTAGAAACGAAAACCATGTTCTCACTGTACACAGTAATCAAATGTTTTTTCTTGTACATTTCATTCCATTATTTAAGGGGAAAAAAAGGATAGATTATAGGACTGCCCTATTAGTAAGCCTTCTGCTACCTACAAATAACATGTGTTATTAGATTACAATTGACCCTTGAACATTCCAGAATTCACTTACTGCTATCTCTGCCTCTGAAACAAATGAATTGATGAATGAATCACCCAAGGACAGGAAACAGTGTGGATAGAATCAGGACTCGGCTCTGGGTTCTTTGAATTCCACATCTTGTGATCTCTCTCCAAACACACACTTTCGCCTACCTTTAGCTCACTTAAAGATATGTAAAATGAAAACACAGTTATTATATTTATTGGAAAAAATAGGCCGGTAGATGGTTCAAACCCATGTTATTCAGCAGTCAACAATATATAGATGGAATGCTGGATGAGAGTCAGGATTAAAAAGGAAATGGTGCATTTAGAAGTCCCACTGAAGAATGCCTGACATGGGAGGGTTAAATACCTTCAGCCTTGTCACTCTTACCTGAGCCTGTGTGGTCTTCCTCTCACTAAAAGTAGTGACCACACAGTTGTAGATGAGAAAAGACAGAGCAAAGAACAGTCCTGAAGTGGTCTTGTCAGTTTCAGGCTACAGGCGGGACTCGCGTGTGCATTATTCCTGTGTGTGAATTCTGTACCCAGTTATGACGGGACAGTGTGGAGGCTGGCCCTGGTAGACAGCACAGGGCTCTGTACTGAGACATGGCCCCCTGGAAGAGCACTCAATATCAATTAGTGATCAGGATGTAAAGCCACTGTCTCTGGTTTTAATCTCTTTGTGCCATCAGTAGAGATTTGACAAGGTCAGTGCAGTGACAGACCACTTAACTTCCTGGAAACCAAATGCATTTTTAACTACAAGCGCTCATTGAGATCACTAATTCTCATTATAAAAATAGCAACATGATTGAAAGATCTTGTCCTATGGCTGGGAATCGGACTGAAAAAATCGATTATTAACTCTTTAACATCATTGCCTGTTAATAGAAGGCTAATACTTGTTCCCTAATTTACAGATACAAATGTGGAGATTAGGGAAGCCAAATGACTTGTTAATGATTTCTCTATTAATGGGTATATGCTTAATTTTAATAAAGTATATAAATGTTGCTATTTTAAGAGTTTGTCTTTGAGGTAATTCTGTGTTTTCGTTTTTTTTTTTTTTTTTTAATTTCATTAAAGTGAAGACATTGTAATATAGATGACCAATCATACTAAAGTGTAAGACTTTAATTTTTTAATAGTCTTTTAATTTTTTTTGTACATTGGCCATTTATTATTCATTCAACAAACATCTTCAAGTGCTTACTCTGTTGTGCCAAGAACTCTGCCAGAAACTGGTCATAAACGCATAAATAAGAGATGACATATCCACCATAAAATCTACTAATACAAGTAAATGACACTCGACAACATTTTTCTCATTTTGTTCTTTTCAATTCAGGATGGTATTTATTACTATACTAAAATCATAAAAAGTTAGCATGAAGGGGAGTGAGAAGAAACTGCTTAATGGGTGCAGTGTTTCACTTTGGGATGATGAAAACATTTGAAACTAAATAGGGTGACTATGACTCACAACACTGTGAATATATAAAAGGCCACTAAATTGTACACTTTAAAAATGGTTGGTTTTCTGTTACATGACATTCACCTCCTTTTTTTTTTTTTTTTTTTTAGATAATACAGTTTGCAGTTTCTCCTAATTAATACATTTATTTAGCTTTGTATTGTATGATAGAGTTGGAAGGTGTTGGAGAAGCTAGGAGCGGTCTCTTTCAGGCATTTCATCTTTCAGTAGAATTCTCAAGATTTTTTCTTACAGATCTTCAACATGTCTTGTTAAGGTTATTCCGCATTTATTTTTCTTGATAGTGTGGGTGGGATCTTTTTCATATTTTTTAAGTGTGTATTGCTGCTGCACAGAAGAGCTATTGAGCATTGACTGTTAATAGCCAACCACTTTGAAACCTCCCTTTAAAATAATAGTAACAGTGGACTCTTTTGGACTTTTCTAGATATATGATCAAAGAATCTTCTGAGGTCAGGAAAAAAGCCCGAGATGATCACAGTTCTGCGTGTTTTCCCTAGTGATACGTTACTTAAAGGGGCCCTAGGATTGTACTATTTTTGCATTCCTGGGACAGAGCCCACTAAGTTTCCACTAATTCTTAAAATATTTTATTGAATCATATTTACAAATAATCCCTTAAGGATTTTACACGGATTTTCGGAGGAGGATTGATTTATTTTCTTATGTGAGGTCTTCATACTAATTTAATAAAATAAATCACATAGCTTTCCATTACCTTCTACTTTGGAAGAATAAACATGTGGAAATTAGTTCTTCCTTGAAAGTTTAAAGCCCTTCACTTTAAAACTATTTGGCTTAAAGCCTTACTTGAAGATAATTTTTAATTTAATCTGCATTCTCAGATTTATAGGCCTAATCTCATTTTTCTTTATTTCTTATATCAGCTTTTTTCCCAGAAAGTTACCAACTTCATCAAACTTTATTAGTATTATTTTCTATATTAATGTTAACATCAATGCTTTCTTATGATTACAAGCCCTTCCATATATTTTATCCCCTTCTTATAACACATTATGTTTATTTGGACTTTTTTTATTGAACAGATTTTTAAGTGACTTTCTATTATTGTTTTGAGTAATGTGTTTTTGTTTTAAGAAATTATATTTTTGCTTTATAAATTATGACTTTTGTTTTATAAATATTTCATTGGTTTTCTCTATTTGTTATTTTCCTTTTGTATGTCTCCTTGATTTTAAATTTGTAATTGATTGCTTAGCACATACATTTTATTTTAAAAAAGAATGAAAGCTTTTAGTGTATGAATTTAGCTCTAATAGTATCCCATTATTTTGCTTTGCCATATTATAATTTTATTTTCCTGTAAATGTGAAGATTTATTTATAGTTATGTGGTGTTTGTTTTATTCCAAAAATTCTAGGAGATTTTTATGTCTACTGTTTTAATTCATAGCTTAATTGTTTTGATAACTTGTGACTATGGAGTCTGGACTATAAAACAACTGCTTTTAGGAATTTTCTGATGCTCTTTTGTAGCTCACCGTGTGATCACTTCAGTAGCTGTCTCACGTATACTTGAAGCATTGGGGTTTCCTCATGACTGTCTAGGTTCATTATGTCTCTCAGTTTAGCCTTGTTTAATTTTATTCTCAAATTCTCTATCCCCCTTATATGGTTGGGGTCTTCTTTTTGGTATCCTTTGTCTATTAGGAAAAGCAGAAGTGGATTAGAGACATCCAACCTTAAGAACTCTATTTTCTTTTTCTTGGCATGCCTGATTTTGATGCTCTTTCTTCTTTTTCTTGACACACCTTATTTTGATGCTCTATTTTTTCCTCATTCTGTGTTGTGCCCTCCAATTCAGTGTTTTTCTTATGAACTGTCCTTTAGTTGAAAATAATACTGCTACCATCTGCTGCCATTTTGTTTTTATTCTTGAGATACAGCTTTCTCTTTTTATTGTTCTGTGTTTTCTTTTTCCCCTTGATGTGTCAATGTCTCAGTGATGGTGGTGACAGTAGTTCTGAGAGGAAGAGGGGGATGTGAGCAGCAGAAAAAGAGGTGAACAGATCTGCTGAGCACATCCGGGAAATCAGGAGGGACATGCGAGAGAGATGAGGCCAGCCTGCCCCGGGGGTGACTGGGAGCAGAGGGCAGCCTGAAAGGGGAGGTGCTAGGTCTCATGTAAAACCTGCTGAGGAGAGCACGGCTGGCTGACTCTTGGCCTCAGGTGGCTCTGTCCTTGGATGAGACTGGCCAGGGATACAGTCAGAGGAAGGGGCTTCACGTGGATGTGGGAACCTGAACACCCCTGAAGCCAAGCTCAGATCCTCAGTCACTGCTTTTGGTAGCATTGACGAGACACCTCCTTTCTTTGTATCTCAGTTTCCCTCTGAATCAAGTTTGATTAGTCTTCTACAAGGTATGTAGAATAGTCAAATTCATAGTCAGAAGGTACATTGTTAGATGCCAAGCGGAGCTGGTGTTTAACGGAGACAGAGTTACATTTTAGGAAGGTGAAGAATTCAGGAGGTGTATGGGGGTGAGAGTTGCGTAGCTGTGAATGTACTCAGTGCCACTGAACTGTACAGTTAAATGTGGTTAAAATAGTAGGTTTTATATTATGTGACTTTTATCACCATTAAAAAAACATTAACAAAATAAAATATATGCAAAATGATGCTCTGAAAAAAATAGTAAGACATTTAAGAATACTTTTGTAGAAGTTTTTAAGACTCTGCATGTGACAAACAGGTCCTGAGTGAGGACCTTTTGAGTGCTTGCAGACAGAGGTACTGTGACTTTAAAACAGTGTTATTTCAGAATGAAAGTTCCTCCTTCCATGCGTCTGATGAAGAGTTAAACTATTTTTGAAAATAGGATGCGTACAGCTTCACTCCTCCGTAGTGAAATGCCATTTCCCACTGATTGGCTTCAGCCTTTTCTCCTTAAGCGCGGCTTGCTTCTTCCAGGCCTGTGTGCCTGGCATGGTAATTAGGGGCTTAGGCTCTCGGAAATAGGATGCTCCTGGATATTGCTGAAGCGCTCCTTACCCGCAGCTCCGCTCTCACGTTGTGCTGACAGTGTGTGGTGTGTATTTCCAAGCGGGAAAGATTTGAGGAAAGCAGTTCTGTGAAAAAGGAACGTGATCGACAACACTGTCGAGAAGAAGAATCAGCTGGGGTTGCTCGCTTTTAATTGAAGTTTAGTTGGAGGTTCAGTGAGGTGAGGCTGTTATGACAGATTTCAAAATGTAATGATAGGGAAATGGCGTGGGTTCATCAAAGTCAGAGTAAATAGGGAGCGACAGCTCAGCAACCCAGTGTGAAGCAACAGCTCCAAACCCTCACAAAATACAGAGTAATTCAAATTTTCATTGTGCAGCCCTCCTTCTCAGGGGGTACCTTTCCAAGGAAAGCAATGACTTTATTGCGAAAAATGTAAACAAAAATTTGGAGATGTAAATTACATGCATGTTTTAATCTTGTTCATAAACACTGAAAGTTTTAAAAATGTAAGTATAATCAAAATGTACAACTGCAGCTGAAACCATATTTGAGAAAGACTTTGAGAAAGAAAGCAGGTAAAAGGCCCCCCGATCTCCCTAACCCCCACGCCTAACCCATCCCAACCCTACATACCCATCCCCTTTGTAGATTTGGAAAAGGTGAAGTAGAATTCTGTCCTCCAGTTTCTGAGGGCACAAATTCTTGTCTCTGATGTGTTAATGTCACAGAAGAAATAAATGGTTGTATTAACTCTTTTTCTCCACTTCCTCTCCTGTCTCTTCCACTTTTGATTTATCCATGTGATGTTTGAGGTTAATGAGTAAGATCCAGAGTGACTAAGAACTGGATGATTTGCAGCGTGGGAAGAAAGGAGGAAATTTACCTAAATACTGTCCAGATTCTTTCATTCTATTCAGTAAGCATGACAGTGACCTCAAGTTGAGTCAGTTCTAGAGGTTGAGCTTGGAGAGATTGCATGAGGTAGTAAAATTCACTGAACCGGTGTTGAACAGGTGTGTGTAGGTTCTACCTTGACTGTCCCTTGCTGCCAAAAATGATTTTGGACAAGACTCTCTACTTCTTTGGGTCACAGTTTCTTCATCTGTTGAAGTCATCCAATTGGGTAAAATGAGCACTAAGGTTCCCTCCGTTTCAAACTGTCTACAATATTGTGCCTCATGGATCCACTCCAAACAACATAGGATCTGAGAAATTCGCACCCGATGTGGTGCCTTCCTTTGGGAACCCCCGGAGTCAGAGATGTTCCGGAAAAAGCCCAAAGTGTTCCTCGCCAAAGCCCCTCAGCCCTGTAATTTAAAGGTAGGACTCCCTGAGACTGTTGTGGAAGGCCTGTGTTCTGGCCTCATTCCTGGCACCTTCTCAGCTGGGTGAGGGGCCCTCCCAGGAAGGAAGGACCTGATGTCTGGCCAGACCCTCAGAGCTCACGGTTAGAGTTCCCACTGAGATGACCGAATGTAATAACCCTACGTCCTTCATCTACATTGACAAGGGAAGTGTTTAACAAGGCCTCTATGCTGTTTCCCTCTCCGAGTGTTCTATTTTCAGAGAAGGTAGTGGAAACTTATAGGATCATGAGGTGAGATACTAAGAGGAACCTGTCATCGACATAAATCACTTCAAATGAAATTGAAGTGTGGTATTCAGGGTAAGCTTAACTTTAAGGAACCAAACATATAAAGAGTTTTTGTAATAAGTTGTGTGCCTGGGTGAGTCCACCCGGAGAGTGTGAAGTCACGTTTTCCTTGGCTATTTGTTTTTAAGGTGGAAAATAACAAATACATTGAGAATTTAGGGTTGGAATTTGGAAGTGGGATAAGAGGAGTGGTTGATGGGTCCGAAGATACGTTTTCCAATTCACCCATTCATTCTCACCTGAACTCCAAAAGAGATCATTGTTCAAAGGACCATTGAAGCCTTTGTAATGGTTGCCTCTGGCTGCCCTGAAAAGAACGTAGGGTTTGAGTCAGTTTCAAAAAGAACTCTCTGATCTAATTTGACTGAAGTATCAGGATGGTGACATTTCCAGAGCAGTCCTGGGATAAGGCCCTGGAAATGGAAGTTGTGGGGTATAGTCAATGTGTTTTGCCAAAATAGAACTTTTGGGAAAACAGGAGAAGGGATGCATATAGGAAAGCGGAATGAGACATTAGTGAAAGCATTGGGTCTTCTAACCTTATCTTGATATTTAACACTGCTTTTTGCAGGGATAGACATGTAGATTATGTTGATGCTCTGTTACCAACAGTTGTGCTTTACACATTTTGTTGTTGATCTCTTAATGATGAGACTAGAAAGGAACCATGTATACCAAGATAGTGTTCCTATCTTAACTAAAATAGTGTTCCTATTTTAACTAAAACTTAGCAAATAATTTGTAAGGAAATAAACGTCACCTAAAAGTTATCAAACTATTGGATTAAAGTCCTAAATATCAAAACGAAAACTGTAAGACTCTTGGAAGAACACATGGGTAAATCTTCATAACCTTGGATTTGGCTATAGTTTCTTAGAAATAACCTCAACAGAGAAGCAATAAAGAAAAAAAATAGGTAAATTGGACTTCATCAAAATTAAAAATTTTGTGCATCCATGCACATTATGAAGAGAGTAAAAATACAACCCACAGAATGGGTGAAAACATATGCAAATCTTATATCTGATAAGGGTCTTTATCCAAAATATATCAAGAACTCTACAACCAAACAATAAAAAAACAACCCAATGAAAAACTGGGAAAAAGCCATTTCTCCAAAGATACACAACGGCCAATGTTCACATGAAAACATGTTCAACATCTTTAATCCTTAGGAAAATACATATTAAAACATCAATAAATTACCATTTCAACCCAGTAGAATGGCTATTATCCAAAACAAAACCAGAAAATTGCAAGTGTTTGGTAAAGATGTGGAAAAATTAGAACCTCCACACATTGCTGGTAGGAATGCAAAATGTCATAGCTGTTATGGAAAACACTGTGGCAGCTCCTCAGAAAGCTAAGCATAGAATGGCCATATGACCCACCAACTCAACTCCTATGTCTATAACCCAAAAGAAGCGAAAACAGGCATTCAACCAAAAACTTGTGCATAGATGTTTATAGAAGTTCTATCACAGTAGTCAAAGTAGAAAAACCAAAATGTCCATCAGCTGATGAATAGATAAATTAAATGTGATAATATTCAAATATAGTGGAATATTATTTAGCCACAAAAAGGAATGAAGTACTGACATAAGCTACAATGTGAACCTTGAAAACATTATTCTAAGTGAAACACACCACCCAGACACAAAAGGTCACGTAATGCAGAATTCATTTATATGAAATATCTAGAATAGAAAAATCTATAGTGAGAGAAAGTAAAAAGATTAGTGGTTACCAGGGGCTGGGGAGAGGGGGAATGAAGAGTTCCTGCTTAAGGGGCATGGGGCCTCCATTCAGGGTGACAGAAATGTTCTACAATTAGACGTGACATTGTGAATGCATTTAAGGCCAGTAAAGGCCTTATATACTTAAAATGGTTAAAGGCCATATATACTTAAAATGGTTAAAGTCGTTTATTTTATGTTTATTTTACCTTACCACAATTTTTTTTTAAAAAAAGTGTGCAAGCTGTAGAAAACTCCTAGAAACCATGCTGATGAAATACCTTTGCCAAACAAGTGAGCTCAGGTTTGAGAATGGATATAGCACAGCCTTTGGGATTGGGGAAAACATCTGGAAGACAAAACGTACACAGCTGAGGATTAGGAGTCCTGTTTCCTGGTCCAGGCCCTGCTGTTCTGTGGCCTGAGGGCAAGTCATGTAAACCTTCTGCGTCCCAGTTGGGAGCCTTGGACAAATCTTCCATATCTGGGTTGGAAAAATCTCAATCACGTATAGGCCCTTTTCAAGCCTCACATACGTTCATACAGCCATGCTCCTTACCTAGCGTGAAGTGTGGAATATTTCTGATAAAATACTCCACCACCAGGAAGAGAAAGTGGGGGGCACACAGGGAGGTCTGGGATTTGAAGGTACACTCTTTGGTGGAAAGTCCTCGAGTGGGTTGTGGTCAGCGTCCCCATTCCTGGGAACAGCAGGAAGTAGGTTCATTCACGCCTTCCTGACAGACACCCGTTCACTGCACATGCTTAAGGCTGTGTGACGCACGTGCTGAAGGACGCAGAGCCCCCAGGTGGGCGGGGTATGTGTCCTGGAGGGAGGAGAGATCTTTCCAGAGTCGGTCCGTGAATCACCATCATGGTGAGCACACTGAAGAGGAGTAAGTGCTGAGTAAACTACCATCCTGGTGAGTGCCCTGGAGAAGAAGTAAATGCTGCATGGCTGAATATTCCAGGGCCAGGGATGCTACTCTGAGCAAGTCACGGCTGACCTGCCCTCTGAAGGATGACTTGGAACAAACGAGGAAAACCAGCAATATGCAAGTCAGCATTCGTCGGGGAGAGAGGACCATGAGAAGGAAAGAGAACAGGGTGGGCTTGGGAAAGACATTGTGAAGAAAGCCTCATTCTGGGAGGTCACGCCGAGTGCTGGTCAATGTCACTGAATCAAAGGCCAGAGGAGTGTCTCACTGAGACCACAGCTGGCACTTCTACCGCAAATGCTGCTTTGTGGTAGAAGCACAAAACGTCCCCACAAAACCACCTCCCGTGCTCTGGGAGTGTGTTACCAGCAGGGACCACACAGCATCTCTGAAACTTAAAATGGTCCCCAGAGTTGGCCGTGACCTGACGTCCCCATTCCTTAGAGCCTGTACCGCGCCTTCAGCACAGGGCAGTGTGGGTGACATGACACCCAGCCTGCCCTTGGAGGATGTGTCTCCTTTTGGTTTTTCAGGTTTCAGCCCATCACCCTGTAAATCTAGGCTCCGGGGGTGATACAACTACCAGAGTCGTGCTTGGCATTTGGCAGGGCCCTTGCACGTATCCAGTGGGTGGACTAGGTGCACCTTGGCGGTAGAGGCCACCTTTCCTTCCACACTTTGATGGAGCCCCAGGTGCATGGAGCTCACACCTGCCAGTTGTGTGCTCTGCCCCTAAGGAGGCTGCCCTGCTTAGAGTTGACGTGGCTGGAGGATCCAATGCTGCAACTCTGGGGCGTGTGCGACGCTCCGGCCGCCCTGTCTGTGGTGCAGCAGCTGGGGAAGGGGGTGGTCTCAGCCATGATGGGAGCTGTCCCATTAAGGAAGTGAGTTCATCTGTACGTCCCCTGTGAGGCATGGCACCCTGTCCAAACTCTATTCAGTGCCATCTCTTCATTGTAACCATAACACTGTTCTATCAGGCTTAATGTTTTTTACCCTTTGCTTGCAGGAGAGTCGATCTGGAGAAACCAACAGCTGTGTTGAAGAAATCATTCGGGTAAGGATATTCTTTTGAAAATTTTACCAGTTGGTTGATGTAGGTTTTAAACAGAAGGAGGTGTGCGTCTGGAATATCAGAGTGAGCCCGGTGTTCATGTGCTGTTTGATCTTTACCCAAGTTGCCTAAATAAGACTTTACAAAACCACGCTTCCTTTAGAAACCTAGGAGCTACACCTCCATCTGGCCCCTTTGCACAGGCTGAGGTGACGCTGTATGAAGGGGGTCAGCTGGAAGATACAGCAGCAGAGTTGAGATGAAAAATATGGCCGTGTTCACATTCGGGTGCCCCCATTCATCTCCCTACTATTTAAAAGCATCTTTTAATAGTCCATGCTTCCCAGTCAGGCAGGGGTTGCCTGGTTATTTTTTTCCCAAACTTAATTAGAATCAGAAGCACTTGACAAAGAGGTAATGCTCAGTGCTGAAGATTTATTTCTATATTGTTACGCACGTTATTATTTTGCCTGGTCCTCTCAGTAAGCCTGTGCTTTTCATCATCATCATCTCACATGCACACCTGTGAACTAGTTTCACGCACAGATTCACTTAGGCTGGGCTGTTCTGCCATGTTAGTGTTCTCCTGAGTATTCAGACTTACAATCAGGATGTCCTCTTCAACCTATATTTTTTCTTCACTCATATTTTTTCATTGGAATAACCTAATAATTTATGGCTCTCAGAAAGCTGATATTACACTGGGCAAAACACCAGGGTAAATCAGACCAGATGGTGTGGCAATTCCCTATAAAGAAAAAATAACTTTATGTTAATATATTTTTAATGTTTGGACACCTTACAGACTTTTTGTTGAATTGCTTTGTGAGCTACAATAACACAATTATTTGGTTCAAAATTCTACGTTGACTGTCAAATCATTTTCAGAGGTAGAATATTTTTTATTCTTCCTGGAAAGCATTATGTCACAAATCTCTTCACTGTAGAATTGATGAAAATAATTAATTGAAGTTTGGTTTGTGGAGTTTGTAATGATTTCTGGTTTTGTGGCAGAGGTTTACAGAGAAAACAGTTGTCAGAAGTGTGTGGCAGCTTCATTCCTGGCATTTAAGTATATGCTGAATAAAATACATATTGTACTTTAAGTCTAAATTCTCTTTCCTGGGGCCTTGTTTCAGGCTAAATGCAAATCGTGTGAAATGCTAATGTACTTGTCCTGTTTTTCTCTCTCAACATACTTTCATGTTTTGGGTCCCAGTATTCGGTGTTTGGGAGAAGGCAATGGCAACCCACTCCAGTGTTCTTGCCTGGAGAATCCCAGGGACAGGGGAGCCTGGTGGGCTGCCGTCCCTGGGATCACACAGAGTCAGACACAACTGAAGCAGCAGCAGCAGCATTCAGTGTTTAAGCCATCCTCCTTCAATTGGTTTTGGCGTCTGTCTGAAAAGTGAGAAGACCACAACACACCGGTCCTCTTTTTGGCTTCACTGTGTTAAAAATCCTGCCCCTTCTGACCCTTTCTTGTCTTTTCTGAGGATATGGAAGAGCTCCGTCATTTGACCTTTCTGTTCTACACTCCAGGCAAGGCTTGGCGTTCATAAAGAGCTTGAGTAGTTCTCATACCAGAAGGATATGTGTTAGACAATGCGAAAATCACTTAAAACTGGATGCTGCAGTCAAGTGTTTAAACCATCATATTTTTTTTTCTTAAGAGCTTATTTGAAGTTCCCAGCCTCGCCTCACTCCTGTCTCCCTACAATGCTGACCCCTAACCCATCATACCACGGGTGCCTCCCTTGCCCACCTCAGGTCAGGTGTGGAGCAAGAGGGAAAGCCAGGACCCATGAGATAATTGATTTATGCACATGTGCGGGGTCAAGGGTGGGGGACACTGCCTTCACTGGAAGGCCTCGAGGAACAGCCGGCAAGGAGAGTGTGTAGACTGGGAGGTGCTGGTGGTGCTGGCGCTGTCGTGGGAGCCTTTTCCTGTCCCTCACCTGGCCACTTAAGGTGTCAGCAGTGGCCGTTGGTGCTTCGGGAGCTCCTAGAGGAGCATGCGGGTATTCCCAGTTTTGCCTGGAGTGTTTTCCTGGCTGTCACCTGCCTCTCACAGCAGGAATCCCCAGGATCTCTTGGCCACTTCTAAGCATCTCCTCCCCTGCAGACACACGCACAGGGCTCCTTCTCAGGTACAGCCTGTGGGGTCGTTTGTGTGGCCGTCATGCATCAGTGCCCTTCCCACGTGGTGGCCCCAGTGTCTAGACTTTAGAATTCACGATCTTGTGGAATGAATGAATAAACGAGTGAGTGAGTGAAAGAATACTCTAAAGGAGAATGGTGAGCATCAGTATGACGGCTCACAAGCGGATTCCCTTCACTGTAAATCATGGACAAGATGCATTGGCTGGGACTTCCCTGGTGGTCCAGTGGTTAAGACTCCAAGCTTCCAGAGCAGGGGGTATGGGTCCCATCCCTGGTCAGGGAACTAAGGTTCCATGTGCTGTATGCCCCGTACCCTAAAGAAAGAGGTGTGTTGGCCTTTTTAATGCTGGGTTACTCTGGACCGTCTTTGTGGAACCCAGTTTTCCTTACCAGGTTCTCTCCCCTTGGGATCAACTCAGGCAAACCTGATGTCATCAAGATCACCAGGGGTAATTATTATTTGCAGGCATCTTATTCTGAAAAGCAGTGTGGAGGAAGAGGAGGGTCATGAAAAATGCCTTAAAATAATTGAAGTTGAGATAGTCACTGAACAAGCGTTAGCGTGCCCTTTCCACATGGGAGGCACCGGGCATCAGTGGTAGGTTTTAGACAGATGTGACCCTGGCCCTTTTGGAACAACAATGTGCTGGAAGAGATAGATATTACATTATTTTTTTAATCTCATAAATAAACCTGTCCTGCTATTTGTGATAAATACTCAGAGTTTCCTGAACATTTTCTCTACCATTTATTACCTAAGTTGTGATCAAGAATAGTGTCCCTGAGGAAGCAGCCTGTGAATTGAGAGTTGGAGGATGAATAGGAAAGCAACGTAAAGAAAATAGTGGGGCTTCCCATCAGAAGGGGCGGAGAGCTCGGCTTGTCAGAGACCTGGGAAGGAAAGAGGAGGCCCGTTGCAGCCGGAGGGCGGATGGGAGAAGCCCGGCGGGAGAGGCCAGTCATTCGGAACCTTCTCGGCCACACTCAGGAACCGCTAAGCACCAGGGAGCCAGTGAAGGATCGGAGCTGGCAGGGATGTGAGCAGACTGGCTGTCATGGGGAGGAAGGGGAGGAGGGGGAGGCTGATGCAGGTCCCGGGTGAGGGATGCTGGGCAGAGAGACCTGTGAAGATGGAGGGAGAGGCTGATGCTGTTACCGAAAGAGTGGTTACTGAAAGCCAATAAACAGGCCCGGCTGGTGGAGAGGAAAGTTTGCTTTATTTTAGATGTTGGCAACTGGCAGAGGAAGGCTGCCATGTGTACAAAGGCAAGACCTTTTATAGCAGAAGTGGAGGGGGTACATGCAGAAACACAGTACAGTCAGCTCTGACAGCCGTCTTTAAATTGGTCATCGGTAGTCTGACCAGCATCATCTTGGTGGTTTTAGGTACAGTTAATCTTCAGTTCTATGATTGATTTGTTCCCATTTCTTTGAGGCCAGTTCTCAGAGTTGTGTCAGCTAATGTAATGTCATGGGTACAGTCTGGTCATCATGTAGTTACCTTCTTCTACCTGGGGTTTCAGTATCTACAAGACAGCTCACAGGCTATGGCTCAGAATATTATCTGTAGCCCTTGAAAAGGAGCTAAAGGTCCTTGACTGTGCTTAATGACTACATTATTATTTGGTCTCCTTTGTTCTGTCTCTGCACTTCTCATATCTCTGATTAAGCTTATTCTCTGACTAAAGTTTTCCACAGCAAAAGGCAAGCAGAGCACATTGGGGGGGTGGGGGTGGGTGTGGGCAGGGACCATAGGGTCCTGCCGCATTTAAGTGCTGGGCAAGAGGAGGGAGTATATCATACGATCGTTTTCAGATATCCTGAGTTTGAGGTGCCTTGTGATACTCAGGTAGACGTGGAGAATGTGCATAAGCTCAGAACAGAGGTCTGAAAGGCAGGCCAACATTTTGGATGAATTAGCACATTGGTTGTAAAACTGCAGAAATGGGTCCATTTGCCCAGAGAGGGACTACAGGCTGAGAAGCAATGAGAGCCTAAAGTCCACCATTTCAAGGCCAGGCAAGGGAAGAGCCACTGGCAAATGCCTGTGAGAGGGAGACAGCAGAGAACCTGAGGAAAATCATGACCGAATAGTCACAGAGTCGAAGCCAGGAGAATTTCCATTCAACTGGGCTCCCAGAATTTCCCAGAGGAGAAGAGAGAGGAGTGTGGAAGACCACCCTAAGGATTGGAAAGCAAGGTCATGGGTGACCTTATGGAGTACTGTTCCTTTTTTCTTTTAAATTTATTTTTATTTAGTTACTTTTTGGTCACACCATGCGGCCTGCTGGATCTTAGTTCCCTGACCAGGAACTGAACCCGTGCCCCCTGCATTGGAAGCTTGGAGTCAGCCACCGGACCGCTGGGGACGTGCATGGAGTGCTGTTTCTGTGGAGGAGAGGGGGCAGAGCCCAGACTGGAGAAAACTGGGGTGGGGGCCCTGAGTTTAGAAACTGCTCATGAGGAGAGGCCATGGTTTGCATTCATGCTCTTCATTTGCACTAAATTATGTGTGAGTGCGTGTTCCCTTGCTCGCTCGTGTCCTACTCTTTCGTGAGCCCATGGACTGCAGCCCGCCAGGCTCCTCTGTCCCTGGGATTCTCCAGGCAAGAACACTGGAGTGGGTTGCCATGCTCTCCTCCGGGGGATCTTCCCAACCCAGGGATCGAACCTGCATCTCTTGCGTCTCCTGCCTTGGCAGGTGGATTCTTTACCACTAGTGCCACCTAGGAAGCCCAGATTCTATATGGACCACCAACAAGGACAGGATGACATTTATTGGAGAAGGAAATAGCAACCCACTCCAGTACTCTTGCCTGGAAAATACCATGGACGGAGGAACCTGGTAGGCTCCAGTCCATGAGGCCATAGAGAGTCGGACACGACTGAGCGACTTCACTTTCCTTCTTTCACTATGTCTGAGACACTCTTTTAAGGTTCTTGCCTATGTTTTCTCACGGGGCCATCACAGCTGCCTGCTGTGTAGTTGGGAACTATTCTCATCCCCATTTTACAGAGGAAGAAACTGAGGCAAGGGGAGGTTAAACACAGAGAGCCGCGGCACCCAGCTGCCATGCAGCAGAGCCGGGATTTTTGACCAACTCTGTCTGGGATCAGCACCGCCCCCCACCTGCAGTGCTGTCTTATTAAAGCAAGAAGCACCCCCCTGGCTCACTCATGAAACCACTCAGGCATTTTGCCACGAAAGGGAGGTTTCCCGCTCCCACGTGTTTGTGATCCTAAAGTGCCTGATCACGCGTGCGTGCAGTTGAACTCATGGAGGTTTTATGGCCAACATTAACAATCTCACCTTTAAACTTCATTTGCCTCTCCCCTCTCTTATTTTTGCTGAGGTGACTGTTTTCAAGTCATTTGAATATTACATTATGTTCTCAAGTACAATTATTTTTTATCCTCGCTCAGAGAATTTCATTCCGGGGACCTAGTAAATCTATGTATTATGGCAAAATTCATTTAACCAAGGGACAAATTATAACGGAGTTCTATGGAGATGAGCTCCAAGGTCTGGGAGCCCTCCTGGCTTGACATATGTTTGTAACAGACAGTTTTCTAAGTTACACTGTATTTCATCCTTAAGGGCTCCAGTGCTGTAATACGTAGGTGCTTTTCCTAGCATTATCCATTCACGTAGAATGGCATTAACATTTGTTCAGCAAATAAAATCCATTTACAATGCAGTGGGGTCATGTGGGGCTGAAACTAGAATGCACGGATTTGATTCCAGATAGCTCTAGATGGTGGTTATTGAGAGGCACCCTCATAACGTAGGGAGCCTTTGTAATAAGAGGCCAATGTTTGAGATCTGGTTTGGATATAAAGGATGGATTTACAGACAGTCTCAGGGCACCATCTGAGCAGATTATCTTCTTGGCTTTCATCTTTAGTCACTAATTTAATTCCAATTTCCTGCAAAATATTCATGGTGGATATGTACATAGAGTTGCCTTTCTGCTCTATGAAGAGGGTAACCAGGACTCGTTTAAATTCTGGAGACCCATACCGATTTCCTGACACTGTGAGTGGCCAGGTGTCCAGCAAATCGAGGGAACTCAACTTCCTTGGTTTTCTGGAAACTGAGGAGCCTCCTAGAGAAGATTTCCAGTTGCGTTTCTGGGAGGTCTGTGAAAGAGGAGAGAGTTGAGGTTACCATCAAAAACCATGTACATCATCATGCCACCTCAACATGACCAGGCCCTGAGTGGTGTGCCAAGAGAAACCTGATGCTCAGGTGTCCACAAGCTCCTTAATCCAAATGAAAATACGTGTGTGTGTGTGTGTGTGTGTGTGTGTGTGCGCGCTCAGTCGTGTCCAGCTCTTTGAGACCCCATGGACTGTAGCCCGCCAGGCTCCTCCATCCATGGGATTTCCCAGGCAAGAATACTGGAGTGGGTTGCCATTTCTTCTTCCAGGGTATGTTCCTGACTCAAGGATAAAACCTATCTCTTGCATCTCCTGCATTGGTGGGCAGATTCTTTACCACTGTGCCACAAAGATACATTAACCCCTCTTGGAGAAAATAGAAAACAGAGACTCTTGTTTTAAGTGTTCTGTTTGGGTCATTTGCAGAACTGGACCGAGGTCAGATCTGCCCTGTTTCCGACCAGACAGGCATTTTCTGCCTCATGTTGTTTTCTTTGTAAATTATTTCATTTGTTTCAAGTAGTAAGGATTTTATTCACGACAAAATGAAGCCCACAAATGGCAAAATCAGGCTGGGCATAACTGCAAAGGAGCCCTATTTACATATCCCATTGCTTGGTATAGTAAGATAGAATCAAAGCAAAAGTAATAGTGATGGAGGTCTGGAGAAATTCACCACGCAAACTGCGTGTCTTATCCAAGATATATGGGTTTCATTTGGCAGTGTCTTGTTTTGATTTTTCTTTTTCTCATTTGGCCACCTGGATTGAAAGACCCTGATGCTGGAAAAAAATTGAGGGCAGGAGGAGAAGGGGAGCGACAGAGGAGGAGATGGTTGGATGGCATCACCGACTCAATGAACATGAATTTGAACAACCTCCGGGAGATAGTGAAGGACAGGGAAGCCTGGCATTCAGTAATTCATGGGGCACAAAGAGTCAGACACAACTGAGAGACTGAACGAAGACACCCCGGATGGATAGAGACACAAACATCATGTAAAGTATCTTATTTTACATCTGAAGGTGCAGTTTTGCTAGGTGTTATGAGTCCTTTGGCTGAAACCAGAAGCCCTACTTAAGTGGCTGTGTGTCTCTCCCTAAGGGTCCTGGTGCCTATGAGGGGGTATCCTGAAACTGCTGCTAGTTTCAGGGCCATGGGCTACACTCTGTAGGCTTTGTGCGGATGCCAAAGCTGTTTAGTTTCTAACAGAAGCGGGGTGAGAATTTTATAATTCAGAATCTGTTCTGAGCCCAGAGGCTTCGGGGCAATGGCCAGAGGGACCTCAGAGGTCTGGAAGCTCCAGTCCGGAGTGAATGCCTTTGCCTTTCTGTGTTTACGTGGCCACGTGCATGGATACATCACAGAGGCTTACAGAACCAGGAGTGTAGAAGCAGGAGCGGGTGTTAGCCAGCCGAGCGGCACGTGAACACACTCTCCACCCGCACAGTCTCGGGTGCGTTCTGATACCATAGTCAATATCTTTGCTCCCATGTTTGTCAGTATCTTGCTGAGAAGGGGCCACCTGGAAGAGAGGAGCAGGCCCACAAATAGTAACAACAGCTGGATGCTACAGGCTGTCAAGGAAACTCAGGCGCTGGTGCCTCCTGCTGTGCCCAGGTTGGGCCAGGTCTGCGTGTCAGTAGCCAGACTGCATGATGGTGGGGTTCCCAACAAGGTCAAAGACACAGCTTCCTCATTTCGCATCAGGATGCTGGGCGAACTTCAGCACTATATGAGAGGACCAGGGCATTAAATATACTTGAGTTGTAAAGTTTTCTGTTGCTCTAGCCTTGCAAGGCACATCCACAAAGCCAGAGAGATAATAAGATTGACTGTGACTCACAAAGAAGTAGATTTACTCAGTGCTTTAGAACGCTTGCCGGACTCACAGGAGGAGCTCAGCCCGCGCTTACAGGACAAGTGGGTTACAGAGAGAATGTGGGCGAGAAAGCAAATAGAGAGGCATTCCTCTGAAAGGCGGTGTGCATGGTTCAGCCCCAGCAACACAAGAATGTAGAGGGTGTGGCAGAGCCGCCCGTGGGGTCCATTGGATTACACAGTGTCATGTGTCCACTCCTGTTTTCACAACGTCTCCGAGTGCTTTGCTTCTTTATATTTCAGTGAGCCTCCATTCTCATAAAGATAAGCGCTTGCATGTGGAGCCTGTGCAAATCCTCATTTATCTCTTTCCGTGAATGAGATTTACCATGCGGTGTTGTGGGCCCTTGGTGGGCATTCAGCACCCCTGACCAGCACTCCTGCCTCCACATGCCCTCTCTTACACCACGTGCCCCTGGATTTACTCCCATCCTGGCAGCCCTTCCCTCCCAGTCTCCTCCATGGACGTCTCTCCCTGTAGCTGTCCCTTAGCTGTAGGTCTCCTACCCCGGCTCTCTCTCCTTCTCACAGGCTGGCTTCCTCGGTTCATGTTCACAGCTGTGCTGAAACGGGTATCAATCAGGTATATTTATCAGGCTCTGTTTCCTGATTTTCATGCTCACCTGTCCCATGCCCCCAGATCGCCCCACCAGATGTGTCATGAGACTGCTGCCCTGAGGTCGCCTCTCACTGCAACTGGCTTTTCCTCTGCTGGCTTTCTCCTGAATCTCCTCCTGATGGGTCCATTTCTTCCTGTCCCCATCACCATCCTTCAGGCACCATCCTTTCCCACCTTGATTACTCCAGAGACCCCCTTTCTGGCCTCCAGTCTCCTGCATCCCCCAGCTCTCCCCAGTGCAGGCAGAATCAGCTTTCTAAAGAATGTTTGCTGGAAACACGTTAGTGGCTTCCCCAGGCTCAGGACATGGTCGGGTTCCTGGATGTGGTCTACAGAGCCACACTTGCTCCAGCTCCCCGTAGTGTTCAGCCTGTCTCTCTCCGCTGCCCACCTCCACTCTGTCCACGACTTCTGTGCAAGCAACACCACAGCCCTCTCCTTCTCCTCCAGGCTTCACTCTTACTCTGTCTGCCCCTGACCCCAAACATCCAAGTGTGTCTTTCTTGTTCTCTAAGCCTCACTTAAGATGCCACTTCCTCCAGGAAGCCTTCCTGATTGCCAGAGTCTGAATACATGCTCCTGTTCTATATTCCACAGGGACCCTTTTCTTTTATCACAGCGCTTGTTGTATGGACTGATAATGGCCTTTCTTAAGCCCCATTAGGCAGTGACCATTATCTCCAGGGGCTAGCAAGCAACTAGCACGTAATGGATATTTAATTAATGCTGAATAAATGGATAAGGAATAATGAATGAATGAATGACTTTGACCTTTTGCTCAATGTCTGTTTTTGCTCTCTACCCTGTTGTCCTTCCCAAAAAAGACTGAAGTGCTTTTTTGAAGCATAAGCTTGAAGCATAACCTGAAACATAAGCTCTCCAAGGACAGTCAAGATTGTTGGGTTACCTGGGAGCATGAGGACACCTTCTGCAAGAGCGATGAGAATTCACTTAATAACTCCTGAGGGTTGGAAGTGGAAAGGACATACCACTGATGTCCATACCAGAAGAGCTCAGACCTTTTGTGTAGTATCTGCTAACTGTAGTCTGATTATCTTTCATGAGACGGAGGTTTCTGTTTTGATATCTGATGAATCTACAAGTTGAAGAAATCAAAGTGTTAAATTTGCAGGGATAATTCAATTACGATGTTGATCATGGAATTGGGAGAGAGAAGTCAAAGCTATTTCCATGACTAATATGCTCTGTCTAAAGCCATTCTTGGAACAATTAAAGCACACCTACCCAAAGTTATCAACTCAAGAAGTACATTTTAAGACTGTACTTACTATCGGGAAAATCACACGCAGGTTTCTTTGTTTTTTTCACCTGGAGCGTTGTGATATTACACTGATGTGCTGCACATTACTATTACGTGCTCACAGGACAGTTTTGAGTAATTTCTAAGATCAAAATTGATCATTCGAGGATTGACAGGATACAGGCCTGGAAAATTAGAACATCTATCTAGATATTAATCATAGTTTGTTTTTTAAACAAATTTTTGAGAATAATTCACATACCCATTGAACTTTTACAATCCAGTGGCTTTTAGTACATTCATATAATTGTGTGTCCTTCACCACAGTTAACTTTAGGACTTTTCATTACCCCCCAAAAAATAACCCCCACCTCTCAGCCATCACCTCTCTTCCTTCCCCATCCGCTCCAGCCCTAGGCAACCATTGACCCGCCTTTTGTCTCTATAAATTTGCTTATTCTGGACATTGCATAGAAATGGAATCACACAGTATGTGGTCTTTTGTGGCTGGCTTCTTTCTCTTACAAAGTGTTTTCAAGTCCATCGTCTTTTAAATAAGAGATAATTACCTGTAGTTCTTACACTTGTAATTATTTAGACATTGCTGTGTGTGCTCAGTCACTCAGTCATGTCCTATTCTTTGTGACCCCATGGACTGTAACCCACGAGGTTCCTCTGTCCACAGGATTTTTCATGCAGGGATACTGTAACAGGTTGCCATTCCCTCCTCCAGGGGATCTTCCCAACTCAGGGGTTGAACCTGAGTCCCCTGCTTGGCATGCAGATTCTCTACCACTGTGCCACTTGGGAAGCCCATGTAGACATTATAACATTAAAAAAAAAAAAACCCTGATTTTTTTTTTGCAATTTCATGTATATGTTGTCTTGTAAATTCTGACATATTTGATTTATAGTTGTGCAGTTCTTGTTTTTTTTAATAATTGTTGGAGGCAGTGAGATATAAGTATTTTAAAAACATAGGGATTGAGACTCAGGACATTTTTCATGACTTTTAGAACATGCGCCCATATTTATCTACATGTTGTTTTGTTCTGATTTTGAAAGCTGTCCACACACACAACCGCAATGTCAGAATAGGAAATCCAGTCTCAGCATTCTTTCAGCTCCAAATTAACTGGTTTTTGCACACGAGGCATTTTCGCATTTGTATGTGGCTCCATTCCTGGGCCCACGTGTAGCCAAGAAATTCTGGAGATTCACTGTGCTCAGCCTGCTTCCTAACACTTTTAGTTCTGTTGATAAGTTAGAAAAAGGACGCCCCTTTCTGTCTCTCCAGATACAGTAGTCCTCTTTTATCCGCAGTTTCAGTTACCCGTGGTCAACTGAGCTCTGAAAGGATTAAATAGAAAATTCCAGGAATAAACAATTAGTAGATTTTAAATCACATGCTATCCTGAACAGCATGATGAAATCTTGCACCATCTCACTCCATCCCACCTGGGATGTGAACCATCTCTTTGTCCAGCGCAGCCCACCCGTTAGTGACCTTGTAGTCTTCTTGGTGTCTTGGTACTTGTATTCAAGCGGCTCTAATTTTTCTTAATAATGGCCCCAAAGTGCAAGAATAGATACTTGCAGTTCAGATATTCTCTGACTGTGCCTAATTTATAAATAAACTTTATCCCGTGTGTGTGTGTGTGTGTGTGTGTGTGTGTGTGTGTGAGAGAGAGAGTCAGTCGTTCAGTCATGTCCAGCTCTTTGCAACCGCAAGGACTGTAGCCCACCAGGCTCCTCTGTCCATGGAATTCTCTAGGCAAGAATACTAGAGTGGGTTGCCATTCCCTTCTCCAGGGGATCTTCCCAACCCAGGGATCAAACCTGGGTCTCCTGCATCGCAGGTAGATTCTTTACCATCTGGGCCACCAGGGAAGCCCAGATTTTACCATACTTATGTGTTAACATATATAGGAAAAAAGACAACGTTTGCAGGGTTTACTGCTATCTGTGGTTTAAGGCACCCACTAGGGTATTGGAATGTTTCCCCCCTAGATAAGAGGGGATTGCTGTATTGAGTTGGAAAATAATTGTCATATCCTGACACTGTTGTTGCTGTTTTTAGTCGCTCAGTTGTGTCTGACTTTTGCAACTCCATGGACTATAGCCTTACAGGCGCCTCTGTCCATGGGATTTCCCAGGCAAGTTTACTGGAGTGGGTTGCCATTTCCTGCTACAGGGGATCTTTCCGATCCAGGGATCGAATCCTTGTCTCCTGCATTGGCAGAAGAATTCTTTACCACTGAGCCACCAGGGTATTCTGACACTAGATGATCTATTTTATTTTTTAGAGTTTCCTCTTCTTTTGCCTCCCACTAAAAAGGCATATCTGTTTATCCAAATGGATGTCTTTCTCCCCTGAATTTCCTAAAAAGTTACAGGAGTATAACTCATGGGTAGTTTATTATTGTCATCCTAAATAACAAGAGTTCTGTGGTTCTATGGAATTAAAAATACTAAACATGTTATATTCTACTTCTTTTCTTTTTTTTTTTTTTAAAAGGTATTTTTCTGTGAACATTGATTAGGCTTCTGGAACCTGATTAAAAAATCTTAGATCAGCATTATTATTGATACATTATGTGCTAATTTAAAACTCTATTCTTCAGTTACTCATAAATATCTTTTTAATGATCTCAAATATAGATTTGTCTCTGTTTATAAAGTGCACATTTTCTAAAAATCACCCTGGGAATCTATATTAATTAATTCAACATTATTGGTTTATTTATATCTTCGTATTTTATTTATGAATCATTTTTGTCTTCCTTTCTCTGGCAGTAACTTGTGATCCCATAGTATTTTTGGTCATTTTTAAACCTGTTTTTTGAATTCAGTTTAACAGTGGATACCTGGGTGGAGGACAGGGAAGGGTAGGCTTTTAAAAATAGAACCTAAATTTAGCTAAAATTGTTGATACAGCATCTTAAAAATGACCAACTCCCCGCAACCTACCCTGGAAACCAAATGACATTTTCTGACCCTGGTGAGTCAAAGATTCAGCTTCAAACAGGAAAGCCATTTGAAAACTCAGCTGCCAATAAACCAGAGAGAAAGAGAAAAAAGGGAGAAAGAAAATTCAGCCACAATGCATGAAAAAGGTGGTGTCCTGAGAGATTCCCTCCAGGACCCCAAGATTAAAACCTCCCCTCTGGGCTGCAAAACCAGAGCTGATCATTCCTTTTCCCTTTCTATTTCCTTGTTTTTTTCACCAAAGTCTCTCACTCACACCTCCACCCACACCCCAGGCCCAGACTCTGGAAAAAGGCAAGTGAACACTAAGTTCTTTCGGACGTTGGTGGTTATTGTTGTATGAAATGAGGAGCCCACTGTGATGTGAATACAGACCCAGGAGCAGATTCCTGACATGTTCAGAAGAGTGTAGACGGTGATGGGGGGTAGAGGGGCCTTGGTGACTGGAGTCATCTCGAAAGACCATCAGCAACCCTTAGAAAGTTGAAATGATTAATTACTTCAGTACAAAAGGAGACTTGTTAAGAATAAGCAGGGGACAGAGTGTCAGCTCCAGGGGTGACCGACTTGTCTGCTTAATAATGTGTTTTTAAAGTGCATGCCACATCAAAAGCCAAGCACGTGCACATGGGGGGAAATGGAAAGAAAAAGCAGTGGGCATAATATTTGGTGTGTTAGAACACATGTTTTGGAGATCAGATTAGCAATAACTTTGGTTGGAGCATTTTTAAAATGCATTCCTTCTGCCCACCCAACCTCCCACCCACCCCCCACCCCACCCCAAGTCTTAGCAGTGCTGGGAAAACTCAGGAAGTAAAAACTTGCAGGACGTGTGCTGGACCTTTTATTACCAAAAATGATAAAGAGCCCATCAGAGCAACATTGCACGACAGCCTCCTTTTTTTGAAGGTGCAGGGATCTTAATAGACTCTGTGGACTGAAGCAGACTGCGTGAACTAAAGCAACAGAAGCAAGAACGGTGGCATGGCGAACCATGCATCGACGGCTTTCTGTGCTCTTGCTATGTGCTCTCTCCTTTAATCCTCACTCTAACCCTGGGTGAAGTCATCCTCATCTTCCAGAGCAGGAAACTGAGATAACGGGAGAAGAACGCATAATAAATAATAGACACAGTTAGGGTTTAAACTCCAGACTCCAGAGCCTAAGTTCAGAAACCAGATAGAGTGATTTTCAACACATAAGACTAGGCAAACTCTCCTTGTGGGGATGCATCTGGACTCTTGTGTTTGCATCACCTCTCTCTCCTGGCCTCGATGATATAAAAGCATGCTCGTGGCTTCCACTGTTGCTTCAGTGGGAAGAAGCTGTACAGGGCTTCCAGCAGTCTCGTTGAGGACTGATACCTGACATGTGGCACAAGGGGTGCACAGGAGTACTTTTGAGGGACTTCCCTAGTGGTACAGTGGTTGAGAATCCATCTGCCAATGTAGGGAACACAGATATGATCTCTGGTCCAGGAAGATCCCGTGTGCCACGGAGCAACTAAGTCCATGCACCACAACTGCTGAAGCCCGTGCACCCTAGAGCCCTGTGCTCCACGACAAGAGAAGCTACCGCAATGAGAAGCCGTACACGACTAGAGAGTAGCCCCTGCTTGCTGCAACTAGAGAAAGCCCTCGCGTAGCAATGAAGACACAGCGCAGCCATAAGTAAATAAATAAATAAATTTTTTCAAAGAGTACCTTTGATAGTTCCTTACAAGCTGGTCTCTAGCATGTATTTATGTATCACCCAGTTACTGAGTAGTGCGTCTTGAAGCACAGGGTTCTTTTGCATCAGCCTGTGTTTTGCCTCCCTCCATAAAGCTCTGTTACTGACACCACCTGCCCATATTACTCTTCGTAAGAGCTCCAGCAATCAACATTGTCCTCCTTTCCAGGAGAGGGATGGATAAAGATGGAGAGTCAGAGGCCCCAAGAGGCCACAGCCCACATGCCTGCCCGGGTGTGAGTTTTCACCCCAGCTGGAGCTCTTGCATCAGACACTGTTCAACAACAGCTCAGCCGCTGACCAGCCCGGTGACAGCCAGTCAATAGAGATTTCAATACAGCGTGCATTTCGCAAAGAAGAAAGGCATTGTTCTCACTCATTATGTGATGTGGTTGTAACATCTATTGCCAGATAAATTTGTGGATACACACATCTTCGTGAGTCAACATGTCTAACCAAATGTTTTCATTCATCACACACAATTCTGGAGGTAAACCAATCTTGCAAAGCTGTGATTGAAATAAACAGTTTATTTTGAAACTGATGACTGTTAGCTGCTATTATTCTCATTAGGATAATCAAGTAGTTTCAAATTCATTAGAGATGAGGTTCACTTAAGGAAATATCCATCTGTAAAATCCAGTTGTAGAGTATTGACGAGATTATCTTTATTGCTAGGAAATCATTGCTTTGCTAAAGGACTCCTGCCTACAGGAAAGGATTAATGTGGGATTAATAGCAAATTCCTTTAGATATCTAGAGTCTAGGTGTCTGCTTACAGCTTTTTTTACAAGGTAGTATTACTAGAAAACAAAAGCATTGGAATCGCTTTGAGTTTGATTGACAAACAATACAATATAAAGACAGTACTTCCTCGGAATAAATATCAAAGCCAGCGGGATATTATAAATCACTTTACAAAAATACCATTTTTAAAACAACTGTTGAGGTGCATACACTTGCAAAGCAGCCACGAAGCAAGTAAATGCAGACGACACCCCCTGGTGGAACACTGTTTGTAGGTGGACGATGGTTTTTTTATCTCTTTAAGTCAGTTAAAGTGCTCATTTAAATTTCTCTGCCTTCTTAGCTATGATAAAACTACCTTCATTTGTGTCGATTTATGCCCCTTTCCTTGCTTTTACAAGTATATGGTTATACCAATTATGCCTAATTATGAATCAGATTACCCAGGCAGAGTAGTTTTCATAATATATGTTCTAGTCTACTATGTTTCTAAAGACTCCTTCTGAGATCTTACCAAGGATTAAAAATTCTGCGTAGCATCTAACTTACTGCGGTATTTTCACATCAAAATAAACTTGGTAGATTGCTTGGAGCAGCTGTCTTATTGGCAAATGACATAGAACCCTCCTACTTAAATATAAATCCTTCCCACGTTAAGACTTATCCAACTGAGGCGAGCAGTGTGAAACACAGAAATCTACTCGGGCTTGGAAGAACAGTTGAAGTAGTGGGAGTCTTCACAGAGGTAGGTTCAGAAAATCCCCAACTTCAGACTTCCCTGGTGGTCTAGTGCTTAAGAATCCTCCTTCCAGTGCGGGGAACATGGGTTTGATTCCTGGTCCAGGAAGATCCCGTATACCATGGGGTAACTAAGCCTGTGTACCACATCTACTGAAGCCCATGCACCTAGAGCCTGTGCTCTGCAGCAAGGGAAACCACCACAATAGAAACCCACACACCGCAATGAAAAGGAGCCCCTATTCTCTGAAACTAGAGAAAGCCAACACGCAGCAACAAAGACCCAGCACAGCCAAAAAATAAAAATAAAGAAGGAAAGAAAGAATCTTTTAAAGGGGTATCAAAAAAAAAAGAAAGAAAGAAAGAAAATCTCCAGCTTCTATATGGACCCTTAAAAGAAGAAATGAGAAAGGAAATGGGTTGATATTCTTATACCATGTATGAAGGATTGTCACTTGATTCGAGCTCTGCCCTGACTAGATACACCTGCCTCTGACAATATGGCATCTGTTGCTTGTTCTAAATCAAAAGACAAAGACAAAAACGAGTTCCATGGTCACCTCCTGTTCGGGAGGACTCAGTTTTAGCATGATCAGGAGGTACATGGTAAAATAGAAAGGATACCTAATAAAAAGGTTTACCATTCTGTTAGTCGCTCAGTCATGTCTGACTCTTTGTGACCCCATGGATTGTGACCCACCAGGCTCCTCTGTCCATGGAATTCTCCAGGCAAGAATTCGGGAGTAGGTAGCCATGCCCTCGGTTTCCCTCGTGGCTCAGACAGTAAAGCGTCTGCTTGCAATGCAGGAAACCCAGGTTCGATCCCTGGGTTGGCCCTCCTCCAGGGGATCTTCCTGACCCAGGGATCAAACCCGGGTCTTCCACATTGCAGGCAGATTCTTTACCATCTGAGCCACCAAGGAAGCCCCTACATTATGGTAGTATCTACCATCTAGGTTACAAATGAAGCACGATTGCAAGAAAATCTCACATCTCAGAGATAGGCTTTAGCCAGGTAAAAATAAGCATGTCTGTTTTCTTTTAATTCCCTCACATTCTCAGCCTTCTGAATCCTTTCCAGTTTTCCCTTTGCTTTTTAAAAAAATTTTTACAATAAATTTGGCCTCAGGCGAGGTACACGGACCTCCCCGAAATCATGAGCCAACATCTGCGTGAGGGTCCTAGGGCCCAGGCCTTATTAAAGAGTCCAGGTCAGAATCTGGTTCTATAATTTCTGGAGGATCAACCAGAGGGCACAATTAATTCTTATCAAGAGTCAGTTCTTATCTGGAGTTTCCCAGTACTATTTGAAGAGCTATTTTTAAAAGCTGGTTTTAGCTTTGTGACTAAAACTCGTACAACAATCTTCTTACACAGATAGTATGTTTGTTTAAAATGAGCACATCCCAGTGTGATTGAATTAGGGTTCTTTTTTTAATTTTATTTTATATTGGCATATAGATGATTTACAATGTTATGTGAGTTTCAGGTGTATCAGCAAAATGATTCAGTTATCCATATACATCTATTCTCTTTCAGACTCTTTTCCCAAATAAGTTGTACAAAACATTGAATAGAGTTCCCCGTGCAGTAGGTTCTTGTGGGTTATCTGTTTTATAGATAATTGTGTGTACATATTAGTCCCAAACTCCTCGTTTATTCTGGATTGATCTTTAGAGATGTGCTAGGGGCAGCTCCGCAGCCCACCTCTTCACTTACCCCAAGGTCAGCCAACAACGGCTGTCACTGCAAACAGATCAGGTGTATGTTACAGTGTCCTTGAAAAACTTTCTGTTTAGTGCCGCGTTATCATATAGCGTGAAAACATTAAAGAAAAGAAGCACAGACTTTTAAAACTGTGTCTTTTTTATGAGGTCAAACCGATCATTTTGACACTTAATGAATAAAATGTTCATGTTGCGAAAAATGCGATAATGAATTGTAAAAAGACATAATCAGCAATGACTAAATAATTAAGGGAATTGAAATGCAGAGTCATTTGGGGATGCATTAATAATAACACGATTTGTTCCATATGCTAAGGATTTCTGTTTTTAGAAAATCAGTCATCACACATACTCCATGGCAAAGAGGGGGAAAAAATGATGTTGACTAATAGGAACTGTAATTAGATGTTCTGCTTTTAAACAGCTGAATAAAAGATGAAATCATATAGAAAAGTATATTTAGGTACAAGTCAGAAAGTAAACTGATTATTATTCATAGAGCTGTTAATAGGAACTGTAATTTATGCATCTAGTGGGGATTGTATTAGGCAATTAAGAAAGGGAGTCACTCTGGGCTTCCTTTATGCCTTCGAATTTGTGTGTTTTCCTTTACCAGTGATTCTCATTTTTTCATCCTCTACCACTTTAACCATCAGAGTCACGTCTTCAGGTGGTGGCCAGTGAGCATTCTGGGACCCGGCAGGTCTTACCTCCAGAGGACGCCACAACAGGACACCCCGTGTGCTCCCCGAGACACTGCTGGGCTCCACCAGCAGGCGAGCATGACTTTTCAGCTTCTGCTAATTTTTCACCTGCAGGGCTTTCTTCAAAGATCCTTGGAAAAGATTTCGTTTCTCATGGCCTCTGTGGGTAGCCTCCAGATGGGGAGAGTGGGCGATGGTGACCAAAAAGCAGTCACTATAGATGGTCTATGGAGTGGCCACATTTCACGGATGTCCATCTCTTTGGCGGAGCATGAGAATCAGTCCCTTTATTTTTTAAGTTAAGACATCAGAACCCATCTGTGAGATCATTAGAGCAAACAGGTTTCTGACCTTGGATTCTCCATGAAAAAAAAAACATACCTTTTTGAAAAATAAAAGAACCTAGAGTGGCAAGCAGGAATACCAGATTTTAACAAAACCTCTCCCCGTCCCTGGTTATATGTGTTCAGGTACCTGGTTGCCAGCGGGCATGGCAGGCTGCAGCCATTCACAGCTGCGTCTTTTATTAACACACAGAACATTAAAGCAAGCAGCCCCTTTCAGCTCTGGGTGTCAAGTGCATACGTTGCTCTGCTGCCCCTCAGCCCCGTGGTGATGCTGGCTGTCTAACGTAGCCCTTCCTATCTTCTCGCTCCATCATTACATCACTGTCTACAGTGAGGACCAGGGATAAGCTCTGCGGTGATGCAGGGAGAATGTCGGCTCTGCAAGAGGTGTAGGCGTACTGTGTGTTCCTTACAAAGTTTCTGAACAGCCCCACAGCTGGGCTTCCTTTCATACCATAGAAACAGGATCTCTTCCCGCTTCTCCGGGCGGTAGATGTTGACATGATGTATCCTGTCAGGGTTTTGCAGTATGAGTAGGTTTTGCTGGACTGGAATTCTGCCCATCTAGGTTTAAATCAAGGCTTCTCAGGTGGCACCAGTGGTAAAGTACCCACATGATTTTGATCCCTGGGTCAGGAAGATTCCCCAGAGGAGAGCATGACAACCCATTGCAGTATTCATGCCTGGAGAATCCCATGGACAGAGGAGCCTGGCAGGCTATAGTCCATGGAGTCGTAAAGAGTTGGACATGACTGAAGTGACACAGCACACTTGCACACACAGGTTTAAATCTGCTGTTTTTGTGACTTTAAGAGAAAAAAAATTCCTCCATGCCTCAGTTTACTCATCTGTAAATTAGATATAATAATGCTTTCCTTACATGTCCTGCAAAGTTGTGATGAGGATTTAATAAGAAATATATATGTCCAAGTATTTTAGCAACTATAAATCATGTTATAAATGCTAGGGTTTTTTCTGATGGTAATTAATATTTTATGCATTATGTTCCTTAGAATATAAAGTTCTCAAGGTGATAAACAGTCTTCAACAGGTTGCTGAGCTGTACCCATAGAATTCATAACCCATCATTAATTAGTCTTTAAAAACATTTTTTTTAATGTATGTATGTATTTTACTTTTGCCTGCACTGGGTCTTCACTGTGGCACGTGGACTTTCTCTAGTTGCAGTGAGCAGGGGCTACTCTCCAGTTGCATGGTGCAGGCTTCTCATTGCGGTGGCTTCTCCTGGTGCAGAGCGTGGGCTCCAGGTACACGGGCTCAGTAGTCGCGGTACGTGGGCTTAGTTGCTCCATGGTGTGTGGGATCTTCTCAGACCAGGGATCAAACCTTTGTCCCTGCACTGGCAAGCAGATTCTTAACCACCAGGCAAGTCCTCATCATTGCTCTTGATAGACAGATAATGAATCATATACAGACACTGTGGGGGACAGAGTCATGCCTAATATACTTAGAATTACATTCCTAATCCCCAGAATATGGGAATGTTTTATGTGGCAAAGGGGAGTTAGGGGAACAAAGAAATTAGGTTGCTAGGCAGCTGATGTTGGGATGGGGAAAGATCCTAGACTATCTGGGTAGGTGCAGCGTAATTATAGGTACCCTTATGAGTGGAACAGAGAGGCTGAAGAGAGAGAACCAGAGAGATGGGGGTGTGAAAAAGCCTTTACTGGCCTTGAAGATGGAAGGAGGAGCCATGAGCCAAGAAATGCAGGCAGCCTCTAGAAACTGGGAGGGGCAGGGAACAGATTCTCCACTCAGTTCAGTTCAGTCCAGTCACTGAGTCGTGTCCGAATCTAGGGCATCCAAAACAGAGCACGACCCTGCCACGATCTTGATTCTAGCCGGTTCTGGGCCTCCAAGTTTCTGACCTGTAAGATAATAAATGCACACTCACTGATCAGTGACTATGTATAAAATGAACTTTCAGTTCAGTTCAGTTCAGTCGCTCAGTCGTGTCCGACTCTTTGCAGCACGTCAGGCCTCCCTGTCCATCACCAACTCCTGGAGTTCACCCAGACTCACGTCCATCGAGTCAGTGATGCCATCCAGCCATCTCATCCTGTCGTCCCCTTCTCCTCCTGCCCCCAATCCCTCCCAGCATCAGAGTCTTTTCCAATGAGTCAACTCTTCGCATGAGGTGGCCAAAGTATTGGAGTTTCAGCTTTAGCATCATTCCTTCCAAAGAACACCCAGGGCTGATCTCCTTCAGAATGGACTGGTTGGATCTCCTTGCAGTCCAAGGGACTCTCAAGAGTCTTCTCCAACACCACAGTTCAAAAGCATCAATTCTTCAATGCTCAGCTTTCTTCACAGTCCAACTCTCACATCCATACATGACCACAGGAAAAACCATAGCCTTCACTAGATGAACCTTTGTTGGCAAAGCAATGTCTCTGCTTTTCAATATGGTATCTAGGTTGGTCATAACTTTCCTTCCAAGGAGCAAGCGTCTTTTAATTTCATGGCTGCAGTCACCATCTGCAGTGATTTTGGAGCCCAAAAAGATAAAGTCTGACACTGTTTCCATTGTTTCCCCATCTATTTCCCATGAAGTGATGGGACCAGATGCCGTGATCTTAGTTTTATGAATGTTGAGCTTTAAGCCAACTTCTTCACTCTCCTCATTCACTTTCATCAAGAGGCTTTTTAGTTCCTCTTCACTTTCTGCCATAAGGGTGGTGTCAAATGCACACTCACTAATCAGTGACTGTGTATAAAATTAACTTTAGGCAGTCATGAATTTCAGAGCTTCCCTAATAGGCGAGTGTTTTTTCACTCATGATCCTCTGGAGTTTGACTCAATACTCTGTCTCTCTATCTATCCATCCATATAAAGCCCACGATATGCAAAAAAGTCTGTTATTCCTGGAGCGAATTGGAGTGGAATGACTTCCATTCCACTAATTTTGAAGTGATTTCTTACAGCAGCAATAAAATAAATAATAAAAACCAACACAAGCACATGCACAGATTTTGACAAAAGTAAGAGACGAGGTTTTTTTCAAATACTGCTCTTAAATACCCCAAAGCCAAGACCACATATGACCATGATTGCCTGGAGGCAGTAAGAGTCTAATGCTCCTACTTGAGCCTGGTTTGCCCAGGTATTTGGACTAATCCTGTCCTTTGCTTTAGCTTTATTTTCTGGCTTAAATAAGCAATAAGTTTATTGCTTTGTGCCCTGTGGGTATTCCATCACTACGTCTTGACTGTCTGACAGTGTAAGTGTAATTATTTCCTAGACAAGAAACCAGGTGAGGTGGGAAAACCCAGGTAAGATGGGGGGAATGCCTAGGGTTGCATTGCAACAGCTGCCTTGGAGTGGTCCTCACCTGCAGTCACTGCCCTTCCCAGTGAACAACTCATTCCACTCCAGATTTGCTCCAGGGGTAACAGAACTTTTTCTCATCATGGGCTTTATATATGGATAGATAGATAGATAGAGTATTGAGTCAAACTCCAGAGGCTTATGAGTGAAAAATCACCGGCCTATTAGGGAAGCTCTGAAATTCATGAGTGCCTAAAGTTCATTTTACACATAGTCCCTGAGCACTTACTCTGTTTCAGCACATGAAGCCAGCACCGTGAATCTGACAGATCCACTCCCCCGAAGA
This sequence comes from Bos taurus, assembly GCF_002263795.3. Taxonomy (NCBI): domain Eukaryota; kingdom Metazoa; phylum Chordata; class Mammalia; order Artiodactyla; family Bovidae; genus Bos; species Bos taurus. The sequence goes on along the minus strand of NC_037338.1, from coordinate 4,946,517 downwards.
TGTCCATGTCTCCTGCACTGGCGAGCGAGTTCTTTACTAGTAGCACCACCTGGGAAGCCTGGGGTCCAGCATACTATCTTGCAAATAGTAACAAGCGTTCCATTTTGAATGCTGAATCCTTACATGGGTGTCTCTTATAATCCATGGCACAATACATTCAACTGAGTTTCTTTATTTTGGTAGTTTTTCATCATTTCTGAAAGAGAGATATAGATGAATGTGGGAGACATACTGATGGAATGTCGTAGTCCATGGAAACCTCTTCATTTCTCACAGATCATGGACTCAATCATGACCTCAAAGAATTTAGGGGTCGTGATCCCTTTTTGATAAATTTGATAAAGAATTTATCAAAGCCATGTTTAAGGGCTCAAAGCTCAGCTGAGGCCTAAATCTTAGCCTAACCCCCAAACCCCCTTGCTTTGTTTGGGTGGGGCGACTAGTACCTTCAGGGCTATTTCTTGCACCCTCAACAGTCACAGAAGGAATTAGGATCCTGGTGGAAGGGGAGAGAACACAAAACAGATGGGAGGAAATGGCTTGGTATATGTTCTTTCCTTTAAGTTCACAGAATCCCCCTTAGAAGGACTGGCCATGAACCTAAGGCAGGAAAGGAAAGGAAAGTGAAGTCGCTGAGTCATGTCCAACTCTTTGTGACCCCATGGACTGTAGCCTACCAGGCTCCTCCGTCCATGGGATTTTCCATGCAAGAAGGCAGCAATCCCTGCTAAACTTTAATCCCTGCTAAAGTTTCTGTTCTTCCTTGGGTGGGGAGCTGTGATGTCCCCAAAGACACCCTTTAGTTTTGTGGTCTCTCAGCTGATAGAAAGGTCTTCCTGGTCAGTTGCAACTGTAAATTTGACTCCTCAGTTCTAGATTTTTTTTTTTTTTTTTGCCCTGAAGTCAGAACAGCCAATCTAATCATCTATTTCTATGATGGACTAACTAAAATTGAGATTCAGTCCTATGTGCTCCCTTGACATCTGGTGAAACCAGGAGGGCTTCACATGATCTAACCACAGTTCAGTTCAGTCGCTCAGTCGTGTCTGACTCTTTTCGACCACATGAATCACAGCACACCAGGCCTCCCTGTCCATCACCAACTCCCAGAGTTCACTCAGACTCACGTCCATCGAGTCAGTGATGCCATCCAGCCATCTCATCCTGTCGTCCCCTTCTCCTCCTGCCCCCAATCCCTCTCAGCATCAGAGTCTTTTCCAATGAGTCAACTCTTCGCATGAGGTGGCCAAAGTACTGGAGTTTCAGACTTAGCATCATTCCTTCCAAGGAAATCCCAGGGCTGATCTCCTTCAGAATGGATTGGTTGGATCTCCTTGCAGTCCAAGGGACTCTCAAGAGTCTTCTCCAACACCACACTTCAAAAGCATCAATTCTAACCACAAGCCCCCACCTATTCCATCGTGGCTAAGGTCTCCTATCCAAACAGCCCTCCTTATCAAGGGACCAGGTGCTGTTCCTGCTCATCCCCGAGTAAGGAGTCTAGTTCCCTGCCAGCCTGTGGAGTTAGTAGAACAAGCCAAGGTCCCCCCTGTAGAGTCACCCTATCCTCTTGCCTGCCTCCCATAGCCCCTGCTGTTTCACTCCACGCCCTGAGAGCCTCTCCCCAGGCTGAGGATAAATGTGACCAATAAGCTGCTGTCCATCGCCTTTGCCTAGCCTCGGGAGGACCACACTCTGCATCCCCTTCACTGTAGGGTCAGAGTCCCTCCCTCACCAACAGGGTGAAGAGAAGACACCTCCCATTAGCGGGAGTCCAGGAAGAGCGGCTGAGAGAGAGGCCAGGAGAATTCTCTTTCATGGGAAATGACAAGTCACCTTTCCTTACCCTCTCCACCGCCTCTAAATACGCCTCCCTCACTCTCTTAAGTGACAGGGGATGTGGCTCTAATGTGACACATCAGCAGGAAAGAAGAACAAGTAAACAGAGGCTGAAACAAGAGTCATACTTCAAGAGAAAGAAAACAAAGAAATATTCTGGGGCCTCAGGACCAGCGGTGATAGGAAGCTCACTCTAGAAAATACGTGGACTTACTTACTTCATTCACTGGCAGACTCTGTCCCCATCCTCCTCTCCTCTTTGAAGACTGCATCTCTGGGTACCAGAACTCCACCTGTCTGTGTATGAAAACAGAGGGTAACAAAGAAGAGCACTAATGATTAGTACTAATGTCTGTGTTCTAGTTACAGACGCAAGCCTGCCTCGCCCTCCCTGCCGCCAACCCCAAGCTAATGGATGAACCTCCATCAATATACTCAGGAAAGACCACAGAATCAATAACGGGGCTAATTTAACAGAATTAAGAAGTGGATTTTTTTTTTTAAACAAGAAAGCAGACACATTTGCAATAACCACATTCTTAGATGTTGCCTAGCAACAAGATATAAAAATGATATACAATGTCGGTAACTTATTTTCATGTACAAAAACAGCCCCCTGCCTTGGCAAGGCTATAATGTACTTTTCCCCAGCTAGAACTCCACAGAGACTATTAACACTGCCATTTTCCATAATATACTCTGTTAAACAATCATGTGTTTCTGTTAGTGCGTTAAAACACTGACTCTACTTAATGACTGCTAGTGAAGCGGCAGCTGCAGAAAAGGGAGGAGGGTCTCTGTTTCCATTTTAAGCTCACAGGTTCACTGCCTGGGCAGGAGAACTCAATAGATAGCAAAGGCAATGAATTAAAACACGGACAGTCACCTACAAAAGGTGAGAGAACCAGGCAAGACGTGGTCTCCTGTGGGGTTTTTAAAGGGAAGACAGATGATGAAATTAACGTGAAGCATTGGTGTTTCATCATGAGTTTTAAATTTTTTTTCTTTGGAATATGAAGGAAGCTTCTGGAAGGTGGAAAACCTCTGAGGTTCCAAGATCTGACCTTGGAGATGGGAGTGTAGGCAGGGCAGAAAGGGAGAATGATAGAAAGGCTAGTGGAGAAGAAAAGGTGGCTTCTGAGGTGCTGAACTCTTAGCGGCCAGCAGCCAGCTGGGACCCTCGCTCCTAACTGTGGCCACTGCTCCGTCAGGTGTGGAGGGGGGCATGTGTGCACCGAGCTGGGGCTTTGCATATACTGTCTCCTTTCATCCTCCTTGTAGGCTTCCCTGGTGGCTCGGACAGTAAAGAATCCGCCTGCGATGCGGGAGACCTAGATTCAGTCCCTGGGTGGGCAAGATCCCCTGCAGGAGGGCATGGTGACCCACTCCAGTATTCTTGCCTGGAGAATTCCATGGACAGAGGAGCCTGACGGGCTACAGTCCATGGGGTTGCAAAGAGTCAGACTGAGCTCATCCTGCTTTAATAGAAGCCGAAAATAGGCTTAGTGAGATTAGGTGATCTACCCAGAATCGCTCAGCTAGTAGGTGGTGAGGCTGGAAATTCAAAGCAGGATTTGTTTTCAGAGTCACCGGGCACTTCTCTCTTGGTTGGCTGTGACTGATGTCCAGCTGTGGAGGATGCTCTGGGGTGACTACTACTTGGTCCCAAGTAGCTAAGGAGGAACCTATTTCCTCAAAAGAAGCAAGCAAACAAAAGCCAAACCTTCCCAATAAGCTGCAACTGTATTTATGTGAATATCTGTGAACTTGCACACTTCCACAATTTTTGCAAGTTTCTTCTTTGCTGCTAGGCAGAATCATTAATTCCTCAGTTTAGGGCCATGTATTACATTGCAAGGGGCTTCCCTGGTGGCTTAGCAGTAAAGAATCCAACTGAAATACAGGAGTTGCAGGATATGCAGGTTTGATCCCTAAGTCAGGAAGATCCCCTGGAGGAGGGCATGGCAACCCACTCCAGTATTCTAGCCTGGAGAATCCTATGGACAGAGGAGCCTGGTGGCTCCATAGGGTCACAAAGAGTCAAATATGCCTGAAGCAACAGCATGCATGTATTACGTTACAAACTATTTTCTGCTGAATAGGGCATTTGATTCAGGAGACTTCCAGTAGATATGGATAGACAGCTACTGGTGGGACAAAGGACACTGCATTTCATGACATGTTTGGGGGAATGGGTCTGTCTGACATAAGAGATGTGTGTTCGATCCCTGAGTCAGGAAGATCCCCTAGAGAAGGGAATGGCAACCCACTCCAGTATTCTTGCCTGGAGAATCGTATTGACAGAGGAGCCTGGTGGGCTACAGTTCATGGAGTCACAAAGAGTTAGACATGACGGAAGCAACTTAGCATGCACTGATGCACACACATGTTGGAACCCAACCTACTAATTTGTTAGCCAACAAAAACAGACTGAGAACAATGCTTGCCAGTTTTTACCTTGGAGTGAGGGTGGATGAGTAGGGGATGGGTGTGTTTAGAGGGAATGGGGTTCCTGAGACTAATGAATCTTCCAGCTCCAGGTTCTGGGATGTTGGAGTCGTTCTAAACCAGTTGCTCTGGTGTATGAAGTTCAACCTGGATTATCTGCAACAACTCTGAAATGGTCAGGGTCCAAGGAGCTTGAGCCCTCGTGCAGTGTGCGGAATTTGTCATGGCGTGCTGTTCTTCTCCACACTCCCTGGGTCTGGGCGCACTCTCTGAGCACAGACTGAGCATGTGGACTGTCCTTTGCTTCTATGTCTGTCCTGTTCCTGGAGTATGAGCTCCATGAGGGCAGGGGCTGTTACTTTGTTGCATCTTTCGAGCCAGCACTCTGCTTCACATAGAGTAAATAGAAGCCCAAGAAATGTTGATGCAAATACTTAACTAATGAACTGAAACATTAAACTGCTGCAGATGAATTCATAAGATGAGGAGTGATGGAGCTGTCTGCTGAAGCAGAGCAACCCTGAAGACCAGACTGATCAGATCCGACAGATACACACTTATTAATATAATGGTCCTCTACGTCATGTGGAGAAGGAAATGGCAACCCACTCCAGTGTTCTTGCCTGGAGAATCCCAGGGACGGAGGAGCCTGGTGGCTGCCGTCTATGGGGTCACACAGAGTCAGACATGACTGAAGTGACTTAGCAGCAGCAGCAGCAGCAGCTACATCATGTAATGCAAAATATCAAGCTTTAGACTGTGGTTTTCTGTAGCTCTTCTGCTAATTTTTTCTTGCCTTCTCTGTGCAACATACTCTTTTATTTCATGTTTGTGTTTCCTTTTCTGTCCAAGAACAAGTTTTCATCTGAGAATGATCTTTAGGAGTATTTGCAAGTGAAACCGTTGGGTTTTGAAGGATGTGCTGGTGACGTGTGTTATCAAGAGACAGATTCATTCTATGTCCCCATAAAAGGACAGGCAAATATTCCTTCATGGTGTGTGTGCCTGTGTATGTCTCTGTGTGTAGAAGACTCCTGCAGGCATTCAACATGTGTGAGAAACCTTTCCTGTGCCGAGTGATTGCTCTCCTAGAACTCACATTCTGAAAAAGTGGCAGACATAAACATAATTATGAGATAATGGGATTAAGTGCTGTATTATTAAGCATGTACAAAGTGTTATGGGCCTGAAGAGGACTTAGGGATTTTTCCTGTGAAGAAAGTAATCAACTGCTGTGTTGATTTGGATCAGAAAAATCAGCAATTGATTGCTGGTTTAGATGATGCAGATTATTTCCTTTGGCACCAAATTATGACTCATTAGATTTTTAAAAAGTCTTTTAAAGCTATTACTGCCCATATTCTCTCTGTGTTTTATTTATTGGCTATATGTCTGTCTGAACAGCGTGAATCTGAAGAAGTCATCTGATCCCCCTCTGCATCTCCAACCTAGCATAATTGAACCATCATCATCATACCATTCATACAATACTTCTAGATTTAAAAATTTTTTCGTTCAAGTTGAAATTAAATGAATAGAGGTGGATTTTTTTTTATTATGAAGCCCATGTATAGTCAACATTTATTTTTAAAATTAGCATTGTACCTTTGAGACCAAGCATACAATTTTAGAGTAGAGTCAGAAATACTGTCTCATGGATTCACCAGAATACCAGCTGGGGCACGACTTTAGTTCTCAGTTATCTCTACTTACTATTTGCAGTTAATTACATTAAGGAAACTTTCAGTTTGTCTAGGGGAACAAGTGAATAATATGTTCAGACCATGAGAACTGCCTTTTTTTTGTCTTTCTCCTGCATCAGAAGTATGAACTCTTCAAGGTTTTTACTATTTTAATAAAATCAAAATCTATTACATTTTTTGAAAATATTCAACCCGTCAAGTGAAATAACTGCTTCCTGGGTTCTAGGTTTGTTTGCAGCTGAAATGATTTTTAGAACGCTTAAGTAGTGAACTTTGAGAGCTGCCTACTCATACATGCATTATTCATTTAAAAAAATAATTTCCATATTATTTTTTTTAACTTGGTAATTACATGTTTTAATTATGTAATTACACATTCTAATTATGCCGTTAAATCCGATTACTGTAATTACGTAATTATATAATTGATACATAATACACATTCAGAAACTTGTATAAGCATGTATTTAACAAAGGAAATAGTTCTGAGGGGAGGTAGTTAAGGGAAGAGCCGCAAAAGGATTGACTTACAGAAAATAAAGGAACTTGGCTAATTAATGACTTGAAATAATATAGCGAGCACTGCTTTTATGATCAGGGGGAATGCATAAATCAAAGAACTGGAGCACAGCGGGGTTGCGGAAGATGAGAGGTCCTACAATGAGGTGTTAAGACAGGAACGTAGCTGGTGAAGACTTTTCAACAGGGCAGCCGCCTTCATGCAGTGTTCTGAAGAAAAGAAGCCCAGGTTCTGCGTGCAGCAGCAGGATCTGGCTATGTGCGCAGCACAGGAGTGTCCTGCTGGGTCAGTGGCTGCCTTACTTAGGCATCCGATCAACAAGGCCACTGGCTTCATTTTCTTGACCTGAAATATCCACAATCACCAGAGTCTATGACACTGAAGACCAGGTTAATTAAAACATGAGAAAATACCTTTCAGCACATTTAGAAAAAGGTTAAAGGAGAAAGTTAACTTATAAAATGACAAGAAATAACTGAAGGTAACATACTTGAAGATTTTCTGAAAATTTTCTTGAAAATTATTGGGCTTGTTTTGATGAAAGAGATACTGCTTGGAGCATATAGCAAGAATGGCATGTGTGAAGTCTAAATTGCATAGAATTGGAGAGAAATAGGATATATTATTTTTGTATTTCTTTACTGAGGTGTAATTGGCATATGATAATCTGCATGTGTTTAGAATGACAGCTTCCTAAATTTTCATGTAGAAGCATCACCACAATCAGGATAATGAGCATATCCATCACTCTCCAGATTTTTCTCAGGCTGCTTTTCATTCACTCCTCTTACTGTCTCTGCATGTCCCACCTATCCCCAGGCCACCACTGATCTGCTGTCATTATAGATGAGTTTGTGTTCTATTTATTTATTTGTTCAAAATACCATCGGCTAAATGTTTCATTTATAAGTCACGTGTTATTCTTTTCCTCCTCCAAACAAAATTTATAGAAATATTACAATTAAAGGCATAGATGCAATTTCTAGTGAATTAGAAAGTATACTGTTTTGCTTATATTTACATCTAAAATTTCTGATAACCTGACTAAAAAGAAATAATAATGTAGTATAAACCTCTTTGGATTTCTAGGGAGTGCTAGTGGTAAGGAACCCACCGCCAATGCAGGTAGACATAAGAGACATGGGTTCAGTTCCTGGGCCGGGAAGATCTCCTGGAGGAGGACATGGTAACCCACTCCAGTATTCTTGCCTGGGAAGCCCCATGGACAGAGGAGCCTGGCGGGCTGCCGTCCATAGGGTTGCACAGAAGTAGGACATGACTGACGTGACTTAGCACACACGCACCATAGACCTCTTTATTAGGTAAAAGGAAGTATCCCAGGGTCTGAAAAGAGTTTCTTATTTAATATTAATTTTATTGCTGCTGCTTCCATTCCTAGATCAGATTTTAAGCTCTTTCAGACAGAGATTTTGACTATGCAGATGCTTACAGGACCTGGTGGGTAACTTAACTGTGCAAACCAGGGAAGGCTCTCCTGACCCATCTTTATTAAAAAGTCGGGTGCTACTCAGCTCCAGCTCACAGACACCTGATGAAGATATCAAGTCAGTATTACCGGACTTTTATGAGTTTTTTTTTTAATAGGAAAGCCAGGTTGTTGTATTTTCATTAGTTTTTTCATTTGTTTCCATGTTACTCTTTCCGTATATCTCACCCTCTCCTCTCCTCTCCCCATGGCCTAAGTTTATTCTCTATGTCTGTTTCTCCACTGTTGCCCTGTAAGTAAATTCTTCAGTACCATTTTTCTAGATTCCATATATATGTGTCAGAATACGGTATTAAGTATCATTTCCTTGTGAGTTTGTATTCTTTTTATAGTTTTATATGCATAAAATCATACAGTATGTGTTCTTTCTTGTTTGGCTTCATTCACTGTACATAATTGTTTTGAGATTCATCTATCTTTTTGCTTGTATCAATAATTCATTCTCTTTTTATTGTTGAGCAGAATTCCAATGTACAGATTTACTGTATTTGTTTATTCATTGACTTTTAAAGGACATTTGAGTTGTTTCTATTTCTTGGCTGTTACAAATGAATCTGTTATAAACATTTGTGCACATGTTTATAACACACAAAATGTCTTTTAGTAGAATTATGCTTTTTTTCCCCTCTGGAGTAAATATCCAGCAGTAGAGTGTTTGGATCAACTGGTAGAAGTATATTTGGCATCTTAGGAAACCTCCCCGACTGTCCACCAAAGCACTTACCCTATTTTTCATTCCCAACCGCAGCATGTGAGTGTTGCAGCTCCCCCACAGCCTTGCCAACACTTGGTCTTTCTAAATCTAAACATTCTGATGTTTGTAACGGTATCTCATGGTTTTAATTTATGTTGCCTTAATGACTAATTATGTTGAGCATCTTCTCAGGCACTTATTACTTATTATTCATCTATATATCTTCTTCTTTTGTTCAGGCACTCAGTCCTTCCAGTGAATATTCAGGACTGATTTCCTTTAAGACTGACTGGTTTGATCTCCTTGTGGTCCAAGGGACTCTCAAGAGTCTTCTCCAGCACCACAGCTCAAAAGCATCAATTCTTTGATGCTTAGCTTTCTTTATAGTCCAACTCTCACGTCCATACATGACTACTGGAAAAACCATAGCTTTCGCTATATGGGCTTTGTTGGCAAAGAAGTGTCTCTGCTTTTTAATATGCTGCCTAGGTTTGTCATAGCTTTTCTTCCAAGGAGCAAGCATCTTTTAATATCTCCTCTGCCAAAGTGTTTAAAACTTTGACACTTCTCTATTGCATTGATTTTTTTCTTATTATTGATTTTTGAAAGTTTTTATATGCATAAAAGTATTTATATGTATATATACTTTGCAGATATTTTCTGTCAGTACAGGGTTCATCTTTACTTTCTCTTTAACAATGTCTTTTGAAAGATGACATTTTAAAAAATTAATTTGGATGAAGTTCAGTTTATCAGTTTTTTATGTATCATGTTTTAGATCTCATAGTTACAAAACATTTCTCTAATGCAGGGTCATGAGGATTTTTTTCCTATGTTTTATTTGAAAATTTTTGCAATTTTAGGTTTTACGTACTTAAAAATAATGGGTAGTTCAGTTTTTGCACATGGATATCCAGTTGTTCCAGCACCAGTTGTTGAAAGTACTATCCTTGTTTGCTAAGAATCAGTTGTCCATATATGTCTGTTTCTAGATTCTGTATTTTGTTCCTATCTCTGTCTTTACACCAATATCACACCCTCTTGTTCACTGTAGCTTTATAATGAGATTTCCTATCACATACTGTTAGTTCTCCAACTTTGTTCTTGGTTTTCAAAGCTGTTTTGTTATTTTAACACCTTTGCATTTCCTTGTGAATATCAGAATCAGCTTGTCAATTTGTACCCCCCAAAAAATTGCCTGCTGGGATGTTTATCGGGATTGTATTGAATCTGCAGATCAGTTTGGAGAGAACTGACATCTTAACAATACTGATTCTTTCAAACTATGATTACAGTATACATCTCCATTTATTTAAATCTGTTTTAATTTCTTTCTGCAGTGTTTTGCAGTTTTAGTGCACAGGACTTGAGTATCTTTTATCAGAATCGTCCCTAGTATTTTGCTATTATAAAGGGACATTTGTTATTTTATTTCAATTTCAGTTTATTAGTTGCTAGCATATAGGTATAAAATTGATCTTTGTTTAGTGATCTTATATCTTGCAACACTGTGAAACTGACTTGTTGATTTTACTAGGATTTTGTAGATTCCACTGGATTTTCTGCATCCTGACTGATTTTCTTCCTATTCTATCAGTTACTAACAGAGGGATATTGAAATATAGTTATAATTAGAGGTTTGTCCATTTCTTCTTGCCATTGTATCCATTTTTCCTTCATGCATTTGAACCTTTGCTATTAGGTATGGATTCATTTAGATTGTAATGTCCTATTGATGAATGAATTCCTTAAACATTATGATGTAACCATCTTTTCCCTAGTTGCACTGAGATATACTTTGATGTTAATATGACCTCTCTAGCTCTCTTTTGACTAACGTTAGCTCCAGTACTCTTGCCTGGACAATCCCATGGATGGAGGAGCCTGATAGGCTGTAGTCCATGGGGTCGCTAAGAGTCGGACACGACTGAGTGACTTCACTTTCATGCATTGGAGAAGGAAATGGCAACCCACTCCAGTGTTCTTGCCTGGAGAATCCCAGGGATGGGTGAGCCTAGTGTGCTGCCGTCTATGGGGTCGCACAGAGTCAGACACGACTGAAGCGACTTAGCAGCAGCAGCAGCATGTAATAGGTATTTCTGTCATTTTGTTTTAATCTATTTGTTTTTTATGTTTAAAGTGTGGTATTTTTTATTGATTTTGTTGTGCTGACTCTTAATTGCAGCATGTGGGATCTAGTTCCTTGTCCAGGGATTGAACCTGGGCCCCCTGCACGGACAGCACAGAGTCTTAGCCACTGGACCACAAGAGAAGTCCCTAAAGTGTGTTTCTTATAAACAGCCTATAATAGGTCATGCCTTTTTATGCAGTCTCATCATTTCTGTCTCTCAGTTGAGATTTGAGCATGTTACACTTAATGTGCTTAAATATGCATAGGATTGAATCTGTTGTCTTGCTATTTTCTCTTCAAACTTTTGTTTGTTTTGCTTCCCTCTTTTTCTGCCTCCTTTATTCTTTCATTATTCCATTTTATCTTATTTGTTGTCTTACTAACTATAACTCTGTCATTTTAATGGTTGCTTTAGGGTTTGTATCTTCAACTTGTCAGTCTACTTCCAAGAGATGTACTGTATTAAGGTTAAGGTTAGACACTCAGTCGTGCCCGACTCTTTGTGACCCCATGGACTGCAGCCCACCAGTCTCCTCTGCCCATGGGATTTTCCAAGCAAGAATGCTGGAGTGGGTTGCCATTTCCTTCTCCAGGGGATCTTCCCGACCCAGGGATCAAATCCAGGTCTCCTGCACTGCAGGCAGATTTTTACCAACTGAGCTACAAGGAAAGCTACTCATATACTGTATAGGGGCTTCCCAAATGGCGCTAGTGGTAAAGAACCTGCCTGCCAATGCAGGAGGTGTAAGAGACGTGGGTTGGGAACATCCCCTGGAAGAGCACATGGCAACCCACTCCAGTATTCTTGCCTAGAGAATGCCAAGGACACAGAACCCAGCGGGCTATGATCCATAGGATGGTAAAGAGTCAGACACAACTGAAGCAACTTAGCAAGCATATACCGTATAAGAACTTTGCAATACGATGCATTCGCTGCTATTGTTGTTATGTGGCTTGCTGGTATATTTTATAGACTCCACATTAATTATTATTTTTGTTGAAACAATTATATTTTAAACACATTTAAATAATAAAATGTATTTTTCTGTCATGACCTCTGAAGTTAACCATTTCCAGTTCTCTCTAGTCCTTTGTGTGTGTCCATATTTCCAACTATTATTTTCCTTCTGCCTATAGGAGTTCCTTTAACATTTCTTGAAGTGCCGGTCTGCAGATTATGTATTCTTTCAGTTTCAATATGTCTAAAAATCTCTTGCTTTTACCTTAGTTTTTCACAGGTATTTTTGCTGGTCATGTGTTACTGAGTTGGTATCTATTTACTTTCCACATATTAAAGATGTTGCACTACTGTCTTCTCACTTGCATTGTTTCCATCAACAACAACAACAAAAATCTGCTGTAATCCGACAAAAATCCGCATTTCATTTTACTCTGGCTGCTTTAATGTTTTATCTTTATCACTGATTTTGAGCAACTTGATTACTCTGTGTCCTCATATAGCTTTGTTTGTGATTCCTGTGTTCAATAAGTTTCCTGAATGTGTGAATTTATAATTTTCATCAAATTTGAATTTTTTCTTTCTGTATTTCTTTAAGCATATTTTCTATCCCTTTCATCCCTTTATTCTTTAGGGACTCCAATTTCGTGTACATTAAGACATCTGTGAAGTGATCCTATAGTTTACTGATACTATTTTTACTTTTTTTTTTTTTTTTTACCACTTTTTTGGTCTGTGTTTCATTTCTGTGTAGTTTGATTTGGGTCTTCTGTATATATTCTGTGTCTCTACTTTGGGGACATATAGATTACAATTATACTACTATTTCATATCTTTAGCTGCTAATTTTAATACCTGTCAGCCCTGCATTGCTTTTGGTGTCTGTTCTCCCCATGGTGGGTTGCACTGTCTTGCTTCCTTGTAGATCTAGTGGTCTTTAGTTGGATATTAGACAGTGAGAAGTCTGCCTTTTTGTATTTCTATGCATCTTCTTGAGCTTTTGTTCTAGGGTGCAGTCAAGTTCCTTGGAAACAACTTGATCATTTGGGGTCTAGTTTTGCAACTTTAAAGATGCAAACAGCGTTTAGTCTATGGCTGACTGTTCCCCAGAGCTGAGACAAGATTCCTTTGCACGCAATATCCAGTGCTCTATTCATGACGAGGTTTTCCACTCTAGCTAGTGAGAACAGTGACTGTTTCTGGCTTTATGTGAGCCCCTGGTGTTTTCTTTCTGCTCATTTTGGATGACTCTTTCTCCAGCCTCAAGTTGTTTCCTCACTCTTGTGTTACTCAGGACTCAAGGGGACCTTCCTCAGGTCTCAGGGTTCTCTGTGTGTAACAGTCTCCTCCCTGGCACCCTGTCCTACAACCTCTAGTCGACTGGTCTTCCCAGAGTCTCAGCTCAGGATGGTCACTGGGCTCTAATTGGACCAGTGATAACTCTAATTATCCTCTCAATTCCACAGTCTGGAAACTCTCGGTACAGGAACCTGGCATAATGCATAGCGTTACCTTACTTCTTTTCCATCTCCTAAGAATCAGTGTTGTTGGTTGTCTAATGTCAGGAGTCTTAAAAATCTTTGTTTTATGTGTTTGTCCCAGTTGGGAAACTTTTTGAAATAAAATAAGTTTTCATAAAAGGAAAAAAAAAATTCATGACACCATATTTAACTGTAGTCTTGTACCAACCCAGGGATCAAAGACCTGGGTTCGATCCCTGGGTTGGGAAGGTCCCCCGGAGAAGGGATTGGCTACCCACTCCAGTATTCTGGCCTAGAGAATTCCACAGTCCACGGAGTTGCAAAAAATCAGACACAACTGAGCAATTTTCACTTTCACTTTGCATCAAATAATGAGATTGTGAGCATGATGGTTTATATATGTCAGTTGCAGTGAGTATTGTAGTAGAATGTTAAGTATAGCACAGTGGGGAAATTGCTGGTATTTTCCCGACATTGAAACTCATCAAATTTTGGCAGGTTTACTTAGATCATAAACTATGAAGAACTTCTATACTAAGATTTTCAGGTTTTAAAATCCTGTGTTTCTAAGCAGATGGTGCTAAGAGGCCTTTGAGCTTCTTTAACTTCAAAAAGTGAAAGTGTTAGTTGCTCAGTCTTGTCCAGCTCTTTGTGAACCCATGAGCCCTCCAGGCTCCTCTGTCCATGGAATTCTCCAGGCAAGAATACTGGAGTAGATTTCCCTTCTGGGTCTTCCGTATTGCTGGCAGATTCTTTACCAGCTAAACCACAACAGAAGCCCTTTAACTGCAGTCTTCATGCATTGGAGAAGGAAATGGCAACCCATTCCAGTATTCTTGCCTGGAGGATCCCAGGGACAGAGGAGCCTAGTGGGCTGCCGTCTATGGGGTCGCACAGAGTCGGACACGACTGAAGCGACTTAGCAGCTTAGCAGCATAGATATTGAACTATGTCCTAAGCTACCCATTTCACTTTTCCTTTATCCAATATTTCACAAATGTTGCTTCTAGATTAATTTTTCAAAGATATATTTCTTGATTTTATACATCTTCAAAAGTCTAGCTCATGAGAGGAGGAAAAATGTAAACAAATTAATGCAATGCCATGAGGTACCTGCCAAATAAGTTACAAAGTCTTATGGAGACATAGAGGAAGATAGTGTTTCAACCACCTGGAAGGCAGAAGAATAATTTACTAGATGGACAGGAGAAGAGAGGTGTCAAAAGCAAAAGAAAGAGCGTTATCAAGTTAGTATAGCGTAAGGAGTACATGTTGTTGGAAAAGGAGGTTGGGTAAAGGTAATAAGAGCTCAGAAGCTAAGCCATGATGCTTGCCAATGGCAGAGGGTTGTAGTTTTCCTGTGACCATCTGCCTTTATGCCTGTTATCACAAAAGCCCCTTTGGGTTAGTATTTTAGCACTACCACAATATCTCAATGTAGACAATAAGTTATATAGTCAGAGAGTGCCATCATCAGGCTTGTATTTTTGAATGATTACTCTGGTTCCACTGATGAAGTAATAAACAGCGTAAAATTTGCCCTTTTGCCATAAATAACTAGAACACTGCACAAAATACATGAAGTAACTATTTTTAGACCTTGGAACACAGTCAGTACAGACTTGTGATTCTATAAGAAGGAAAAATAAATTAGGTGACTACTGAAACCACTTCAAATTTATACTCAGAAGTGCTTTCCAGACTGCAGTACAGAGAGGTAGCTTCAAGCAGAATCTAGAAGTCTTGCCAAGTTGAGAGGAGAGAACAACGTTTGGAGAGGCCCAGGGAACAGGAATTTGCAAGGCAGAATACAAAAATAGAGGCATTAAAAGAAAGAGTTTCAGAAATCTGCATAGGAAATCCCTTGAGTCTTTGACTGAATACTAATCCTTGCATACATAATGTGAAACTCCACAGGCCATGCAAATAAAGATTTCCATGGACCTATAAACTGAACAATTCCCAGAGCTCATATAAGGCAGAGGTGTATTTGAATTCTCACAAAGCATAATGGAGAAATCTCTTTAAAAGAAAAATCAAAAGACCACCATTAAGTGGAGACACCAGAAGAGTCATACCTTAGTAATAAGGATAAAATATCCCCAGAGTAAAGGTTACTTTGGACACACGCTAAAAACTTTAAAATTAATCCTTGGAAGGATACACCTTATTCACTAGTAACAAATCTCACCAATCTTTGAAGAAAAAAAGGTTGAAACAGTTATCAGTGTAACATTTATGATGTTAAGTATTGATTCCAATTGTTTAGACATAAAAAGAAGCAAAATGTGACCTTTAAAAATGAAAAATTGGTCAATAGAAACATCCCTAGAAATGAAAATATTGTGGAATTATCAGACAAAAGCTTTCCAACAGCTAATGTAAATGATCTTGAAGATTTAAAGGAAAAGACTAACACAATAAAGAAAGAAATCAATGATATAAAAGTTGATGATGATATAAAAAGTTGATGATATAAGACAATAAGGAAACACATTGGTGATATAAAAATGGAACTTCTAGAGCTGAAAGTATACTATTTGGATTTTAAAACTCACCAAATAGACTTACCATTAATTTGATGCTTCAGAAAATAAAAATCAATGAAACTGAAGATATCACCAGGGAAACTGTCCAAAATAAACCATAAGGATTACAGAAGAAAAGAGCAGAGACTCAGGGGCCTGCGTCACAGTATCTCGGTGGCTGTTGTAGGTTAACCGTGGCAAGTCCAGAAGGAGAGAAGAGAGAAAGATGAAGGAAAAAATGTTTTGAAGTAATAATGGCTTACAGTCTTCTATGTTTGATGTAAACTATAAACCTGCAGATGCAGAAAGTTCAACGAATCCTGAGTAGGATGAATCCAAAGAACATAACAATCAAAGTAGATCATATTTGGCAAAACTAATACAATTATGTAAAGTTTAAAAATAAAATAAAATTTAAAAAAATGCTAAAAATGAGTAACAGAAAAGTCTTAAATGGACAGAGAAGGATAAGGAACACTATATGCTGCTGCTGCTAAGTCACTTCAGTCGTGTCCGACTCTGTGCGACCCCATAGAGGGCAGCCCACCAGGCTCCCCCGTCCCTGGGATTCTCCAGGCAAGAACACTGGAGTGGGTTGCCATTTCCTTCTCCAATGCATGAAAGTGAAAAGTGAAAGTGAGGTCGCTCAGTCGTGTCGGACTCTTAGTGACCTCATGGACTGCAGCCCACCAGGCTCCTCCATCCATGGGATTTCCCAGGCAAGAGTACTGGAGTGGGTTGCCATTGCCTTCTCCAAAGGAACACTGTATACAGGGGAACAAATAATAAAAACATAACTACAGTCTTACTGTCAGAAATAATACTAACAACAACATGATGGAATAACATTTTCAAAGTGGGTTGAAAGAAAAATAAATCAACCTAGAAATAAATATCCAATGGAAATATCTTTCAAAAATGCAGGAAAGTAGAATTTTTCAAAGAAACAAAAGGTGAGACATTGCCAACATATTGGACTAAAAAAATTTTAAAGACATGTCTTCTGGCTTAAGAAAAATAGTAGCAGAGGGAAACTCGAAGCTACATAAAAGAGTGAAGAGCTCCAGGAATGTTAAATATATTATTCAATATAAAATATTTTTCCTAATTTAATACTAGGTTAACAATAACTGGTAATCTAAAACCAAAGATAGAAATTTATTCAAGTGTCTGTGTAAAAGTAGAATGAATGGCAACAATTAACAAAGGACTGAACAGGGAAATATACCATATTTCCTACTACTAAGGGTACTACTATAAAGTTCTTACATTGGAAATAGAGTGATATATTACTTTACGACAGGCCATAATAAAAATATACATCATAAACTGAAAAGCAACAATTTAAAAGTAAACAGAAATATCACAAATAAGTGAATAAGGGGGAAAAATACAAGAAAGATTCCATTAATACAAAGTGAAAGTGAAAGTTGCTCAGTCGTGTCCAACTCTTTGCAACCCCATGGACTATATAGTCCGTGGAATTCTCCAGGCCAGAATACTGGAGTGGGTAACCTATCACTTCTCCAGGGGATCTTCCCAACCCAGGGATTGAACCCAAGTCTCCCGCATTGCAGGCAGATTCTTTACGAGCTAAGCCACAATTAATACAAAAGAAGGAATGAAAAGAGAAGCAAAGAAACCAAGAACAGACAGGGCACATAGAAAGCAGCTACCAAGATAAACTTAAAAGTCAAAGATAATGTACATGTAACATTCAGTTCAGTTCAGTTCAGTCGCTCAGTTGTGTCCTACTCTTTGTGACCCCATGAATTGCAGCATGCCAGGCCTCCCTGTCTATCACCAACTCCCGGAATTCACTCAGACTCATGTCCATCGAGTCGGTGATGCCATCCAGCCATCTCATCCTATGTCGTCCCCTTCTCCTCCTGCCCCCAATCCCTCCCAGCATCAGAGTCTTTTCCAGTGAGTCAACTCTTTGCATCATGTGGCCAAAGTATTGGAGTTTCAGCTTTAGCATCAGTCCTTCCAAAGGATACCCAGGACTGATCTCCTTTAGAATGGACTGGTTGGATCTCCTTGCAGTCCAAGGGACTCTCAAGAGTCTTCTCCAACACCACACTTCAAAAGCATCAATTTTTCGGTGCTCAGCTTTCTTCACAGTCCAACTCTCGCATCCATACATGACCACAGGAAAAACCATAGCCTTGACTAGACGGACCTTTGTTGGCAAAGTAATGTCTCTGCTTTTGAATATGCTATCTAGGTTGGTGATAACTTTCCTTCCAAGGAGTAAGCGTCTTTTAAGTTCCTGGCTGCAGTCACCATCTGCAGTGATTTTGGAGCCCAGAAAAATAAAGTCTGACACTGTTTCCACTGTTTCCCCATCTATTTCCCATGAAGTGATGGGACCGGATGCCATGATCTTCGTTTTCTGAATGTTGAGCTTTAAGCCGACTTTTTCTTCCAAACTTTCAAGAAGCCAGCTCTCTTCTTTCACTTTCATCAAGAGGCTTTTTCGTTCCTCTTCACTTTCTGCCATAAGGGTGGTGTCATCTGCATATCTGAGGTTATTGATATTTCTCCCGGCAATCTTGATTCCAGCTTGTGCTTCCTCCAGCCTGGCGTTTCTCATGATGTACTCTGCATAAAAGTTAAATAAGCAGGGTGACAATATATAGCATTGACCAGTCTGTTGTTCCATGTCCAGTTCTAACTGTTGCTTCCTGACTTGCATATAGGTTTCTCAAGAGGCAGGTCAGGTGGTCTGGTATTCCCACCTCTTTCAGAATTTTCCACAGTTTATTGTGATCCACACAGTCAAAGGCTTTGGCATAGTCAATAAAGCAGAAATAGATGTTTTTCAGGAACTCTCTTGCTTTTTCCACGATCCAGCAAATATTGGCAATTTGATCTCTGGTTCCTCTGCCTTTTCTAAAACTAGCTTGAACATCTGGAAGTTCATGGTTCATGTATTGCTGAAGCCTGGGAGCATTACTTTATTAGCGTGTGAAATGAGTGCAATTGTGCGGTAGTTTGAGCATTCTTTGGCATTGCCTTTCTTTGGGATTGGAATGAAAACTGATCTTTTCCAGTCCTGTGGCCACTGCTAGAATATAAAAACAGAGATAGGCAGAGTGAAAGGATGAAAAATATACTCAAATATTAATTTAGGGAAAGACTGAGGGTGTGTATTAAATCAGTCAAAGTAGAATTCCGAACAAATAATATTGCCGGGAATGTAGTGGTGTTTTTTAAAATGATAGTTTGCATAAGTTATCAAAGGTGCATAATAACCTCAAATATGTATATATTTAATAAAAGAGCTTACCTTGTATTATGTGAAAACTGGTAGAATTACCTGACGAAATTGACAAATTCACAATTTTAGTTGTAAACTGCAAAACTTTTTTCTCGTTATTTGATAGAACAAGTAGACAGAAAGTTACTGGCATTATGTTGTTGTTTAGTCACTCAGTTGTTTCCAACTTTTTTGCAACCCTATGGGCTGTAACCCACCAGGCTCCTCTGTCCATGGAATTCTCCAGGCAAGAATACTGGAGTGGGTTCCATTTCCTTTTCCAGGGGATCTTCCTGACCCAGAAATCGAACCCATGTCTCCTGCATTGCAGGCAGATTCTTAAACACTGAGCCAACCATGTCATTAAAAGCTTGGAATGTCCAGCCCTACGTCCTGGCCACCAGGGAGGGTCCTGAGGTTAAAAGCTGCATTAATCACCAATGACCAATGATTTAATCAATCGTGCCTACAAAATGAAGCCTCTAGAAAACCCCAGAGGGACGGGGTTCAGGGACCTTCCAGGTGGGTGAACGAGAACCTGTCCATGTGCTGGGAGGGTGGTTCACCCCAATCCCCTCCTCAGGATCTTCTGGATCTCACCCTATGCACCTGTTCATCTGGCTGTTCATTTGTGTCCATTCATTCGTGGCTCTTGATTTGTGGACCTGTGTTTCCGTTTATCTTGGGTAAATACCTAGGGAATCTCTGGGTTGTCTGTTTATCAGCCCTGGCACTGTTGACATTTGGGGCCAGAGGACTCTTTGTTCTGAGGGCCCATTGCATCATAGGATGTTCAGCAGCGCCCCCTGCAGGCCAGTAGCACCCCCTCAGTTGTGACAACCAAAAAATGCCTGCAGACCTTGTTCCGGGTTGAAAACTACTATAGAATTTGGCAGCGACTTAGTGGAGGTTGATAATTAAAATTCTAAAAGCAAACAGTGCTCCCTAAAGGAAACATTTTATCCTCAGATGAGTATTTCTTAGAGTTCCTTTACCAGGGAGAAGCAGATCTTTGGTGTCTCGTTCATTCACAGAAGATTCTATTTAGTGTGTTTTATTCAAAAATTCCAAAGCATTAGGCCCATTGTGTCTAGATGGTGAAGAGAAGATGGTAATATGCTTATTAATAGGTTTTCAGAGGTTTTGCTTTGCAACTTTTGGACACCATGGTTACCATGTTTACCTGGTTCTTAGTCAATTTCAACCAGCTCTGGTGACATTTCCTTTATGTATTGGCTTTCACACAGTTCAAGACTCTGATGTTGCTGTCACATTTCTTCTCTTTTCCGTGCTGTGTACTCATTTTTGGACAAGAAACATTAGCTTGCAGTATTTTTCAAAGCAGGTTGAAAATGCTTGAGTAGTCATTTTGTTGGAGGAGTTTATCACAGGCGAGAGAGTTTTGCATGGGAAAGTATGTATTTTCTGATGAGCAATCGCTTTGCATTTATTTTTGCAGGAGCTGCCCCCAAGAATCTAATTTTAGGTATCATCACCAGGGTCCATGTGTGTGTAATTTTGACGGGATCTACATTCCTTTCATTGTTGAAATTAGTTGAATGATTCTGTAATTGGCTTTAAAATGCAAAGGAGATCCTCTTGTAGCTGTATTTTAATTTGCCGAGCTTGGGCTTCTGCCACTGATGTTTATTTTTCCTGACAAGACTGTAAAACGTGTGGGCAGGCCCCAGCGCTGCAACTTTCCCATTGAGGCAGCCAGAGTCCTTGGGCAGTTTCCTCTCTGGCTTCTCCCCCAGGACCCATTCTCGGTGCTGATTTGCAGGATTTCCAAAATGAGTCTTTCCTGATTCCAGAGGCAAGAACAATGCAGCTGCCACCCACTGCTTGTTAATTCCAGCTGGTATCAGAGAGGCCTGATGGAAGTTCCAAGAGAAGGCAACCAGGTTGTCATTCTGGACACACTTTCTAGGATTTCTAGGGTCTCTAGAAAACAAAGCAACCAGATCGTCATTCTTGACACGCTTTCCAGGGTTTCTAGAGTCTCTAGAAAACAAAGCAATACTTATTGCTTGAAAGTGGAAGTGTTAGTTGCTCAGTCCTGTCTGAATCTTTGTGGCCCTATGGACTGTTGCCTGCCAGGCTGCTCTCTCCATGGGATTTTCCAGGCAAGAATACTGGAGTGCGTTGCCATTTCCTCCTCCAGGGGATCTTCCTGACCCAGGGATGGAACCTGGGTCTCCTGCAGATTCTTTACCGTCTTAGCCACTGGGAAAGCCCCTCATCAACAATTTCTTTAAAAATATTTATTATTTATTTGTTTATTTGGCTTGCCAGATCTTAGTTGCAGCACGCAGGATCTTTGATCTTTGTTGCAGCATGTGGCATCTAGTTCCCTGACCAGGGATCGAAACCAGGCCCCCTGTATAGGGAGCATAGAGTCTTAGCCACTGAACCACCAGGGAAGTCCCAGCAATTTCTTACTAAAACTCTGAGTGTTTTAGTAAGAAATAAAATATTAGCTTTATACAAAGCATTTCACAAGTGTTAACTGATTGTTTTATAAGAGTTGTTTTGTGTGTTTTCTATCATACCAGGTCTGGGAGGCATCTTACAGATAACAGAGTCTTACAGAGCAGACGCAGAGGATGTCTAGCCCCAGGTCACAGAGCAGATTCAGAACCCAGCAAATGCAAAGCCAATCCTCTGAGTAATATTCAGGATTTTTTTTTCCTGCTCTACCAAAACCATCTCCATCCAAATTTGAAACCTAGACAAATGGTCTTGAATCAGAAATATTTCAGACCAGCAGCCCCTGATCAGAGCTCTCCAGGGTACCCAATCCTATGGAAATGATAATGAGTTTGGTCAAGTGATGTGATTCTGAAATATAAACATGTGACTTATCTGGGGAGAGGGGTGGGCAGGAACTGGTCCAGGGAAGCATACTTCCTCGAAGTCTTTAAGCAAAGAGCCAAACCATGAGGCTTTCTTACAAAGCAAAACAAACCACTTTGCACGGCATGAGTGTGAATGAAGGGGTTGCAGGTATCCAGAGAAGGAAGCTTCCCAAGAATACGAGAAGGTCGTTTTTGCTCATTTTCCACCCTCTGTGCTTTAGCCTGGCACTCGCTGGTCTCTGATTTAAAGAGTTGAGTTTGCAGGCAGTTTGCTAATTATGACCCAACGAGGCACTTCTGGCTCCAGTCAGAGTGCGTGGGTGTGAGCCAGCCGCCGCCACGGCCTCCCATGGCCATCTGTGATTTAGAGCAAAATCTTTGAGAGAAGTATAACTGCCTGAATTACTGCTCTTTTATATGTTTTTAAATGAGAATGTAAAGGCCAAGGGCATTTTTTCCCATTTAATACCATTAAATCCATCATTAAATCTCTCGCTGAACACTGGCTGATTTTAATGATGCCCTCAAGGGCCGATCCTGGTGCTTGGCTGTGTTAATATTGTTGTCTATATAGATACAATAAATAATGCTTAGCTAAGATGGTATGAGATGCATTGCTGTGCGTATCAATAAAAATAGTCGTGCTAATGAGACCAAGTGTCAGGAACAGATGGTATGGTGGGAATCTAGCCACTGGAGCTAAAAGCACCAGAAAGGACAGAGTTCCACCGACACGTTAAATCTATCACGAAAGCCAGCCTGAATCCTGTAAATATTTTACAGCAAGTTGGCATAAAAGGATTAATTTGGAGTTAGCGTTTATATTTTTATTATCTTCCTTTATAGCACTGTGGCGTAAAAACCAGAGATGCTTTCCAGTATCTGTTCTGTTTGCTGGCTCCAGCACCCCCAATTTCTAGGCAGCATCAGAGACTTACCTGCCTGATTCTTGATCACAGGGCAGAGTTACACTCATGTTTTTATCCCAGAGGACCAAGAAACAGGGTGTGGGGAAGCTTAAAAAATTTTTTAGAACATTTGTGATTTTGAAGATGAAACATTTTTTAATCTGACTGTCCAATACTATATCCTTCACTTTATGAGTATTATTATTCTATGATATATTGTTTTTATCCTTAATGATAATTTCAATGGATAAAGAAGATGCAACACATATATACAATGAAATATTACTTGACTCTTTGCGACCCTATTGACTGTAGCCCGCCAGGCTCCTCTGTCCACAGGATTCTCCAGGCAAGAATACTGGAGTGGATTGCCATTCCCTTCTCCAAGGGATCATCCCAACCCAGGGATTGAGCCCAGGTCTCCCACATTGCAGGCAGATTCTTTACCATCTGAGCCATGTTTGCTGCTATAGACAAGAATGAAATGATTCCTTTTACATCATAATGGATGGACCTAGAGATTATCACACTAAGTGAAATAAGTCAGAGAAAGACAAAGATCATATGATATTGCTTATATTTAGAATCTAAAAAACTGCTACAAATGAACTTATTTACAAAACACAAATAGACTCACATAGAAAACAAACTTATGGTTACCAAAGGGGAAAGACAGAGGAGGGATAAATTAGGAGTTTGGGACTAATAGATGCATACAGCTGCTGCTGCTGCTGCTGCTGCTAAGTCGCTTCAATTGTGTCCAACTCTGTGCGACCCGATAGACGGCAGCCCACCAGGTTCCCCCGTCCCTAGGATTCTCCAGGCAAGAGTGGGTTGCCATGTCCTTCTTCAATGGATGAAAGTGAAAAGTGAAAGTGAAGTCACTCAGTCGTGTCCGACTCTTAGCGACCCTATAGACTGCAGCCTATCAGGCTCCTCCATCCATGGGATTTTCCCGGCAAGAGTACTGGAGTGGGTTGCCATTGCCTTCTCCAGACAGATGCATACTACTATATATAAAATTGATAACCAACAAAAACCTACTGGATAGCACAAGGCGCTATATTCAATATCTTATAATAACCCATAGTGGTTTTTGTTCAGTTTCTCAGTTGTGTCCAATTCTTTGTGACTCTTGACCTATGATGGAAAAGAATCTAAAATAAATATATACACACACACACACACATATGTACAATTGAATCACTTTGCTTTACACCTGAAACTAACAACATTGTAAATCAACCACATTTCAACTTAAAAAATTTTAATTGAAGAAATGAAAGCATCTACCCTGAAAACAACAGAAAATTTCATTGGCCACCACTGAGATTTAAGGACACAAGGAGCTCATGTGCTGATGGTAGCTTTAGTGCTCCTGTCTTATCTGAGCCTCTCATCAGCCCCTTGAGTCAAGTATGGTCATCAATCCCCATTTACAGATGAGGAAACTGGACCTCAGAGGCTCCACAGGACACAGAGCACACGCAGCCGAGCTAAGATTCAGACCCACCCAGGGTCACATTACAAAGCCCAGACTCCCTCCTATGGTTCTTATGCAAAACATATCAGGCATTGTACTGGCTGAGTGTCACATGTCATTCAGAGAAATTCAATTGAGGTTCAAATGTAGGAACTTGGTTTATATCCGTGGGATGGAGCAAAAAGACTATAACTTCTTAAAGAACTGAAATGTTTGCACTGACTCCAACTCTCAGAATTTCTTGAGTAATATGGAAATAGTTGGAAGTTTTCTGAAGAGTTCTAAACTCTTGTCTGTCACAGAATAAGATACAGCAGATGAACCTTTCATCTGCAATATGTTTAAGAACTTTTAGCTTAACTGTCTCCCAGAAACCTGAAGTGAAAGGAGATGTCCCCCTTTTACTGCCCTTAGAGAATATATAAGATTCCATTATAAAGAGAGGAAAGGAATAAGACAACAGTAAAGCTTTATTCTTTCTAAGCTAGTCAGTCATCTATCTTTAGCCGTTGTAACCTTTCCAGGTAATTGTTGGAGATTTGGATATAATTTTCGAAGTAGCACTATCCTTTTACAGGCAGATAGAATCTACCTCTGTGCTGTTATTTTAGATTTAGAAATGGCTGTTTAATATGAGTGGGCTCTAAGGTAGTGACATATAATTTCTTTTTTTTTTTTTTTGGCTGCACTGGATCTTAGTTGCAATGCACAGGCTTCTCTTCTTGTGGTGCGCAAGCTCTGGAGCACACAGGCTCAGTAACTGTGGCAAGAGGGCTCTCTAGTTGCCCCCGGGCATGTGGGATCTTAGTTCCCAGATCAGACATCAAACCCACACCCCTGCATTGAAATGTGGATTCTTTACCACTGCACTGTCGGGGAAGTCCCAGTGATACATAATTTCATAAGTCATAGAGTCTTACTGTAATCCTCTACCCTCTGTTTTTCTCTCTTCCTGTTATACAGATCCACATAGATTAGGGCTTGGGGTGGCTTAGCGAGCCTTCGACTGTGTGTGTCTGTTAGTTGCTCAGTCGAATCCGACTCTTTCCGACCCCACATAGCCTGCCAGACTCCTCTGTCCATGTGCTTCTCCAGTCAAGAATACTGGAGCCATTCCCTTCTCCAGGGGATCTTCCCGACCCAGGGGTCAAACCCAGGTCTCCTGCATTGACTTACGAACAGACAAACCAGTTCACACTGACCTGCAGCATCTCTAACTCATTCTGCCTCTTCCAACCTCTTGGCTGTCAGGAAACAAGCAAAGCTGTACATGAGGATAAAATAGAGAAAACCTCAGAGGGTCCTTGCATTACTTCTGTGTATACACACCAAACAAGACACAGACAGGTTACGATACTGTGGTTAGGATTCCCTCAACAATTTCAGAGCTAAGGTTAAGGATTGAGGAGATATGCAAAGAGTACAGAGAGCACATTTGCAAAGAAGAAAACTAATACAGCCATCTGATGGGACCATTATGAATTTTTATACTCTAATAACTTAGCATGTACTCATGATAGAAACAGCCTCTAAAAGTAATTGAAAGAGTATGGACTGAATTTGAGGGCAGTACAATTACATGGATATATTCTTACTTTAGATCCCTAAATAAAAAGCATCTAAGAGGATTGAGGCTCATTTTATTCAATAGAAGAAAATCGCTGCCATGTCTAATGCCATGTAGAGCTTGCTTGCCACATGCCAACAACCTAAGATTCTAACATTGAGAAACAGTATCTTAATACTGCACAAAGCTTTCTCCTGTCCTAATATCGTGCTCCTATGTCATGTGAAAAGTGTGGAAGTGTTAGCCACTCAGTCGTGTCCAACTCTTTGTGACCTAAGAACTGTAGCCCACCAGGCTCCTCTGTCCATGGAATTCTCCAGGCAAGAATACTGGAGAATGGGTAGCCATTCCTTTCCCAGGGGATCTTCCCGACCCAGGGATTGAACCTGGCTCTCCTGCATTGCAGACAGATTCTTTACCATCTGAGCCACCAGGGAAGCTCCATATGTCATGTGCAGGAATAGAGTCTCCTGGTGTGTGCAGCTCTGTCAGCCAGCGCCTTTGCCTTCTATCTATTCTTTGCTCCAGGTCTGTTCCCAGCCCCTGCAGAGATGGAAGCTGCAGGCCTTGTCTGTCATCCTTGTGCTGTGATATGTTTCTTGGTTGGTATGAGTCCTGCATCTGTCAGACTCGGAGCCTGCTGAGGCCAGACAAGGTATTACTGCACTGACACACACACACACACACACACACACACAATCACACATACACACCATTACACACACATACACACACCATCACACACACCATCACACACACATCAAACACACACACCATTTCACACACACCATCTCACACACACATACACACCATCTCACACACCAACACACACACACACACATACACACCATCACACATACACCATCACATACACACACACACCCCCATCACACACACCATCACACACACACACACCATCATACACCTTCTCACACACTCACACATACACCATCTTTCACACACACACTCACACATACACCATCTTTCACACACACACACACACATACACACCATCTCACACACACACACACCTCACATATACACCATCACACACACACATACACACCATCACACACACACACATACACACCATCTCACACACCAGCACACACACACACCATTACACAGACACACACACCATGACACATGCACACCATCACACATACACACCATCACACACACACCATCACACACACCATCACACACACTATCACACACACACACACCACCTCACACACACATATACACACCATATCTCACACACGCACACAACATCACACACACTATCACACACACACACACACCACCTCACACACCATCTCACACACACATATACACACCATATCTCACACACACACACACACACACACACATCACACACACCTTTTCACACACTCACACACACACCATCTCTCACACACACACACACACACACCTCACATACACACACCATCACACACACCTCACATACACACCATCACACACACCTCACATACACACCATCACACACACACACACACACACCATCACACACACACACATACACACCATCACACACACACATTACATACACACACACACACCATCACACACACACACCATCACACACACACACCATCACACACACCTCACACACTCACACGTACACACCATCACACACACACACACCTTCTCACACACTCACACACACACACCATCACACACACCTCACACACTCACACATACACACCATCACACACACACACCTTCTCACACACACACACACCATCACACACACCTCACACACTCACACATACACACCATCACACACACACACACCTCACACACTCACACACACACACCATCACACACACCTCACACACTCACACATACACACCATCACACACACACACACCATCACACACACCTTCTCACACACTTGCACATACACACCATCACACACACCTTCTCACACACTCGCACATACACACCATCACACACACACACACACACCCATCACACACACACACACCATCACACACACACACCCCATCACATACACCTTATCACACACTCACACATACACACCATCACACACACACACACCATCACACACACATATACCCATCACATACACACACACCATCACACACACCTTATCACACACTCACACATACACACCATCACACACCTTCTCACACACTCACACACACACACCATCACACACACACCATCACACACACACCTCACACACACATACACCCACCACACACACACACACACCATCACACACACCTTATCACACACTCACACATACACACCATC
This sequence comes from Bos taurus, assembly GCF_002263795.3. NCBI lineage: Eukaryota > Metazoa > Chordata > Mammalia > Artiodactyla > Bovidae > Bos > Bos taurus. The sequence continues at coordinate 4,918,326 of NC_037338.1, read as the reverse complement.
ACACACCTTCTCACACACTCACACACACACACCATCACACACACACACACACCATCACACACACACACACCCACACACACACCCTCACACACCCTCACACATACACAAATACACACCGTCCCAGACTTCGGACCAGGGGCAGCTCCCCAGTGAAGTCTTGCTTCCAGGCAGGGAGGTGTTGGAGAGGACAGAGTCCTGGAAACGCGGGCTGTGCGGGCCTGGTTCTGATCAACACATACTGCCTCCAGATTCTCTGGACTGAATCCAGTTCCCTAAGGGGCTGAGGGGCTGAGGGCTTAAATAAATCCCTTGCTAATCATTCAGGCCAGCTGGTGAGGTAAGTCCTTGCTTCTCAGCCAGGCATACGAGGAGGTTTCCTCGAGTGTTTTCTTTGGTGCTACGGGGGATGCCCGGGTGCACCCAGAAAGTGGATCAGAGTGAATGCAGCTGCCCTGGGTTCTTGCAATGAGTAATGTTTGGCTGACAGAGTATAGTCTCTGAGCTTGGTACAGAGTAGGTCCTCTAATCAGACACATTAGACCCTCCCCAGTCACTTTCCCTCGCCACGAGGGCTCCCTATCTGGTGCAATCAGAGCAAAAACAGAATACCTTAGAAAAGTGGTTGATGTTAGATCTTCGGGGAGATCTCTCAACCATCTTTTTTCTTTTCTGGAGGAAAGTTCCTGCTAATGACAGCCTTCCGCATCATAGAGTATGCCTAGATTCTAGAAAGACAGTCAGGCTAAATGCTTTATGACAGATAATGTTTTGGTTTTAAAAAGAACACAAGTTTTTTCAGTGACCAAGCTGGACTTCATCCTTAGGACAGTGTGGGGTTGACCGGAACCCTCTCAGGTCGTCTAATCCTTGCTGTCACATGGCATCTTTGCTGAGTAAGTACTGAGTGCCATGGGAAGCAGAGGCCTGAGTGACATCTTCTGAGGGTGTGTGGCTTCTCTCACAATGCAGGGCAGCTTGGCTACTGGCATGAAATTGTACAGTTGACACTTACACCTTCCCCTGGCAGCCCTGGGCACAGACAACACACCAGCCCCCTCAGAGCACCCGGACTCCAAGTTAGAGGCACCAGTGTGTCAGGATTCCCACACTTGGGGCCAAGCATGGGGGGAACATCCATCCTGAAAGTTTGGAGGAGGGTATTAAGAGGAGGTGGTTTAGGAGGTGGAACTGGCAACAAATGGCAGCTATGATAAATTGGAGATAGAGCCAAAGCTTTCTGCCCATTTTGAAGTCGGGTAGATAGTGAAGTTTTCTCATGTAAATCTCTGCTCATTGTCCATTTTCCTCCTGTGAGGGATGGATTTTAGCCACCACTGTCTTCTGCAAGAGAAGTACCTAGAGAAAAGAAAGCCGGGTTGGGCCCCAGGTTCTAGGCAGCCATTCACCATCTCTGCCCACCACGTAACTCTCTGCAACTCGAGGCACTTGCCTGAAAACAGCAAAGCAGAACAAATTTTGGATGCTGAAAATTATTTCTGTGGCACATATTCAAACTTAAGAAAATGGACCCTCTATACACTTGTGGGCCAGAATAAGCATTTATGTCTTTTTCACTTCTGGATAACTAAATGTCATGAGTTTAAAATATTTTGAGTCTCTTATGGGACTTTGAAGCACTAATTTTACCTTCAGAAGCCTTGTCTCTGATTTTATCATTAGTGGGTGTGTGTGGTGGTGGTGGTGGTGGGGGTGTGTGTGTGTGTGTGTGTGTGTGTGTGTGTGGGCACGCAGGCATGTGTGCACGTTGGAGCAGGAGTATTTGTCCACAAACCTAACCATCCGTTTAAACAAACATTGGGCGTGGCCTGATCAGTCCTTGGATGTTAATACCAAAAGTAAAGCCCAGAGCGAATGCATTTGAAGTTGGAGCTCCTGAGAACAATCACTGCAGGTCAAGGTTTAAAAAGTTTCAGGAATCTTTGACTAAGGAGGCAAGAATATACAATGGAGAAAAGACAATCTCTTTAACAAGTGGTGCTGAGAAAACTAGTCAACCACTTGTAAAAGAATGAAACTAGATCACTTTCTAACACCATACACAAAAATAAACTCAAAATGGAGTAAAGATCTAAATGTAAGACCAGAAACTATAAAACACCAGGAGGAAAACATAGGCAAAACACTCTCTGACATAAATCACAGCAGGATCCTCTATGACCCACCTCTCAGAGTACTGGAAATAAAAGCAAAAATAAACAAATGGGACCTAATTAAACTTAAAAGCCTTTGTACAACGAAGGAAACCATAAGCAAGGTGAAAAGACAGCCTTCAGAATGGGAGAAAATGATAGCAAATGAAGCAACTGACAAAGAATTAATCTCAAAAATATACAAGCAGCTCATGCAGCTCAATTCCAGAAAAATAAACGACCCAATCAAAAAATGGGCCAAAGACCTGAACAGACATTTCTCCAAAGAAGACATAGAGATGGCTAACAAACACATGAAAAGATGCTCAACATCACTCATTATCAGAGAAATGCAAATCAAAACCACAATGAGGTACCATCTCACACCAGTCAGAATGGCTGCTATCAAAAAGTCTACAAACAATAAATGCTGGAGAGGGTGTGGAGAAAAGGGAACCCTCTTACACTGTTGGTGGGAACGCAAACTAGTACAGCCACTATGGAGAACAGTGTGGAGATTCCTTAAAAAACTGGGAATAGAACTGCCTTATGACCCAGCAATCCCACTGCTGGGCATTTACACCGAGGAAACCAGAATTGAAAGGGACACGTGTATCCCAATGTTCATTGCAGCACTGTTTACAATAGCCAGGACATGGAAGCAACCTAGTTGTCCATCAGCAGATGAATGGATAAGAAAGCTGTGGTACATATACACCATGGAATATTACTCAACCATTAAAAAGAACACATTTGAATCACTTCTCATGAGCTGGATGAAACTGGAGCCTATTACCCAGAGTGAAGTAAGTCAGAAAGAAAAACACCAATACAGTATATTAACACATATATATGGAATTTAGAAAGATGGTAATGATGACCCTATATACAAGACAGCAAAGACCCTATATACAAGACTTTTGGACTCTGTGGGAGAAGGTGAGGGTGGGATGATTTGAGAGAATAGCATTGAAACATGTATATTATCATATGTGAAACAGATCACCAGTCCAGGTTCGATGCATGAGACAGGATGCTTAGGGCTGGTGTACCGGGATGACCCAGAGGGATGGGATGGGGAGGGAGATGGCAGGGGGGTTCGGGATGGGAAACACATGTACACCCATGGCTGATTCATGTCAATGTATGGCAAAACCAATACAATATTGTAAAGTAATTAGTGTCCAATTAAAATAAATTAATTAATTTTAAAAAATTTAGGGCTCAGTGCATGTTAATTAGATATGCTATGTATATCACATTATTAAGATTATCTCTGTTTATATGTCTTTTAATCCACTCAGTTTAATGAATTGAAGGGAATTAATTAAAATATGCTACTCATAAAAAATAAATAAATGAAAAGTTTTAGGAGCAGCTTCAAACAGATCACCTCGGAAAACCTTGGCAGGGTCAGGGGCGGGCCTGCTGCCAGAGCAAAGGTCATGGTCAGGCAGGATGTCCCCCGAGTGTGCAGTGGGGACATTGTATTGCCTTTTAACTTCTAATGCTTACCTCAACCTCTCAGGGTGTGTTCCTTCATCTCTCCCTCCCTTCCTCCCTCTTTCTCTCAGAATTAGTGTCTTAAAAAAACAGTGTCATAAACCTGGAATTCTGTTTCTTTATTTTATAATGTTCACTAGCATTTACAGATGTTCGGGCTACAGGGCTTTTGGTAACGTGTACATTAAGCCTTTCAAGTGCACTCTGTTTACAATTATTACAATGCGAAGACCCTAAATCCCAAAGACAACTGTCTTCATGCCCAAAGGGAAATGGAAAATCAAAACATTGGCCAGAATAATTTAAAGAAGAGAAAGGAAAAAAACTTTGCTTTTAGGTTTCTGAAGCAGTCGTTTTTGGGGGGGGGCGGTGTGTGTGTGTGTGTGTTTGATTATTTGGAATGAAGTCTCCAAAGTAATAAAGTTCTCCATGAGCTTAAATGACATGTCGGCCCCCAGTACCCCTCTCAGCATTTCTCTCTCCTCACATCAAAGAAAATGCATTGGCTTTCCAGCTTACAGGAAAGAGAATTATAAAATATATGTTACATATGTTTGGATTTTGTTAATAGAAAATCCCTCTCTGTGTTCTGCTAGATTTGACTAAGTTGCTAACAAATGCAAATACCCTTTTGATATATTTCTTCACCCCATTTCCTTGCTTTTTTCTTTTTCTCTTTCATGCATTCATTCATTCATTTAAACAAGTTTGTTCAATGTCTGTATCATATGCCAGCATGGTCTTCTAGGTGAGTTTCTAAGCTTCAGTTTCTTCACTTGTAAAATGAAGATTAAAAATAATAACTATGTGGTCACTTTCCCAGGATTCTTTGTTTGTGAAAATCCCATGAAAATGTGAATTACCACACTGGTATATGATACTATAAGCATAATGATCATATTCCTGCTGTTTTTAAATTGTTGTTTAGGAATTTGTCCCAAGAATTCAAAATTGATTCAACAAATGAAAATCAAGTAATGTAATAACTATAGAATAAATAATCTTTAAAAACCTATTATCATCTAATAGATTAAATAGTAAAGCTTTTGACAAAAATCTAACACCCTCTCATGATTAAAAACTCTCAACAAGCTAGAAATAGAGGTGAACTTCTTCAACCAGTAAGAGTATCCATGGAAAACCTACAGCTAGTATCATATTTAATAGTGCAAGACTGAAAACTTTCTCCTGAGATCAGGAACTGTACAGTAATGTCTGCAGTCACTGCTTCATTCAACGTGGTGTTGGAAGTACTATCTAAGGCAATTCGGAAAGAAAATAAAAGACACCCAGATTGGAAAGGAATAAGTAGAACCATCTCCATTCACTGATAACATCATCTTCTATATGGAAAGTCCTAAAGAGCCCCCATATATATATATACAAAAGTATCATAATTAATAAACAAGTAGCAGTGTTGCAGGATATGAGATCAATATACAGAAATAAATATTTCTCTATACTAGTAATGGACAATCTGAAAATGAAATTAGGAAAAGAAGTCCATGGCATCAAAAGAATAAAATTAGGAGTAAAATTAACCAAGGAAATGCAGTACTTGTACATTGAAAACTAGAAGACAGTGTTGAAAGAAGTTCAAGGTCTAAATAAACGTAAAGATATCCTGTGTTCATTGACTGGAAGAATAATATTAAGATGACAGTACTCCCCAAACTGACTCACAGAATCAGTGCAACCCCCATCAAAATTCCAGCTGCCCTTTTTTTCAAAAAGGGACAAGCCGATCTTAAAATTCATATGGAAATCAAGAGACCTCCAAAGCCTAAAGAAAATATTGAACAAAGTTGAAAGGCTCACACTTGATGATTTCAAAGCTTACTGCAAAACAGTCGTACTTAATCAAGGTGTTGTGGTGATGAGATCAGGATAGACATATAGATGAATGGAATAGAATTGAGAGTTCAAAACTAAACCCGTGAGTTTATGGTCAGCTGATCTTTGACAAGGATGCCAGTTCCATTCAATGAGAGAAGAAGTGTCCGTTCAATAAGTGGTGCTGGGACAACTGAACAATCTCATGTAAAAGACTGAAGTCAGCTACCTCACACCATATATAAAGATTAATTCAGACTTCCCTGCTGCTCCAGAATCCATCTGCCAATTCAGGGGACACAGGTTCAATCCCTGATCCAGGAAGATTCCACACGCCATGGGGCAGATAGACCCGTGGGCCACAACTCCTGAGCCCATGCTCCACAACACACTCAGAAGCCTGCACATCACAACAAGAGGAACAGCCCACTCGCTGCAGCCAGAGAAAGCCCGAGGACAGCAGTGAAGACCCACGTAGCCGAAAGTAAATAACTAGTTTTTTAAGTAAAAATTAACTCCAGATGGATTGAAGATCTGCATTTTAGAGCTAAAACTATAAAAATCTTAGAAGAAAATATAGGCCCAAATCTTTGTGACCTCTGATTAGACAGTTGCGTATTAACTATTACATGAAAAGCCCAAGAAACAAAAGGAAAAATAGCTATGTTCAGTTCAGTTCAGTTACTCAGTCATGTCCGACTCTTTGTGACCCCATGAATTGCAGCACGCCAGGCCTCCCTGTCCATCACCAGCTCCTGGAGTTCACTCAAACTCATGTCCATCAAGTCAGTGATGCCATCCAGCCATCTCATCCTCTGTCGTCCCCTTCTCCTCCTGCCCCCAATCCCTCCCAGCATCAGAGTCTTTTCCAATGAGTCCACTCTTCGCATGAGGTGGCCAAAGTACTGGAGTTTCAGCTTTAGCATCATTCCTTCCAAAGAAATCCCAGGGCTGATCTCCTTCAGAATGGACTGGTTGGATCTCCTTGCAGTCCAAGGGACTCTCAAGAGTCTTCTCCAACACCACAGTTCAAAAGCATCAATTCTTCAGTGCTCAGCCTTCTTCACAGTCCAACTCTCACATCCATACATGACCACAGGGAAAACCAAAGCCTTGACTAGATGGACCTTTGTTGGCAAAGTAATGTCTCTGCTTTTGAATATGCTATCTAGGTTGGCCATAACTTTCCTTCCAAGGAGTAAGCGTCTTTTAATTTCATGGCTGCAATCACTATCTGCAGTGATTTTGGAGCCCAAAAAAATAAAGTCTGACAGTTTCCACTATTTCCCCATCTATTTCCCATGAAGTATAGCCACGTTAGCTCTTATCAAAATCTGAACATTTTGTAGCTTAAAGGACACTATGAAGAAAGTGAGAAGACAACTCACAGAATGGAAGAAAGTATTTGCAAATTATATGTCTAAAAAGGATCTGTTATCCAGAATTTATAAAGAACTCTTGCTGCTGCTGCCGCCATTGCTAAGTTGCTTCAGTCATGTCCGACTCTTAGCAGCCCCATGGACCTCAGCCCACCAGGCTCCTCCGTCTATGGGATTTTCCAGGCAAGAGTACTGGAGTGGATTGCCATTGCCTTCTCCCCCATGAGGGTAATGAAAAATAAAAGAAGTATTGGCAACAATGTTTAGCAATCAGAAACCTCATCTGTTGCTGTGGAAGTGTAAAACGGTGCAGGGACTGTGGAGAACTGTTGGCAATTTCTCAAAAAATTAAACGTAAAGTGACCAGTGACCCAGCAGTTCCCCTCTGAAGTATATATCCAAGAAAATTAAGAACACATGTTCACACAAAAACTTTTACATGAATGTTTATAGCAGTATTATCCATAATAGCCAAAAAGTTGAAACCACCCCCAATGTTTATCAACTGATGAGTAGATAAACAAATTATGGTACAATGAAGTCTTGTTTGGCCATAAATATGGATAAAGTACTGACATAGATTGCAACACGAATGAACCCTGGGAACATTATGCTAAGTGAAAGAAGCAAGACACAAAAGGCCAAACACTGTTTGATTCCATGTATGTGAAATGTCCAGAATAGTTAAGTCCATAGCGACAGAAAGTAGACAGTAGTTGCCAGAGGGTGGATTGGAAGGTACAAGGTTTCTTTTGAGTATGATGGAAATGTTTTAGAGGTAGAAATGGATGGCAGTTGTACAGCATTGTGAATAACTAATAACCCACTCAACTGTGCATGTTAAAATGGCTAAGATGGTGCATTTTATAGTATGTGGATTTTATGTCAGTTTTTAGAAAGTGATTTTGTAGTTCCTAGTAACAATAATGCAATGGCGATTTTAGGCTCTGAGGTGCCAGAAAAATACAACTGTAGTATGTGCTTTATTGGAAAATGGCCAGGTTCTCCATGAGAAGCATCTCCTTAGCACGTACACACTCATCCATACACACACACACACTCAAATGTCTTTCCTTTCCTACTATTTTCTTTAAGTGTGAAGGTAGGGGACTTCCCTCGCAGCCTAATGGGTAAGACTTTGCCTTCCAATGCAAGGGATATGGGTTTGATCCCTGGTAGATCCCACATGTCTCGAGGCCAAAAAACCAAAACATAAAACAGAAGCAGTACTGTAACAAATTACATAAAGACTTAAAAATGGTTCACAGGAAAAAAAAAATCTTTAAAAGGAAAAAATTTTTTTAAATTGTGAAAGTAGACAGTTTAGATTAAAAAATAATAATAACAAAAAGAGCTTCCATATAGGAAATATAGGGAAGTTCTGCGATACATGCCTATTACCCTAACATATGTAGTCAATGTAGTGTTAAAGCCCCGTTTTTTCCTTCACCAAAGCCTATCTACATTTCTGGGAACCATGAATCAACATGTTTTTCTAGCCATTAGAAGTGAAAATAACTGAAAATCTTAATATCATCATAGCTGAATATCTGAAGATCCACCAGTAGAGTCTATAATTCATCTCACCTTCCCATCAGTGAGAGTCCAGTGAGAATTTTTCTCATCATTACATTTATGATGATCCCTAAGGAGAGGCTGTGTGTGTGCTGTGCTGTTGCTTCAGTCATGTCCGACTCTGTGCGACCCCATGGACTGTAGCCCGCCAGGCTTCTCTGTCCATGGCATTCTCCAGGCAAGGGAAGCCCAAGGAGGGGCTATACTTTTTTTTTAAATGTCATTGTTTCCTGATTATTAAATGTGTTGTGTTCATTTAAAGGTGATACTGAATTTAGGATAACTTTTTTAGTCATTTCACGGTCACTATACCCTAAAAACTACAAGTCTACCAAATTCTGACTTCCAAAAGGTATCCTTATATTGAAACTTTTGCGGAGGGGCCACTTAAATGGAGATGACTTTTCTGAGCTCCTTCTGTCCATGTTTATATGTGTGGTGAGTTGGGGCAGGGCACACATGTATAGTATACACAGAGATGCCTCACAAAACACTCTTGACAGATGGATACATAGATACCTAGACAGAGGGGCTTCCATATGGATCCAGTGATGCTCACATGAAAGGGAAATGGATGTGGGAGCAGAAGAGACAGACCTTGATCCTGCCCGAGCTGGTTAGGAGTAGGAGAGCCATGGGGCTTCCAGGTAGCGCTAGTGGTAAGGAACCCGCCCGCCAGTGCAGGAGACATAGGAGATACGGGCTTGATCCCTATGTTGGGAAGACCCCCTGGAGAAGGAAATGACTACCCACTCCAGTATTCTTGACCGGAGAATTCCATGGACAGAGGAGCCTGGCAGGCTATAGTCAGTCGGGCTGCAAAGAGTTGGACACGACTGAAGTGACTTAGCACGCATGTTCGGGAACTGTGCTGGAATGTACGTATGCACGATACTTCTCCTGCTTTCTAATCTGCTCCTAGCCCCCTGTTTCCCCCACCTCCCATCCCAGTCACTGTCTGTCTGAGACTCCCACAGCTTCACCCCTTCCTTAGATCCATGGTCCATCCTTTTATTCATGGAATAAATACGCCCCCAAGCTCAGTGCCAGTGTTGTGTGAGGTGCGGGTAACGGCCTTGAACCTGCAGGAAGAATTAGAAGAGGAGGCCAGAAGCCAGGGAAGGGGAAGTGAGCTCCAAGCCGCGGGAGCACCAGGCCACTCTGCCCAAGGACACAAGGCAGGCACATGGGTTGCTGCAGAACCCCTCAAGCCTGGGACAAGCCAACCTGTCCTTATACCACAGACCTGTAGGGACCAGGTCAGAGGGACATACCAGCTTCCTGTTTGAACCAGCAGTCCTGGAACTAATTTTCCCAGATTTGGGTTTTGTAGAGTAACCCCGGGGGCCTGCTGTGGGAGTGCTGGGCCTCTCCTCTGGGCATCCTGGAAGCTACTGAAGGGAGCTGACTTCTGCCTCCAGGGAGGTAGCCTGGCAGAGACCAGCTCTCCAGGGCAGTTTCATGTTCTCAGAAAGGACAGGAACAGAGTAGAGAGCCTGCCAGGTGCTGGAGTTGTCGAGCTAGCACCCTGATGAGTTATAATGAGGAGGTTTGAGAGAGTCGTAATGAGGAGCCATGTACTTAAATCTGCGAGAGAAGCATAGAAGGCCAGGCAGTGGGATGCTTAAACCCGCGCAGGAAGTGAAGACCCAGGCAGCCAGGACGGTGTCTTCCCTGGCCGATCATCCCTAGGACTCAGAGTTCAAGCCAGGGACCCCGCGTGGTCTGTCCACCCACACCCACGGTCTGGGGCCCACTGCTGTGCACAGTTGGCCCTTGGGCTCATCCCGGCCACCATCTGCCGTCAGCTGGTTTAAGGCCCGCGAGGGATGGGGCTGGGGTCAGGTAGGAGCAGGACAAGGCTTTTGGAGGAATAGAGGCCTTCCTCTGTGTGGGAAGCACTGCAGATGCCTGGTGCACTTTCCTCAGACATGCCTGGGAAGGAAGGAGGTCAGTGAGAGGGCCTGTGCAAGAACTCTGCATGGACGCAGGAGGCTCTCCGTAGAGGCTTGTTTAAAACCAATCGCCTAAGCCACAACTGACTTGAAAGCCTGAATGGTATGCTTTTTGTTTGTTTATTATTGTTGGTGTGTTTGTTTTTAAGAAAAGCATAGACCCCTTATCAGAGGCCTTGCTCTCGGACGAAAATTATGTTATGGCCAAGACTCCCCCTTTACCATCACATCTGCCACCCCAGCAAACAGCCTATCTGGAAATACCCAGTTCTCAGCAACTAGTTATGCCTATAAAAGTATACTAGTGCAAAATAGATTTCCCCTGCGATGTCAAACTACCCATGCTTCAGAGAGTGAGCAGCAGCTCAGGGCCTGCATCCCTCTGGAAGCATTTCTCATGGAAGCTCAGACAGCCTTGCTCTGCTCCACTGCTGTGTCCAGGGCTTGGTCAGTAGCAGAAGGTGTCTGTTGGCAGTGTGAGTGCTCCTGGCAGCCAGTGCCTCTGGGTGGGAACCAAGCAGCCCCTTCCCCACGGAGGTGAGCACAGAGACAGGGTGGCTCAGAGGCGGGTGGAGGTGTGGCTCCTTCACCTACTGCCTGTGAGACCTTGGGAAGGTTCTTTAACTTTGCAAGTCCTCAGTTTCCTCATCTGTAAAATGGGCCAGTAGTGCTTACCTCACACTGTTCTAAGGACTACAAGAGCTGTGCAGAAGGAGACCTGAGCGAGTGTTCTGTACTCAGTGCCTTTGAAAACGTATTAGCTGTTCATGCTCTGATCAGCAATAGCCCAAGGAACTGAATCGATCAGTCTCATACTTGAACTGAGATTTTAAATGTGAAATTTCCAGTTAAAGGTGACTCGGTGATTACGCTGGTCATTGTTTAATTTTCATACATCCACTCAAATATTTTCCCTCTTTCTCAAAGCCCAGGGTTCATTCTGTCTTAAAGTCTTATCCTCAGTAAGGAAGAGCAAGGCGCTCTGCTCATTTCAGGCTCTTATGCTCTTTTGAAATTATTTGGTCATTGATTCTAAATGCCTCTCAACTCGTAAGAATGCGAATTACATGCCATTCTGTGATGCTCACTAATTAATATGTGTTCATCATGGGCTTCTACAATGGCTCAGTGGTAAATAATCTGCCTGCAATGCAGGAGACACAGGATATGCAGGTTCAATCTCCTGGTCAGGAAGACCCCCTGGAGGAGAAAATGGCAACCCAGTCCAGTGTTCTTGCCTGGGAAATCCCATGGACAGAAGAGCCTGGTGGGCTGCAGTCCGTAGGGTTGCAGAGCAAGGACACAACTGAGCACGCATGCATTGTGTCCCCACCTTTTTTTGTGTGGCTGTTCTGGGTCTTAGTTGCAGCATGTGGGATCTAGTTCCCTGACCAGGGATTGAACCCAGGTCCCCAGCTTTGGGAGCTCAGAGTCTTAGCCACCAGATCACCATAGAAGTCCCACATCTTCACTTCTAACCGTGATTCTCCTGAGGGGAAAGACAGTGGTTTTGATGTCTTCTGTATGGTCAAGAAACTGGGCAAAGACTGTATGAAGACTCTATGTTGAGTTGGATAAATTAGGTGGGTCGATACACAGTTTTTGTTTGTTTAACTTGAGGGTACAGTGACCAGGTCCACCTCTCTCTGCTGTAGTGAAGGAGAATCCAGAAGAGTGAAGGAGGTTCCCTGTGTCCTGAGGGTGCCTCAGCTGGACAGGGCAGGGCACGGAAGAGGTCCAGGAGTTGAGGTGGAGCATGGGTGCCCCCAAGTCATCCTTCTGGGCCCGGGACACTTTGGTGCTCCAACTACCTCCAAAGAGACCTGTTCTGAGATCAGAAGCTGGCCCTGCAGACTCTGTCCTCTAAAAGCAGTTCCTTACTCTGATACTGAAATATCTGATTTTTCCTAGAGCCTGCCATCTCCTTCTTTCTGTAATTGTCTTTCTCATCACTTTAAAAGGTCACCTTTTCCACTGTCCCCTCATCCAGACTGTCTGGCCCACTGTTGCCAAGTAACTCTAAAGCAGCACCAGATATGTGTGACCCTCCACGTTTAGACCCTCTGTGCCCACCCACTGCCAGCCCCTACCCTCCATGCCTCAAGGTCACATTCAAATTCCCTTGTAGACCTTGCCCAGTACCCTCCTCTGCTCTCTACTCATACCCTTGTCCCAGCTCAGACTATCCCACCAGCCTGTTCCTGGGGTCACCCAACTCTCACCTTCTGTTATAAATTCTGGACAGTAGATCCATGCAGCCCTGGCCATGCCAGCGTATGGTGAGCCCTGCATCACTGCCTGGCCCTGAATTTGGAATCTGCTGCCCATGTCTGAGGGCTTCCCAGGTGGCTCAGAGGTAAAGACTCCACCTGCCAATGCAGGAGACCCGGGTTCAATCCCTGGGTGGGGAAGATCCTCAGAGAAGGAAATGGTAACCAGCTCCAGTATTCTTGCCTGGGAAATCCCTTGGACAGAGGAGCCTGGTGGGCTACCGCCCATGGGGTTGCAAAGAGTTGGACACGACAACTTAGTGACTAAGCAACAGCCACTGCAACCCATGCCTGAAGGGCTGTTTTCTTGTGCCTTCATGTGTTCATGGATTCCTGTCTCCCCAGCTGCCCTGTAAGCTCCCTTCCATGATCCCTGTTCTCTGTGCCCCATTGACAAGCACAGCGCAGGGCCCCTCCCTCGCCCTGAAGCCAGGTTGGAGACTGCTCTCATGGTGTTCCCAGAAGTCTGGTTTCTACCCGAGGCAGAGCCACTGAGGATGCCTCCGAGTGGAGCCCTCTCGGGTTTGGGCCAGAGCCTGCCACGGAGCCCAGACAGAACATCGGTTGTGCAGACAGCAGTAATAAAAGGGGATTTCAGTGCTTTGTTCATGGTGGCACCAGCAGTCCTTCTGTGTGAGAGCAAGGAGCCCACTACAGGAGCAGGGAGAGTGCGCACTGCCAGCTCCTCGCCATTGTAATTGGGAAGCTGGCTTGTCTGAAATCCAGTTTCACAGGTGCAGAATTCATCCTCGACAGGTGACTCTGTTTTGATTTGTATCATCACTTGCAAAACAGAATGGAGAGAGCGGTTTCAGACCATAAAGCACGTTCAGCTGCACAAGAGATATTAGTGTTAAAAATCCGTCAGTGTTGCTAAATATTTACCCAATTCTGGCTTTCTACCTTCTGCCAACCTGAAGCATTTTCTTGGCAAATGCGCTTCATGGAACTTTGGAAGTCTCTCTGCCTTACTCTTCTAACTACATAAATACAGCCATCTGTCTGTGCTAGGTAAACAGACTGACCTCTATTCTTCTTACTATTTTTTTAAACTTTTGTTTTAATTTCTTGAAATATGTCCAGAATAATCCTTACTCTGCCGCCAATTCTTTATTAGGAGCCAAAAAGACACAATTATAAGGAACTCCAGAAACAACTAGAGTGTTCCTTTTTTGCCCACTGTTATTTGAAACCCCTCTGAGAATTGTAATTTGCAAGTTCTGCACACTTTCCTTCCTTCTGAGAGGTCATTATGTATTTTTCTGTGTCTCCTACTGTTGCATTATTTTATTGTTCTACTGGAGATGCTGGGTTTTTGTTCAGCATCAAATTTATTTCAAAGTTCATATTTGCTCAGAACCAAACTAGTGTTCTGCTACGACTGTAAATAAGACGAGATCAGTTGGTGTCGAATTAGTTCCTGCCGTGTGTGTAGCTGCTAGGTTTGTTTTTCAAAGAAATCCTCACATCTGGAGTATTTTTAATGCATTCAAAGGGATTACTCATTGTCCCTCAAAAAGTCATTTTGAGACGCTAAATAACTCATTCTAATGATGTCATCTCGCAAGCATTCCTAGAACTACTTTCTTCTTGAGAACAAAGCGGATGAGCTCTGAGTTGGGTTACGACCCAGAAACGCTCTCCTTAGTTTACTCATTCACTTCCTTGAAGCTCGACTCTGAACCACTTCTGACTCTCTCTGAATTTAGATCCACTGTTAATGCTGACACGCCCAACCCTTTATCCCCCAGGAATTCAGAGGCCCGTGATGTAGAGGCATCAGTTCCCAAAGAGGAATTTCAGAACGCTCTTGAGGTGCCGCAGCCCTGGTGGCAAGAAAGACCCACCTGCCGAACAGTGACAACAAATGATACGAATGTGTGTTGATCTAGCAAGGTCATAAAGCTTCAGGACAGCCTCACCCCTCACTTGTTGAGCAACCGTTATCTGAGAACCCCGCGTGGGCACTGTACTGAGATAAACCCTGGGGATGGAGTCATGAACAAAAGAGGGCTCTCTGCCCTCAGAGGGCTTAACTGTGGTCTCAATCAATGTTGACTGAGTTATAAACTGTTAGTGCTCTAGACTCTTGGAGAAAGGGGAAGTTAAACAAAGGAGGCTGTGAGATGTTCCTGAACCACTGGGGTCATGAACTGGGGTCATGTGATGAAAGGGTAGGGTGTGGACAGAGACGTGCCGGCAGAGGTCAGACATCCGGGCAGCCTCGGGGGGCGAGTGCATGAGCCTCCTGCATGTGGGAGCGGTGGGAACCCGGCTTGCCTGAACCCCAGGGAGACGCTCCTGGGAGAGGCATCAGGACACGTGCTGTTAGGCCCAGAGGCACCTGGCATTTAAAAATATGCCTTCCCCAGTCTTTCAGGGCCCCCGAGGACAGAATAACTGTGCGTAAGGAAGTGGGAATAGCCCTGGGCTTGGAATGAGGAGGTGGTGAGTCTGGTCCCGGGGCCACGGGGAACCCTGGAATCTGGGGACAGAGGCCACCGCGGGGAGCCGTGTTGCTACTTTTCACATGAGAGGTCTCGACCTGGAGAGGTTATCTGCCCAAAGCCAACAGTCATTCTGGGGCTCAGCTGGAATGTGAAACCAGGGCTTCTGTGTCCTTCAGTATCCCTTCAGTTTGTCAAAGAATGGTAAGAACATTTAGCTGGGGTCCTCAGGGCCATGCTGAGGAGGGTCTGGACCCTTCATCAAAAACTTGCTACTCCTTCCCTGAGTCTAGAGGGTGTTCATTGTCTCAGAACCCCTCTGCCACTCACCATCTGCACCCACAATTGAGCAATCTCTAGGTCTTCTTTTTTACAGCTGTATCAAGGCATAATTTACATATCAGAAAACTAACCCATTTCAAGTGTGCAATTCAATGATATGTAGTAAATTTATAGATTTGTGCAACCATCATCATAATATAGTTTTAGAAGATTGTATCAACCCAGTAAGATCCCTCATACCCATTATATGGAAACATTCACACACACACACACACACACACACACATACACACTCTGATACACTGCATGGTTCAACTGGAATATTGATGTCCTGCCCTATTCAAGCTTTTAGTGCAACACATATTTTTAATGGGGAACTGGTAAAGAATCTGCCTGCCATGAAGGACACACCAGTTCAATCCCTGGATCAGGAAGATCCCTGGAGAAGGAAATGGCAACCCACTCTAGTATTCTTGCTTAGAGAATCTGTTGGACAGAGGAGCCTAGTGGGCTACAGTCCATGGGGTTGCAAAGACTCAGACATGACTTAGCAACTAAACAACAACATATTTTTAGCAATTAGGTTTCAACATTTGGAAAAGTTTGTTGCTATATAATAAAACTTGTCTGCCGCATACTTTAATGATTATATGGAATACTCTTCAAAGATAAAACTTTATGGCTCACCTTTTCTTCTCAAAACTTGCTTTTCCTTCCAATTTTCTTGTTCATATTTATTTCAGGAATTCTACCCATAGAGATGTGATATGGTAAATATATTTGTGGGACAACCTAAGAGGTGAGACAGACAGCTAATTTCCCAGATAACCAAAGCACTCTTTAAACAATAATAAAAATATATACTCTCATATAAGAGTGAGCAAAGGTATAAACAGGTATTCTAGAAATAGGAAAAGAATGCATCTAATAAATATGCTATACTAATAGAGATGCAATTAAAGCAACAGTTCCTTTCTCCTATGAAATTGGCAGTGAGTTAAAAAATATTTTTAATTGAGGTATAATGAATTGTGTATAATGAAATAAAGTTGCAATACATTTAAAGTATACATGATGGTATGATATACACTGTGAAAGGATTCCCACCATCAAGGTGATTAGCACATCCATTGCCTCACATATTTATCTTCCTTATTTTGGTAAGCACACTTAAATTCTGCTCAGCAAGTTTCAGTTATGGTTGTGGTTTAGTCACTAGGCTGTGTCTGACTCTTTGTGACCCCATGGATTGTAGCCCACCAGGCTCCTCTGTCAAATTTCAATTATGCAGTACAGTATAATCATTACAACTATAAGTATTTTATTACCAGCTATACTTAGGTCCTCAGACTTTATTGCTCTTATAACTGAAAGTTTGCATCCTTCAGGGCTTCCCTGATAACTCAGTTGGTAAAGAATCCACTTGCAATGTGGGAGACCCCGGTTCCATTCCTGGGTTGGGAAGATCCTCTGGAGAAGGGAAAGGCTACCGACTCCAGGATTCTGGCCTGGAGAATTCCATGGACTGTTTAGTCCATGGGATCCCAAAGAGTTGGACACAACTTGCATCCTTTTACCAGTCTCTCCCTGTTTACCCCAGGCAGTCCCCACTCTACTTTCTCTCTCCACGTAAAGTGATGCTACACAGTATCTGTCGTTACTGTCTGACCTATTCCACTTAGCACAGTGTCCTCAAGGTCAATCCATTTGTTGAAGGTGGCACAGTTTTCCTCATTTTAAGGTTAAATACCATTCATATCTAGCACAGTTTGTTTTTCCATCTATCTGCAGTGGACACGGTGGTTCTTTGCGTACCTTTGCTGTTACGAATAATGCTGCAGTGAACTTGGGAGTGCCCATGTCTCTTTGGGATGATGATTCATTTCCTTTGGATATATACCCAGAAGTGGGATTGCTGGATCGGGTGGCAGTTCTGGAATAGGGGCAGGTCAGGGCACAGTTGTTAGCACAGGACAGTTATCGAGAGACTGAGGGCGGCAGTTAGAGGTCCCACTCTGCTAATGGTCAGCCTCGTGACAGAAGGTGCTGTGGGAGGTGGATGGCAGCCTGCTCCCTGGGACCCTACAGGCCCTCCAGCCTCAGGGCCTGCAGGTGAGCTGTGGGCCGGGGACAGGCTGAGGGCTGTGTCCTGCAGGGCTCCAGAGCCCTCATCACAGCCGCCAGCTAGCCGGTCCCAGGCCTTGAGACAATGGGAACCCCTTCCCCAGCCCTGCCTCCGCAACCTAATGGCAGCCGTGGTCTTCATGGGTAGCAGACTATGGAGGCCTCAGCAACTGGAGTACGTGGACACTGCCATTCAGGTACCAGCGTCAGCCAGCTTCAGTCTCCCTGTTTAAGTTTCAAATCTCGGTCCAGCATGGGTCAGTTGTCCACCCCTAGGAGGTGGCCAGAGGTCAGGGTTAAGTTGCAAGGACCTTGCATGTCGTTACTTCAGGCCCACCTCTGTGGGTGGGGCTCTTCTCAACGAAGGGCAGTTGTTTTAAGCTGGGAATTAACCTGATGGGTACTCGTTGACCGTAGCTCCCTGCCCACGTCTCCTGCATTGGCAGGCAGATTCGTAACCACTGGACCACCAGGGCAAGTTCCGAGGTGTATGTGGTTTTGATTTGCATTTCCCTTACCCTTTAGTGATGTTGAGTACCTTTCCATGTACCTGTTGGCCATTTGTGTGTCATCTCTGGAAAAAAGGTCTTCAGGTCCAATGCCCATTTTTTAATTGGGTTGTTTGGCTTTTTACTGTTGAGTTGTATAAGTTGCTTGTCTGTTTTGGATGCTAACCCTTTATCAGATGTGTGGTTTGCAAATCTCCGATTCCATGGGTCACCTTTTCATTTTGTTGATGTTTCCTTTGCTGTGCAGAAGTGTTTTAGGCTGATATCCTGCTTGCTTATTTTTACACTTCTTTTCCCACATTTTGTTTCTGATGTCACAACTTAAATCTTTTTATATTGTATATTCATTAACAAATTATTATAATTATAGTTATTGTAAATAATTTCTTTTTACCTGTATATTAGAGTTATAAGTTATTTATCACCTCCCTTGTAAATACACACCATCATTATAATATTAGAGTATTACAAATTTATATATTTACCCTCACCGGTGACTTTTACACTTTCAAGTATTTTTTGTTACTAATTTGAATTCAGCTCATTGAAGTCCCTTTAACATTTATAGTAAGGCTGGTCTAATGGTAATAAACTTCAGCTCTTGTTTAACTGGAAAACTTTTTATATTTCTTTCAATTCTGAAGGACAGCTTTGCTGGGTATTGTGTTCTTGGGCATAATCCCACACTACCTTATAGCCTGCAAGTTTTCTGCTGAAAAATCTGCTCATAGTCCTAGAGGGGTTCCCTTGTGCATAAACAAGTTACATTTCTCTTACTTCTTTTAAGATTCTCTCCTTTTCTTCAAAAATTTAATTGTAATACATCTCAGATCTCAGTATGAGTCTCTTTAAATTCACCTCCTTTGGAGCTTTCTGAGATTCCTAGATCCGAACGTCTGTTTCTTTCCCCAGGTTCTCTGAAAAGCTTTCTGCCTCTTTCTCTTTCTTCTCCTCTTGGGATCCCCACATGTATATGCTGTTCCATTTGATAGTGTCCCATAAGTGTCTTAAGGTATCTTCACTTGTTCTCAATCTTTTTTTTTTTTTTTCCTCCTCTTACTGGATGAATTCCACTGCCCTTTCTTCTAGTTCACTGATCCTGTCTTCCACTTCATCTAGTCTGCTTTTGAATCTCTCTGTTGAACTTTTTCGGACTTCCATGGTGGCTCAGATGGTAAAGAATGCCTGAATGCAGGAGACTCAGGTTCAGTCCCTGCATTGGGAAGGTCCCCTGGAGAAAGGAATGGCAACCCTCTGCAGCATTCTTGCCTTGAGAATTCCTTGGACTGAGGATCCTGGTGAGCTATGGTCCATGTTATTATATTTATTATATTCTTCAGGTTTGTGATTTCTCTTTCATACTTCTTAATATTTTCTCTTTGTTGTAATTTTCATTTTGTTCACGCATTGATCTCCTCACCTTTTTCACTTTGTTCACGCATTGATCTCCTCACTTTGCTGTGCATCTTTATGACTGTTATTTTGACCTATCTCAGTTCAGTCACTCAGTCATGTCCGACTCTTTGTGACCCCATGGACTGCAGCATGCCAGGCCTCCCTGTCCACCACCAACTCCCGGACTCCACCCAAACCCATGTCCATTGAGTCGGTGATGCAATCCAACCATCTTATCCTCTGTCGTCCCCTTCTCCTTCTGACCTCAATCTTTCCCAGCATTGGGGTCTTTTCCAATGAGTCAGCTCTTCGCATCAGGTGGCCAAAGTACTGGAGTTTCAGCTTTAGTATCATTTCTTCCAAAGAAATCCCAGGGCTGATCTCCTTTAGAATGGACTGGTTGGATCTCCTTGCAGTCCAAGGGACTCTCAAGAGTCTTCTCCAACACCACAGTTCAAAAGCATCAATTCATCGGCACTCAGCCTTCTTCACAGTCTAACTCTCACATCCATACATGACCACAGGAAAAACCATAGCCTTGACTAGACGGACCTTTGTTGGCAAAGTAATGTCTTTGCTTTTGAATATGCTATCTAGGTTGGTCATAACTTTCCTTCCAAGGAGTAAGCATCTTTTAATTTCATGGCTGCAATCACCATCTGCAGTGATTTTGGAGCCCAAAATGTCTGCCACTGTTTCCACTGTTTCTCCATCTATTCACCATGAAGTAATGGGACTGGTTTTACAAAAGGCAGAGGAACCAGAGATCAAATTGCCAGCATCCACTGGATCATGGAAAAAGCAAGAGAGTTCCAGAAAAACATCTATTTCTGCTTTATTGACTATGCCAAAGCCTTTGACTGTGTGGATCACAATAAACCGTGGAAAATTCAGAAAGAGATGGGAATACCAGACCACCTGACCTGCCTCTTGAGAAACCTATATGCAGGTCAGGAAGCAGCAGTTAGAATTGGACATGGAAAACAGGCTGTTTCCAAATAGGAAAAGGAGTACGTCAAGGCTGTATATTGTCACCCTGATTATTTAACTTATATGCAGAGTACATCATGAGAAATGCTGGACTGGAAGAAACACAAGCTGGAATCAAGATTGCTGGGAGAAATATCAATAACCTCAGATATGCAGATGACACCACCCTATGGCAGAAAATGAAGAGGAACTAAAAAGCCTCTTGATGAAGGTGAAAGTCGAGACTGAAAAAGTTGGCTTAAAGCTCAACATTCAGAAAACGAGATCATGGCATCCAGTCCCATCACTTCATAGGAAATAGATGGGGAAACAGTGGAAACAGTGTCAGACTTTATTTGTTGGGGCTCCAAAATCACTGCAGATGATGACTGCAGCCATAAAATTAAGACACTTACTCCTTGGAAGGAAAGTTATGACCAACCTAGATAGCATATTCAAAAGCAGAGACATTACTTTGCCAGCAAAGGTTCGTCTAGTCAAGGCTATGGTTTTTCCTGTGGTCATGTATGGATGTGAGAGTTGGACTGTGAAGAAGGCTGAGTGCTGAAGAATTGATGCTTTTGAAGTGTGGTGTTGGAGAAGACTCTTGAGAGTCCCTTGGACTGCAAGGAGATCCAACCAGTCCATTCTGAAGGAGATCAACCCTGGGATTTCTTTGGAAGGACTGATGCTAAAGCTGAAACTCCAGAACTTTGGCCACCTCATGGGAAGAGTTGACTCATTGGAAAAGACTCTGATGCTGGGAGGGATTGGGGGCAGGAGGAGAAGGGGATGACAGAGGATGAGATGGCTGGATGGCATCACGGACTCGATGGACGTGAGTCTCAGTGAACTCTGGGAGTTGGTGATGGACAGGGAGGCCTGGCGTGCTGCAATTCATGAGGTCACAAAGAGTCGGACATGACTGAGCGACTGAACTGAACTGAAATGAGCGACTGAACTGAACTGAACTGAATGGTACTGGATGCCATGATCTTAGTTTTCTGATTGTTTAGCTTTAAGCCAACTTTTTCGCTCTCCACTTTCACTTTCGTCAAGAGGCTCTTTAGTTCTTCACTTTCTGCCATAAGGGTGTGTCATTTGCATATATGAGATTATTGATATTTCTCCCAGCAATCTTGATTCCAGCTTGTGTTTCTTCCAGTCGAGCATTTCTCATGATGTACTCTGCATATAAGTTAAATAAGCAGGGTGACAATATACAGCCTTGACATACTCCTTTTCCTATTTGGAACCAGCCTGTTTTCCATGTCCAGTTCTAACTGTTGCTTCCTGACCTGCATATAGGTTTCTCAAGAGGCAGGTCAGGTGGTCTGGTATTCCCATCTCTTTCTGAATTTTCCACGGTTTATTGTGATCCACACAGTCAAAGGCTTTGGCATAGTCAATAAAGCAGATCTTTTTCTGGAACTCATTTTGCTTTTTCGATGATCTAGCAGACGTTGGCAGTTTGATCTCTGGTTCCTCTGCCTTTTCTAAACCCAGCTTGAACATCTGGAAGTTAATGGTTCACGTACTGCTGAAGCCTGGCTTGGAGAATTTTGAGCATTACTTTGCCAGCATGTGAGATATGTGAAATTGTGCGATAGTTGAACATTCTTTGGCATTGCCTTTCTTTGGGATTGGAATGAAAACTGACCTTTTCCAGTCCTGTGGCCACTGCTGAGTTTTCCAGATTTGCTGGCATGTTGAGTGCAGCACTTTCACAGCACCATCTTTTAGGATTTGGAATAGCTCAACTGGAATTCCATTACCTCCACTAGCTTTGTTCGTAGTGATGCTTTCTAAGGCCCACTTGACTTCACATTCCAGGATGTCTGGCTCTAGGTGAGTGATCACACCATCGTGATTATCTGGAACTATCTATTGAACTCTCTATTGAGTCATTTAGTTCTATTTCATTAATATTGGTTTTTGGAAATTTATCTTGTTCTTTTGTTTGGAACATATCTCTGTTTCTTCATCTTATGATACATTCTGTGTTGGTTTCTGCATACTAGATAAAAGAATCACCCCTCTCAGTCTTCATAGACTGGTCTCCTATAGGAGATTAACCTCATCAATTAGCTTGGTCTCAGCTCCTGGTTATCTTTCAAATTTCTGTGGTTGTCCAACGGCTGTATTTGTTCTTAGTGGCTCCCAGTAATTGAGAGTGTGCCAGCACCTGTCAGTGTCCCAAAGGGGAGATTTGTAGTACCTAGACGCAGACGGATCAGAAGCTGGACTCCCTGGCAACAACTGGTGATGTATGTAATTGGACCCCTTCCAGGGAGAACGTGAAGCTGGGTGTTTTTACTTCTCCCCTGCACTGAGTCCGGTATATAGCCATGGGAGTGTTGCCATGCTTCTTAACAACTGCTTCTGTGGTCCTGTTTTCTATAGTCCTATGGGACTCATGAATGCAAGCCCCACTGATTATCAGAGCTGGGTGACGGGGGGCCTGTCATTCAGGTTGCATGCTTAGAAACTGGAGTGCTGGGGTGTGGTCTGTGGTCCCGATGGTTCACTCCTCAAGGACAAGCTGGGAGTTAGGGAGTGCCCTCCAAGTGTGTGGTGCTGTGCCAGGGGCAGGCTTCATGGCCACGGTGTGTCTCAGCCTTTCTCACCTGTTTTGATACGGGCATTTTCTCTGTTGTCTGATGTGTAGGAGTCACTCATCTGGTTTCTGAATTTCTCTCAGAGGATTTTACTCCATGTTCAGTGAGTCTGTGAGAGAACAGAAATTCAGGAGCCCCCGTGTCATCATCTTGGTCAGAAGCCACTTCAAATCTGATTTTTAAAAAGAATATTAGTAAAGGAACAGGAACAGAATACTGTTGGAGAAATGTAAATTAATAGGCCATTTTTTGGAGAACAATTTGACAGTATATGAAAATTTTAAATATTTATGCCATTTGACTTAGAAAATCTATACCAGGAATTAATCCTATTTAAGAAATACAGAACCATGAAAAAAATCAATATACAAGGATTTTTGCTAAAGCATGGTTGTAGTAATGAAAACTAGCCACAATTTAACTCTACATCACTTGATTAAACAAACTATAGTACTTCCAGGCAATGCAATGGTCTATGCAGCCTTTAAAAAGATGGCAAGTTTATATGTTCTTTGGGGAAAGAAGAAATGAAAAATGAAAAAGATTAAGTCACTAGACAGTGTGACCTTATTAGAAGTATACATATAATCCCCATGTTAGTATGTGTATATAAGACCTGGATAAGTAGCCAGGGCTTAAAACTGTTTACTGTGGGCATTATCTCTACATCTTAGGATCCTGGCTGGCTTTCATTTTCCTGTATTTTGTATTTTTGCAGTGTTTAACTTTTAAACAAAAATCATGTACTATTTTTGTAATCCAAAAGATGTAGTGAGGAAACTTTTCAGTTAAATCAAAAATTAAAATGGAATCATGTATCCCCAGCCTTTCAGGGATCACATGGATAGTTCATAATTCATTGAATCCAGAATCAGAGACAAATGGAGGGGGCAGGGTTTGCCCCAAACCCCGCTGTGGTCCCACCAAAGTCAGAACAGAGCAGATGCTCCAGACTTTGAATTCCCAGAGGGCTCTCACTCTATATGGTCCTGAAACTTCCAAGATAAGCAGCTCACCATTTTAAGATGGCCTGCTATTATTGAGTAGTTTTTGTGTTTCGTTATTATGCTGTATCATATTACATTATGCTAAGTTATACTATGTTGTATTACATGGTGTTGCAGAGTATTGTCTCATTTTGGCCAGAAGGTGACCTCCGTGAGGACGTTGACTTTATTTTCTGCTTTATTTCCAGCTCCTAAAGCAGGGCTTATTAACAAAATCACCTGTGGAATATTTAGCTCCAGAGACAGATTCATTAGAAAGTTTATTAAAAAAAAAACTCTTTCCTATAGCTTTGACTCTAATCGTGCTTCTTGTCTCCACAGAACACACAAAATGTTTTTTCCACAAGGCTGCCCCTCAAATGTCTGATAACTGCAACCCAGACCCCTCTCATGCTTTTTTTAATTAGACACATCAGATCAATGTAGCAAGCTTGAGGAATATGGCTTCTCAACCACCCCCCATTAAAACAGGATGAGCTTTGGTGGCTGGGGTGGTCCTATCAGAAAACTATGCAAAACTCACCACCATGAGGAGTATGGGCCTGCTGTAGTTACATTTCTTCTTCATTGTTCATTACTTGGCTCTCCCAGGGATGCTCATGTTCCCTAAGAGTGGGGCCGTGTCTGTTACATTGTATTCCCAGGACCTAGAGTAGCACCTGGCACATAGTGAAGACTAAAATATGTCTGGGGGAGTTCACATCTGGGTGCACTAGGACACTGACCTGACTGGCTTTACTGAGTCATAAACTACTCAGCGTGATTGGAGACCCCTTCTCCTGACATGGAGCTGTGTGTTGTCAGCGAGGATCAAAGAAGAGAAACATCTGTCTGGAATTTGTAAATTATCCATTTGCCCTGTATATTCCGAACCTTCCTTCTCACTTTCTCCCCGTCGTGAGAGACTGCTGCAAGATCATCTTTGCTTTCTAATTTCCTCCTAAAGTTCTTTTCTTCCTTTCCTCGTGTAAAGACACATTTAGCAACTGAGTTCTGAATCTTATCTTTTTTAGACGTCATTAATTTGGTGTCTTCCTCTTTTATCTTTATTTCTCTGTTTTCACAGAGTATTTTTTCCCAAGGGGTAAGCGTCTTATCAGGCTATACTAAACTCAGTCTTTTTTGTTGTTTCTTTCTTCTAATAAGGTAACTGTTCTCCTATTTTTCTTTTGACCCCAACTTCTCTTCTTCTTGAAGACCTGTGAACTTCTGAGGGAAAACATTTTAATCTTTTGCTTCTCATTTTTTTAAGGATATTTTAACCTCATGGTAAAAAAAAAAAAAAAAGTTTCTCTGGAGCTAAGCTTTCCCCCAGTCTCTGGATTTGACTGTCCATATATGGAGCATTGCAGTAGACATTTTCTGTCTCCTATGAAGTCACCTTGCTTTTCACATTCATCCTTAAGTCCGGGAACATCTGGCTGGACTTGGGCAATGCCAACCGGTGATTTATAAATCACCTTTCAACCTGAGAAGGGATATTTGAGTGAAGTTCATAGACAGGAGCCTGCTGTCTGGTAGGAAGTTAGCTGGGAAAGGGCTTGAAGGAGAGAAAGACGCATGCCTTCAACAGGGTTAGGTTCACAGCAGTGAAGCAGTGAGACTTGCTTTCCCTCTGGTGAACCAGAAATCCTGCCACACCAGAGACTTTTATCTTAACGCCAGTGGCTTCCAGGGTCTGTTCCTGTCCAGGCTGGCCTGCTTTGCATGCACCCTGCCTGGATGCTAAGCCCTGCCCCCATCCCACAGAAGCTTTCCTCCTTGGCGTCCTCTTCCCCACTGCATCCTGCACCTCATCTGAGATGAGCTCTCAGGCCAGCATGCCAGCTGGACGGCCCTCCCTGCTGTCCTGGGAGGAATCTGTAGGCACAAAGACAAAGCATCTGAACTCTTTGGAACACAAAACCAACTTTTGGAAACAGGACACATCCTGGTTACTCATAATTGTCCCATTTAGGAAAAACGCCAGTCACTGACATAGCATACCCCCCATCCCCGTGTGCGTGGTGCTTTCGTGGCAAAGGGAGTTAGAGAAGCACATTATTATTTAATAAGCACATGTTCATTATGCCTTCTATTTGACTATGAATAATTAACCAGTTAAATATTAAGTAATTAATGAAGTGAGTTAGATTAAAAAAACAAACAAACAAACTCATAAATGTCTTCCCCTGTGTTTATCCCATCCCTTCACAAAGTCTACGCCAAAAGCTGGAACACACATCCTACAGTTAGCGACACAGCAATGATTACCTCCCAGGGAGCAGCGACTTCGGGCCAGATCCTGCGCTAGGGACTTTGCGTGTCTATCGCTAATCCTTTCAGTAATCCTGCAAGAGAAGGTTATTAACAGCCGTTTGTGGATGAGGACACCAATAATCAAAACAGGGAAGTTGCCCAAGGTCATCCTGCTGGTCCATCGCAGGGCAAGTATCAGGCAAGGTTGGCAAATATTAAATGCCAACTTGGAGCCTGTTCTGTTCCACCATTCTGCTTCTCTATAACTGAGACACAGGCTTCATCAAAAGCACATTTCCAGATTATCTGTCTATGGAAAGTGGTTTGGAACATATAAAGTGAAAAACATGGCCAAGAACGTAACTATGACCCTCCTCTCCTTCTCGCCTCCACCGCCCTCCTCGTCTTTCCCTTGTTGTTGTTTAGTCGCTCAGCCACTCAGACTCTTCTGTGACCCTGTGGACTGTAGCCCGCCAGCCTCCTCTGTCTATGGAATTTTTCAGGCAAGAATACTGGAGCGGGTTGCCATTTCCCTCTGCAGGGGATCTTCCTGACCCAGGGATCAAACCCACGTCTCTTTCACTGCAGGTGGATTCTTTACCACTGAGCCACTATGAAAGAGAAATTTGATTACTACAGACCACAGTTATTTCAGAGATTAACTATAATGTATATGTCTTTCCCAGGACTAATTTCTTAGTGTCTGCATCTCCACTAAGAGGTATAATGTAGATCAGAAGTAGGGTAACAGTGGCATCATTAATAACACGACCTTTCTCATGAGCTGGTCAGAAATTTGGCTCTCTTCTTTTAATATGATTTATTCTCAGAAAGGATACAGGAAAATACTAGCCCAAGATTCCAAATGTGGGAAACCCTCTTAATGCTCCTCACATGCTTCAGTCTCTCCTTGAAAGCATCTTTTAAATTTATGATTAACCCTGTGAGTGCTTCTCTTTGGGAGCACAGGGTTTGTAAGGATGCAGGGAGCTAGCAGGTACCTACTTGTGTGTTGCCAGCAGGAGTTCAGGGGTGAAACTGTCACCTAGGTTTAACAAGAACCATGAGGTTCCTGCAGATGTGCACTGAACATCAAACCATTTCCTTTACATTCTGAGAACCTGATGTAGATTTCACTGCTTGTAACATTTTAACACACTCTTAGGTCCTAGAAGCTATCCCCAAATCAAAGAATGGGAATGACAGTAAGCTTAAAATATATTCATCTTAAATGAATAGATTTCACTTAAAATGAACCTTAGAAGTGTCTGGTTTTTATTGTTCTGGAAGGTCCCAAGTAATACACAGAGAGAATGGGGAATGCACTTAACACAAAGGGACAGGAGAATAAGACAGATCATGTCCATCTTCCTGTTCTGAAATAAAACAAGAAAACAACAAAACTGCTTCTAGAACAAGAAATCTTCAGAAAAGTCCAAAATGCAGGGATCTGGCATGAGATAATGTTTTTAAGAATGATAGTTATATATCTGGTAGCTCAGATGGTAAAGAATCTGCCTGCAATGCAGAAGACCCAGGTTCAATCTCTGGATCAGGAAGAGCCCCTGGAGAAGGGAATGGCAACCACTTCAGTATTCTTGCCTGGAGAATTCCATGGTTGGAAGAGCCTGGCAGGCTACAGCCCATGGGGTTGCAAAGAGTTGGACACGACTGAGCAACTAACAGAGAAGGCAGTGGCACCCCACTCCAGTACTCTTGCCTGGAAAATCCCATGGACAGAGGAGCCTGGGAGGCTGCAGTCCATGGGGTCGCTAGGAGTCGGACATGACTGAGCGACTTCACCTTCCCTTTTCACTTTCATGCATTGGAGAAGGAAATGGCAACCCACTCCAGTGTTCTTGCCTGGAGAATCCCAGGGAGGGGGGAGCCTGGTGGGCTGCCATCTATGGGGTCACACAGAGTCAGACGCGACTGAAGCGACTTAGCAGAGCAACTAACACTTTCAATTTCCAGCATGAGATAATTTTTTCAAGACTGACAGTTATATAAACTTCAGTCAAGGCTCTTATCCTTTCCACAAGGAGTCCAGAGTTTCCAAGGACAGCTGAAATCAGAGAGGTGAGGGGTCCGGGCCTCCAGCAAACGGGACTGATTTCCTTACAGTGAATAACACTCTTTTTACATTGTGAAGGCAATAAGGAAAGGCCATACACCACGTGGGCTTAGCTTTGTGAGAACTGGAAGTCATATGGTCGATTTATAGGAGTGAGTGTGTGGCTCAGGTCTTAAGGCACCCTTGGAATTCCCAGTTGGGAAGGTTTGCTTCTGATGTCAGCGCCCAATGCCTGCCTTCCTGCCGAAAGCCCGTGGGATTATATTGTCCTCTTATGCACATGTTCTCCAGTCTGTGAAACGTGAATTAAAAGCTGCTTCTCGAATTGATTCCATTAATCTTTACCTACATGGTGTACCCTCTGTTGTATCCACTGGTGATTAACTTCATTGAGACAGAGGACAGTGACAAGTTTAGAAGCTCTGGCCTTGCAGTGAATTAGATTAGTCAGTGTTCCAGTCAGAGCGGCTCCCACCCACCCCTGGTCGGGGAGGGGGTGTGAGATCAGATAATACACATACAGCAACTGGGAATCCCCTTCTCAGGCCAGTTTTAGTTTATATTGGACATATGCCTGGGTTTTCAGTTTAAAAGAACAAGATTTCATTATGATTTTGGTAACCCTATTTTTACAGATTTCCATTGGTTATTTGCATATTTTTAATTTTAGCAGCCTGAGTGGTACTAAGAAAAATAGGTTTTTACAGACTCACAGATCTAGAGTACAGACTTGTGGTTGCCAGGGGGAAAGAAGGGTAGAGGAGGGGTGGATTGGGAGTTTGGGATTAGCAGATGCAAACTACTATACATAAATATATAAAAAATATACATATATATAATAGATAAACAACAAGTTCCCACTGTATAGCACAGGAAACTAAATCCAATATCCTGTGATAAACCCTAATGGAAAAGAATATGAAAAAGAATGCATATGTGTGTGTGTGTGTGTGTGTGTGTGTGTATAACTGAATCACTTTGCTGTACAGCAGAAATTAGCATTGTAAATCAACTATACTTCAATAAAATACATTTTTAAAAACAGAAAAATAGGTGTAAAAAATCTTAATAAGAAAAGTATTTTTATTTTTCAGCAGCTACTGCTTTTCCAAAAGCTTTCCATCAATTGCTATGAACGCACTGTACTTCCTATTATTTTTCAAACTGTAGGTCCCTCAACTGTAGTAACAGAATGAAGATTTTTTGGCTTTTTTGTAGATCTGTCCAGTTGTTGTTGTGTCAGTCACTCAGTCATGTCTGACTGTTTGCAGTCCCATGCACTGTAGCCCGCCAGGCTCCTCTCTCCATGGAATTCTTCAGATAGGCAGGAATACTGGAGTGGGTAGCCATTCCCTTCTCCAGGGGTTCTTTCCAACCCAGGGATCAAACCCCAGTCTCCTGCATTGTAAGCAGATTCTTTACTGCCTGAGCCACCAGGGAAGCCCAAATTAGTGATTTTGACAGTGACCTCCTTGTTCTAAGCTCAAGCCTGCCCAGGCTTCAAGTCTCACCTGGAGTCTGTGTTTACAGTCCAGGGTTGTCAACTACAAAGTTCTTTCTAGTTCTGTCCAGGAAGGAGCACGGTTTCCCCACTTCATCTAACTCCAGGTCTCGTGCTCTGTCTGCCACGTCCAGGCCAGCTATAATGGCTCCATTTCACCAGATACGGTGCTCCTGCTGGCTTCCAGCATAAAAAGCATATGCAAGTGTAATCAAAATTACCAGGTTCCATTGTTGGCGGCACTCAACTGGTAAGAGTGTAATAACATGAATAATATGTGTGAAAGGACCGCAATGCTGAGTGATGATTCTGATATGGAAACTGAAAATAAAATCATGCTCTGATCTGCAACAGCCCCTGCCACAGATAAAAATCGACTTTGGCATTTTGCATTTGAAGGATTAACCCAGTGTTTTATTTTGTAAAGAGTCAATTGCTGAGCACTAAGCATTCTAGAGTTCACTGTGGTCATTGGCCAGGCCTGTGGAGGTGGACCCTCTGTAGGAAGCAAACATGGAGACATTGCTGAGAGAGAGAAAGAAGTAATTTAATTTAATGTAATTTAATCTCTCTTATCCCTGTATGGATGTGAGAGTTGGACCATAAAGAAGACTGAGCACCAAAGAAATGATGCTTTTGAACTATGGTGCTAGAGAAGACTTTTGAGGTCCCCATCCACTGGATCATGGAAAAAGCAAGAGAGTTCCAGAAAAACATCTATTTCTGCTTTATTGACTATGCCAAAGCCTTTGACTGTATGGATCACAATAAAAATGTGGAAAATTCTGAAAGAGATGGGAATACCAGACCACCTGACCACCTCTTGAGAAATCTGTATGCAGGTCAGGAAGCAACAGTTAGAACTGGACATAGAACAACAGACTGGTTCCAAATAGGAAAAGGAGTACATCAAAGCTGTATATTGTCACCCTGCTTATTTAACTTATATGCAGAGTACATCATGAGAAACGCTGGACTGGAAGAAACACAAGCTGGAATCAAGATTGCCGGGAGAAATCTCAATAACCTCAGATATGCAGATGACACCACCCTTATGGCAGAAAGTGAAGAGGAACTAAAAAGCCTCTTGATGAAGGTGAAAGTGGAGAGTAAAAAAGTTGGCTTAAAGCTCAGCATTCAGAAAACGAAGATCATGGCATCCGGTCCCATCACTTCATGGGAAATAGATGGGGAAATAGTGGAAACAGTGTCAGACTTTATTTTGGGGGCTCCAAAATCACTGCAGATGGTGACTGCAGCCATGAAATTAAAAGATGCTTACTCCTTGGAAGGAAACTTATGACCAACCTAGATAGCATATTCAAAAGCAGAGACATTACTTTGCCAACAAAGGTGCGTCTAGTCAAGGCTATGGTTTTTCCTGTGGTCATGTATGGATGTGAGAGTTAGACTGTGAAGAAGGCTGAGTGCCGAAGAATTGATGCTTTTGAAGTGTGGTGTTGGAGAAGACTCTTGAGAGTCCCTTGGACTGCAAGGAGATCCAACCAGTCCATTCTGAAGGAGATCAGCCCTGGGATTTCTTTGGAAGGACTGATGCTAAAGCTGAAAC
Source organism: Bos taurus (assembly GCF_002263795.3). NCBI lineage: Eukaryota > Metazoa > Chordata > Mammalia > Artiodactyla > Bovidae > Bos > Bos taurus. Next base: position 4,886,927 of record NC_037338.1, on the reverse strand, counting down.
TCCAGAACTTTGGCCACCTCATACGAAGAGTTGACTCATTGGAAAAGACTCTGATGCTGGGAGGGATTCAGGGCAGGAGGAGAAGGGGACAACAGAGGATGAGATGGCTGGATGGTATCACTGACTTGATGGACATGAGTCTGAGTGAACTCCGGGAGTTGGTGATGGACAGGGAGGCCTGGCGTGCTGCGATTCATGGGGTCACAAAGAGTCGGACACGACTGAGTGACCGAACCGAACTGAACTGAACAGCAAGGAGATCCAACTAGTCAATCCTAAAGGAAATCAACCCTGAATATTCACTGGAAGAACTGATGCTGAAGCTGAAACTCCAGTTCTTTGGCCACCTGATGTGAAGAGCCGACTCATTGGAAAAGACCCTGGTGCTAGGAAAGATTGAAATCAGGAGGAGAAAGGGTTGACAGAAGATGAGATGGTTTGATGGCATCTTAAACTCAATAGACATGAATTTGAGCAAACTCCAGGAGATGGTAAAGGATGGGGAATCCTGGCATGCTGCAGTCCTTGGGGTCACAAAGAGTCGGACATGACTTAGCAATTGAACAGCAATCCTGGCAGCAGTCATATGTGTTTGGTAGGACAAGTATAATTTATTGTTGTTATTTTACAGGCAAAAAAGAATCTCAGAGAGGTTAAATGGATTCCTATTATTTTACCCATTGTGTTTGCATTGAAGGAGTTACCAGACATGATCCCTTCCCTCCAAGAGGTTATCATCTGGCAGGGAATAAAAGGTTTACAATCTGATAGTGATAACCCATAAAAGGAAAACTCACAGCCCCAAGTAGCCTGTAAACCATAAAGAAGTGACACAAATCATGGGTGAGAGAGAAGGGGCTGGGCAGCCCTTGCTGAGGACAGCACTGGTCAGTGACCTGATTCAAAGAGGTAGGGGTGAGAAAGAGGGAAGAAGTTAAGTGAGGTTGGAATAACATGGAATGAAAATCGAAAGAACTCAGAACAAGAAAAGCTCGGACAGGACAGGAAGGAAGTCCATCAGCCTTAGAGGGGGACAATGTAGGAAGGAAACAGTAACTCAGCAGTGTGCCTCGATAGCATCCTCTGGTGGGGCATCCTGAGTGTGTGGCGCAAGGTCACCGAAGCCGCGTGGCATGGTCAGTTTCAGATAAAACACCTCTGTGGCTGTGGCCAAGGTAGATAGCACAGGGAAGCAGTAACCAGGGGCAGAGACCAGGGAAAGTAGGTTTTCTATCCGATGCATCTAGTAGGAATAAGATACAGTTTACATTTTTTCTAGTTTCATCTTTTTGCAAGCTCAGTACACTTTGCAGATCTTTCCTAACTGCATGTTTTCAACTCTACGATTATTAGACCTCAGCGTAACATGCAAACTTTTGTTTCTTCTCTCTTTTGATAATAAAGAGCTGTGCTACTTATTGAATGGATGCTTTAAGTCTCCCACCATTTGTCCTGAGATGGGCTGATACAGGTGATATCAGTGCCAGTGGAAGCTACGTGACGGTGGGTGGGCAGGGGTGCAAAATGAGTGTATGAGCGTCTTCTCACGTTGATGCTGCAGAGTCCTGGGACCCATGGTCAGTCTTGCTGTCTAATAGGCAGGAACATGGAAACTGGCCTATGTAACCCCTGGCTTCTGAAGATTGGTATGTGGAGGAGAGAGAAAAGGCTGCACAGTTCATGAAAGACAACCTTCTATACTCCTATTATTTAACCTTATCTGTTCATTTATTTAGGACAGAATTGAGTATATTTGCTATATAGAGACTTGGCATTTAAAGTCTGTCTAGGAAACAAGAAAATACTCTGATATATATCCCTGGCATAACTAGACATCTTTCCTTGGGAGATGGGACTGGTGAGACTGTTAACACAGATACGTTGATTCTTTTTTTATATATATACTTAAAATTTCTTTTGCTTTTCTGTTTCCAACTTACTTCTTATATAATAGGCTCTAGGTTCATCCACCTCACTAGAAGTGATTCAAATTCGTTCTTTTTATGGCTGAGTAATATTCCACTGTGTATATATACCATATCTTCTTTATCCATTCATCTGTTGATGAACATTCAGGTTGCTTCCGCATCCTGGCTATTGTAAACAGTGCTGCAGTGAACATTGGGATATTAACACATGTCTATGGAATCTAGAAAAATGGTGTTGATGAACCTATCTGCAAGGAAGGAATGGAGATACAGACATAGAGAAGGGACTTGTGGACACTGTAGGGGAAGGAGAGAACAGGACGAATGGAGAAAGGAGCATCAACATATATACACTCACGTGTGTTAGATATGAATAAATAGCTGATGAGAAGTCACTATATCACACATGGAGTCCAGTCTGGCACTCTGTGATGACTCCCCGATCACTCTGGGATAGGGGAGAGGTGGGGAGGAGGGTACAAGAGGGAGGGGATGTATGTATAATTATGGCTGATTTGCATTGTTGTACAGCGGAAACAAACCCACATTGTAAACATTAAAAAATAAAGCAAAAAAAGTAAAGCAGATTGCCTTCAAAAAAATTTTTTTGACATATATTTGATTTACAATGTTGTGTTTCAGGTGTACCACAAAGTGATTCAGTTATATATACACACATATACAATAATTTCTCAGACTCTTTTCCATGCTAGATTATTACATTGAGTATAGCTCCCTGTGCTATACAGCAGTTCTCTACTGTTTATCCATTTTATTTATAGTAGTGAATATCTGCTAATCTCAGACTCCTAATTTATCCCTCCCCCTCACCTTTCCCCTTTGGTAACCACAAGTTTGCTTTCTATGTCTGTGAGACTACTTCTGTTTTGTAAATAAATTCATTTGTATAATTTTTTTTAGATTCTTAATCCCATCAGTTGGCTAAGAAGCATAGGCTCTTAACTGAGGACCTCCCAGCTGCTGGGGAACAGGGTATGATGTCATTTCTGAGTGACAAGAAAATCAGAAAGGAAAGAAGGTAGACAGATGCAAGCCGTAGCAGAAAAGTTTATCAGAAAGTACCTACCTAGAGTGTGGAGTAATTGGCTTCAAGCTTTGTATTTCTCTTCCTGTCTTATCTGTGGCCCAGGAAGTGGGTAAAGAACAGCTGAGTGGGGCTGAGGATGGGAAGAAGAGCAAAGCAGTGATGAGGGGTGGTTGAGGTTAGGAGGTCTGAGCAGGGCAGGGGTGAGGACTGCTGGATGTAATAGCGTGGGGTCCATGGTCTGGCAACGGGACACAGCATCCTTTCCTTGTAGAGAAAATAATCTGAGACAAACTAAGTGAAGGGTTAGCAGTTATGAAAAAATTTACCTCTGCTTACATCTAAATCACTCCCAGAAATAAGGTACCAATGAAACACTTTTTTAAAGTCACATCTTTCTCACTGGCTGTTACTACTATGTCAGAGATCTATTCTGATGAGAAAGCTTAAGGAGTTTTTCTCCAGTATAAAGTACAAATCATACTCAGGAATCATAATAATCTCTTTAAATAACTTTCTGTTTTAGTACTATGTAGTTTCTGTTAATCATTGCTAACTTAATTACAGATTACATTTGCACAATACTTCATTCTTTTATAAAAACACTTTCCCAGATACTCTGTCATCTCAGATTTCTGACATCTAAAACAGAGAGAGATTCTACCTCTCATTTTAGAGAGAATTCTGAAACTCAGCTTGGTACTAATCGGCGTCAGATCTGCTTTTGATTGAATGATTAAACATTAGGGAACCATGCTCATATATGTGTATATACACACATACATATAGAGTTAGGGATTATATATATACACATATTATATGTATAAAATCTCATTTAATCCTCATGATTAAGCCATGAGATAGTTAACATCTCTATTCCCTCTGTTTCAAATATACCACAAGCTGAGATCTGATTGCTTCCAAAGCTGATGGTTTGAAATGACTACAACTGGCTGAAGATGTGACTTACCTAAGCTTACTGAACTAGTAAGTGACAGAAGAGGAAATAAAAACAGTCTGTTTGCACTTAACTTTCACATGAAACCCTAATGGAGAACTTTAATATAATGAATCAGTCTTAGAAAGTCATTGCACATTAATTAAAAACAAGTATATTTAAATGTTTGGGGAAATTCTAATAAACTGTTTTGGACTTCCCTTTTGGCTCAGATGGTAAAGAATCTGCCTGCAATGCAGGAGACCTGGGTTCAATCCCTGGGTTGGAAAGATACCCTGGAGAAGGGAATGGCAACCCAGTCCAGTATTCTTGCCTGGAGAGTCCCATGGACAGAGGAGCCTAGCAGGCTACAGTCCATGGGGTGGCAAAGAGCTGGATGGACTTACTGTCTTTACTATTCCTTCGTAAATTTAGTGGTACTCATTAGATGGAAAAATCCCATGGAAATATTTAGCTATAATTAATGTTAGCAAGCAATTTTGCATTGACACATAGGTGCTCATTTCAATTCAACAAGGTAATTTTGAGCAAGGTGCTTTATTTAAACTACACAAAGATGAGTAGACAGTATCCCTATTGAAAGAAATGTTCAGTCCTTTAGGGTTCTGTTCTTGAAAGACATTAGGTTTCCTAAGCATGGTTTTTATTCTACATTGGGAGAAGGATATCAGAAGAGGGGAAATGGTTGAATGCAGACTGAGGGGTTTACTCACAAAACTACAACATGAAAAGGAACAAACAGTTACTATGAAAAAGAGAGAGGGGAAAAGTGCCTTGGAGGAGGATGAGAAGGGCGCTGTCTTATCATATTGGAATAGAAGGGGAGTCAGCAAAGGCCTCAAGACAGAGGTGATGTTTAAGACGAGCCTTCATGAATGGCTAGAAATCCAAAAAGCATGTGGCACCAGGGCATTCACACACGAAGAGAATGCTGTAAGTCAAAGCAGAGACAGCAGTTCATCCTATCTGTAGCGTGCATGGTTTAACAAAAAGGCACAGGGCTGAAAATCGGAATCTTTTTGTAGAAGGTTTGAACACTAGGATGGTGTCTCAGTAAATGCAGTAGAGTGAAAACCAAATACTGGATTTGTACCAAGGGGATAGATGCGCACTTCAGCGGTGGCATTTTTGAACTTGGGCAAAGCAATGAATCTTTTTGAACTTTGACTTCCTCACCTGTAACATGGAGATGCTAATAATTACATGAAGGGTTGAGTGTAAACTTGAATGGAACCAGAACTCTGAAAAGCGTAAAGCACAGCCAGTGGCACCATCAACACCTTTATTACTGTGTGTATGTGTTCAGTCTCTTACTTGTGTTCAACTCTGCAACTCTACAGACTGCAGCCCGCCAGCTTCCTCTGTCCATGGGATTCCCTAGGTCAGAATACTGGAATGGGGTGCCATTTCCTCCTCCAGGGGATCCTCCCAATCCAGGGGTTGAACCTGAGTCACTTGTGTCTCCTGCATTGGCAGGTGGGTTCTTTACCCAAGGTTCCACCTGGGAAGCCCTTATGGCTGTGTACGTGATGCTATATGAAGATTGTGGAGACCGGGGAGCTTTTCCTTTGGGTCTTCACTTTAGGAAAAATAATTCAGCAGAGATGTGTGGGAAGGATTAATAATAAAAGTAGAAAGAGAACCATCAGAAAGCATTAACATCCTTCAGGTTAAAAATAATGAAGGTGTGATTAGAATGGTAGTTCAGGTAAGTGGGAAGGTAGAGATGTTGCAAGGATATGTTGCAAGAATACTAATTAAGAAATGCACTGAGCTGACTCTGTCCTTGGACACAAATTCAGCAGTGTTGCTTTGCAGCCTCTTTAAAAGAGATAAAATGGTTTGATACATGATAGAACAGGCGGGTGCTTGGGGAGCAGAGGAGAGACGGTAATAAGGGGACATTGGATCTTCCTTTGCTTTTCATTCAGGAGACCTTGGTAACAGCAGGATAGAGAAGGGACACCTTAAGTGCATGAGGTTGGTCCCCCTCCATGGCACATGTGTCACGGTGGGTGAGAGGTGACATAGACTCAGTAAGCCCTTCCAGGGTGGACTTCCAGAAAATGTGTTCACCTAAGCAGAGAATTTCTTGCTTTTCTCAAAATCAGTTCAGTTCAGTCTCTCAGTTGTATCTGACTCTGCGACTCCATGGACTGCAGCACACCAGGCTTCTCTGTTCATCACCAACTCCTGGAGCTTACTCATACTCATATCTATCGAGTCAGTGATGCCATCCAACCATCTCATCCTCTGTCATCCCCTTCTCCTCCCACCTTCAATCTTTCCCAGCATCAGGGTCTTTTCAATGAGTCAGTTCTTCCCATCAGGTGTCCACAGCATCGGAGTTTCCACTTCAGCATCAGTCCTTCCAGTGAATATTCAGGACCGATTTCCTTTAGGATGTACTGGTTGGATCTCCTTGCAGTCCAAGGGACTCTCAAGAGTCTTATCCAACACCACAGCTCAAAAGCATCAATTCTTCGGCACTCAACTTTCTTTATGGTCCAACTCTCACATCCGTACATGACTACTGGAAAAACCATAGCTTTCACTAGATGGACCTTTGTTGGCAAAGTAATATCTCTGCTTTTTAATATGCTGTCTAGGTTGGTCATAGCTTTTCTTCCAATGAGCAAGTGTCTTTTAATTTCATGGCTGCAGTCACCATCTGAAGTGATTTTGGAGCCCAAACAAAGTCTCTCAGTATTTCCATTGTTTCCCCATCTATTTGCCATGGAGTGATGGGACCGGCTGCCATGATCTTAGTTTTCTGAATGTTGAGTTTATTTCTCAAAATAAATCACCTCTTGCCTCAGTGCTTGTCACTTAAGTGGAAGGAATCAAGGAATCAAGAAATCAGTTCAGAACTGATTTGTAAATTCCAAGTCAGTTTCTTGGTAATCAGAAATGGATTCAATTTAATTCTACAATCATTTAGTGAATGGGAATATTTTCCAGGAGATGGAACTGGAGAAAAATACCAGATATAAATGAAACAAACATTGTCCCCCTGCCACCTTGCACTCTCTCTCTCTCACAGTTTAGTGAGAGTGTATGTCAAAAAGCAGATGAAGTATTATTACATGTTGAGCTAAAGTTGTGTTCTTTATTTGTTTTTTCACTTCTCCATGAATGACATTTCTATGAAGACCAAAATGATGTTTGGGACTTACTGGAAACTTACACTGCTCCTAATAAAATAAATAGCCCCTCTAAATAATGATCCCTGTGTTTTGTGCATTCCTTCAGAAACACCCTGTGAACTTTGCTGGAAGCAGCCGCTTTTGTATGGTATTTTCCATGGAACTTTTACCACTGGGTCTTCCCTTTACTTTGGAGCTTAAATGAAATGAAAATAGGATAGCCTAGTAGATCTTTCTAAGGTAGAAACATTGATGGAGATAGCCATGGAACCAGGAATTGGTAGATGAGGAAAAGAAGTCATAAAAGTGGGTTTCAGATCTTTTTTTAAAAAGTTCCTTTCATTTATTATGTATTTCTGTTCATTCCTTATCTCTTCCATGCCTTACTAAGACCAGCTTGTGAAACTGTTTTATGTGCTACTTCAAATGCTCTCTGTTTGACAGCGTTGTTTTTTTCTCCCTCCCTTTAGGAGATGACCTGGCCTCCAGCACTTGCTGCTATTCAACCACCTGGCAAAGTGGAACCAAGCAAATTTCCATTTCCAAATAAGGTGAGATCCTGCATCACTCAGGATGAGCATACTTTCCTCACACAGGATTTCCAGTGGACAAGGGTTTTCCCTTATTGTCTCTCCCTGTGTAAATATTCCTGGCAGGGGCACATGGATCTGATTTTCAACAATTTGCAAGTGTAGGTCTGTTCATCCAAGGGATAATGTCAAGCTTACAGTCCTATTATACTTACCTCCACTTTCCTACTTCCTATAAAACATGATGAATATTGTAATTATTATTTTATCTAGAAACATTTGTGAAGTTGAAATGCATCTTATAATCATATTATGCATTCAGTGTGATTGTATGCCTTGTTTTTCTTTCTGAAAAGCTGTTATTAAATGAATGATGTATCTTAAAATCAGTGTCTTAGAATTAAGGACATGAAGTATATAATTTCTTAGTTATCTTTTATAAAGCTGAAAATATTTTCTAGGACTTAATAAAAAAGATTTTCTGAGAACTAACAGACACAAAATATCTGTCACAAAATGTATTTCAATCATACATGAGTGTAGTAAGTTTTGTTTTTTTTAATCATACAACCAACACTTAATTATATACTCATTATAAAGATGTAATTATACAAATAGAAGAAGCAAAATACGAAGTTTATCACACTCTTATCCAGATTTTATTTCCCTACCAAGATTACCATCAAGAGTTTGGTGTACACCATTTCAGTTCTTTTTCTCGTGCGTTATATACGCATTTGTGCATATGCGGTTTTTTTTTTTTTAAGTCCTAAATGGTATAGTACTAAAAGTACTTTTTCTAAGAATTGATTTTTTTCCAGATACACACAATGCACAAATGTCATCGCTAAATGTTAAATCACAACTTTCTAAAGTAAATTATCGAAATAATTGTTCATTACAATTATCACAATGGTAAACTCTGTCCTAAAAGTTGATTTTTGTTTCTCTTAATAAGGTATATTTAGAAGTCTTTCCAAGTGAATACATAGAGATTTTTTTTATTTTTCTTAACAGTAGCAGTAAGTGGGCAGTATTTCAAGCAAACATTTTTATAACTATTTTTTAGCATTATGCCTTCACAATGACTTGTCAGTTTCCTAATTCATCAAGGTTTGTTGCGTCTCCAATCTTCTGCTTGTTAAGATGTGCTGATTGTGTTGCTGGGGTGTATTTTCTGTCGGGTCTCCAGTCCAGGCTGGACCCAGAGTCTCTGACTGTCACTCTTTATACTTACCTTTGGTCCTTCATCTTCCCTCCTCTCTCCTGGTTCTGTCTCCTGGTTCTCTCTCCTGGTGCTCTTGTCTTGGTCTCTTATTTTAAATACCCTGTATGCTCAGCTGGCTAACATCTAAATCTGTATCTCTATCCCCTTCTCCATCCCCCAAGCTCCATACTTGTGTTTCTGTTTTCTTATTCAACATCCCCACTTGGGGATCTAACAAACATCTCAAGCCTGATGTATCAAAAACGGACCCTTTAATCTTCCCACTAACCTTCTATCCTGTGTTTTCCAATAAGCGGTTTCCTCATTTTTGAAGTTAGCACAGGCCAAAGTCTTGGAGCCATCTCTATTTCTTTTCTAAAGTACCTATAAAAGCTATGGTTTTCCCAGTAGTCATGTACAGATGTGGGAGTTGGACCATAAAGAAGGCTGAGTGCTAAAGAATTGATGCTTTCAAATTGTGGTGTTGGAAAAGACTTGAGAGTCCCTTGGACTGCAAGGAGATCAAACCAGTTAATCCTAAAGGAAATCAACCCTGAATATTCATTGGAAGGACTGATGCTGAAACTGAAACTGCAGTACTTTGGCCACCTGATGCAAAGAACTGACTCATTGGAAAAGACCCTGATGCTGGGAAAGATTGAAGGCGGGAGGAGAAGGGGACGACAGAGGGTGAGATGGTTGGAGGGCATCACCGAGTCGATGGACATGAGTTTGAGCAAACTCAGGGAGATAGTGAAGGACAGACGAGCCTGGCGTACTGCAGTCCGTGGGGTCACAGAGAGTAGAACACGACTTAGCGACGGAACAACAACAGCAATAATGAAGTACACATACCAGGTGGCTTAAAATAGAAAAAGGGTATTTTTCTCACAGTTCTGGAGGCTAGAAGTCTGAAATCAAAGTGTCAGCAGGTTCCTGCTCCCGCTGAAGGCCTGAGGGAGGAATCCTTCCTTGCCTCTTCCAGCTTCCGGTGACTGCTGACGGCAGGTCACATCCCTTGGCTTGTAGGTACATCACTCTGGTGTCTGCCTCTACACTTATGGGGCCATTTCCCCAAGTCTCCCTCCTCTTCCAAGGATGGCAGTCACTAGATTTAGGGCCCACCCTCAGCAACCATCTGAACTTGAGTTTACCTGCAGAGACTCTATATCCACATAAGGTCAAATTCACAGGTTGTGAGCAGACACGAGCTTCTAGGGGACACTCTTCAACACCATCCTTGATTCTTTTCTCTCCCTCATGACATGCATCCAACCCATCATTAAATCCTATCTACCCTACCTTCAACATATGTCTAGAATCTAAATGTTTCTCAGATGGTGATTGCAGCCATGATATTAAAAGATGTTCACTCCTTGGAGGGAAAGTTATGACCAACCTAGATAGCATATTCAAAAGCAGAGACATTACTTTGCCAACAAAGGTCCGTCTAGTCAAGGCTATGGTTTTTCCAGTAGTCATGTATCGCTGTGAGAGTTGGACTGTGAAGAAAGCTGAGTGCCAAAGAATTGATGCTTTTTAACTGTGGTGTTGGAGAAGACTCTTGAGAGTCCCTTGGACTGCAAGGAGATCCAACCAGTCCATTCTGAAGGAGATCAGCCGTGGGTGTTCTTTGGAAGGACTGATGCTAAAGCTGAAACTCCAGTACTTTGGCCACCTCATGCGAAGAGTTGACTCATTGGAAAAGACTCTGATGCTGGGAGGGATTGGGGGCAGGAGGAGAAGGGGACAACAGAGGATGAGATGGCTGGATGGCATCACCGACTCAATGGACGTGAGTCTGAGTGAACTCCGGGAGTTGGTGATGGACAGGGAGGCCTGGCGTGCTGCGATTCATGGGGTCTCAAAGAGCCGGACATGACTGAGCAACTGAACTGAACTGAACTGAAATGTTTCTCCCCACCATTGCATCATAGAGGGCACAGAACTTGAAGTTTAAATAGGAAAAAAATCCTGTCTTCTCTAGGATTACTATAGAATTTGTGGAGAGCTATTTCAGCTCTAGATCTTTCGGTTTTTCTCAAGAAAGAATAGGTGACTTTACAAAGTATGGGAACATTGGACTTCCCTGGTGGTCCAGTGGTTAAGAATCCACCTGCCAACACAGGGAACACACATCGCAGGTCGGGAAAGATGCCACATGCTGCAGAGCGGCTAAGCCCGTGGGCCAAAGCTCCCTTGCCCATGTGCTACAACTGCAGGAGCCCGCACGCCCTAGAGTCCATGCTCCGCAGCAAGAGAAGCCACGGCAGTAAGCCTGCTCACCGCAACTGGAGAGGAGCCCCTATTGCTGCAACTAGAGAAAGGCCGCGTGCAGCGATAGAGACCCAGCTCAGCCCCCAAAATTAAATAAATAAGTAACGTGTAGGAACATTGCATGATTTTAATAATGCCTTTCTTTCAAACATTTCACAATAAGTATTGGTGATTTATCTTGTTCCAATGAAATAAGACTGCATTAGTGTCATTTCTACTATAACAGATCACCATAAACTTAGTGACTTAAGACAACGCAAATTTATTATCTTACAACACTGGAAGTCAGAGTCTGAAATCAGTGTCACAGAGCTGAAATCCAGGTGTTGGCAGAGCTTTGTTTCTTCCGAATGTTTTAAGGGAGAATTTGCTGTCTTGTCTTTCACGGCTCCAAGAGGCTGCCCCTGTTACTTAGCTCATGGCTCTCGTCATTCTGACTTCTAACCTCCTTGTCACATCTTCCCTGACTCTCCTCCCACCTCCCTTCCCTTTGTGAAGATGCTGGGCCCTCCTGGATAGTAGGATGATCTCCCGTCTCAAAATAGTTAATCACTTCTGCAAAGTCCCTTTTGCCATGAGAAGTAGCATATTCACAGGGCCTGGGAATTAAGATGCAAATATCTTTGGAGGAGCCCTTGTCCTGCTTACTGCAAAGACCTCACTAATTCTCTTTTAACCTGTATCTCCACTAATTAGTATTCTGACAGCTGGAGGCTTGCAGTTCATTAATTAGATTATTAATGTTTGGGATTATCACGATCGCTAGTGTGTAGGACCTAGAATTGTTTATGGAACTTGCAGGGCAAAATCTCCAAAATGACTAATAAATAATGAAATTAAGTCCTTATTGAGATTAAAGGAGCAATTTGACCTCAAAGGAAAGTCGATTTAAATGTGCTTTCTGAGTTACCAGTAGCACTAAATTAATTAGCTACATACTTCCGAGAATTTCCCCAATTTGTCTGGATATTGAAGGACATAACATATAATAAAGTCAATTGATACTGAACTTGGATGTTTTTTCTATTCTCTGAAGATTTAACTTTGAGTCACAATTCCCTAGACAAACACTACCAGACGTGTCTGCCTTATTCTTCAAATCTCAAAAGTAATTGAATTTGGTAAAGAATGCATGCCATTAGCAGGTATTTCAAAGCTTTGTCCTTTTCCCTTGATTTCCAGAGCAGTCTCATAAGTTTTGAAACACAAATAGGGAACTAAAATTGTAGAACTTGTTTCATCCCCAGAAGGCATCTGTGCAAATCTAATGGCATTTCGCAAACATTTCACGTGGCAATGAATGCCGAAACTGATGGGATCAGATCTGGTTTGAAACTGTTTTTGCTGATCAGTTTCTAAAGCATTAGGCAGAAGAGTTCTAGCATGATTAGAGAAATGAGAGCCCTATTGCCTTACGCTCTATACAGTACAAGGAGAATGAAAGCCAGCAAGCGTGAAGGAAAGCACTTTGAAGCTGAAAAGTTTATGATCTATGTCTCTCTTTGGGTTCCTGGCATGCTTTAGAAATGACCACAAAATGTTTGGGCTAAAATTTCACTTTTACTTCATTGCCTCAAAGTAAACATTTAAATTGATTTTAATTTGCATTATTTTACTGACTCTGAGCTTCATAGGAAAGAAAGTGATTGGTGGGGAAGAAGGAAAGCCAAACCACAGCAAGTGTTCTTTTTCCTATAGTAACTAGCTTTATGTGGGGGTCTGAAAAGCAAAGAAGCTGTGTTTCCATTTCTTGTCTTTTATAATTCCTATGATGGGTTGACAGACAAGCAAGAGGACGTATGAGTACAGCAGGCTTCAGATGGTTCCAAAGAGCCAATTTTTAAAAAATTGGAGTATAATCGCTTCTCAATGTTGTGTTGGTTTCTGCTGTTATTCCCACTACTGAGCATGTACTCTGAGAAAACCATAATTCAAAATGAACCCCGCTGTTCATTGCAGCACTAATGACAACAGCCAGAACACAGAAACAACCTTAATGGCTAACAAAAGATGGACGGATAAAGAAGCTGTGGTACATATATACAATGGAATACATATTTAGCCATAAAAGAATGAAATTGAATCATTTGTAGAGATGTGGGTGGACTTAGAGACCATCATACAGAGTAAAGTAAGTCAGAAAAGAAAAAAAAAAAAACTAGTATAATATGAAACCTAGAAAAATGGTACAGAGAAACCTATTTTCAGGGCAGGAATAGAGACAAAAACCACTTTCCAGTAGTGGCTTCACCAGGTAAGGACTCCCTCCCATCAGCAACAGCTTAAGAGCCACTGTATTTTATTGGTCTAAGGTGCATATTTTTTTCACATTTTAAGATCCTAGTTTCAGAATCTGTTTTACATTGATGGCGTTTTACAATTAATTGGCAGCAATTGTCTTCAATAGTAATGCATGAGGTAATGCAGCCTTGGTAATGCCAACAGTTTGGCATCTGGTCCCATCACTTCATGGGAAATAGATGGGGAAACAGTGAAAACAGTGTCAGACTTTATTTTGGGGGCTCCAAAATCACTGCAGATGGTGACTGCAGCCAGGAAATTAAAAGACGCTTACTCCTTGGAAGGAAAGTTATGACCAACCTAGATAGCATATTCAAAAGCAGAGACATTACTTTGCCAACAAAAGGTCCATCTAGTCAAGGCTATGGTTTTTCCTGTGGTCATGTATGGACGTGAGAGTTGGACTGTGAAGAAAGCTGAGCACCGAAGAATTGATGCTTTTGAAGTGTGGTGTTGGAGAAGACTCTTGAGAGTCCCTTGGACTGCAAGGAGATCCAACCAGTCCATTCTAAAGGAGATCAGTCCTGGGTGTTCATTGGAAGGACTGATGCTGAGGCTGAAACTCCAATACTTTGGCCACCTCATGCGAAGAATTGACTCATTGGAAAAGACCCTGATGCTGAGAGGGATTGGGGGCAGGAGGAAAAGGGGATGACAGAGAATGAGATGGCTGGATGGCATCACCGACTCGATGGACGTGAGTTTGAGTGAACTCCGGGAGTTGGTGATGGACAGGGAGGCCTGGCGTGCTGCGATTCATGGGGTCGCAAAGTCAGCCACGACTGAAGAACTGAACTGAACTACCTTTGATGAAATATAGTATTTATTATAAGGCTTCCTCGGATGGTTTTCTTAGCCACTAGTATGCTCAGTTATTTCTGTCTTCAGCAAAATGGTTTGTACAAACTTTACTTCCCAACTCATTACCGCCTTTAAAGAAGTTCTGGGATTTCTGTGTGCCCAACAATAGTTTAGGTGTTGGGAATTTGGGATTTAAAGTTAGAAAAGCCTAAGTTTCCAGCTGTAGATATTCTAAGTCACCAGAGGTGGGTCTCCCGTCTGTGCACGTGGCCGTCAGGGTGAGACATGCGTCATGAATGTCGGAAACTAAGAGCACTAGAGTAACCTCAGAAATGGCCTGCTGTAGGAACACAGGCAACTTTTCCTTACACTTTCCTATTGTCCTGAGTTTTCTTTAATGTCACTTTCATTGCTGTTCCGTCGCTCAGTCGTGTCCAACTCTTTGTGACCCCAAGACTGCAGCACACCAGGTCCTTCACCATCTCCTGGAAGTTGCTCAAACTCATGTCCATTGAGTTGGTGATGCCATCCCATCATCTCATCCTCTGTCACCCCCTTCTCCTCCTCTCAGTCTTTTACAATGAATCAGCTCTTTGCATCAGGTGGACAAAGTATTGGAGCTTCAGCTTCAGTCCTTCCAATGAATATGCAGGGTTGATTCCCTTTAGGAAACTGCTGTTGTTTAAATGGCAAGTGCTATTTAATAAGATGGAGCCATCCTTGAGTCAAGACAATAGTAACCTTCTTTTATTATATATTTATTATCTAACTGAATACCTTAAATATGTACAGTTTATGTTATATCATTTATACCTTGATAAAGGTTTATTTTTAAAACAGGAGTCATAGTCAAAAAGACAATTCTTATAATGGAAGTTTGACACTGTGCAGTGACAACATAAAGCAAATAAGTCCTTCTGAGATGCAGGAGTATTTCAAAGAACCGATACCCTTGAGCTTCTCTGTTCTGAGCCTTGAGGGGAGAATGAAGTTTCCAGGCAGAAAAACAAAGATGGCGGGACACGCACCCAAGGATGAGGACAGGCTCTAAAGGCTCAGAGCGCTCCCGCACAGCAGTCACGACATGCCTCTCCGCCCTGGGTCTTCAGAACTTGTGTACACATCATTTCCTCTGCTGACTCCCTGGGCTCCCAGGCGGGGAAGGCAGGGGCTTTGTACACTCACTTCTGTAACCCCTGAGGACCCGACGGGGAGCCTTGCAGGTCTGGTGGAATGCTCCCAGAGGAGGCTGAAATGACAGTGCTCAGACGGGGCCAGCTACTCTCCAGGCAGCTACCCAGGGATGGTGTTCACATACAGAGAAAAAGCCTTTGCGACAGAAGCTATAGCTATAAGAGCATCTGAGCGTCTGACTTGGGCAGCAGGAGACACGAAAATGGAAAGGACTTCAGTGTCTGGAGCTTGTTTCCCTCTGAGCCCAGCCAGGCTCTGGCTCAGTGAGGGATAAGGGATCTGCATAGTCTGTGCCCTCCTTCCCTGCCTCCGCCCGCCAGTCTTGCAGCCGGCTGGACAGGGCAGTACTGCTTCAAAAGGCAGCAACCATGGGCCCTGTCGTTGGCAGCAGAGAACTAATGAGAATGCATCCAGGGCCCTGCGACCTAAACTTGGGAGGAGCGTCATTACACCTTCCACCAGCAGACGAGCGATGCACGCTCCAGATCAGTAAGAAGGATACGGGGGCGTCATCTGTACCCAGAGTGGTCCAGTCTAGGCACACGGGCTCCGTTGGTGATCAGTGCACCATCCAGAGGATGTCAGCTAGAGACGTGGATGACACATTAGGGGCAGTCTTTATTATGTCTCTCCAAAGTCTCTTTCCCTCCAGAGAGCAGACTTCAATGGTGATTTTTTTTTTTTAACTAATGACTTTAACCATTTTCTGCTTCTTTTCACTCTCCCATCCAAAACAGAAATTATCATCATTAATGACACAGATGTGTTCATTAAATTTTGAAATGTACTGCTTATGAAATGCATGGTCTTGCAGTGTGTAATTATCATTCAGGTTCTCTGGAAGCTCATTTTCAGGTCTCAAAGAGCCCGTGGTCAGTAGTCATCATCTGGGTTTCAGGATGTCTGCAGTGCATCAAGTTGTCAAATGATCTGTGTCCCAATAACAACAGCAAACAATGTCACAAAAACTTGTACTATCTTTTGTGTTTTTTTCCCCCAAGAATGGTCATAATGTTGAAAACTATCTCAGTTACCATTCTTCTTCATCTGACAGTAAATGAGTCTTCACCACTCTGGTACAAGACATCTCCAAAATACCAAAATCTGCAGATGGCTCAAGGGAGTCAACTACATGAGACTCAAAGTATTTTTCACGTAGAAGAGCTCACTCTAATTCATGTTCAGATGTAAACTCTACATTAGTTAGAAGGAATGAGAAATATCCCAGTCCCTTTGGGGAAGTTAACTATGGACGTCCTCTTTATAATAGCAACCATTCAAATTGGCCTAAATCATTTCTGAGGATTACATTTTAGCCCATCATCTCAGGAACCATATTTTATCTTTAATACACTGTTTCCAAAAGCTGAAGCTTGGGTTGAGAGTTGAGCTTGTTATTTTTCTTCAGATAAATAGCTCATTTCTACCACATTAACATTAAAGGCATCTGTGTATGACTTAGTCTGCTTAGTAGAGTAGACATCCAAATTTCTTACCCAACCCCTACCCACCAATCTGAGTAAAATTAAAATAATAAAGAATAAATAAAATAGTCACTGCTTTTTAAAATAATAAGAAAGCCATAAAATAGAAGTTGACTTCATTTCACTGGATTTTTGTCCCACACACTAAAATTGTAAATGAGTTTCACTGGACTTTATGGGTTTTTTTACATTCCTACCATCTCAATGCATTGTTTTATAACTCTCTTTTATAATTCATATTAAATAGGAATTTTGCAAGGAAGGTACTCAGTCTCTCAGTCGTGTCCAACTCTGCTACCCCGTGAACTGTAGCCCACCAGGCTCCTCTGTCCAAGGGATTTCCCAAGCAAGAGTACTGGAGTGGGTTGCCATTTCCTCCCCCAGGGAATCTTCCCAACCCACGGATTGAACCCGAGTTTCCTGCATTGGCAAGCAGATTCTTTACCACTGAGCCACCTGGGAAGCCCTTTGCAAGGAAAGAGGATGTGAATTCCCAAAACAGAATTTAGCATTTCACTTTAGCGGAAATAAAATCAGGTTCAATCACTATTTACTTGATCAGTAACTGAATTCAAATACTGCATAGTGCTGGCTTTCGGCCACTCCAGGTATGTGGAAAGCTATAATAATCTCCTGTCCACCGGCGTGAGCGTGACAGCGATTGTTCAGTGGAACGTCCCTGATGGGGTGGTTGCCAGCCTCGTCTACAGAACGGGGTGGTGAGAGTGAAGGGTTAGATTGAAAGTCAGTACTACAATAGGTCCCAAATATAAGAACTAGAACCATAAACTTCACAGAAGAAACAGAGATTAATATTTCCAACCTTGGATTCAACAGGGGAGTCTCAGATATGACCCCAAAAGAATGGGTAACAAAAGAAAAAATAGATAAATTGGACTTCATCAAAATTAAAACTTTTTGTGTGTTGAAGGACATTATCAACAGAGTGAAAAGACAACTGACGGAATAAGAAGAAATATTTGCATCAGATCAGATCAGTTCAGTTGCTCAGTCGTGTCCGACTCTTTGCGACCCCATGAATCCCAGCACGCCAGGCCTCCCTGTCCATCACCAACTCCCGGAGTTCACTCAGACTCACGTCCATCAAGTCAGTGATGCCATCCAGCCATCTCATCCTCTGTCGTCCCCTTCTCCTCCTGCCCCCAATCCCTCCCAGCATCAGGGTCTTTTCCAATGAAAAACTCCTCGCATGAGGTGGCCAAAGTACTGGAGTTTCAGCTTTAGCATCACTCCTTCCAAAGAACACCCAGGGCTGATCTCCTTCAGAATGGACTGGTTGGATCTCCTTGCAGTCCAAGGGACTCTCAAGAGTCTTCTCCAACACCACAGTTCAAAAGCATCAATTCTTCGGCGCTCAGTCTTCTTCACAGTCCAACTCTCACATCCATACATGACCACAGGAAAAACCATAGCCTTGACTAGACGAACCTTTGTTGGCAAAGTAATGTCTCTGCTTTTGAATATGCTATCTAGGTTGGTCATAACTTTCCTTCCAAGGAGTAAGTGTCTTAGTTTCATGGCTGCAGTCACCATCTGCAGTGATTTTGGAACCCCAAAAAATAAAGTCTGACACTGTGTCCACTGTTTCCCCATCTATTTCCCATGAAGTGGTGGGACCGGATGCCATGATCTTCGTTTTCTGAATGTTGAGCTTTAAGCCCACTTTTTCACTCTCCACTTTCAGCATATCACTTTCCTAATAAAAGTCTGGTATCCAGAATGTACGAAATACTCTTTTAGCTCAACAACCAAAAGGCAAACAACCCAATTGAAAAACGGACAATGTAATATAAAAAAGAATATGTGTGTATGTGTGTGTGTGTGTGTAATTGAATCATTTTGCTGTGCACCGGAAACTAATACAATATTGTAAATCAACTATACTTCAATGAAAAAAATAAAGATAATTTTGATACTATTGAAAACAAGAAAATGGACAAAGTATCTGAATACACATTTCTCCAAAGAGGTATACAAATGGCCAAAAAACATATGAAAAGATGTTCAATATCATAGTCATTAGGGAAATGCAAGGCAAACCGCAATGAGAAACTACTACACACCCACTTAAATGCCTATAATAATCTTTTTTAATTAAAAGAAAATAGCAAGTTTTGGTGAGGATGTGGAGAAATTGAAACTCTCATACATTGCTGGTAGAAATTCAGAACATTTCAGCCACTGTGGAAAAGTCTGGTGGTTGCTCAGAAAGTTTAATGTAGAATTAGCATATGACCCTGATCTGCCTCTTGAGAAATTTGTATGCAGGTCAGGAAGCAGTAGTTCAAACTGGACATGGAACAACAGACTGGTTCCAAATAGGAAAAGGAATTCGTCAAGGCTGTATATTGTCACCCTGTTTATTTAACTTATATGCAGAGTACATCATGAGAAATGCTGGACTGGAAGAAACACAAGCTGGAATCAAGATTGCCGGGAGAAATATCGATAACCTCAGATATGCAGATGACACCACCCTTATGGCAGAAAGTGAAGAGGAACTGAAAAGCCTCTTGATGAAAGTGAAAGTGGAGAGTGAAAAAGTTGGCTTAAAGCTCAACATTCAGGAAACGAAGATCATGGCATCTGGTCCCATCACTTCATGGGAAATAGATGGGGAAACAGTGGAAACAGTGTCAGACTTTATTTTGGGGGGCTCCAAAATCACTGGAGATGGTGCCTGCAGCCATGAAATTAAAAGATGCTTACTCCTTGGAAGGAAAGTTATGACCAACCTAGATAGCATATTCAAAAGCAGAGACATTACTTTGCCAACAAAGGTTCGTCTAGTCAAGGCTATGGTTCTTCCTGTGGTCATGTATGGATGTGAGAGTTGGACTGTGAAGAAGACTGAGTGCCAAAGAATTGATGCTTTTGAACTGTGGTGTTGGAGAAGACTCTTGAGAGTCCCTTGGACTGCAAGGAGATCCAACCAGTCCATTCTGAAGGAGATCAGCCCTGGGATTTCTTTGGAAGGAATGATGCTAAAGCTGAAACTCCAGTACTTTGGCCACCTCATGCGAAGAGTTGATTCATTGGAAAAGACCCTGATGCTGGGAGGGATTGGGGGCAGGAGGAGAAGGGGACGACAGAGGATGAGATGGCTGGATGGCATCACTGACTCGATGGACGTGAGTCTGAGTAAACTCCGGGAGTTGGTGATGGACAGGGAGATCTGGCGTGCTGGGATTCATGGGGTCGCAAAGAGTCGGACACGACTGAGCGACTGATCTGATCTGATCTGATCTGCAACTCTACTCCTAGATGTACACTCAAAGAATTGAAAAAGGGTTCAACAAGCACATGCACATATATATTCATAGCAACACTACTCACAATAGTCAAAAGGTGGGAGCAGCCCACATGTCCATTAACAGATGAATGGATAAACAAATCGGTGTGTGTGTGTGTGTGTGTGTGTGTGTAGACATATATAATGGAGTATTATTCAGCCATAAAAAGGAACGAAACATTCACATATGCTATGATATGGGTGAACCTCTGAAACATTATGCTAAATGAAAGAAGCCAAACAAAAAACGTGACATGTTGTATCGTTATAGTAATATGAAATACCCAGAATAGAAGTCATAAAGACAGGATGCAGACTGGTGGTCACCAGGTACTAAGGAGAGGGACAATGGGGAAAGTGATGAGTGGGTAAGGAATTTGACTTTGCAATGGTAGAAATGGTTTGCAATTAGAGGTGGTGGTTTAGTACATGGTGACTGTATTAAATGCCACTGAACTGTTCAGTTTAAAGTGGTTCATTTTATGTTATAGGAATTTTATGTTACAGGGATTTCACTTCAGTGAACAAAACAAGAAGTCCACAATACAACAAAGAAGTGATTGTGAGCTGTATACCAGAACTGCTTAAGGAACACATAAATGTTTCTTGTTACGGTAGCTGGTAGAGATTATGATCAGTGATTAGGTTCTGAATGACCAATAATATATGTCATTTTGAAAATTAAATTAAAAAGGTTACTTTTCTAGACCTCTTATAGTTTGGGTATTTATGCTTGGATCTATGATTTAATTACAGTGATTTTAAGATTAATTCATATAAAGGTCAGGGTTATTTTTTTCCATTAGATATCCAGTCGTTCTGTTATTCCTCAAAAGCAGTGCTGTCCAACAGATATATAATATAAACACATATAATTTTTTATTTCGTAGTAGCCACATTGAAACTGTAAGCATAAAGATGTGAAAATAATTTTATCATGTAATTTTTGTAATCTCATATAAACTAAATAGTATTGTTTCAATACATAATCAATATTAAAATGTTGGTGAAATGAAGAACAAAGTCTAACGAAAAAAATAAGAAAATTAATTGATAATTCTTGTTTCATTTTAGGACTCTCAGCTTGCCTCCTCTGGACACAATAATCCAAGTAAGAAATGCTTCTTTCTGTAGCTTCATATGTGGGGGTGGGAGTGGGTGAAGAGCGGGGGTGCATGCAATATACAGTAGGTTTAAAAGAACTTCACTAAGACAAAATCAAGTGGGGAATATGAGGGCCGTTTGTTAAAGTGCTGCCCACATGGATAAGGTACATCATGCCCTTGGATGTTCTATCTTTATTCAAGGGAAGTAGGGACAAAATAAGGACTTCCCTGGTGGCTCAGATGGTAAAGAAGCTGCCTGCAATACAAGAGACCCGGGTTTGATCCCTGGGTCAGGAAGATCCCTTGGAGAAGGGAATGGCAACCCACTCCAGTATTCTTGCCTGCAGAATTCCATGGATAGAGGAACCTGGTGGGCTACAGCCCATGAGGTTGCAAAGAGTCTGACACGACTGAGCAAGTAACACTTTTTACTTGGGGCCAAAATATAAAGTGGTGAATTTCAAAGTAGCCCTAGGAGGAAGGAATACCATCCTTTCTAACAGTTGGCCTCTGGTGTGTATGAGGGGAAAATATTTTTAAAGGCATCTAATGGGCAGGAGGAAAAGGGGACTGCAGAGGATGAGATGGCTGGATGGCATCACCGACTCGATGGACGTGAGTTTGAGTGAACTCCAGGAGTTGGTGATGGACAGGGAAGCCTGGCGTGCTGTGATTCATGGGGTCGCAAAGAGTTGGACACGACTGAGCGACTGAACTGAACTGAACTGAATGAGAAGGAAATGGCAACCCACTCCAGTATTCTTGCCTGGAGAATTCCATGGACAGAAGAGCCTGGCGGGCTACAGTCCATGGAGGGTCACAAAGAGTCGGACATGACTGAGTGACTACCACACACACACACAATGAGTTACCTAAATTAAAAGAAAATAGGTGGGCAAAGAACAATCAGAAGATCTCATGATAAATGTTCTTAGAATCCATGAAGAAACCATGCCCTCTTCTGGGGAGAAACAGACTAAAGTGTCCTAGAAGGAATTTCGTTGTTGAACCCAGTGTCTAATAAAACACTGGGGCTTCATCATCAAACCGAGAATATCATTCCATGAAGTATTGTTTTAATTCTCTTCTTCAGCAGTGCTAATTGGTATTAATGTTTCCTTGAGCATTAAAAATGCATAAGCCACCCCATCCATGTCGTGTAATCACACCCACAGTGACTGGGCTTTGTTAGTCTCTTGACCATCCAGTTGGCTAAAGAGCATTGCTTGCAAATTTCAAGGCTATGTTTGAACATGAAAATCACTCTGAGCCAGTAGATGTGTCTGGGGCTCACCCACTGAGCATCTGTGAGAGCAGAAAGATTATGGAGAAAAGACATCGGGACAAATGCAGTAGAAAGCCCTAGACTTTTAGTGCACAGCTAGAGGAAGGTCAGGGGAGGGGGATGATGGCGTAATGGTGCATAGGCAATCTCATTTATTACCCCACCCTCTGTTGGAATGTGCTGTGAGCACAAGCACCAGGGAAGAGGTGAAATTTCCAAGGGACTTGAAATCTATAGAAATTAATAAATGTAATAATAAGGAAAGGAATCAGGAGACGCATGGTTAAGTTCATGAGGTGTGCAGGCATGGGCATCATATGCCAAAGACGAGAGCATACAGGAGAATTGCCTTTGCTTTCCTCACCATTTCTTTCCATTTCAACTTAAACAGTTCAGGGAAAAGGGAGGAGATAATAGATATAATAGAATAAATGTACTTCCTCTCAGCTTGGAGTCTTTGACATAAAGAAGAACAAAGGAAATAGCTGTTCAGTCCCTTCTGTGTTCAGTCTCTTCTTTATGTCTGCTCTTTCGTTTAATCCTAACAGTAGCTGTATGAAGTAGGCATTGCAGCCCCATTCTGCACAGGATGAAAATGAGATTCTGCAGTTAATACCTAAACCATGGTTACATGGCTTAAAAAAAGTGACAGGATTTGAATTCAGGGATCTCTGTCCCAAAGACAGTAGGCTTTCCCTCCCATAACCTTGACCCCAAAAAGGTTGCTCTCATCCCTTCTGTGTGAGATTAAATTCCTGTCCAAGATTCTTGTTTGCATCTGCCCTATTTTTTTGGCACAGCATAACCATTGAGGTTATGTAAGCACGCCTACCTTCTTTGGAATTATGAGTGGCACCTGCATGATATGGCATAAACCACATTCTGGCAATTCATCATCTAAGTATTTTTGTCATTGACTTTCTCTTTTCTAGGGGTAAGGGTTTTTTTTCCCCCCAAATAAAGCTTCCCCCATTAAAAAAAAAAGATAATATTATTATTTAAAAATCAGTGATGTGGTATGTTTGTGTATACAAGTGTGTGCATACACACACACCCAAAATGGAATGCTATGCAGCAAAAAAATAAAAAGAATTGTCAGGCGAGTGTATGCTTCTTGGTTCTTTGTCTCATCACAGCAAAGATTCAGAGTGATGGACATTAAAGCCCCCTCAGCGTGTCACAGCTCTCAGGTCTTGGATAGACCGTGTTATAGCTCTCAGGTCTCGAATGGACCGTGTTATAGCTCTTAGACAAATCAGTGTTACAGCTCTATTTTATTTAGAAGATAGCAGGGAAATCCATCTTCAAAGCATGAGGGCACGTCAATCCAAAGACGTGAAGAGAAGAGCTCCCCAGCACACGGGAGAGAGAGAGAGAGAGCTAGCTTTGGCTCCTTTTTTTATATGTTTTTTTTTTTTTTTTTTCCCCTGGGCCTGTCCTATGGAAATTGGGCCAGCCAGGAGTGTTGTTTGTTTTACCTGAGGTCCTCACTCCGGTCCTTGGACCTTCCTTTGTTCTAATTTCGCGGGCTTTTCTCCTCCTTAGCTTTTAGCCACCGCCATTCTGGACTCCTTTTCCCTGTTCTAACTACCTAACAGAATGAAATAATGCCATTTGCAGCACCATGGGTGAACCTGGAGATTATCATGCTAAGTGACGTAAGTCAGACAGAGGAGGAATATCATGGTATCACTTATGGCTAGAATATAAACTATGACACGAATGAGCCTATTTACAAAACAGAACCACAGTTACAGAGACAGAAAACAAACGTACGGTTACCAAAGGGGAAAGTGGGGGAAACAAATGAGGAGTTTGGGGTTAGCAGATACAGTCATGTATATAAAATAGACAGACAACAAGATCCTACCGGATAGCACAGGGAACTATATTCAAAATCCTGTAAGAAATCATAATGGAAAAAAATAAAAATCAGAGTGTCCTCTGTGGATTATAGCACACTGGAAACTTTACAGAGCGGGTCCTACGAGCATTTCCTGTGCTGTTTCTTGCCTTTGGTTTGAAATAATTACAGTTTGGGGAATCATGACTCCACTAAGTATGTAGAAAATAGGAAAACACCGAATTTCGGAGGAACAATTTGTATCTTGATGGACTGATCTTCCCCACTCTAGGTCAGTGCTTTTTTAGTTTTGAAATTAGAAAACGGTTATGTAGATACTAAGAGAAAAGAGTGTATAAATTAAACAGAAAATTATTTTTTAATCCAAATCTTTTAAAAGAGAGCTGCTTTAGCAAGCTTGCTGATTACCACTTAATTTCATATTATAAAATGGCAGCTTATTAAGTATTGAGAAACTTAAACATTAAAATAAGTGATGCATGTTTATAGTTTCTTAAACGATGTGAGAATGTCCCGTTCATGTGTCAGACTGAACATAAGCACTTCTTTCCCTCCCTTCTGAATCTGCATTAAAATAACCAAAAGAGGCAGTGAAGGAAGGAAATACATAATAGCCCTGAAAACAGGGAAGGATTTCATTAACAAACCAGAAATTCAGCTGAGTTTCTGGAAAATGGAGAGTGGATGGGACTGTGCTGTTAGATAATCCTGGGCAGGGAAGGTGATGGCTCAGAAAAAAGAAAATAATGAAACAAACAGGAACAAGCCATAGTGGTGGGAATGTCCTTCAGAGCTCACTCCAGGAGAGACCCAGTTCCCTCTCAACCCCAACAGAGAAGAGGTGTGGACTATAGACAGTGATGGGAACATGGGTGTTCTTCCACCTTTTACTCCTACACTCCCATCTTGGCAGGTTTTCATACGGAGCTTTCAGTCTGGTTTTCCTCCCCCAGAAACCAAAGTACCAAAAAAAAAAAAAAAAATAGTAACATTTGCCAAGAAAATTAACAGTTACCTAGAACTTCTAGTTGGGAGCTGGTACCTAAGAGAGAGGGACTTTCCTGGTAGCTTAGCTGGTAAAGAATCTGCCTGCAATGCAGGAGACCCTGGTTCAATTCCTGGGTCAGGAAGATCCCCTAGGGAAGGGATTCTTGGGCTTCCCTGGTGGCTCAGACAATAAAGAATCTGCCTGCTCAGACAGTAAAGAATCCGCCTGCAATGCAGACCTGGGTGCAATCCCTGGGTTAGGAAGATCCCCTGGAGGAGGGCATGGCAAGCCACCCCAGTATTCTTTTTTTTTTTTTTTTTAATATGTGAAAACTCTTTTTTTTTTTTTTCTTTTTTCTTTTTTTAATTTAGTGTACCAGCCCCAAGCATCCAGCATTGTGCATTGAACCTGGACTGGCATCTCGTTTCATACATGACGTTTCACATGTTTCAATGCCATTCTCCCAAATCTTCCCACCCTCTCCCTCTCCCACAGAGTCCATAAGACTGTTCTCTACATCAGTGTCTCTTTTGCTGTCTCGTATACAGGGTTATCGTTACCATCTTTCTAAATTCCATATATATGCGTTAGTATACTGTATTGGTGTTTTTCTTTCTGGCTTACTTCACCCTGTATAATAGGCTCCAGTTTCATCCACCTCATTAGAACTGATTCAAATGTATTCTTTTTAATGGCTGAGTAATACTCCATTGTGTATATGTACCACAGCTTTCTTATCCATTCATCTGCTGATGGGCATCTAGGTTGCTTCCATGTCCTGGCTATTATAAACAGTGCTGCGATGAACATTGGGGTACACGTGTCTCTTTCCCTTCTGGTTTCCTCAGTGTGTATGCCCAGCAGTGGGATTGCTGGATCATAAGGCAGTTCTATTTCCAGTTTTTTAAGGAATCTCCACACTGTTCTCCATAGTGGCTGTACTAGTTTGCATTCCCACCAACAGTGTAAGAGGGTTCCCTTTTCTCCACACCCTCGCCAGCATTTATTATTTGTAGACTTTTGGATCGCAGCCATTCTGACTGGTGTGAAATGGTACCTCACACCCCAGTATTCTTGCCTGGAGAATCCCATGGACAGAGTAGTCTGGCAGGCTACAGTCCGTAGGGTCACAAAAAGTTGGTCACGACTGAGTGACTAAGCACAGGCACATACATGCATCTAAGAGAGAAGCAGAGTAGATTCTGAGATAATACCAAACCTTAAAAATAGACATCTATGGTTCAGTTCAGTCACTCAGTCGTGTCTGAATCTTTGGACCCCGTGGACTGCAGCATGCCAGGCTTCCCTGTCCATCACCAACTCCTGGAGCTTGCTCAAACTCATGTCCATCAGGTCACTGATGCCATCCAACCATCTGATCCTCTGTCATCCCCTTCTCCTCCTGCCTTCAATCTTTCCCAGCATCAGGGTCTTTTCAAATGAGTCAGTTCTTCACATCAGGTGGCCAAAGTATTGGAGTTTCAGCTTCAGCATCAGTTCTTCCAGTGAATATTTGGGACTGATTTCCTTTAGGATTGACTGGTATGGTCTCCTTGCAGTCCAAGGGACTCTCAAGAGTCTTCTCCAACATCTAAGGTTGGTGGAAGAAAAATCAGTTTTTCTCAAGAGGGAAATAAACCAAAATGCTGTACACCCAAAATAAACTACTTCCTATTTTTGCTGGGGGTTCAGAGGACAGTCAGGATTCCCAGCTTGTCTTGAGAGTTCTTCTCTCCTGAACTCTTAATTAACTTACTCTGTCCACTTAGAAAAAGCTGTAAATCAGCCCCTCCCTACAAGGGAAACATATGTTAGCAAGATGGATCAATATACTAATACAGAAAATCCACACCAGTACCTTTTTAACCAGTTTGAATTCATTTCAAAAAGGTGAATACATAACCTTGAGCAACAAAGAAAAACACTGACCCAGAGGAAATCTACTTAATTCAAGAAACAGAAGAAAAAAATTTCAAATGTGACTGCAGTCTTTAGAAGCAATTGAAATTATTTGCATCAAATAAAAAGAACAGATTGGTATGAAAAAGAAGCAGTTATAGAACAAATGAGTGCTTGAGAATCAAAAATAAAGTTGACAAAACTTTTAAATTTAATAGAAATGATGGATAATAGCTGAAGTCTAGAATATAAGGTTGAAAACATTTTTTTTCTGAATATAAAGCAAAAGAGATGAAAAATATGAAAGGAAATTAAGGCACGTTAAGATTAGTCATTACAGAAAGATCAAATCTGGCTATGTAGAATATACCACAAAAAGAAAACAAAGAAAATAGAGAAGAACAAATAATAATAGAATGAGAATCCCTAGGGAAATGAGCACTTATTATCAAAAATATTTACGTACAATAAAACAAGAGACCTTGAACAAAAGCAAGGAAAAACAACACACAGCCAAGAATTAAAGAGACCTCCAAGGACTTCAGATGCTGGAATTACCAAGCTCAGAACATAAAGTAAGAATGTTTATGTTAATTTTCAAAAATGAGAAAATTGAAAATATGGTATTTAAAAGTATACTAATCAGAACCTCTACAGAAATTAAAATTTCTTTGGTTAGGTTTAACTGTAGTTTAGATATAGGTGAAGAAAAAGTAATGAAGCAGGAAATTGAACTTAAGAAATTACCTAGAATGCAATTGAGAAAAGAAGTTTAAAAACCTGGGATATACAGCAAGAAGGTCTAACATATATTTAACTAGAATTCCAGAAAAAGATAAGGAAGAAGAGGGAATGTTAAAGGAGATGATGGCTGAAATTTTTCCACAATTGAAAGACTCTACCTTGCAGATTCAAGAAATCCAATGAATATTAAGCAGGATAAAGAAAAATAAGTCCACACTAGACACATAATAGTTAAACTGCAAACCATATACATAAAGAAAAATTCTTAAAATACCATTTAATAAGGAAGCAACAGTTAAACTTCCAGTTGACTTTTGACAGCAGCTGTGGGAACCAGGAGACAATGAAATTATAACTTCGTTTTTCTGTATGTGGAAACTGACAAAGTTGATTCTCACATTTATTTGATATTACAAAGGACCAAAAATACATAGCTCATATTCTTGAAGAAGAGTGAGGCTGAAGGCTTGTGTTACCAATATTATGAATGAATGAATATTTTAGCTGAGTAATAAGATGGTAAGGGACAGGGAGGCCTGGCGTGCTGCAGTCCATGGGGTTGCAAAGAGTAGGACGTGACTTGGCGACTGAACAACAAAACTAAGTAATGAAGATAATACTAGGCAAATTGAGCGGTGAAACGGTATAGAGGAAACAGACCCACAGATATATGAAAACTAGATTCATGTCAGAGCTAACAATATAGATCAATGGAGAAAGAATGGCTTCTTAAGAGATAGTGCCAACATAACTGGTAATCTATAGGGAGAAAAAGGAAGTTAACTCCTACCTCACATCATACACAGAAACTATTCCAGGTATTTGTAAAAGACCTAAATGTGACAAGTAAAATTATACACTTTCAAAAGGGTATAGAGAACATCTTTCTGATGTATTTCTTAAGTAAAACACCAAAAGAAAGTGTCAAATATAGGAAAATAGAAGGTTTTTATTGATGCTTTTGAACTGTGGTGTTGGAGAAGACTCTTGAGAGTCCCTTGGACTGCAAGGAGATCCAACCAGTACATCCTAAAAGATGTCCCAAATATTCATTGGAAGGACTGGTGCTGAAGTTGAAACTCCAATATTTTGGCCACCTGATGCGAAGAACTGACTCACTGGAAAAGACCCTGATGCTGGGAAAGATTGAAGGCAGGAGGAGAAGGGGACAACAGAGGATGAGATGGTTGGATGGCATCACCAGCTCGATGGACATGAGTGTGAGTAAGCTCCAGGAGTTGGTAATGGACAGGGAAGCCTGGCGTGCTGCAGTCCATGGGGTTGCAAAGAGTCAGACATGACTGAGCGACTGAGCTGAACTAAATAAGGGGATGCTGCACAGCAGTGAGGATGAATGAACCAAAGCTAGGTGCATCATGTTGGCTGAATCTAAAAACCATACTACTGAATGACAGAAGTAAGTTCCAGAAGAATGCATACAGTACGAGTCCATTGATGTGAAATTTAAAATCAGGAAAAACTGAAGACTATTTTGTTTACAAATAAATACAGGGCAGCCAAAACTATCAAGAAAAGATGGAAGATTAATACAAGATTCCATTACTTGCTAATTGGAACTCAATAGGATGCAGGCCTAAGAGGATTCTGGGTTATTTATTTGTCAGTGTCCCATTTCTGGGCTTGCAAGGTGTTTTCACAATTAACCTAATTTGCTTTTTAAAACTCTGTGTGTGTGTGTGTGTGTGTATGTGTGTGTGTGTGTGTTCAGTCGCTTCAGTTGTGTCCGACTCTTCGCAACTCCATGGACTGTAGCCCACCAGGTTCCTCTGTCCATGGGATTTCCCAGGCAAGAGTACAGGAGTGGGTTGCCATGCCCTCCTCCAGGGGATCTTCCTGACCCAGGATTGGAAGGTTTGTTCTTTACCACTAGCACCACCCAGGAAGCCTATGTATATACACACACACACACACATTTTTACACACATTACATGCATGCTTTATTGAACTTCTTTTTAGGAAAAGCATAGCCTTTGTCTGAGACAGATTAATCTATGCCACAGTGAGATATAAGAATGAGAATCCATTTGACGTAAATGCTGGGAACCCTTGTCTTCATTCAAGTTTAGTGGCAGTCCCTCTACACAGGTCCAGTCTTTCTACTGTTTCTTAGAGATTATATTTATATTGTTACAATATTGTAAATTCCATTATTCATATATAATTTTTCTCAGTGGCCTATAGGTACTTCCCAAAATTAAATTATTAATTAAATTAATATTAATGAGATGACTCAATAATTACTGAACAGAGTATAAATATTTTAAATCTCGGCTATGCAGGAAGAAAGATATAGCTGTGCAGAGTAGGATTGATAGAGGGAGGGGAGAGCAGGAGGGAAGCATAAATGGGGGGCTTCTTCACTTCACATAGTATAAAAGAAAAGGTACTGTCAGAAGTTGATTAATCAAAAAATAGAGGATTAAATTTATTTATAGTTGAAATACCCACTAGACATTAAAGACTTCCCTGGTGGCTCAGACGGTAAAGCATCTGTCTACAATGCGGGAGACCTGGGTTCGATCCCTGGGTTGGGAAGATCCCCTGGAGGAGGAAATGGCAATCCACTCCAGGACTATTGCCTGGAAAATACCATGGACAGAGGAGCCTGGTAGGCTACAGTCCATGGGGTCGCAAAGAGTCGGACACGACTGAGCAACTTCACTCAGACATTAAAAGGGCTTCCCTCATGGCTCAGATGGTAAAGCAATACAGGAGATGTGGGTTTGATCCCTGGGTTCAGAAGATCCCCTGGAGGAGGTCATGGCAATCCCCTCCAAGATTCATGCCTGGAGAATGCCCATGGACATAGGAGCCTGGCAAGCTACAGTCCATGGGGGTCACAAAAAGTCAGACACGACTGAGTGACTAAGCACAGCACAGACATTAAAAGTAGTTAAAGAACTGGCAACAGTGGTAAGAAGGGAGGTGGTCATAGTGTATTAAATATCTTCTCTCATTTTTCATATTAGAAATTATTATGTAGTCTCTGAAGTTGATTTATCTAAAAATAAGTGTCATAATGGTTGTTACCATGAGCACAGATTACTTTTACTATAAAGAAATGTGTAGTATAGCATCAGTTTCCTTCCAAGCAGAATGCAGCCCAGGTCTATTTTGATTTCCTTTTCACAGTACAACTTATGTAGAGTGCAGTACTCCAGTCGTGCAGTCATTCAGTTAAATTAGACATTATCTAGAAGGCAATGGCACCCCACTCCGGTACTCTTGCCTGGAAAATCCCATGGACGGAGGAGCCTGGTAGGCTGCAGTCCATGGGGTCGCTAAGAGTCCGACACGACTGAGCGACTTCACTTTCACTTTTCACTTTCATGCACTGGAGAAGGAAATGGCAACCCACTCCAGTGTTCTTGCCTGGAGAATCCCAGGGACGGGGGAGCCTGGTGGGCTGCTGTCTATGGGGTCACACGGAGTCGGACACGACTGAAGTGACTTAGCATAACATAGCATCTTTCCAGACAGAGTACACACCATATAAGCCCTTGGTACATTTATTGGATTAAATATGTATCTGCTGCTGCTGCTGCTAAGTCGCTTCAGTCATGTCTGACTCTGTGCAACCCCATAGACGGCAGCCCACCAGGCTTCCTGTCCCTGGGATTCTCCAGGCAAGAACACTGGAGTGGGTTGCCATTTCCTTCTCCAATGCGTGAAAGTGAAGTCGTTCAGTCGTGTCCGACTCTAGCGACCCCGTGGACTGCAGCCTACCAGGCTCCTCCGTGCATGGGATTTTCTAGGCAAAAGTACTGGAATGGGGTGCCATTGCCTTCTCTGAACATGTAGCTACTGTAACTTTTTAAGTGGCCTGTTGGAGCCTCGAAACTTTCCTACGTCAGATTCTGTATCCATCTCAGTGGAACGTGCTCATACACCATTTCCTCTTTCCCACTATCGCGTGGGATTCTGCAGTAACGAAAGGTCATCAGACAGCAGACATATACTGAGTGTGTAATATGTGCGTGGTCCTGTGGAAGGCTTGGAGCGTCAAGCTGAAAGAACACATATGAGATTAACATGGACACATTGCTATATTTAAAACGGATCACCAGCAAGAGCCTAGTGTATAGCACAGAGAGCTCTATACTCAACATTATGTAACAACCTAAACGGGAAAAGAATCGTAGAAAGAATGCTTTTGTTCACTCGCTAAGTCGTGTTCAACTCTTTGCCTTGCCATGGACTGCAGCATGCCAGGCTTCCCTGTCCTTCACTGTCTCCCACAGTTTGCTCAAACTCATGTCTGTTGAGTTGGTGATACCATCCGACCATCTCATCCTCTATCACTCACTTCTCCTCCTGCCCTCAATCTTTCCCAGCATCCAGGGCTTTTCCAATGAGTCAGCTCTTCGCATCAGGTGGCCAGAGTTTCAGCTTCAGATACATGTATCTGTATAATTGAATCACTTTGCTGTACACCTGAAACTAACACAACATTGTTAATCAGCTATCAGTTCAGTTCAGTTCAGTCGCTCAGTCGTGTCCAACTCTTTGTGACCCCGTGAATCACAGCACGCCAGGCCTCCCTGTCCATCACCAACTCCCGGAGTTCACTCAGACTCATGTCCATCGAGTCAGTGATGCCATCCAGCCATCTCATCCTCTGTCGTCCCCTTCTCCTCCTGCCCCCAATCCCTCCCAGCATCAGAGTCTTTTCCAATGAGTCAACTATACTCCAACATAAAATAAAAAGTTAAAAAGAAATTTAAAAAGAAAAAACACAAATAACATAGATATACGTGTACATATCTATTTACATGTGTGAGTATAAATATATATACACATACATGTGTGAGTATAAATATGTATACACATACGTGTGTGTGTGTGTGTAATTTTTCTTTCTATGGCTCATTTTTCTCTCTGCCTGTCCGTAATTATATTTCCTCATCAAGATGACCATGGTGCACCTGAGTTCGTCTCTTATGCCCAGTGTCTTCAAAAGATCGATTCAGGTCCCTTCCAAAGGACAGCAATGTGGAATCTATTGTGAAATCAGCTGAAATAGTCAGAACGACCCCCAGTAGTCCTGTTTGGTGGTAGCAAGGAAACATCTCCTGAGCACCCAACTTTTCAGTATCTTCCTGAGCACTTTTTCTGGCTTACATTCATCATTTTTCCCTTGGGTCCTGATAAAGAGCCTATGATTCTTCCTGGCTTATACACTTAGACATTTCAAGTTAACTTCAGAAATTGCATCACCTAAAATTTCCAGATATTGGGGGAGAATTTTGTTTCGTTTTTTCCGATGAACAGACATAGTTTTAATTCCTGACCTTATCCTGAGCTTACTTTTCCCCCAGAAAGGTTAATTCATGATCAGCTGAGAGCATTCACTCCCAGACTGTTCACAAATGCCTCATTTGGCCCTGTTGCATCCTTCCTGTTTGCCAGAAACTGTTCTGTTTTCCCCGTTGCCACAACATAAGTGCTGCTAAGAGCAGAGGTAATCAGCTGCAGCTTTGCGCCTGCGCTGATCCAGCCCCCAATCCCCACAGCCCCCAGACCCCAGGTGCAGTAAGGCCTCTGTCCCCCAGCCCGCGGGTTATCTGGCAGCATTGTTGATCAAGGTAAAACATGTTTATTCAAGCATCCAAATAATGTCTTTATATAGCGTGTTGATTTTTTTTTTGGACATAAGTTGTTCAGAAATGTTTACTGTTGCCTGCTGTTCACGCTCCTGATGATGATGAGATGTGGGGTGACTTCTGGTGGCTGCAGACCAGGAAACATAACCGGTTTCTCCAAACAAAGGGGGGAAACTCACTGTATTTAAGAAAACTTAAACCTCTGTCTAGTTGTCTTTTTCATGTTGAGTTTTAAGCCAGCGTTTTCAGTCTCCTCTTTTATCCTCATCCAGAGGATCTCTAGTTCCTCTTCACTTTCTGTCATTAAGCTGGCATCATCTGCATATCTGAGGCTGTTGATGTTTCACCCAGCAATCTTGGTAAGGACAGAGGAGTCTGGCGGGCTGCAGTCTATGGGGGTCACAGAGAGTCGGACACAACTGAACAAGAAGAGCAGCTCATTGTCTTTACCTGTCTTAGGTAATGCAGCTACTGTGACTCTGTATTTGGGGATTCTGGCAGGGATTGTGGTTACTTATTGGAAAGTAATTCTGGAAACTACTAAATTAGGTTATTTTCTCACATGAAAGTAGCTGACAAGGTCTTGCCTGTCTCTCAATGAGTTCACAACAGGTCTGGCCTGGAAGACAAAATATGATATGGAAATATGAGCTTCAAAGTTTATTAATTTGCTGTCTCTACTTTTACTTCACTGTGATTTCCTGTGTTTGGGGGCTCTGTCTGATCAGGGTTTGCTGCTGAGGCAGTTAAAACAGGTGTTGTGACTTTTTTACAAGGCAGCTGCCCTTCATGGGCACTCCAGGCAATATGTGGGTGCTCATTAGCGCGGTCACACCTGAGATAGATGTGTGGGCCATATAGAATGGTCTTCTGTCTCTCACAACTGTTTCATTTCCTACAAGGAAAAAAGAAGTTTACTTTTGAGTTCAGCGTGGACCGCATCTTTGCAGTGTGTTCGTCATGTGATTTAGGAGGTCATTCCTGAGCCCAGGTGTCAAAAAGGGGCTTGGTACAGGACATAAACCTGAGGCCCTTAATGATAGACTGAGGGATTCTACGAGGTCTCCAGGCCTGACTTGAAATAGCAAACTAAAGCAAGTCGCCACCTTCAGTCCCATCTCTTGCAACTCATAATCTTCTCTGGGGTTTGTTAAACTATCAGCAATGCATAGCCAGCATGCTATGCTATGCTAAGCCACTTCAGTCGTGTCCGACTCTGTGCGACCCCAATAGCCAGAGCTAACTCACAGTGGCAGGCGTGACCCTTCTGTCTCCTCTGTTGTTGTTTAGTCGCTCAGTTGTGTCCAACTCTGTGACCCCTTGGACTATAGCCCACCAGGTTCCTCTGTCCGTGAAATTGACCAGGCAAGAATACTGGAGGGGGTTGCCATTTTCTGCTCCAGGGAATCTGGTATCGAATCCTTGTCTCCTGCTTAGCAGATGGATTCTTCACCACTGAGCCACCTGGGAAGCCCTTCTATCTCCTAGCCTCAAGGAAATAAAAAGAAGTGCCTTGTAATATGAGGATGTATAGTTTCAAGCCAGCAGTGGTTGAGGATCTAAGAATTATATCTACTGTGAGAGGAATTTGCCCTTTAAAACTCCAAAAAATGGACCCATCCAATCCTTGACCACATACGGCAGAAATGTTGCTTAACTAGCCTCTCAGATGGTCAGGAAGGATTGCTGATTTGCATCTTATTCTGCGTTAACAGGGTGACCCCAGAATCTGCTGCCAGGGCTCTCTGTGGAGTGTCATTCTTGGGGATCTTGTAAGCTGGGGTGCAGCCTCAGTGTTGTGTTCAATCCTCTTGTCCAAGCTCTGATGCTGCACACCTGGTTTAGCTTGTGTTAGGGCTAAACACAAACTAGACACCACCATCCCACGTGGCGCTGGTGGTAAAGAACCCGCCTGCCTATGCAGGAGACACAAGAGACTCAGGTTCAATCCCTGGTTGAGGAAGATCCCCCAGACGAGGGCATGGCAACCGACTCCAGTATTCTTGCCTGGAGAATCCCATGGACAGAGGAGCCACAGGGTTAGGAAGAGTCAGACACAACTGAAGTGACTGAGGATACACATGGCAGAAAGTATCAAAGTGCCTTGCATCTAGAATGCTAATGGGGTTTATTTCCTTAAATTTTCTGTAAAATGAAGGGGAAGAAAACAGGTTCCATCTGTAAGATATTTATCTTTTGGCAGGGTCTCCACTCTGAGCCTCTGGTTGTTTGCAAACAGCTCCTTCGTACCTATTCATAGATCCGTGCCCGGGCAATTGTATTACAGAGAAGAAACTATTTTGCAAATCCAGTTCTTGGACAATAAAAAGATGTTTTAAAAGCCTCCTGCTGCACATTTTGAATGATTGTTAATATTGAATCTCTCTTAAATCTTAAAGGCTGTAACACTCACATGTTGATTTTTTTTTTTTTTTTTTCTGCTTCCTTTTTTAAGAGAAAGGTGATGCCGAGCCAGAGAGTCCAGACAATGGCACATCGAACACATCGTAAGTCTCTTTCCTGTTTCTATCCCGAGTTCTTTAATACGCTTATAATACAAGATAGCACAAATATCTTGTTATAGTAATAATAATAATGGAAGGAAGTCTGTGGTTCTCTTTCTCATGATAATGTCTGCTTAAATGCTTTTGCATGCAGTTGCATTTGAGGTCTTTCTAATGCTTTAGCCCAGTAAGAGTAATCTTGAAAACACAAGGCTCCTCTTTATAATGTACAGATAGATGTAATGAGATTTGATGGTATTATGGGGCGGAGGAAGGGAGGAGAGCTTTTGGACCTTGCTCAGCAACGCCTATCACTGTCATAGATAATTGGAGAGCGTTTCTCACATGCTGGGAGATCGTCTGTCCTACACACCTGGGAAGTACCAGTGTCATTTTAAGGCCTGCCCTTTGCAACTCACCTCTGAATTATGTGAAATATACAGTTATAGACATCTCTGGACCATGAAGGGATTATTCATTTTTTGAGTTTACAAACGCAGTTGTAAAGAGATAACAAAGGGCTCTTTTTAAGCACATTCTTCATTCCACATTTCGTCTTTCTCCTCTCAATACTCAAGCAATCGAAAAACGTTCGGATGATTAATTTGATGCCCAGTTTATGTGCCAAAGTTTACATAACTTACGCGCTAACAAATTATTTTGGCTGAATAGGAATT
The DNA here is from genome assembly GCF_002263795.3 of Bos taurus. Taxonomy (NCBI): domain Eukaryota; kingdom Metazoa; phylum Chordata; class Mammalia; order Artiodactyla; family Bovidae; genus Bos; species Bos taurus. The sequence continues at coordinate 4,850,052 of NC_037338.1, read as the reverse complement.
AATAACAGGTTTTTTCCTTAAAAATCATTATTTTTATCATTTCTGAAGAGTTAAATGTGATTTCTTATTATAAGACAGTTTTGTGGATATATCTATATTTGGACCAGTGCTCTTCTTACTAAGCATTTAAAGTGCTTTCTAGCCATCAGAAATGACAGCTTGTGATATAACATTATTGAGTGTATTTGTCCAAGATGTGTTTCTCAGTCTAGGAAGAGTCTTTGGCTTGCATAGGATGACTATTTATTTCATAAAGATTGTGATTATTTGCTGGTCTTTCTTAAGATATTATCCTAAAAGTTATAAGTGGTTCTATTATCATGATTTCTAATGATATAATGATTGTGACTGGTTTCAAATTGTTAAAGTATTACTAATTTTTAAATTTTTTACTATATAAAATAGGAAAAGGGTTTTAATGCCATCTGGAGGCATTCTAGAGAACTGAAAAGGGTAGAGTCACTTTTAAAGATTTAGTTCTTTTGAGCAACGTTTGAGACTAGAGAAGAATTTACGCAACTAAAATATTAACTATTTGAGAGTAAGTTTTATTTTTATAATTAATTTTATAAAAGTGTTAATTATTATAGAAGTAACCATTTTTCAACAAAATCATTTTAAAAGCATACAAAATATGTTGGAAAGCAGCTAGCATCCTACATTTAATTTTTTCAAATTTAAAATCACATACAATGGGAATTCCCTGGCTGTCCAGCGGGTAGGACACCATACTTTCACTGCCCAGAGCCCAGGTTCAGCTCCTGGTTGGGCAACTAAGATCCCACAAACCTCACAGAACAACCGAAAAAGAAAAATCACATTCAATAGACTCAAATTTTGTTAATACAGTTTGATGTGCCACTAAAGCTCTCCTTCCCTTATACGTTTCTGAAAAGCCTTAGTTTCTATAACTCAATACCTTAACAAAATCAATATGTTGTCTGAGAAGTTACTTTAAAACCCTCCAGAGATTTGTGAATAGTGAAAGCTTGAAGCATGACCCCACATTCCTGAACAAAGCAGTTCCTTATTCATCTGCTCACATCCTGCCTCTTGAACTAGAAATAGCAGAAATCAAGTCTGAGGTTGGACCTGTATTAAAAGTGGAGACTTCTGAGCTTGATCCTCTCAAAGAGCCCTCTAGCAGTGTTCCTGTTATGATTAGGCAAGAGGAATAGCTTATTACGAATAAAGAGCAGGAACTCAGGCTGCCTTAGACTTGGGTAGAGATTTACAGTCTCTGTGTGATACCCTATCTGAGCTTTATCTATGTAGACAGATAAGTAAGGCAGGGATAGTATCCTTATTTTTCATATAAGGACTCTAAGGATCAGAAAAGTCATTCAATTTGAGTGATAAAACTAGGACACAAATCTTAGGATATTTTGCTTTTTTTGGCCATTTACCATGATGAGGGAGTGAGTGGATCTTAGGAGACAAAACAAAGTCATAAGTCAAACCAAGTAGAAAAACGGGGATCTATTTATTTGTTAGATGGTAAGCATATTAGTTTGCTAGGGCTTCCATAACAATATAGCACAGACTGGGTCCCGTGAACAAGAGAAATTTATTATCTGAGTTCTGGAAGCTAGAAACCCAATATTATCATTAGGATTTGTTTCTACTATGAAGGAAGGATCTTTTTCTAGGTCTTGTTCATTGTTCTGTAGATAAACATCTCCCTGTGTTTCTTCACATCATCTTCCTCCTATGCCTGTCTCTGTGTCCATATTTCCCCTTTTTATAAAAAATACTAGTTATGTTGGGTTTTGACCCACCCTAATGATTTCATTTTAATGTCATTACCCTGGTGAAGACCCTGTCTCCACATAAAATCACATTCTGGAGTACTGGAAGTTAGGACTTCAACATGTGGATTTTGAGAGGATACTCAGCATTAAGGGTCAGGATAATCATAATGATTCAGAAGCCAGTTCAGCAGAATCAGAGTGTATGGATGCCAGAACATGGAACAAGCTGAGAGGACCTGATGTGTATCTGCTAAGTCACTTTAGTCATGTCCGACCCTGTGTGACACCCACCAGGCTCCTCTGTTCATGGAATTTTCTAGGCAAGAATACTAGAGTGAGTTGCCATGCCCTCCTCCAAGGGATCTTCCCTACCCAGGGATTGAACCCAGGTCTCCTGCATTGCAGGGAGATTCTTTACCATCTGAGCCACCAGGGAAGCCCGAGATAACCTGATAAAACAGACCAAAATTATGAACTCCACGGGAACTGAAGGGGTGAAGCAGAGCAAAGAAAACTGTCAATAACATACACACAGGCACTGGGGAAGATACATCTTCCACATTTGTGGTTTGGTGGGAAAATGTCAACTTCCAAGATGCCTCTACATCCCTTTGTCTCTAGAGTTCCATGAACTGTGAGTTATTTAAAGGCATTTTATGGATTTAAACTTTAGTATAAAATTGAGTCTCCATACAGCTCATTTTCCAAGGAAACATCTTTCCTCACTGGCCTCTCTTAAAAGTGAGGTGGTTTAGTTGCAAAGTCATGTCTGACTCTTATAACCCCATGGACTGTACCCTGCCAGACTCCTGTCCATGGGATTCTCCAGGCAAGAATACTGGAGTGAGTTGCCATTTCCTTCTCCAGGGGATCTTCCTGACCCAGGAATCAAACCCAGGTCTCCTGCCTTGCAGGCAGATTTTTTACCAACTGAGCTGGAGATTAGCATTATTTGTGATGGCCAAGACATGGAAGCAACCTAAGTGTTCATTGATGGATGAATGGATAAAGAAAATGTGGTATATGTACACAATGGAACATTATTCAGCTTTAAACAGAGGGATATCCTGCTACTTGTGACAACACAGATAGACCTTGAGGGCATGATGCTAAGTGAAATAAATCCAACAGAAAAACAAATACCATATAACCTCACTTGTATGTAGAATCTTTAAAAAAGAGAGAGAGAGAGAGTGCTCATTGATACCAAGAACAGATTAGTAGCCTCCAGAGGCTGGGGGTGAGGAGGTGACCATCTTCACTTCATTTTGAATGAAGGTGGTCAAAACGTACAAACTTCTAGTTATAAAAAAAGCCCTGGGAATGTAACGTAAATCATGGTGACTATAGTTGATAATCCTGTATTAAATATATGCAAGTTGCTAAGAGTAAATCTTAAAAGCTCTCATCACACACACAAAAAAGTGTAACTATGTGTGGTAATAGATGTCAACTAGATTTACTGTCGTGATCATTTTGCAGTATATACTTGTATGGAGTCATTACTGAAACATTAGTAATTAACATTACTTCAGTAAACATTACCTACTGAAACAAGTAAAAGCAGGAGGTTAATCATAATGCATGATACGTCACTGTACAGGGATTCCCTTATAGGATAGAGTAGTCTGGATAACACCTGAGGATCCCTTCAGGATATATTATTGAATGGTTTTCTGAGTATTCATAAAGATGAGAGTTTTTTATATCTTTTTACAGTTTATTCTTAGCGCACACACAAATTAAAATTTTTGTGATAGAATGCCAGTCTTCTCAGTGATAGAGAAGCTTATGTTGGATTAACTCTCCTCCTGATAACTATTGGAAAACTCCAGATGAAATATTCTTAAAAAAACAGAACTTAAAATTTGAAGACACTAGAGTCTGATCGCGAAAAGGCAGAAAATGTTGGCAGTTTGACCCTTGAAAGAAAGAAATTGGAATGCATGAGATCTACATTTATACAGCTTCTCCTCTGAGGGCACTCCACATTCCATAAAGAACAACTGCAATTCAAGGCCATACTCATATTATCTTGAAGTGGCTGAAGATGGAGTTCAAGGCTGCCAGGGTGGCTGGGATTTAAGGGAGGAAATTCCAGAGAGAAGTCAGCCATACAGAAGAGAGTTCCACTTCTGTGTTTAAATTCCCTGTCATGCTTGAATGACTTCTAAACTGCATATGTATGGGGAAAGGCCAATGAGCCCAGTGGAAAACGATAACTGAATCACTGAAAAGCTGAGCAGAGATGTCAACATCTGTCTACTGCCTACGACTGCCTATAGAGTATGGCATTTGAATCTCACCCAAGTTGTAGGGAATGTAATGTAAATCATTACAAACACTTGGCAAACGCTTGGGTTTTTGCCTGAAACCTCAGAAAGGCCTTGCCTTTAAGAATAAAGGATTCACCCTAAAACTTAAGGGCATAACCAAAGTAGAGCCCTTAACAAAATGCAATCCTAAGTATTCACAAGTTCAGCTAGTGATTTGTCTGAAAGAACAAAAATATTAATACTCTAAAGGTATAAAACAGAATCTAAAGCCTCTATAACATACCATTCAAAATATTTATTGCCTAACCAAAAATTAAAGAATATGTGTAGGAATAGGAAATTGTTATCCATAATCAAGAAAAAAAAGTAACCTAAATGTTGGTATTTTCAGACAATAACTTTAAAACAGATATTAAAATATGTTCAAGAACATAAACAAAAACATGGTCATAGTAAGTGAAAGAAGAGGACTCTCAGCAGGGAAATGGAAATGATTAAGACAAACCAAATGAAAATTCTGGAACTGAAAAGTAACATGTTTGAAATGAAAATGTAATTGGATAATCTTAAGTGAAAAATGGAAATGATGAAATAATTGGTAAATAAACTTCAGATCAGTAAACATTATCTAATATGAAGAACAATGAGAATGAAGATTAAAAACAATGAGCAGAACCTCAGTGAATTATAGGACAATATCAAGCAGTATAATATACATGTAATTGGGGTCCCAGAGGAGAGGACAGAGAAGTAGATCAGAAAAAATATTTGAAGAACTAATAGCTGAAACTTTCCTAAACTGGCTGAAAACCTTAACTTACATGAAGCTCAACAAATCCTGCTGCTGCTGCTAAGTCGCTTCAGTCGTGTCCGACTCTGTGCAACCCCATAGATGGCAGCCCACCAGGCTCCTCTGTCCCTGGGATTCTCCAGGCAAGAACACTGGAGTGGGTTGCCGTTTCCTTCTCCGATGCACGTATGCATGCTAAGTCACTTCGGTCATGTCTGACTCTGTGAGACCCTATGGACACGAACCCACCAGGTTTCTCTGTCCACAGGATTCTCTAGGCAAGAATACTGGACTGGGTTGCCATTTCCTTCTCCCAACAAATCCTAAACAGGATAAAGAAAAGTAAAACCACATCTTGAAAGATTATAGTAAAATTGCTGAAACCTGAATTAAAGAGATCTTGAAAATCTTAAACATTGCTAGAGAAAAATGACGTATTATGTTTAAGGTATCAGTGATGCAGTTAACCAAAGGATTCCTACCACAGAGTACAGAGGCTGGAATACAAGCAAAGACATTGTTAAAGTACTGAAAGACCAAAAAAAAAGAAGATAAATAAATGTCAAGTTAGAATTATAAATCTAGCTAGAATATCCTTCAAAATAAAGTGAAATAAAGTTATTTTTGATGTTATATAATCTGAGAGAATTTGTCTCCAGTAGGCCTGCAGTACAATAAATGATAAAGGAAATTTGTCAGACTGAAGGGTAGTAATATCAGGTGGAAGTTCAAACCTACATGAAGGAAGAATTTACAGGACATGAAAAATATATGTGTAAATATAAAAGATTATTTAATGCTAAAAATAAGATACTGTTTTATGGAATTTATGATGTATGCTAATATAAAATATATGATAAAATAGTTCAAAGGATAAGAGAGGGTAAGTGGAATTGCATGACTACAAGATTCTTACGTTTTATGTGAAGTGATATATAATAATATTAAATGCAAGTAGACTGGCAGTAAGTTAAGGATGCATAGTGAAATACCTAGAAAAACCACTAAAAAATATCCAAAAGAGCATAAATGTCATTGGAGGCATTAAAATAAAATACCAAAATAGGTTAGATTTAAAAGACTGCCTAATGTCTTTAAGATATACAGTTTAAATACAAAAACCAGTAGGTTGAAGCCAAAAGAGGAAAAGGTAGACTGTGTAAATAATAAGTATAAGAAACCTAGTGTGATGCTATTAAACACCAAATAGAGTTCTAGATGAAAAGTATTAGCAGAGGTAAAAAGAATATTTTCTCATTCTAAAAAGGTTAGTTAATGAAGAAACCATAACAGTCATAATATGTATGTAACAAAAACTGAGAGAACAACAATAGAAATTTTTTAAATCCCTTTCTTCAGTAATCAATAAAAAAAAATTAAGCAAAATATTAGAAAGCACATAGAAGATTTGAACATTAACAACCACTTTGTCCTAACTGAAATTTATAAAACACTACCCAAAAAGTGTACGATATAATTTAATCAAGTACACATGATTCGCTCACCAAGATAGACCTTATTGTGCACAGTAAAAGACATATCAATAAATTCCATAGGATTAAAATCTTAAAGAATATGTTCTATGACCACAGCATGATTCCATTATAAGTCAATAGCAATGGAATTCCAGAAAACTTCTAATATTTAAAAGTTAAATAGCATTCCTAAATAGAATAATCACAAAGGAAATTAGAAAATAATTTTAACTGAATGAAAATGCATGTACAATTTACGAGCTTTTACTGGATTCACTGAAATAATATGCACAACAAAAAACATATGTATAACTTTACATGGCTTGATTAGAAGAGAACAAAGGTGAACATCTGTAATTTATGTTTCTACTTTAAGGAGCTAGAAAAGGAAGAATAAACTAAACTGAAATAATTAGGAATAAATACATAATAACAATAGGAGTAGACATTGTAAAACAATAGAGAAATTAAGAAAGCCAAAATTTGTTTCTTTTAAAAATTTAGTAAAATTAGCAAAACACTGAAAGAACTAATCAAGGAAGAAAGGAAAAATATAAATTACCAACATTAGCAAAGAAAAAGTGGTCATAACTGCATATCCTACAGAAATTTAAATAGTAATAACTGGATATTATGAACTAATTTCTGCTAATTAATTTGACAGCTTAGATGAAATAGTCAATTTCCTCAGAAAATGTAATTTATCATAACTTCCATGAGAAAAAAATAGAATATCTGAATGACCCTATTACTATTAAAGAATTTGAATTTGTATTCAAAACTATTCCACAAAGAAAATTCCTCCAGAGTCAGGTGGTCTCACTGGCAGATTCCATGAAAACTTAAGTAAGAAATGTTTCTACCAATGAATCACCACAAATGAACTACTAGTCTTACACAAACTCCTTCAGAAAATAGGAGAGGAAGAAAAACTACTGAATGTATTGTTATAGAGTCAGTATAACCTTGATACCAAAATATGACATAGGATTATAAGAAAGAAAGTTATCACTCAATATTTCTTATAGACATTAAAAACTTAAACTTCTTAACAAACCATTAGTATATATGATCCAATGATACATAAGAAGGATATGATTCTTTATAACCAAGTAGGGTTTATCACAGGAATGAACAGTTGACTTAACATTAGAAAACATAATTAATATAATCTACCATATTAACAAAATAATGGAGAAAACCATATGGTCCTCTAAATAAATGAAGAAAAAGCATTTGACATGATTCAGCACCCATCTCGGAGAAGGCAATGGCAACCCACTCCAGTACTCTTGCCTGGAAAATCCCATGGGCGGAGGAGCCTGGTGGGCTGCAGTCCATGGGGTCACTAAGGGTCGGACACAACTGAGTGACTTCACTTTCACTTTCATGCATTGGAGAAGGAAGTGGCAACCCACTCCAGTGTTCTTGCCTGGAGAATCCCAGGGACGGGGGAGCCTGGTGGGCTGCCCTCTATGGGGCTGCGCAGAATCGGACACGACTGAAGCCACTGAGCAGCAGCAGCAGCAGCAGCAGCACCCATCTATGACTTTAAAACTCTCAGCAAACTAGGACAAGAAGAGAACTTACTTTATCTGACAAAGGGAATCTGCTCCCACATCTCCTGCTAACATCATATTTAATGGTGAAATACCAAACACTTTCCTCCTGAGATCAAGAACATAACATTAATGTCTGCATTATCTCCTCTATTTAGCATTGCACTGGAAGTTCTCAGTTCAGTTCAGTCGCTCAGTCATGTCCGACTCTTTGCAACCCCATGAACCGCAGCACACCAGGCCTCCCTGTCCATCACCAACTCCCGGAATTCACCCAGACTCATGTCCATCTAGTCGGTGATGCCATCCAGCCATCTCATCCTCTGTTGTCCCCTTCTCTGAAGTTCTAGTGAATGCAATAAGGCAAGAAAAGGAAATAATAGACATAAAGATTGAAAAATCTTTTGGAAAACTCTTTATGAATGATTGCTTATAGAGAAAATCCTAAGAAATTTAATAAACAACTACTAGGGCTTTGCGGGTGGCGCTAGTGGTAAGGAACCTGCCTGCCGGTGCAGGAGACATAAAAGACACAGGTTCAATCCCTGGGTCAGAAAGATCTCCTGGAGGAGCGCATGGCAACCCACTCCAGTGTTCTTGCCCGGAGAATCCCATGGACAGAGGAGCCTGTGGGCTACTGTCTACAGAGTCCAAAGAGTTGGACATGACAGAAGCAACTTAGCACACATGCTGCTGCTGCTAAGTCCCTTCAGTCATGTCCGACTCTGTGCGACCCCATAGACGGCAGCCCACCAGGCTCCCCCATCCCTGGGATTCTCCAGGCAAGAACACTGGAGTGGGTTGCCATTTCCTTCTCCAATGCATGAAAGTGTAAAGTGAAAGAGAAGTCGCTCAGTCGTGTCCGACTCTTCGAGACCCCATGGACTGCAGCCTACCAGGCTCTTCTGTCCATGGGATTTTCTAGGCAAAAGTACTGGAGTGGGGTGCCATTGCCTTCTCCAAGCACACATGCTACTAGAACCAATAAATGAATTTAGAAGGGTCAGTTTACAAAACTCAATTGCGTTTCTAATAGCAATAAACAGTTAACAGTTGCAAAATGAAATAAAAGCCACCCTGTTTACAATGATATAAAATGCTGAATAAATTTAGCAAAAGACAAATAAGACTTATACACGGAAAGTCATTAAACCTTGAGGAGAGAATTTTAGACTTAGATAGATGGAGAGAAGTTCATAAATTGGAAGGCTAATTGAATGTTAATATGTCAGTTCTCATACAAGTATGAAAGTGTTAATCAAAGGGCAGTAGGACACTTATAGAAAATGACAAGTTGCGAATTTTTATAGATAAGCAAGGGGCCTGGGTAACCAAAACTGTTGAAGAAGAGCAAGTTTGGAGGCCCTACAGTACCTGATTTCAAGGCTTACTGTAAAACTAAAGTAATTAAGATAGTGTGGCATTGACATAAGACAGATAAAGTAGAGTCTGGAAATAGACCCACAAATATATGGTCACCTGATTTTTGATAAAGACATCAAGCTGTTGAGTGGGGAAAGCCAAGTCTTCAACAAATGGCACTTGAGCAGCTGCTGGGGAAACATACGAATCTCACACCAGACACAATGGAGATGGATCACAGACATCAACAAAGAAGCCAAAACTGCAAAGCTTCTAAAAGAAAGCATAGGACAATTTCTTTATACCCTGCAATGATTTCTTACAGAAACCACAGAACCAGAGAAAAGAAAGCCCTGATGAATTGGACTTCACCAAAATTCTAAATCTATGGTCACCGAAGTGACAAGACAAGACACAAACTGGGAGAATATATTTATAGTACATATACCTGACAGATACTTTGTATCCAGAATATATAAGGAACTCTGACAATTCAATAAGAAAGTGATGAAAACACAGATTTTTTTAAATGGGCAAAGCCTTGAACAAAACAAAAGAAGATATACAAGTGGCCAATAAGGAATTGAAAACATTCATTTTACTAATAATATTCATCTTCAGGGAAATGCAAATTAAAACCACAATGAAATACTACTATATACCCACTAGAATGATTAAAACTGAAAAGACAAACACCACCAAACAGTGATGGGTTATGAAGCAACTGAAACTCTGGTGTATTGCTGTTGTGAGTGTAAAAATGACATAACCATTTTTAAAAACTGTTTCTTATACACACATTTATTACATTCCCCAGAAATTAGGCACATACTTCCATTTGTAATTATTAACATGGGGAAAATGAAAAACATATGTCATTTAAAAGATTAATACAAGAATTTTAATAGTGACTTTATTCTTGATAGTCAGAAACTGGAAACAACCCCAATATACATCAACTGGTAAATGGATAAACAATTCTGGCATGTTGGAATACTGGAATACTTTCCAATGTATTGGAAACATAATGGAATACTTCTAATAAAAAATTAACAAATTCCTCAACATCATCTTTAGATTCAGTGTAGTCTGAGTCAAAATTCCAGGAAGTTATTTTGTGGATATCAACAAATTGATTCTAAAGTCTATAATGGAAAAGCCAAAGACTTCGAATAGTCAATACAGTAAGAAAGAAGAACAAAGTTGGAGGCCCAAACTACCCAGCTTCAAGACTCACTCTAAAGCTACAGCACTCAGCAAAGGAATAGAGAAGTAGACGATGGAACACAACAGAGAGCCCAGAAACAGACCCACCTAAATATAGTCAGCTGGTCTCAGAAAAACAATTAAAGACAATACAATGGACATAGATGGTCTTTCAACAAATGGTGGCGGAACATTGTATATGCACATATTAAAAAATGAATCCAGACACAGCCTTACACTCCTCACTAAAATTAACCCAAAATGGATCAGAGACCTAAATGTCAAACACAGTACCATAAAACTCCTGGAAGACCGCACAGAAGAAAACCTACATGGGGACTTCCCTGGCGGTCCAGTGGTTAAGACTCCATCATGCTCCCAGTGCAGGGGGCATGGGTTTGATCCCTGGTCAGGGAACTAAGATCCCGCATGCTGCCTGGCACAGCCAAAAGAAAAGAAAAAAACAAAAAACCTCCATGACCTTGACTATGGTGATGACCTTTTAGAGCAAGTGACTAAGGCGGTACAGGCAGCAGAAGAGCAGACCGAAATCCTTTTAGATTTTACATCTTTACTAGGAATAAGGAGCAAATGGAGATTTCCAAGACACAGTGAAGACTGCAATTTGGCAGGGTCGCTGTGCTTGCTTAATCCAGATTTGCCCACCACTGGCCAATCAATGCTCAAGTCTGAGGTCGAAAGCATAGGCTTGTGGAAAACTCCTAAGGCAGGACCCATCTGCATTTGAACAAAATAGTGATAACTTTAAAGAATAAATGAGGATTCAAAATGACCTTCATAAATTAAGGAAACTGGATTAAACACAAACAGTTAAATTCCTAGGAAAAAGAAATAACAAAATGTAGTGGAAGGAAGTGGTCTGTCCAGCGTGCACATTGTACAATAAAAAACTGGGAAGCTATTATGAGCTCAAACTGAACTAGAGCATCCCGCAAAACCTTCCTTCTCCAAAGTTAATACAGTAGTTGGAATATATGGTAAGGGTCCATTACCTAGTAGGCACTCAGTAAATTCTTATTATTACTATTTAACAGTAATAATATGTGACATAGAGAGAAAGTGAAAAGAGAGGAAGAGAGAAAGCAACCCTATCACTGCAGTTGATACAGATCAGAGCTTAATGAGAATTTTCATCTCTCCTTTTAAAAAGATAACAGTTAGAAAGGGTTAAGTTTACAAAGACTCTTGAGAGTCCCTTGGACAGCAAGATGAAACCAGTCAATCCTAAAGGAAATCAACCCTGAATATTCATTGGAAGGACTGCTGCTGAATGTGTACTACTTTGGCCACCTGATGCAAAGAGCTGACTCACTGGAAAAGACCCTGATGCTGGGGAAGATTGAAGGCAAAAGAAGAAGCAGGGTGACCAAGGATGAGATGATTAGATGTATCACCAACTCAATGGACATGAATTTGAGTTAAATTCTGGGAGATAGCGAAGGACGGGAAAGCAGTCCATGGGGTTGCAAAAAGTTTGATATGACTTAGTGACTGAACACGGAGAAGGCAATGGCAACCCACTCCAGTCCTCTTGCCTGGAAAATCCCATGGACGGAGGGGCCTGGTAGGCTGCAGTCCATGGGGTCGCTAAGAGTCCGACACGACTGAGCGACTTCACTTTCACTTTTCACTTTCATGCATTGGAGAAGGAAATGGCAACCCACTCCAGTGTTCTTGCCTGGAGAATCCCAGGGACGGGGGAGCCTGTTGGGCTGCCGACTATGGGGTCCCACAGAGTCGGACATGACTGAAGCAACTTAGCAGCAGCAGCAGCAGCAGTGACTGAACAGCAGCAAGAAGTTTACAAAGCTCTCCTAGTGAAGCTGGGACTGTGAAGAAAAAGGCTGAGTGGTCAGTTTTCTCCAGAGATGTCAGCTGGAAGTGCTCTTCTCCTGGCCTCCAGACTATAGGACCAGAGGCCAGCAGTTCATGGCTTCACCTCTCCCCAGAGGTAAACTCCAAGCCAGGAGTTGGCTGGAGAATTCACCTCCACCGCTGCTAATCTAAAACATCTTGGAAGACTTAGGTATCACTGACTGGTGGAACAAAGTGGGTCTAAATGATGTCCAAAGCTCCTTTCCAGGTGTCTGATGTGCACCTGTGAGTCATTTATAAAGGTGAAAGGTGACCCATGTTATATCAATGAGTTTGTATCAACTCCACCAATTCAGGCTACTGCATAACAAACCACCATAGACTCAGTGGCATATAAACAGCAGAAAGTATTGCTCATAGTTTTGGAGGCTTGGAAATCTAGGATCAAGTTGCCGGCCAGCTCAGTGCCAAAACCAAAACTTCCTGGTTTGCAGGTGGCTATCTTCTTGCTGTGTCTTCACACTGCAAAGAATGGAGAGACAGGAAGCAAACTCTCTCGTGTCTCTTCTTGTAAGGGCATTAACCCCATTCATGCTGCTGCTACCTTCGTGACCTCATACCTCCCAAAGGCCTACCTCCTAATACCATTACATTAAGGGTTAGGATTTCAACATACAAGTTTGGGAGAGGGGACACAGCCCATAGTTACTTATTAAACATATCTTATGCCCATTGTAGAATTACCTTAGAAAATGTTAAATATGGAGGGAAAATATACAAAGGAACAGTTATGTGCTAAACATATCAAGAAATCTCTCACTTATGCATGTGCTTTTAATAATAAGATTATAGAAACTAATCATATAATAGGTTTTGGAATTTGAGAGATCAAAGTCAATTTGAGAACTGTTACCAAAAGAGGTTATTTTCTTTTTAGAGAAATCTGAAACTTTCCTGATGTTTATTTTGGCCATAGCAATCCGTGTCTAAAATGATGAACTGTGACTGTTCTTTTAGCCCGTGAGGTACCTTCCCGAGAGACTGCCTTTCCGTATCTGTTTAAGTCATTTGCCAGGATCCTGTCTGCTAGGAAAATGAGAAATCTAGCATAGGCCCTTTGTCTACAGAAAAGTGGCCAGATCCCGTTTCTCCTTGGAAGGCTCTTTAGGGCTCCTTGGCCTCCCTCCTTACATAGATGCAATTACACTGAAGGCCTTCGAGAGGTGTGGCGTGTCCAGTGGATATGGAGGGAAGACCTTGACCCAGCCTTCAGGAACCAGCTGGTCCAAGCAGGAATGGGCAGCATTGCTGAAAGGGAGGAGGGGTCAGGAAGTTGTTTTACCTGAGAAGGAAATTAGGTGTCACTTTGTGCTGGTTGTTAGTCCTTCAGTCTTGTCCAACTCTTGTCACCCCGGAGGATGTCGGGAAGATCCCTTGGAGAAGGGAATGGCAGCCCACCCCAGTATTCTTGCTTGGAGAGTTCCCTGGACAGAGGAGCCTGGCAGGCTCCATGGGGTCGCAAAGACTCAGCCACGACTGAGTGACTTTCACTTTCGCTTTGTGTTAGCTGTCCTCTCAGGTTAAAATACTAAATGAATCCAGAATGTAGATTGAACTTATGCCATCCCAGAACAAGGTGCAAACCCTAACTTCCATATGTAAGGACAGAAAGGCCTTACACCAGACGGAAAGGCCCATCGTCCCAGAGATCATAAAAGAAAATTCTTCCACCAAAGTAGCAAGTCCGATCCCATCTCCTGTTTGGTTTCCCTGGACTCATGCTTTCTGTTTTCTCTATACCTGGATTCCATCCAAGCGTATCTCTCAAGGTGTCAGCTAGGTCAGGGTTTCTCAAGCTTTTTTTTTTTTTTTTTTTTTTGTAATTTAATTGTGATAAAATACACATAACATAAAATTTACCACTTTAAGCATCTTGAAGTGTACAGTTCAGAAGCATTAAGTACATTCACATTTCTGTGGCTACCATCACCACCAAGTATTCCCAGAGGTCTTCGTCTTCCAGAACTGAAACTCTGTTCTCATTAATACCAAATTAATAAATTGCCGTAGCCAATATCTCTGTGTTTCCTCTTCCCTCTAGCCCATGCCAACCACTACTCCAGTTTCTGTCTCTATAATTTTGACTACTCTAGGGACCTCACAGAAGTGGAATCAGACAGTATTTGTCCTTTCACGTCTGACTTATTTCACTTTGCATAGTGTCTTCAAGGTTCATCCATGTTACACCATGTGTCAGAATTTCCTTCCTCTTGAAAAAGGCATTTTCCTTCTCTTTAAAACTGAATAATATTCCATCATGTGTATAGACATTTTATTTATTCATCAATAGTCACTTAAAGTACATCTACCCTTTTGGCTGTTGTGAATTACACTGCTATGAACATGAGTATACAAAAATCCCTTCCTGCTTCCATTCTTTGGAGTACGTACACATCTCAAATTTTCGAACACAAACTACTCAGTCAGCCATGCAGCACAGCCTATGAGTGTGTATGTTTCAAACAAAAGTGTCACAAAACATTACCCGCCATGACACTGACATTTTCTATTCTTAGTATTTTTTTTTTTAGTGTTAGTCAAACCACACAGATTGATTTGTGTCAACCCAGGTTCACAAAACACAGTAAAGGTTACTGACCAACAAACGAGATATTATTAATAACTTGTGCCAAGGGAGTGAGGGAAGAAAAGGAAATGACGAGCAGGGCCCCTGCCGTGTTTGCAGCCCGGGCTTGGTCACTGGCGAGGATGACCTCTTCCAGCCTCCTTACAGGAAGAGAGGAAGCTCCTCCTTCCCATTTTACAGGTGAGGAAACCAGGGCTTGTCTAAAGATCTGCCTCCAAGGAGTCTGTCTGCTGTGGGGCCTCTCTCCAGCCCACCCTGCCCGACAGGCTAGTTTATAGGGAGCCCTGCAGGACTCTCCTTGGAGAACCCAAGGCATTATATTAGAGCCAAAGAAAGCTTTGACTCAAGGGAGTGACAACTCAGAAAATTTCAGGACCCATTCACAGCCTCGCGGAACATGTATTTGGGGTGAATGCTGAACAGGAAGGGTTATTTTTCACCAACCTCTAACTCAACCAGAGAAGCAACTACTTCTTTTACTCGATGATTAAGGTGGACAGTCTGTGGAAGTGAGTTTGGCAGCTTTGCAATGAGCTCTTTCAGTCCAAAGAGACATTCATTAGTAAACTGGAGCTCCTCTGTATTCAGTGTGGTTGTAGCAGATGGCAATATTTTTCTGAGTCACTCTGGCCAAGGGAGACTGCGGTAAATCAATAAATATTACCATATGTATTGATGGCAGTACGTAATCAATAAATATTGCCTGACATTAACAGACTGATTATGCTTCATCCAAATGTTTTCTTTCATAAAGCTGCTTCACATTCTTGTGTTGAAGCCCGGCCCAGCATTTAGAACATAATACTTATTCAGTAAAAGATTATTAGTGTGAGTAAATGAATAAATGCAGGGTAACAGAGAGGCTGGTTTGAATACATCCGCTGTGTATTTCGTATATCTTCTTTCAGAAATACTATTAGCTTGATTTGCTCTTTCTTTTCTGTGGATTTTAATTAAATGTAAACCTGCAAACTGCAGAGCTTGTACATTTACAAACTGAGTTTTCCCCATCCCTCCCACCCCCAGATCACAGATTCTCTTTGCACTCCCATGCCTCTCTCTAATGCTGGTCCCTTTCAGGCAGCCTGGTACCAAAATGATACTCTCCGTGCATTCAATGTCTACTTTGTGCCAAGCCCTCTGCCGGACACGCTGTCTTATTTCAGTCTCATAACAGTCCAGTGATGTTACTACATCTCATACTGCAGATGGGAAAGGCAAGGTCTCAGCAAGTCAGACCTCCCAAGCTGGCAATGACCAGCTTGGGACCAAGAGCTGAGGTCCCTGTTGGAGGCACTGCTTTAGGTCAGCTGCAGACAGCTCATGAAGTAGGATAGGAAGGAAGGAATCCTGTTTCTGAGCAAAAGGCTGGCATCTCCCTAAAAGCCCTGACCATCTGCTCTCCCACCATAAGGTTTAGAGAGTTGTAGCCCACAGAGCTTGGGAGGAGGCTTGCGGGAGGAGTCAGGAGGAAGCCTGGTCATGAGTCAAGGTAGTGTTTCTGCACAGTGATGGAGGTCTTGGAAATAGCAGGGGCTGGAGTCTGGAATTCATCTGATAGTCCAAGAAGCTGGCAGACATCAAAGGACAGTTCCCCAGCCCTGGCCCACCTGCTCACCTCAAAGGGCCTTCTGCTGTTGGCAGAGTGTGTCTTGGTAAAGCAGTGTTCACATGATCCCCCTGAAGCATGTAAAGTATTTAAGCCTCTGCCCTCGAGTTTCTGCCACAGAGAATTCCATCTCCACTTTGAGCTTCTTAAATGGCTGAACAGTCTTCCCGGGTGGCGCTAGTGGTAAAGAATCCACCTGTCAGCGTGGGAGAGGAAAGAGACACAGGTTCAATCCCTGGGTTGGGAAGATCTCCTGGAGAAGGAAATGGCAACCTACTCCAGTATTCTTGCCTGGAAAATCCCATGGACAGAGGAGCCTGGCGGGCTACAGTCCATGGGGTCGTGAAGAGTCAGGCACAACTGAGCGTGCACACACAGACACACACACACATAGAAAGGGACAGGGACTGTAGGAATAATGGACAGGTGACAAAAGGTTCACACATATGCACTCACCCTTCTGTGTGAAGAAGGTCATTCCTGCTTTAAAAATGATGGCTCTGTGGGATGGAAAGCATTTCTTTCAAATAGTACCGTGGGGGTATATATATCATGACAAAGAGGTTACAAATACTGAATTCTAACTGTAGACCAGACGTGTGCTAATGCTTTCTAAAACTCGGAGGGTTGTACAATATATAACAGTGATGCAGGCACAGCTGGCATAAACTGAACACAGGATCACCCTGTAGATGAGTCAGTTCTTTGAATCTTCATAGCAACTCGAGAACATCGACAGCATTAGAATCTCCCTTTTTGTAGATGCAGAACCCAGGCTCGGAGAGCTCACATAGGTAGCGTGTCCCAGCAAGGAAGTTCCCCTACAAGTGCTGGACTTGAAAGCACCCTTTCTTTGACACCACCTCAGACCGCAGAAACATGGGCTGCACTGTAGACCTAGGCACTGCCGGGCTCAGCAGCTGCTCCAAACACAAACAAAGGAAGCTCTGCGTCACCAGATGGCGGGAAACCCGGCGAATGGGGACTGCTTCATTTGAGAGTCTGTTTAACACTAAATTGAGAGGATTGAGTTAGATTAATTGGATTATAGGGATGGGGGAGAGTATTATTCATTTGCTTTTGGAGTTTTGGCAAGTAAGAAAAATTAATAAGCAGGGTGAGACAAGAAAAACAACCAGTAGTTGGGTAGAACTGGTGACCCTACAGCCTTACTTCTTGAAACAGGGTGATGCTACTTTCAGAAGCAGATTACTCTAAAAACAGAGGACTTTTAATGAGTAAATACATAAAATATCTTTTTATTTAATTTTGAAAAAATAGATGTTATCCATCTGACCACAAAAACAAAAACATCTTTTTTTCTCATGAGTCACATGTGAAAATGGAGATGGTCTCTTAATTTTGTGAGTTGTGTTTTCCTGCTGACAGTTTTGGCTAGGTCGTATGACTCTCACCCCTTAAATTTATTGAGCATTTACTATGTGCTAGGCACTGTTCTAAGATTTTACTCATATTATTCTCACAGCTCTCTGGGATGGTTATCCCCATTTACAGATAAGGGAAATGATGCACTGAGAGGGTAAGTAATTTGCCCAGAGTCACACAGCTATTGTGTGACAGAGCTGGGATTTCAACTCATTTTGCCGCCTGAGCTCATGCTTTTAACTGCACTTCGCTACAGCCTTCATTTCTGCTGTTAGACTGCAGATTATTTCCAAATACTGAATATGACTGTGTCTGTAAACTAGAGAACAGCACTTCTAAATTGTGTTATACCCCTGGGAGTACTTAGATGTTGGGAAATACACTTGAATTAAGAATTAGCATAATTAAGGGGTTTATCTCATCTTTAAATGTCTGTAGCATATCATTATTTTTATCTTCCCCTCAGAATGTCCAAGAGGTGATCATTTCATTACATTTTGAAGTACGTTTGAATTCTTCTTCTTCTTTTTTTAATCATACCATTACAAATCAGCCTCAGAGTCAGAACAGCAGAATTCAGTGCCTTTGAAAGCATTAAATACGAGGTTCAAATTTGGAAGAAAAGTGAGCCATTAAAACGCAAGTGTTTGTATGGTATCTGTTGCTTGGACTAAGATCGCATGTTGCCTGAGGGACCAATTTCACAAGTTCTGGATTCAGGTGATACTGGGTCAGCCCTGGAACTCTGAGTGGACTTCTTCAGTATCAGGATGTGGTACCCTCTGTGGATCTTTTATTCAAATTGGATTGATCGAAAATAACCTGAAGCAGTGCCGTGGAGAATGCGGTACCTAGACCAAAGGCATTCAGAAGGACAGGAGGGGAAATGTCTCTTCTGCCAGGAGTTGTAAATGGAAGTCTTTGTTGTTTCATGTCCCTCTGTTTTACCTCTAAACTAGGATTGCCAGATGAAATACAAGACACCCAGTTCCATTTGAGTTTCAGATGAATAAGGGATAGTTTATGAGTGTAAGTATGTCTCACGCTGTATTTGAGACATGTGTACCATGTACTTAGCCACTCAGTCCTGTCCGACTCTTTGCGACCCCATGGACTGTAGCTCACCAGGCTCCTCTGTCCATGGGGATTCTCCAGGCAAGAGTACTGCAGTGGGTTGCCATTCCCTTCTCCAGGGGATCTTCCCAACCTAGAGACTGAACCCAGGTCTCCTGCATTGCAGCAGATTCTTTACCATCTGAGCCACCAGGGAAGCACAGGAATACTGGAGTCGATAGCCTATCCCTTCTCCAGGGTACCTTCCCAACCCAGGAATCGAACCAGGGTCTCCAGGATTGCAGGCGGATTTTCTACCAGCTGAGCTATCAGGAAAGCCCCATTTGAGATATATTTACACTTAAAAAAAAAACTGGGTGGGGGGGCATATTTTTTACCTGAAATTCAAATTTCACTGGGGATTATGTATTTTTATTTGCTAACTCTAGCAACCCTGCCAAGTCACACATTGACTGTAGGTCCAAGTGAACTCTAATTTAAATATATAATTTATCAAAGAATAGAAGAAAAAGAGGGGAAAGATGGGAGAGAAGAGAGACAGGAGAGAGGTAAAATAGTAGGAGAGAGAGAAAATAAGAATGAATTCAGGCAATCTGCCAAGCAAAATAACTAACATTTTGCAAGAAAGAAATTCTAAAACAGGTCATAAGATGGAAAAAGTCTGTTTCACAGACTCTTTGGGCTGAACATTGGCCAAAAGAAAAAAAAAAAAAAAAGCAGGCATCCTATTAACATGTGAATACCAAAGCTCATCCAGGAATGGAAACATTTGGAATTTGAAGGTTCTTAGTTTTCAGCTCAGTTAGAATACCCCAATTCTTTATTAATTGCAAGGAGGATTTTGCTTTTTCAGTGAGATGCTTCGGTAATTCTATATCAAAGAAAGCTAACTTCCGTTTATGTAACTAAGACGCGTTTGAAACTTCATCGGTCGTGTTTTGCTTGCTTGCTTACGCTGACATGCAAAAAAACTATCAGATGCCAGACACGGAGGAGAATTTACCTGCTTAAAAATCACACAGTTCTGCCGTGAAGCATGAAAATGGCTTTTTTTGTTGTTGTTGTTAAGTGAAAAATATTAACTGACAGCTCAAGTCCAGTTTTTTTTTTCTTTAATCTCTAACCAGACAAATTACTATAACCAAGAACTCTCTTGCCTTAATCCTGGACACGTCACAGACATGACAGTGTTCTGTAGGAGATGGCTTTTTAACTGTGGATGAGGGAAAATAACCTTTGGAATTTTTAGGATGTTATTACAAGCAAGTTTACTAGTTTTTGACTTACTAAGCCACAGCTGGAGCCAGCCTTCATCGGGGTAAGAGTATTTTCATGCTACTATTATCTTGTTCATATTTCAAGCGTAGGATTATTATGTTGGGGGGAATATGGCCTTTGAGGCATGTACTGTCTGTTGAGAATGCAAATGTGAATGTCCTATAAAAAGAGAGAGAAACTGACAGCTTCCGTCTGTGCCGTAAACTTAAAAGACTCCAACAGATGAGGCATCGGGGCTGTTGGAGCAGGGACTGGATCACACCACCATTTTGGATAAAAGAAAATGTTTCTCTGGGAGGTATTAAAAGGGCTGGGCTTGCAGCCTCTGTCAAAGCCAGACAAGTATGTGTCAGGCTGTCATTTCTGTAGTTGTTATGTATTGTTGCTGCTGCTTTAAAAAAAAAAAAATCAACAGAAAAGAGCAAGGATTTTTCAGACCAAATTAATTATGAGTCTACTTGATCAGATTTTCTTTCGAATTAGTGAAATGTGGCTTTTTCTACCACCTTGTCTCTGTTCTGCATCTTACTGTTTTCTTTCATAAGGTTCAGTGTGTGGTTAGTTCAGAGAAAGAGCAATGTTTTTCTATATGCTTTCCCTTAAAGAAGCTGCAAAAACAGTTCCAAAGCCAGTCTCTCTCCAACGAGCAGAGCTGACCTCCCCACCGGCCTGGCTGCCTCGGAAATGCATTGACAAGTCGCAAGGAATCACATCAGTCTGCCTGCATCAGCCAGGCTGGGAGCAGGCACTGTTTTGATAGGGAAAATGTCCAGAGGAAATTGTCAGGTGATGTCAGGAACAGAGAAGCAGTCTGCTTGATGACTTCAGTATCCTTCCTGACCAGGTTGCTTTTTCAGTCCCATCTCCTCACTGTGGTTCTTAACCAGGGTGCACACCAGATCTCCTGGGGAGCTTTTAGAAATGTCAGTAGCTGTGCCCTGAGGACTCAGCTGCTGCCCCTGT
The DNA here is from genome assembly GCF_002263795.3 of Bos taurus. Lineage (NCBI taxonomy): Eukaryota > Metazoa > Chordata > Mammalia > Artiodactyla > Bovidae > Bos > Bos taurus. The sequence continues at coordinate 4,828,840 of NC_037338.1, read as the reverse complement.
CATTCTGATACACATCTTTGGTTTAAAACATACTTGAGGTCTCAAACCCAGATCGCCATAAGAATCACTGAGGAGGCTTTCCAGTGCAGATTCCTAGGCCTCCTCCACCAGAAATTGTTATTCACTGGGGCTGGGTTTGGGCCTAGGAATCTGCATTTTTTAGGTTTCCCAATTAATGTTGCTGATTAGTCGGATTTGGAAACCCCTTAGGCCACAACGGAATGACACAAATTTCAATAGGAGAAGCATTGTAGGTTAAAAAGAAAAGTGATCATGTGTTCAGAGGCTTTGGGTCAGTGTCCTGTACTTGCTTTGTCTCCACCTGAAATATTCCCCCAGCTTTGCTCCTCCCTGCTTCCTCCTGACCCATTTCCCTTCCGATTCCCTGACCTCCTCTCCTCCCTCTGTCCTTCCGCAGGCCCGGTTCATCCTTTCCTTAGGTACTCTTCCTCCCAGCCTGCAACATTCTGGTATTTTCCCTGCTGCTGCTGCTGCTAAGTCGCTTCAGTCGTGTCCGACTCTGTGCGACCCCAGAGATGGCAGCCCACCAGGCTCCCCCATCCCTGGGATTCTCCAGGCAAGAACACTGGAGTGGGTTGCCATTTCCTTCTCCAATGCATGAAAGTGAAAAGTGAAAGTGAAGTCACTCAGTCGTGTCTGACTCTTCGAGACCCCATGGACTGCAGCCTACCAGGCTCCTCTGTCCATGGGACTTTCCAGGCAAGAGTACTGGAGTGGAATAGCCACACCCATCAAGCGTCACAGCTGCCGGGCTCTCACGCTTGTCCTTTCTGTCCTGTCCTTGGACCTCCCATGGGCCCTCCTTTCTGACTTCCTGTCCTCTGCTTCTGGTTTCTGGCATCTGGACTTGTGTGCCACCATGACCTCTTTGTCCTGGGCCAGACCAGTGGCCCTTTCCCAGCCCCTAACTTTCTTGACGTCTTTGTAGTCTATGACCTGTAGCTTATGCCTGCTTTGAACCATCTACTCTTTGCCGTCCAGCTGCACTCCCTTGATTTGTTTTGTTGTTTCTCTTACCAACATTCAATCTTTGATCTGTTTCTTTTTCTCAGCAGCCTCCTAACAGTGATGTCATCCATTCCCACATCTTTTACTCTCACCTCTGTCCAGGAGCTCCCAAATCAAGATCCCTAACTCTCATGTCCTCCTCGAGCTCCTAACCAGTCTTTCCAGCCAGTCACCGAGACCTCAAACTCTTATGTGTTCAGAACCTCACATTGCTCTCCATTCCACCCCATCCCCCAGATCTTTCTCTTTCGTTAGTGCTGCCACCCAGAGTCAAAACCATGGGCTCGATCTCCTTCCTATCTCCAGAGCCCAGTCACTTGCTGTATCCTTTCACGTTCTAATCCCACAGCTTCTCCTGCGTATAATAATTCTATTCCTTTACGTCTCTGTAGCCATACCTTTGTTCAGACCTTCCCTGCTTCGTTCCCAGCCCTCTATAGAAGCCTGGTCTTCCTGCTACCAGTTTCTTCATTCCAACTATATGATTATAAAGTACCTTTCTGATCATGCCAAAATGTGACTTAGCCAAGGATTAGCACACTGACCTGGGAACATAATACATTCCATGATCTAGAACTGTGTACTTTGTTCTACTAACTGGATGATTTAGGGGCTGGAAAAGCAATAAAGGGCAAGAAACATGATTAGTTGCTTGTTGGTTTTAAGGTGGCTGTCCATGGGGTCTCACAGAGTCGGACACAACTGAAGCGACTTAGCATAAAAACAAATCCTAAAAGTGGAGTGGCTGTTCATGGTGGGGTCCACAATTTCTGAGACCAGTACTTTATTTTACCCAATTATAGCCACAGGTATGATATGCTATGCTAAGTCACTTCAGTCGTGTCCAACTCTGTGCGACCCCACAGACAGCAGCCCACCAGGCTCCCCCGTCCCTGGGATTCTCCAGGCAAGAACACTGGAGTGGGTTGCCATTTCCTTCTCCAGTGCATGAAAGTGAAAAGTGAAAGTGAAGTCGCTCAGTCGTGTCCTACTCTTAACGACCCCATGGACTGCAGCCCACCAGGCTCCTCCATCCATGGGATTTTCCAAGCAAGAGTACTGGAGTGGGGTGCCATTGCCTTCTCCGCACAGGTATGATACTATATATTGATTCTGACCATCTGCCTAGAGCTTTTATCATAACATCTGAGATCTGAGCTATAGTGGATGGTTATATTCTTATGTTTCTTTAAACTGCAAGCCCAGTGCCTATACAAATGTTATTGGTACAGGAATGGCTTGAGACCTCAAGGTCACACCTCAAGGTCAGGAACCACAGGGCCTCATATTTTGGACCCAGACTTCTAAAGCTGTATGCTAGTCCCGAGGTAAACTGTAGGATAAAGGGATGTAAAATGGAGGTAAAATTTCTATACTTCAAAGTGGATGCCAGTAGACTGATAAGTTATCTATGTGTATGGCACTACCTAAAGCAACCCCTAAGGAAACTATACAAAGTACCATATTAAAAAACACTATGAATAAAGCAAAATGATCTGAGAAATGTACTAGTAAACCATATGAAGAGGAAAAAAAGAGGAATAGGAAGCAAAAGGAAAAAACAGTGAATAATGGACAATATAGCAGAATTATACCCTAACATTGTCAATAATCACACTAGATGTGAGTGGTCTAAATACAGAAACTAAATAATAGAGATTGGTAGAGTTGATTTTTTTAATGACCCAATTATTTACTGTCCACAAGAAACTCACATCAAACATAATGACATAGGTAGCTTGAAAGTAAAAATATCAGAAAATACATCATGTAAAAATTAATTTAAAAAATCAAGAGTGGCTATATTAATATTAAAAAGTAGATTTTATAGCAAATAAAATTACTAGGGACAAATAGGGAAATTACATAAAGATAAAAGAGTCAACCCACTAAGAAGATATACCAATTGGAAATATGTATGGAGAAATAACAGCACTTCAAAATACATGAAGCAAAAATTGATAGATTTGAAAAGATAGATAGACAAATCCATAATTATAGTTAAGGATTTAACCCTACTTTAAGCAATTAATAGACTACTAGACAGGATATAGATGAACTGAACCAAACCATCAAACAATAGGATCTAATTGATATTGATAGAACACTTTACCCAGCAACAGTAGGATACACAGTCTCCCATGGAACATTCATGAAGATAAGCCTTATTCTGGTACATAAAAAAAATCTTTAACAAATTAAAAAGAATTGAAATCATAGTGTGTTCTCTCACCATAACAGAGTCAAACTAAAAGTCAGTAATGGAAAGACAACAGGAAAATTTCCAAACACTTGGAAATTAAACAGTACACTTCTTAATAACCCATAGGTCAAAAGGAAATTTCAAAAGAAATTTTTAATATACATAGAAAGAAAAATTACAACATACACCCCCAAAAAAAGACAGCATATCAAAATTTGTAGGATACAGCTAAAACAACACCAATATGTAAATTTACAGCATTAAATGGACTTCCCTAGATATCATATTGAAAAGCAGAGACATTACTTTGCCAACAAAGGTCCATCTAGTCAAGGCTGTGGTTTCTCCAGTGGTCATGTATGGATGCGAGAGTTGGACTGTGAAGAAAGCTGAGCACCGAAGAATTGATGCTTTTAAAGTGTGGTGTTGGAGAAGACTCTTGAGAGTCCCTTGGACTGCAAGGAGATCCAACCAGTCCATTCTGAAGGAGATCAGCCCTGGGTGTTCTTTGGAAGGAATGATACTAGAGCTGAAACTCCAGTACTTTAGCCACCTCATGCGAAGAGTTGACTCATTGGAAAAGACTCTGATGCTGGGAGGGATTGGGGGCAGGAGGAGAAGGGGACGACAGAGGATGAGATGGCTGGATGGCATCACCGACTTGATGGACGTGAATTTGAGTGAACTCCAGGAGTTGGGGATGAACAGGGAGGCCTGGCGTGCTGCAATTCATGGGGTTGCAAAGAGCTGGACATGACTGAACTGAACTGAACTAAACTTGTGGTTCAGCTGGTAAAGAATCCTCCTGCAATACAGAAGACCTGGGTTTGATCCCTGGGTTGGGAAGATCCCCTAGAGAAGGGAAAGGCTACCCACTCCAGTATTCTGCCCTGGAGAATTGCATGGACTGTATAGTCCATGGGGTCATAAAAGAACTGGACATGATTAAACAACTTTCACTTACACTTCAGTTTCACAGCACTAAATGCTTATGTTAGAATTGAGTAAAGATCTGAAATCGATTGTCTAAATTCTACTTTGAGAAACTCAAAAAGCCAAGACAAGCAGAAGAAATGAAATAATACATCTAGGAGCAGAAATCAAGGAAATCGAAAACAGGAAAACAATAGAGAAAATTAATAAGCAAAAAGCTGGTTCTTTGAATAAATTTTAAAAATTCCAGCATGATTGAAGAGAAAAGAGAAAACACAAATAACCAATATCAAGAGTGAACTGGAAGTATCACTATAGACCCTACAGATGTCAAAAGGATAGGATAATCCTATGAACATTCTATAGACATAAATTTGATGATTTATGTGAAATGGACCAATTCTTGGAAACAACAGATAATCAAAACTCAGCCAAGTTGAAATACTTAACCAGAATGAAGTGAAGTCACTCAGTCATGTCCAACTCTTTGCAACCCCATGGACATAGTCCATGGAATTCTCCAGGCCAGAATACTGGAGTGGGTAGCCTTTCCCTTCTCCAGGGGATCTTCCCAACCCAGGGATTGAACAGAAGAACCCTGTAACTATTTAAGAAATTTGTTGTTTAAAATTTGCTTCCCCCGTGAAAAAAAAAACCTCCAGGCTCTGATGGATACACTGCAGAATTTTACCATATATTTAAAGAAGAGTTAACATTGATTTTATATATTCTCCCAGAAAAAGAAAAAGGAGGGATCACTTCCCAAATCATATGAGGCCATTTCCTTGATGCCAAAGCTAGGCAAAGACAAAACAAAAATGAAAATAACAGACCAATATCTCCCATGAACTAGACATTTAAAAAAAGGTTTTAGAAAATGTTAACTTAAATCTTACATTGTATAGAAAGACCATGCTCATGACCAGGTGGGATTTATTCCAAGTATGCAAGACTGGTTCAGTATTCAAAAATCAACCAGTGTAATCAACTATCTGCTAAGTCACTTCAGTCGTGTCCGACTCTGTGCGACCCCGTAGACGGCAGCCCACCAGGCTCCCCCATCCCTGGGATGCTCCAGGCAAGAACACTGGAGTGGGTTGCCATTTCTTTCTCCAATGCATGAAAGTGAAAAGTGAAAGTGAAGCCGCTCAGTCGTGTCTGACTCTTAGCAACCCCGTGGACTGCTTCCAGGCAAGAGTACTGGAGTGGGTTGCCATTGCCTTCTCCGTAATCAACTATAGCAACAGGCTAAAGAAGAAAAGGCATATGATCATGTCAGTTGATGTAGAAAAAAACATTTGAGGAAATTTAACACCCATGCATTATAAAAATTCTCAGTACTTGAAGGGAACTTCCTCAACCTTGCAAAGAACATCTGCAAGCCACAGCTAACATCATACTTAATAGTGAAAGAGTGGGTGCTGTCCCTCTAAGGTTGACAGCGAGATAAGGGTGTTTACTGTCACCACTCTGATTCAGTATCATACTGGAAATTCTAGCCACTGAAATATGGCAAGAAAAATAAGTATAAGACATATATTGCAAAAGAAGAGGTAAAACTGTGTCTATTTGAAGACAACATGCTTGTCTATATAGAAAATCCCAAAGAACCTATCAAGTAGAACTAATGAACAAGTTCTACAATATTACAGGATAGAAGATCAACACACAAAAATCAATTAGGTTTCTGTATGCTGACAACAACTAGGAACCAAATTAAAATATACAGTACTATTTACAGTTGCTTCAAAGAAAATGAAATGCTAAGTGTAATTCCAACAAAACATGTAGAAGGGCTCTATGATGGACATTATAAAATGCTGATGCCTAAATGTCTAAAACATTCTCATGTTGTCTACTAACATGTCTATCAGAACCATGAGGTATTCTCTTCTAGCAGAAGACTGCTAACTCTGATCTGTAGTAAGCCTTGGAAATTGCTGGGTAAATGTGTAAAAGATTAAGTGCTCAAATGGATAAAAATTACTGGCAGCATGGATACTGATAAAGTTTTCCACTGTCTCAGTATCAAAAGCTCAAGAATGCCAGATTCCCCAAGTGAGCCAGGGTGCTTGGATTGTTTTTCATGAAAGCAGCTAGCCAGGATCAACACCCTTGGAGTAGAGCTTGAGGTGGAATTTCCAAATCCTGTAAACATGATGGTGACAGCCACCCAGCACCCCAGTGCTGGAGAGCCCAAGGCGTGAGTCACAGGCTGACTCTTGGACAGTCAGCAGGGAAGAGATGCCCAGGCTGGCCCCAGCACTCCATCATTAGTGGTGTCAGGAGACACGTAGCCCTGGGATGGGGAAATGAGCTTTAAAAAAAGTAAATAATAAGCTGCTAAAATAATAGTCCAAAGGCAAAGAGGAGAGGTTCCTGGCTAGAGATTGTTGTTGCTTAGATTAGATGAGTTTTCAAACTGGAAAGAAGTTTAGAGATGGTCTGGTTCTTGGAACTTTGGGTTAGGTTCAGAAACAACATAGCATTGCCCAGTCCTGCAGATGATACATACTTGGAATTCTATTTTGAACAGGCTGGGAATATACAGAGAAGTTTTAGAGGAAAAAAATCATACATAGAATGTTAGAGATGAGACCTTGTCAAACAGGCAGTAGATATATTGATGGCATGCAAATTCATAGTCAGGTTTACTACTGCATTTATGTTAATAGGTTAATATTAACATAATATTTATTATGTTAATAAAATAATGTCTTCCAAAGCACTTTATCACATTTTCTTCAGCAACAACCTATAAAGAAGATTGGGAATTGGGTTCTTTATTCCCATTGTAAAGAAGCCACAAGGAAGTTTATGGCTAAATAATTAACATCAGAACCAGGAGGAGAATTCAGATCCTCAAATCTACCAGTCATCAGCTCTGAACATGTGGCAGAGCTGCCTAACCCTGAAAACAGTTATCAGGACTTGGATCCTTACTAGGACCTGTTTTTTTCTCTTATTTTCATCCCAAGGACCTTTCTTTCAGAACAGAATGCCTTGCTTACGTAAAACAAAAGCAGCCTTTACAGTAGAAGTATGTCCGGAAGTGTAACTCATCGTCTTAGTCATTGCTCTTTCTTACCACATTTTCCTTGTAGACCTGAAATTTCCACATTTTCTTTCTCTGTAAAGACTCTGGGCTCTTAACAGTTGGTCTTTGAGTTGGAGAGTCTGTTTCAAGGTAGAATATCCACAATTCCAAACACACACACACACACACGACCCCCACTCCCAGGTCAGGGATGGGCAGAAGGCCATCTCGTGCCACAGACAGGTCTGCTCAGCTGTATGTGCGGCAGGACCCCATGTAGCACTAAGAATTCGCAGATCTGCAGGAACCTGACCTGAACTCTTGTGAAACGTGCCCCTCACCCGCTTTCCCCTCCTTTTTCCAGTCTCTACTTAGAAAGAGCCGGGTGGGCTTTATTTCCTAGAGGTGGGAAGGAAAATTGAGTTGAGAGACCTAACACCTTCAAATCTCCACGGCAGGGCAGGGATCTCAGAAGAAATAGACGGTGGAAGAGAAGAGCAAAGAGAGCAGAGAGGCTGGCCGCCTCCCTCTCCGTGGCCATCAGTAATCCCACCAGAACATAGAAATTACACGCTGTGTCATACCATGCGCAGACCTTCCGTTAGTCCAAGCTCTGGGCTTCCAGAGACCACGTGTGTGGTGCGTAAGGGAGAACAGTGTAGAAGAGTAACAAGCAAACTTGATTCTCTTTCTTTTGTAGAAAACAAAGTGGGGGTAGATATAACTGCATGTTGCTGGCACTCCCCTGGATTATGCAATGCATAATACCTTTCCTGTGGAACGCAGCTTAAGTTTAAATGACAGCAGCACACGATACACTTGGCGTGTAATTGCTCACTATTTGGCTGCGATGCAGTCATTTTAGCTTCCTGTGTATAAACCACCTGAGACTCGATGCTGTTAAATGACGGGATGCTGGTAGGAGGACCTTGGAGGTTGGTGTGATGTTAATGAAATTTTTTATAGTTCTTCTGAGAAAGTGAGATTTTAGGTGATCATATGTCAAATTGACTTCTCAGGCAATCCATTTCAGAATTTTATCCACACCCCTCACTACAAAAAACAATCAGTTTTGTTTAAATGGGCTTGGATGGCTCACTGCTGGGGTGGGTGCAGGGGGCACCAGGCTGTGAGGAGTGGGTGCATCCACGCGGGGCTAAGTTCTGGATGACTCATGTTTAGTGAGTGCCTTGGCATGGTTTGGGCTGTCGCCACACACATAAGTCATCTTTTCAGAGATTCTGGAGAGTTCTTTAGCCAGAGAAAAATGACCCTGTGATGTTTATTTTTGCAGATACTTTATTTTGGCTTCTTCATCAGCTCCCTTATTTTATGGCATTCAAGTGTGTATAAGTTTCATGGAGTCTCAGGATTAATCATTACAAATGAAATCCAATCTCTGACCAGTAAAAACAAGTCAAAATGTAGGGCTGTATTGTTAGTGTGAGAAATCTCTTTATTACAGTTGTCAAAACTACACGTGTTCATTGATAATTAAAAGAGTGGGGCAGGGATAGTCCCACCTGCTCCATGCCTTGAAGCTATGGGCACGCATGTAAAATCAGAGTTTTTACGGAGAAAGTCGTACTCCCGATTTTCCCTTGCAGTTTCAGGGCACGCTTCCAGCCTTTCTCAAAAGATCTAACTAGAGAAGAACATGTTTGTGCTTATAGATAGGGTACCTGGCCTAAATCCCCTGGTTGATGGGAGGCTGATGAATTACTGGAGTCAGATTGTCCAGCGCTAGAAGCATTGAGTCTGTGAGAGCCCCACCAGGGAGACTCACCCAGCACAGAGCTGGGAGTAGGGCCCGGGCCCCCCGCCCAACCCGGAGGCCCCTGGGGAATCTAGGGCTGCACTGCCCAGTCCAGGAGCCGCCAGGCACAGCTGGCTGCTGAGATGTGGATAGTCTGGACTAGAGAGAAGGTTGTTAGTGTAAAATACACTCCAAATTCCAAACACTTGGTACAAAAAAAAAAAGTGAAAGGTCTCAGTAATTTTTTATTGATTGTTAGTGTTAGTCACTCAGTCATGTCCAACTCTTTGTGACCCCATGGACTGTAGCCCGTTAGGCTCCTCTGTCCACAGAATTCTCCAGGCAAAAATACTGGAGTGGGTAGCTACTTACTTCTCCAAGGGATCTTCCCAACACAGAGACTGAACCCAGGTCTCCCGCATTGCAGGCAGATTCTTGACCATCTAAGCCACCAGGGAAACCCTTTTATTGATTACATGACACTATTAGGATGTATTGGGTCAAATAAAATATATTATTAAAATTACGCCATTTCTTTTTATTTTTAGCACTATTACTAGAAATTTTAAAATCACTCTTAGACAGTCCTGTTGTAGGCAGTCATCAGGTATGTGAGGACAGACAGAGAGGGGACTTAGAGAAAACAATGCAGATGATTTCAAACTGAGGACTAGGCATTTCTGTTCTTAAAAGCCCTTGTCTGCCCCACCAGCTTCTTCTGCCTGGCTTCCTTGGGTAGCTTCAGCATCCATCCTGCACCAGCCTGCCGGCCCCTCTCTTTGCCCTCTGCCCGTCTCTGCCCACAGTCCAGACACCCTGCCTTCTATGGGGCTGAGCAGTTCTTCTCCCTGACCCCTCCACTTACTCCATTCCAGGCACTCAGCAAAACACAAGAGTCTTTGGTCAGCAAGACCCATCCTTCTTAGAAGGCTTTCCTTGAAATACCAACCCACAGTCTTTCTCTCAATCCATAAACTTTAAAAGCTCTGAACACCTGAGGTTTTTAAAAATTCCTCTGGCAGAACCGATTGAAAGTGATGTGCAGCTTTTATCCCACTCGCTGTGAATATCTAGTCATTAGAGCACCCAGACCCTGCCTGGGATGTATAGGCTGTGTGGTGTAAGCATTGGTTTGCTTTCCTAAAATGCAAAGATGTTCTGAACCCAAAACACATCCAGACCTGAGGGTTTCAGATAAGGATTGTGGCCCTGTTTTTCCCTCCCTTAAAATCTGGCTTCGCTCTCTCCCAGTCTCCCACCAAGTCTGCCCTAAATACCGTCTTTCTGAAAGACGGGCTAAGCAGGTCCTTGTCCTGCTTTCAGTCCTTTGACGGATGCCCGCAGCCTTCAGGACCACAGCCCAGCATCTTCACGGTGTCCGGGCTCCTCGTCAGCTATCACCTGCTGCAGACTTGGTCCTCAGACTAGGGCTGGGGGACTCAAAAGACACTTGAAATACCATCTCTGACCTCAAAGCAGAGACATAAAACTCCAGGAACCACAGGGATCAGTAGAAGAATTAAGTGCCTAGGTGAATGAAACCAGCCACAGGTACAAGCAGAATAAGAGAAGGAAGAGGCCAGAAGCACCCAGCCGGGGCTCCCAGGTCCCGGGCTTGGGGAGGAGGCAGGCAGGCAGGTGCAGGCTGGAGGTGAGGGGACAGGAGAGGGAAGGAAAGGGGTGTCCCTCAGCTGGACTTCTGCCCTCTCCAGATACTTACTGAGGCCAGGCCTATTGCCTGCCTTTCCAGGGGGCCCATGCCATCAAGGATTAAATAAATTCCCTGTGTTTGAACTGATTCCTTAGAGCCATTCCTTAGAGCCATATAACCAGATATTGAAGTTCATTACTTCCATCCCGGTGTCAGTTAAGAAAGCGGATTGGAGCATGCTAAACCAAAGTACAATCTGCCAACGGGATTTCCCACCCTCCCTCACCCCTGGATTACTCATCAAGTTGCCAGAGGAATTAGTGGTGACTCTTTCATACCCTGCAATTCAGTTTCCACTTATTGAGACCCTACTCTATATGAGGCTCTGAGCCTACACTTATATAAATCCTCATTTATTCTGTGATTTAAAATCTGCAGAATACTTTCATCTACATTACCTTACTCAACCCTTTAAAGTTGATGGGATGTGTATTATTTATTCTCAATGTATATTCAGAAGTGGAGACCTGAAAAGGTTAAATTACTCAGGGCCATAGAGCTAGGAAGTAAGTGACAACGTTAAAAGTCAAAAATTAACTCCAGACCCAGCACTTTTTCCTGTATAGCTATCAGCCACTTCCTATTCATATCATACATAACTTGAGGAATTCAAAGCTTTCTTTTAAGTAGACGAGTTGAACATTTGAAGGTCATTGAGGAGGTGTGGAGGCTGCTCACAGCTGACCCAGAAATGCAACTGTTCTTATTACTTCTTAAAGCATTGTTGACAACATTTAGCCTCTTTCTCTAGTGTATCTTAAGTTAGGCTGAAAATCAAAATGATACCCCAAATTTGTGAGGGAAAGGTTGACCCAAACATGTGAATTGGTAGAGTGGATCAGGGGAGGTTGAAAATACATTGCAAGTAGCAAGAAGCTCCCAGGGTGCTGGCTCATGAAGGGAGATGCCCTCTTGTGGGGATGTAGGGGGCGGGCAGTTGTGTCTAAATATTTAGAAGATAAATCCCCTAGATCTGAAACTGTAGTCATTCTCATAACAAGTAATAAACTTTTGATAACATTTCATTCCTGGGAATACAAAAGCCTTTGTTCAACATATTTTCTTTCAAATACGCCATTCTGAGAGAGTGTTTTGTGTTATCATTTATAGAGCTGGAAATGGACAGCCAGTGTTACCACCAGATCACCAAGCTGGTAAAGAACACTAGGAAGTAGAGCCAGAAATCGAATCACTTACACACCAAGCCCCCAGCTTCCTCTGGGCTGCCAGCGAGAAGCCCCCAGCTTCCTCTGGGCTGCCAGTGAGACTGACTGCCCAGGGGCCACTCTGACTACAAGCACCCTGGCTTTACACCTGCCGCCTGATCAGTGGGGTGAAAAAGTTGGTCTCTCAGGCTCTTCTGTCCATGGGATTCTAGCCATTCCCTTCTCCAGGGGAACTTCCTAACCCAAGGATTGAACCTGGATGTCACACATTAAAGGCAGATTCTTCAGCATCTGAGGCACCAGATCAGTGGGATAAGAACAGCCAAATGGGTCATCCTTCAGAATTTGACTTTGAGCCCACAAAATCCTTTGAGTGTCTAAAGCGCCTGTCTTCAATTTCTTGGCTGGAGGGTTTTTTTGGTTTTTTTTGTTTTTTTTGGTTATGCTGGAACCTAGTTGCTTGCTCTAGTTGCAGAGAGCTGGGGGCTACTTTTTGTTGAGATGGCTCAGGCTTCTCATCGCAGTGGCTTCTCTTCTTGCAGGGCATAAGCTCTAGTCACACAGGCTTCAGTTGTCATGGTACTTGGGCTCAGTAGTTGCCACTCCCAGGCCCTAGAGTGTGGGCTCAGTAGCTGTGGCCCACGGGCTGGTTGCTCTGAGGCATGTGGAATCTTCTCAGATCAGGGGTAGAACCCTGTCTCCTGCATTGGCAGAAGGATTCTTATCCACTGTACTACCAGGGAAGTCCTTGCCTGCAGAGTTCTGAAAAGCACATATTTACATAGTGAAAAGCCTGGGTATTATGTGTGTAAGATATTTTAACATTGGAAATAATGAGGGGAAAAGAAAGAGGTATTGTGAGTGCTTTACTTATTACCAACCTAAATGTAAATAAGGCACCAAAAATCACTGGCTTTCATGTTCATTCTTTAAAAAAAAATTAATGACTTTATTTTTGAGTAATAAGGGAAAGGTAGAAGGAAGTATTTACTTGGTGTCATAAGATTTAAAAAGTCATTTCCCTGTTGTCAAGGAACCAGCAATAAACATAGGACTTACAAACTGCAGGATCTAGGAGGCAATGCCATTTCTGTAATATCCACTAATGCTTTCATTTTTCTTTGGTTGAAATCACCCTGGCTTCTAAAAAAAGGAAAAGCTTAAGTGTTTTTCCTTAATAGAAAAAGCTTAGAATTACTGTAAATGATGATCTCAGGTAAGAAATCCTAATGGTGTGTAAACTCTTTCCATATGAAAATTAGATTTGAGCACATCCGGTTTCTGCACTTTCTAAGAGTGGGAAGAAGGTTTCTTTCCAAGAATATGACTGAAATATACGCAGAGAAAAATAAAATTTTCTTGAACAATCACATTTAGAGGTACCCATTTGGAGTAATGATCTTAACGTTCCTATCAATTAATAGACTTGAATTGCAGTTAGAACGAATTCTCGTCGTGACATCGTATTAGCCCTTTTCTCCTGTTCTGCTGCCCAGCTCTTCCCCTGTAACCACAGTGGTCCATTTCTGCTCATTTGGTTCGGTGGAGAATCTGTTCAGTTAAGTTCCTGCTCTGTCAGGGGCCCCATGCTCAGCCCTGGAGTGACAGTGACCATGGGAATATGACATTCTCAGCCCCTGCTCAAATGACACTGGCCCTGCGGGGCTAGGGGGTGAAATGGAGAGAGAGCATTTCTGTGCAAGGTGTCAGGACCCTGAGAGGGCTGTATCCGGATGGGCTCAGAGCCCTGCCAAAGCTGCAGCAGCTCCAGCCTCAGGAAGCTTTGATGCCAAGCCCCCTCGCACTGTTTCACCTGTTACTGACCACCTGACCACAGGATGCAAGGAGTTACATACATCATCTTGGTCCTTCAGAGCCTAGGAGGAGGGAACCCCTAGCACCCAGCCAGGACAGGGGTCCGTGGTGTTACTCAAAGACAGGAGACCAGAGCAGGTGAACCGTCTGGTGGCTTCCTAGAGGAGCATATCTGACCTGGACCCTCAAAGGTATGTGCAGTCCAAATGACAGAGGAAGGGGGCAGGCTGCGGGTGAGGACGCAGCACCCAGAGATTGTAGGATACGACTTGCTGCTCCTCCTCCCCTCTCCTTGAAAACTCCTCCGGGACCTTCATCAGCCCATCCTCCTTATGCTGCCTGCACCTCCCAGGCACAATCCCCACCTCTGACCGCCACAAACTGATAAGCTCTTAGCATCTGAGCCACCAGATCAGTGGGGTACGATCTGCTGCGGTTGATGACACGTAAGAGCAAGAATAAGGAACACTGCTGCTGAAGAAGGGATCAAGACCAAGGGATCAACAGAATTCACTGTCCTGTCCCCTGACCAGAGGGGCCCCCTGGGCTAATGGGAGACCTCTGCAAAGGCCAACATTGGATTTAACAGCTGGGGATTTTTCGTGCCTTGGGACTCAGTTCTGCAGGGGAAAGAGTTAACAGTGGTTGAGATTTGCAAGAGGCAGCGGGGCCCAGAGAGGTAGGTTGTGGGCCTTGCAGCGATGGCCACACCCTCCCTCAGTTTCAGCAAAGCTGTTCTGACCTTGCATTCCAGCCAGCACAGCCAAGCCTCAGGGACTGATGACCAGTCACTGTTTCCAGAGGTTCCCAAGGAGAAGGGAAGAAGGCTCTGCTGAAAAGTCCTTAAAGGCTTCTGAATTCTAGATAACATTAACCCCATGTTAAACACTAAGTTAATTGAATGAACTTAGCCTTTCCCTAGTTCTTGAAAGTGAGAAAGTGTTAGTTGTTCAGTCATGTCCAATTCTTTGTGACCCCATGGACTGTAGCCCCCCAGGCTCCTCAGCCCATGGAGATTCTCCAGGCAAGAATACTGGAGTGGGTTGCCATTTCCTCCTCCAGGGGGTCTTCCTGACCCAGGGATCAAACATGCACCTCCTGCATTGAAGGCGGGTTCTTCAGGGTCTGAGCCATCCCTGGTTCCTAATCACTAAGTAAACATCCTCCTGAAACACAACCTCCCTCAGAATGAATTTCTACCTTTTATCTAACAGCCCTCGTCCTAGGGAGCTTCCCTTAAGTCCAGTTTTCTCCTGACCCTGCAGGGCTGTCGGCACGCACTGTCACAGCCTGCTTCCCTCTGGGGGGCTAAGGTGGCTGAGGAGATGTCTGAGGCCCCTGCCCTCCTGCACAGGCTCTCCCCTGCTAAAAGGGTTGGGGTGCCACTGACAACGCAGTTCATCAGCCACTGGTCTGCATCGTCACCAACGCCTCTCCAGTCCCTCTGCAGAGGATTTCTCTAGTGCACAAGTTCATTCACGGCCTCAGTCCCCTGCCCGTGGCCTGAGGTAAATATCTTTGGGGAAGGCAGGTCAGAGGAAGCAGAGAAATAGTCCAGGGCAGGGGTGTGGGGAGAAAGGACACAAGGGCACTGTGTCACCAGATGCTCCAAAATAAAACCCTGCCCTGGACCACAGGCTGCAGGAGTCCGGCCTCTACGTGTATCTCCGGCGGAGTTTCATCACGGTGTCTGCCTCTTTCATAAAGATAATTTGGGCACACGTATATTGCAAGATCCCTCATAGAGCTCTCAGAGGACCCCTGAAACTCTAAAATTTTCTGAAACTCACACTCAGCTGGCGGGACAGAGCTGTGATGGGGAGCCTCCTGGGTTGGAGACCAGCCTTGGGAACCGGGCAGCCTGAGATTTCCCTGGAACAGGGAGTGCAGTGCAGGTGGGAGGGAGGGAATTCTGGTTCAGATGGTCCGATGGGGAGAGAAAAAGAGCGGTGAGGGGGCCTGACAGGGCTGGAAGGCACTTGCTCAGCCTCAGCTTTCTGAGGGCCTGGTCCTCGAAGCCACAGTCAAGGTCAGTGCAAAGTGAGTACAGGGGAGCAACTGCCATGAGTTGAGGCCAGGCCATGAGGAGGTTTGTGTACTTTAGAAGCAGCAGGGACAACGTAGATTTGAGATGGACTGAAGCAAGGTGGGAAATAGAATCTAGAGGAATGACGGGAGGGAGGGAGTAAGCGATTTCAGTGAGATCTGGAGTATGAGAAGGGGTGGAGACAGAAATGGGTTCAAGAGAAAGCTGAACAAGCTGGAAGGAGGAGAGAGGGGAAGCCAAACCCTGCGTACAGATGAGCAGGTGGACATGGAATTCAGCAGTGAATGTTGGATTTTAGGTGGGGAGGTAGTGGGATCTGGTTTGGGGCATATAACAGTGGAGGATAAGGTCACAGTGGTCATCCTTGGGAGCAGATGAAGAGATGAGAGGGTGCAAAAGATCGGAGAGTTGGGGGCAGGATCTTAGGACTGCATCAGCTTCTGAGGAGTGACCAGAAGAGGTGGATTCATCAAAGAAATTCAAAGTTAAAGAGACCCTCAAGAGGCCAGAGAGCCATGCACGGAGCATCTCTAAGAAGGAGTATCACGTAAATGTCACATAAGTCAAAGTGACCAAGTAAGACCAAGAAACAAGGGTGTCCCCCAAACCCTTAACCGGTTATGCCTGCATATGCAGACATCTGTCATCTGGGGAAAGTTCTACTCTTGCTGGTCAAGAGTATGAATGCTTTGTTAGGACTTAAAATGACTATTTGGCCAGAATTTAACTACTTTGCAGATAATGACAAGCCTTTGATTTGTGCCTGTAGCTATCATGGAGACACATTGCAGCTCCACCCCTTAGCTGTGTCTACAGACTACTCAGTCTGTTACATTTTTGGGGGACACACCGGCGTGGCATACACAGCTTTCTGGACCAGGGACCCAGGGATTGAACCCATGCCCCCTGCAATGGGAAGCACAGAGTTTTAACACCTGGGCCACCAGGGAAGTCCAAGCTCCCAATCCATCCCTCTCCCTTGGCAACCACAAATCCGTTCTCTGTGTCTGTGAGTCTATGTTGTAAATAAATTCATTTGTGTCATATTTTAAATTCAACATAAAAGTGACATCATATGATATTTGCCTTTCTCCTTCTGACTTTCTAAGTATGATCATCTCTAGGTCCATCTCCGTTGCTGCAAATGGTATTATGTCATTCTCTTTTTTTGGCTATGCCGTGGCTCCCATGGCTTGTGGGATCTTAGTTCCCCAACTAGGGATTGAACCTGGGCCCTTGATAGTGAAAGCACCACGTCCTACCTACTGGGCCACCAGCGAATTCCTTCTTTTTTTTTTTTCTAATGTCTTGGCTGCACTGGGTCTTTATTGCTGTTCGTGGGCTTTCTGTGGTTGCAGCAAGCGAGGGCTACTCTAGAGTTGCAGTGCAGGGGCTTCTGACTGCAGTGGCTTCTCTCGTTGCAGAGCACAGGTTTTAGGGTGCACGAGCTTCAGTAGTTGTGGCGTGAAGGCTCGGTAGTTACGACACATGGGCCCTTGTCGCCCCTCAGCTTGTTAATCTTCCCAGACCAGAAATTGAACCAGTGTCCCCTGCATTGGCAGGCAGATTCTTAACCACTGGACTACAAGGGAGGTCCTCCTAGTTCTTTTTTATGGCTAAAAACATGTTCCATTGTATATATGTGTACCACACCTTCTTTATCCATTCATCTGTCAATGGACATTTAGTTTACTTCCATGTCTTGGATTGCGATTGCTATGAACATTGGGGTTTGTGTATCATTTTGAGTTATAGTTTTCTCTGGATATACGTTCAGGAGTGGGATTGCTGGACCATGTGGCAACTCAATTTTTTAAGGACCTTCCATACTCTTTCAATAGGCTGACAGGGTTTAATATGCATAGATTGTTTGATACGTTTTTTATCACCATGAGAACAACTCCCCAAAGGATATCATTGGTGGATAGAGATGCAGGGGTTATACTGATCTGTTTAACTTTTTTTTTTGGGGGGGGGGGTGCTGTGCTGGGTTTTTGTTGTTGCACATAGGCTTTCTCTAGTTGCGACCCAAGGGCTTCTCATTGCAGTAGGTTTTCTTGTTGTACAGCGCAGGCTTTAGGGCTTGCGGGCCTCAGTAGTTGGGGCACACGGGTCTAGTTGCCCTGTGGCACGTGGAATCTTCCCAGACCAAGGTTCAGATTGGTGTCCCCTGCATCAGTAGGCAGATTCTTAACCACTGGACCACCAGGGAAGTCCAGAGATGCATTTGAATGGGTTATCAAAGTTCCCATTGCAAAAGCCAATGTGTATACCTGAAAATTACAAGTAGAACATCTCATATACTTGACCTAATTTTCAGCCCTTTTCACTTTAAAAGAAGTGGTGAATTAGTATGTATGAGAAATTTTTTTAATTGAGGTTATTTGATATATGTATTCAGACCACCTGGATAAGTTTTATAGTGAAAAATTCTAGAAGCATCAGAGGTATTATGCAAAGTACTATGAAAATGGTAAAATTAAAGGTGAATTCACAAAATGCCTTGGTTTGAGGATCATCTACCAATCCCCCACCCAGTTCAATGAATAGATAATAGGATGCTTTCTCTTTAACACGGAACATAGATGGCTTTTCCTTCTCCTTACATTTAAGCGATCTGCTTATTAGGTTTGTGGCAGAGAGGGTGAGTAGATTCATATAATAGCCTCTGTCTGGGGCTTTCCTGGTTGCTCAGAGGTAAAAAAAAAAAATCAGCCTGCCAGTGCAGGAGACATGGGAGAATAAAACCTATGAGGAAAGAAAAAGAGGAGCAGGGCTGTCTGACAAGGAAAAAAGATGGGGATCTGTGCTCCCACTTTTTACTTACTTTGCTAGGTTTACTTATTTGCCTTTATGAGCCATATAAAGACTTTTCAACTTTCTATTTCTAGTACCTAGAATGTACCTGACTCACTGGAGGTGGTCAATAAATTAAGACGTTTATGTTCTCTTTTAGAAAAAGTAAAAAGAACTTACGTTATCCCATGGTGATTATTACAAGACAGAATGGGTAATAAAATTCCAATACTAATATTGAATATTGAGTAATTCCTGCGTATTAGCCACTATATAAAATGTTTTATGCATTTCCCCCCATAGAATTCCTACATTCCTAGGAGCTGAATATTGTTTGTTTGTCCACTTTAAAGATGAGGAAACTGAGAGAGTGACTCAGTTCTTTGCACAAGTATGCACAGTGCGTGTGTGGCAAAACAGGCATGTGGATCCATCAGTCAGGCTTTCTGACTGCAGGGCTCAAGCTCTTAATTACTATACATACCAGTTAGCATTTGGTCTGGAAAAGAGAAGCCACTCGAGGTGTTTCAAATAGGAAGACACTTAACACAGGACGTGAGTGACCTCCAAGTCCATCAGGAGGGTTAGGTAAGCTAGGTCAGGGGCCAGCTGGAAATCAGTGATCAGTTCTGGAAAGCCATGGATGAAAACTGCCAACGGTCATCTCAGATGTCTTGGCGTCTGCAGGTGTTATTCCCAGAAGGATCCTGGAAACCTCTCGAAGAGCCTCGTATCTACCACCTGCTGGAGCTTATACGCCTGCTTTCCACCGCCCCAGTGCAAACCTTCTGTTACCCTTCCACCTTCCAAATCCTATGCAGGCATCTCTCACTGGTGACATCTAACCCAAAACACTACAGGCAGGCAGAGGATGAGATGGCTGGATGGCATTGTCAACTTAATGGACATGAGTTTGAGCAAACTCCGGGAGATGGCGAAGGAGAGGGAAGCCTGGTATGCTACAGTCCATGGGGTCACAAAGAGTCAGACATGACTTACCGACTGAACAACAGCAACAACTGTGCTGTACTGTCTTGAAGAAAGTTTGCGGATTTCTCCAGAGACCTTGGAAGGCAGGATAACCTATGGAAGCATCTCTATATCATCCCAGAGGCTGAAGAAAAAGCCAGAAGGTGATCTCAGATGCCCCAGCATTGCCCATGGTTGCTGAAAACAACCACTAAGAATTCTGATCTATTAACTCATTAGTAAGGGTGAGTTGTACCCTACCCTAGGCATTCAGGAAGTGCCCACCTCCCTGGAAGCATTTGTATTCAAATGGAAGTTGGAAATTCCACCTTGGGGGAAACGTGAAGGCACTTGAGTTGATACATGGTCTTAATACAATGCACTAGTTCTGTACAAATTCAGATAAGATGTGGAGATTGCAGCGGCTTTAATGAAAAGGTGAGCATTTGTTTGGAATTAGGCATTGGTTTTCAACCCTGGCTGAATAGTACATTCATCTGGGATGCTTGCCAAAAATATCAATATTGGGACTTCCCTGGCAGTCCAGTGCTTAAGAGCATGCTTCCAATGCAAGGGGTGCAGTTTCCATCCTTGGTCAGGGAACTGAGATGCCATATCCTGTGCGGCAGGACAGACTGCACTGACGCTGGTGCCCAGGCTAGGTCCAATTAAACTAGCATCTCTGGGAAAGAGGCCCATGAGTCAGTGCTTTAACACAGGTAACGCTGACCTCATGGATGAGAAACCCTTAGGAGGCTTTCCAGTTTCCAGTGCACTTTCACTTTTATTCTCATTTGTGTCTTGATTTTCATGCCTTTTTATTAGCGGACAGACTAAAACTCAGAGTTCGGGACTTTTTCCAAGGACCAGAGCTATTCAAGATATTCCCCTCTGCAGACGGTCCAGTTCGCTGTATTATGTGGTGGTTCCTATGTTTGGCTATAAATGAGAATCATCCTGGGAACTTTTAAAATTCTACATGCCCAAATCACATCCCAGATCTATTACATCAGAATGTGGGGGTGGAGTGGAAGCCTGGCACTGATATTTTTTAAAAGATCCCAAGTGATTCCATTGTGTAATAAAGTCTAGAAACCACTGTGTTAGGCCATACTCAGGGAACATGTGACGTGAGTGTAGTTCAGCATCCCTGCCTTTACGTATTAGGGGATTATGCTTGACTCTGTTTCCTAACCTTCACAGTGTATCTATTCAAATAAATCTGTTAATTAGAGGCTGTCTCAGCAGTCAACTTGTCAATAGCAATTGCCACAAAAATGCAAAAACTAGTATTGTGAACAGAAATAAATTACTTGCAAGGCAGAAAGTCACACTACAATAAAATGCCCATGGATCAATCAGTACAAACCTACATAGACATACACAGACAGCACGCCCAGATAGGAAAACTTTTAAGTTTCTTTAGTTTAACTAAAACTGCTTCAAAACAGAATGCAGTTTTACCAAGTTCCAAAGATTCTATAACATACTTAATTAACTTTTATTTTCTTATTTATATACTTTATACTTACAGATATGTATGGAAAAGATCCTATATTTTTAACAGAACATTATACAATTAATAAAA
The DNA here is from genome assembly GCF_002263795.3 of Bos taurus. Classification (NCBI taxonomy): domain Eukaryota; kingdom Metazoa; phylum Chordata; class Mammalia; order Artiodactyla; family Bovidae; genus Bos; species Bos taurus. The sequence continues at coordinate 4,807,790 of NC_037338.1, read as the reverse complement.
GTAGTCAAATGATACAAAGTGGCTTTAGGTAGTTATAATTAATGTTGAGGATGAAATCACAAAATGGATTCAACATGATCCTTTTCCAGTCTCTGTATCTCATCTTCCCCACTTGTCCTAGCTGAGAGAAAAGTTTGCTATAGGCTTCTGTCTGTGCACTATTTCTGCCAAGGCCCCACTTCCACCTGGCTGCCCTATGCTGGCTTTGTTACTTAGTTGCTTTCTTGTTTGTTTATTTTTATTGTTTGGTTTCTTTTGAGGAATGGTCAGGAGATAGGACTGTGTCTTTGTTATCCTTTTTTATACTATGTTTGAGGCAAGTTAATAAAATTCAGAGCACACTGAACTCTGAGCAATGAAACTGAATCTGGCTAAGGGATTATACAGATACATATATACATTTTTTTTGACTTGGGCTAAGGCAATGGCACCCCACTCCAGTACTCTTGCCTGGAAAATCCCATGGACAGAGGAGCCTGGTGGGCTGCAGTCCATGGGGTCGAGAAGAGTCAGACACAACTGAGCAACTTCACTTTCACTTTTCACTTTCATGCATTGGAGGAGGAAATGGCAACCCACTCCAGGACAGGGGAGCCTGCTGGGCTGCCGTCTATGGGGTTGCACAGCGTTGGACACAACTGAAGCGACTTAGCAGCAGCAGCAGCAATATTGTGAACAAAAGAACACGTCTTAACCTGCCTGCCCTATGTATGACCCCTCCAGATTCAATACATCCTTCCTGTCAAAAGTTATGAATGAAATAAGCAAACCACCTCCAAAATCACTAGTTAGGAAACAGAATAGGCAACCAGGTTTCCAATTTACTGACCATCAACATTTGGCATCACAGACTGGAGCCCAGTTGGTGCAGATCTCATTTCTCATTTCCCTCGGGGTAGGTACGCACTCCCCTTCTGAGAGGTTCATGTAAACAAATGCCCATGGTCAAGTCTGGGCAGCATGCTGCTGCTGCTGCTGCTAAGTCACTTCAGTCGTGTCCGACCCTGTGTGACCCCATAGACGGCAGCCCACCAGGCTCCCCCATCCCTGGGATTCTCCAGGCAGGAACACTGGAGTGGGTTGCCATTGCCTTCTCCAACGCATGAAAGTGAAAAGTGAAAGTGAAGTTGCTCAGTCATGTCTGACTCTCAGCGACCCCATGGACTGCAGCCTACCAGGCTCCTCCATCCATGGGATTTTCCAGGCAAGAGTACTGGAGTGGGGTGCCATTGCCTTCTCCAATGAATGAAAGTGAAAAGTGAAATTGAAGTCGCTCAGTCATGTCTGACTCTTAGCAACCCCATGCAGCATAGGAAACTCCAAGTTCCCAGTCAAGGTCCCCTGACCTGTCTCCCAGGTCTGCAGAACTTGAATTCATCACGCCTTGCTGCTGCTGCTAAGTCTTAGAAACCTCCAATTAGAATTAGAGGTGTTAGAATCCTCTAACACCAAAAACATTAGTTCAGAAGCTAATTTTCTAAAAGTCCTTGTAACAGACAAAGATGGGAATTTTAAAACCAGCTTTGAGGTGCAAGCCTTCCCTATTAAAGTATTCTTTCTAAAGTGCAACTTGTTTTTTATAGAGATGATTGAGTCCAGCCAGCCCTCTTTCCCTGTAATTCTTTCAGGAGGAAGCAATTTTCAAGTCTAATAGTTCTGAGAAAGCTACTTTATAATCTACAGTGCCCTGAAGGGAAAAGAGGGAACATTTTCTTGTTTTCACAATCAACCCAACTGCGTGTTGTGCTCACAGCTTTTTGGGTGGAAAGAGGCTTGAACTGTTCAAGGAAACGGCCCAGCTGCCCGGATCCCCTTGCTAGAACTGCAATTCCAAATAAAAAGAACAGCCAGCACACTTTTAAAAATAGATAACTAAAAAAAAAAAAAAAAGGGGATATTTCAAATAACTTTGGTAAGATGGGTCCATACTACATCTAAGAGAAGCGGGGACATGATCAATGAGAGAAAAGAGTAGACAGACTTACCCTGCTCCGTTTTCCAAGGCTGTGGCCCCTGAATGCACATCCTTCTGTGAACCGCCTGCAGCTGTGCACAGGTTTATCCTCACAGCTCTTTTGTAAGACACTGTGGTGTTTCAGGTCCCGAGCAGATAGTGTCCTCGGAATTGGGAGCAAGGTGGGTCACTGACATATTTAACTGGCCTTTGGGGTCCCTGTCCCCACCAGGAATTGTCAACGGGGGTGCACATTTACATCTGTTCTGACCAGAGCCTTGCCTTTCTCCTGCTCATCTCCTCCACGCTCTTGAGTTATCAGGGTCTTTACCATCACAGGCTTGTGGTGTACCCCATGGGGAAGGAAATGTAGAGAAGAGTGACCCCTGAAAGAGGCAAAGAGGGGCTGAGGGTTGGGCGGTGGGCGGAGGGGCAGGGACGTGAAACTTCCTCGAGATACAAACAGTCCTCACTTCTGCAGAAGCCCTGAGCCTGTCTTGTCCAGTCTGGCAGCCACTGGCCAGACATGACTGTTGAGCCCTGAAAATGTGTATGTTATCACATTGAAATGATAATGTTGATTTATATATATTGAATATGTTGTAAAATTAATTTTACCTGTTTTTACTTTTTTTCACATGGCTATTAGAACATTTTAATGGCCTGTTAGGCTTGAACTGGGACTTCCTAGGTGGCTCATGTTGTAAAAAATCTGCGTGCCAATGCAGGAGATACAGGAGACGCAGGTTCGATCCCATGGGTCGGGAAGATCCTCTGGAGGAGGAAATGGCAGCCCACTCCAGTATTCCTGCCTGGAAAACCCCATGGACAGAGGAGCCTGGCGGGCTACAGTCCAGGGGGTGGCAAAGAGTCAAACATGACTGAGCACAACTCTAAGGGGCCCACGGTGCTGCATTCATATTTGCTGGTTAATGCATAAACTCTGAAATCATACATAAGGAGCTACAGACAGTGGTGACTTCGGGGGCCAGACTGGGAAGTAAGTAGGTAGGGACAGGAAGGAGGGAGACATTTCCCTGGATAGTTTATCTTCAGGGGGAGTCTTGAACCGTGTGTGTGTATCACTTTTCAAAAAGAACACCATAGGGGTGCAGGATATAATCTCCCTCCATCCCCGGGCCCACCATGCCGGGGCATCACCTTCCTCGACTCCAGCCGAGCCCTGCAGGAGCCTGAAGCCAGCACGGCCCTCCTCCTCTAGTGCCTTGCTCGGGGGCTCCCTGGGTCACCGGTCTCCATGCCTGGCTAACCCAACATTCTGAGGGCAGGTACGAGCCTTGGGAGCTTGTATCCAGTGAGTCAGGCTCAGCTGGTCGGGTGAATGAGCTCTTTTCCTTAGCAGATGTGGGAGTGAGTGAGAAGAGTTCTCCCTGGTTCTCTCTAGGATCCCACCGTTTGGCCCAGGTCAAACTGGGAGAGATCTGGGGAGGAATTCACACTGGGGTGTGTCTGAGTGTCAGGGCCGCAGGCCCCCCGACCCAGACCACAGGCCCCAGTAAGTCCTCAGAGGAGACTCGAGGGACCATCCCACAGGCTCTCTGCCCTCGGTGGCTGACTCGAGATGTAATAAACCTTTGTGGGCAGGAGGTTACGGCCTAGCCCAGGGCTTCTCAAAGCGTGGCCTCTGGCCGGCAGCCTCTGCATCACCCGGGGACTTATTATAAATGCAAATATGGGGGGGCACATTCCCACACCTGGAGGCGGGCCCAGCCTCCTGTGTCTTAACAAGCCCTCGGGTGTCTAAGAACCGCTGGCCCGGGTTTGAGTCCCAAGGCTCCTGTGCAGGGAGCTTCCTGCTGCCCTAGGCACTGGAGGCCAGAACAATGGGCCTGCCAAGTTTGCTTTCCTCTGTAAACATTCTGCCACAGCACCTCGGGGTCCTTGCTGTCCCGGAAGACTGATCTGGTGAGGAACTGCTCAGTATACTTGGCCGCCAGCTCCTTGTTTCAGTTACTTGGAAGAATGGCCTGTGACTACGTGCTTTTCTAAATGTGCCTTTGCAGTGGAACTCGGGGAAACATTGTTCCCTAGAAAGAATGAAGGCTCCTGCAGGCACAGAGTGTTTAAGACAACGTATGCTTCCAGTGCTGCATGGAACAGAGCCTAGAGCGCTTGGCGAAGGCTTGTTGGGGGTTCTCGGCAAATTGCTGTGCTGCTCTGCTCATCATTTAGCATATGTGCCATCTGATTTTATTTGTAGATGCTCTTAGGAGAAAAGAAAAATATGAGTCTAGTTTTTTTAAACTGCCCCTAAGCTGATAGATGTGTGTTTGGGATCACATTCCACTATAATAAGGAAAGAATATAGAAAATATCTAGAGACAACTGGTTAGTTTATAACAGAAGAAAGAACACTTCCCTGGCCTTGAGCCAGGTGGGGAGCTGCCACTACCTCCCGGTCCAGTTCTCATGACCACCTGGCACAAGAACCTTTGTTCCTGGGAAGATGCTCAGTTATTATAGACTCAGTGTAGCTGGTGCTTGCCGGCAAGGCTCCATCCTTCACACCGTATCACACGAGAGATGTTTCTTATTGTTATTCAGTTGATAAGTTGTGTCTGACTCTTTGCGACCCCGTGGACTGAAGCACACCAGGCTTTCCTGTCCTTCACGATCTCCCAGAATTTCCTCCAACTCATGTCCATTGAGTCAATGATGGCATCCAACCATCTCATCCTCTGCTGCCCCCTTCTCTTCCTGCCCTAATCTTTCCCAGCATCAGGGGCTTTTCCAATGAGGAAAAGGTGATGCAACATTTTGGCATTGGGTGGCCAAAATATTGGAGCTTCAGCTGTAGCGTCAATCCTTCCAGTGAATATTTAGGGTTCACTGCCTTTAGGATTGTCTGGTTTGATCTCCTTGTTGTCCAAAGGACTCTCAAGAGTCTTCTCCAGCACCACAATTTGAAAGCATCAATTCTTTGGTGCTCAGCCTTCTTTATGATCCAGCTCTCACATCCGTACATACTATTGGAAAAACCATAGCTTTGACTATACAGACCTATGTCAGCAAAGTGGTATCTCTGATTTTTAATATGCTGTCTAGGTATGTCAGAGCTTTTCTCCCAAGAAGTAAATGTCTTTTAATTTTGTGGCTGCAGTCACCATCCACAGTGCTTTTGGAGCCCAAGAAAATAAAATCTGTCACCATTTCCATTTTTTCCCCATCTACTTTTCATGAGGCAATGAGACTGGATGCCATGATCTTAGACTTTTTAATGCTGAATTTTAAGCCAACTTTTTCACTCTCATCAAAAGGCTTTTAGTTCTGCTTTGCTTTCTGCCATTAGGGTGGTGTCATCTGCATATCTGAGATGTTTCTAGAAATAGTCAAACATTCTATAGCACTCTACCCTCTAAAGGCACTGCCGTGTTCATTTTTATGTAAATTATGTGAAATGTTTCACCTGACATGTGAGGAAGTAGACATTCAAAGAAATAACCGGACTTCGCTCCAGGCTCCTGGCTCCAGGGTGGAACTTGGACCCTTTAATCAACCTGGCAGTTTTACTTTTAAATGAGTCGTGTCAACTCAGATCCAGGGAACTCGCTAAACTCCCAACAGTCTGGCTGGACTTTCCACCCATTGGTAGAGGCAGAGAGTCAGAATTTAGAGCCACAAGAGTTTGTAGAGTTCATTTTATCCCAGCATAATTTTAGAGCTGAGGACACCATGTCCAGAATGAGTGACTGATTTGCCAAGTTCACAGAGCTCGTTAGGGAAAGAACTCAGACTCAGTGCTGCCAACCCCATCCCACCCCCCACTCCAGAGCCACAGGCTGCGTCCTTGTATTAGTGTTGCTTTTCACCTTCCTTTGATTTCCACTTATTCTATACTAATGTACTGATACCAGATAATAGACTACCTGGGCTTCCCTGCAATGCAGGATATCTGGGTTCAATCCCCGGGGCAGGAAGATCCCCTGGAGAAGGGTATGGCAACCCACTCCATACTCTTGCCTGGCGAATCCCATGGACAGAGGGCCTGACGGGCCTCTGCAAAGAGTCGGACATGACTGAACGACTAAGCACACACACGCATGAGACTATCTGCTTGATTGTCTCACTAGGGCCTGGCAGGATTCCTAAATGGGGGTGGCTTTTGTGAGGGTCTTAAGTGGTAGGAAATGAGATGCTGTCCCCTAGGGAAGACAGGCCTATATCAAGACGGCAGGTAGACTCAGTAGAAGAAAAGGACCATTGGAACTTAAGGTCCTTAAGAAAAAATTAGGCCATACACAGGAAAGCTATAGGACTCTTTCACCCCGGAGTGAACATGGATGAAAGAGCTCAGAAGACAGTTTGCAATTTCATGAACAGCTAGAACCAATCCTGGAAAGAGGGGATCCAGAAAGACTTGTGTGAGCAGATGCCATCTTCCCATGAACCAGCATCACTTCGAAAGATGTCGACATGACATCTTTACCTCCCCTGGGTAGGATAGACTCAAAGTTGGAAGAGTCTCAGGCCGTCTGTATAGACCACCCTTTGTCTTGTTCCTGATCTCTACACTGGCTTCCAGACTAAGTTCCCTCACTTGTGACCTGGATGCACTACATCCCCAACTCTGGCTGAGCCTGTCCTAGGCCACCTGGGTTCTCAATTAACTGGGGAATGGCACAAGCTGAATTCTTCTGAACACAGAGAGGAAGGGTGCCACCTGTTAGTGAAAATAAGCCCAGGCAGATGGTAGCGGTAACCTTGACAGAGCAGTGGACTTCAGAAACAAGGAGATGAGTTTTATAAGTTCCCCTCCTGTGTTCCAAGCAGCAGAGAGGAAGGCTCAGGGAATTCCTTCAGAGGGATAAACTTGCATGACAGGTAGGTTTAACATACCACAGCTAATTGTTAGAATAGATATTTGCATATATGAATATGTTTAATAGGGAGTCATAAGCATTTGTCTTTGACTTTAAATCTCAAACAGGTGGAGATTGTAGAAGCACCAGCTATAGAAACAAATCTGCAAACCAAACGGCCCAATTAAAAATCCGATTTTTAAGAAGCCATTAAGAACATGAAATGAACGTTAAAAGACTAAAGGATTCAGATCTGATAAAGGTCCCAAATGACAAGCAATTCCGGGGAAATACTATTAATTAAAAACCAGTGCTGTGTGAAATGACTGCCATCATATTTGAAGGTAGTTAATGTGGCTGTTTGCAATACCTGTGTAAAAAGATGAGCCCTAGGAGCAGCTGGCCATCTGTGAAGGGTAGGCTACTATTTCTGCTTCCTGAGGAATTGTGAACATCAAAAATATAAGCAGCAGCCACAACATAAAGCTGTGTGTGTGAGAGAGCTCAGTCATGTACGAATCTTTACCACCCCACGGACTATAGCCCGCCAGTCTCCCCTGTCCATGGGATTTCCCAGGCAAGAATACTGGAGTGGGTTGCCATTTCCTCCTCCAGGGGATCTTCCCCACCAAGGGGTCTGCCTGGCAGATTCTTTACCACTGAGCCAGAGCTACCATCTTCAAATATTAAAGTTGCAAGTGCATGCTTCATACTAAGTTACTTCAGTCATGTCTGACTCTGCAGCCCTCTAGACTGTGACCCGCCAGGCTCCTCTGTCCAAATTGAAAGGGTTGTATTGAAATCCTCACTTTTCTGAGAGCCTTACCTTCAGATGAGGCAATTGAGTTCCATGAGAATTGGTTATGCCAGACCTTCAAAATGTTAAGGCCCTTAAAAATGCTGGTACTGGTTTGAATGTAATGTGTGAGAAGAACCAGCCCTGGAAGACAGTATGCTTTCCAAAGAGGTGCCCACCACGAAAGAATGCAGAAAACGGAATGAGTAAGTGATTGGGA